>NC_053040.3:447413629-448017140 GCF_002575655.3 Aegilops tauschii subsp. strangulata
AATGCACCATTCAAAGCCACATCATCATTTTTCAATCCTTTCTGACTTCATTTGTTATTTTTCATGCATTTACTAATTATTTTGAGCTATAAGACCCTAAAATTGAAAAGCATTTCAAATGAACTATGAAAAGGTTGAAAGTTGGCATGATATCATCATTTCATCCACATAGCATGTGCAAGAAAGTTGAGAGGGTTACGGCAAAAACTGGATGCACTTCGTGTACAAAACGGACAATCTCTTTCAAAGTATCAGGATTTCATCCGGAAACTCGTCTGTTACAAAGGGATTTCATTTTGTAAAACTTATTTGAACTCCTGACTTTTTGTGTGTTCAAAATGCACCATTCAAAGCCACATCATCATTTTTCAATCCTTTCTGACTTCATTTGTTATTTTTCATGCATTTACTAATTATTTTGAGCTATAAGACCCTAAAATTGAAAAGCATTTCAAATGAACTCTGAAAAGGTTGAAAGTTGGCATGATATCATCATTTCATCCACATAGCATGTGCAAGAAAGTTGAGAGGGTTACGGCAAAAACTGGATGCACTTCGTGTACAAAACGGACAATCTCTTTCAAAGTATCAGGATTTCATCCGGAAACTCGTCTGTTACAAAGGGATTTCATTTTTAAAAATTATTTGAACTCCTGGCTTTTTGTGTGTTCAAAATGCACCATTCAAAGCTACATCATCATTTTTCAATCCTTTCTGACTTCATTTGTTATTTTTCATGCATTTACTAATTATTTTGAGCTATAAGACCCTAAAATTGAAAAGCATTTCAAATGAACTCTAAAAAGGTTGAAAGTTGGCATGATATCATCATTTCATGCACATAGCATGTGCAAGAAAGTTGAGAGGGTTACGGCAAAAACTGGATGCACTTCGTGTACAAAACGGACAATCTCTTTCAAAGTATCAGGATTTCATCCGGAAACTCGTCTGTTACAAAGGGATTTCATTTTTTAAAACTTATTTGAACTCCTGACTTTTTGTGTGTTCAAAATGCACCATTCAAAGCCACATCATCATTTTTCAATCCTTCCTGACTTCATTTGTTATTTTTCATGCATTTACTAATTATTTTGAGCTATAAGACCCTAAAATTGAAAAGCATTTCAAATGAACTCTGAAAAGGTTGAAAGTTGGCATGATATCATCATTTCATCCACATAGCATGTGCAAGAAAGTTGAGAGGGTTACGGCAAAAACTGGATGCACTTCGTGTACAAAACGGACAATCTCTTTCAAAGTATCAGGATTTCATCCGGAAACTCGTCTGTTACAAAGGGATTTCATTTTTAAAAATTATTTGAACTCCTGGCTTTTTGTGTGTTCAAAATGCACCATTCAAAGCTACATCATCATTTTTCAATCCTTTCTGACTTCATTTGTTATTTTTCATGCATTTACTAATTATTTTGAGCTATAAGACCCTAAAATTGAAAAGCATTTCAAATGAACTCTGAAAAGGTTGAAAGTTGGCATGATATCATCATTTCATGCACATAGCATGTGCAAGAAAGTTGAGAGGGTTACGGCAAAAACTGGATGCACTTCGTGTACAAAACGGACAATCTCTTTCAAAGTATCAGGATTTCATCCGGAAACTCGTCTGTTACAAAGGGATTTCATTTTTTAAAACTTATTTGAACTCCTGACTTTTTGTGTGTTCAAAATGCACCATTCAAAGCCACATCATCATTTTTCAATCCTTCCTGACTTCATTTGTTATTTTTCATGCATTTACTAATTATTTTGAGCTATAAGACCCTAAAATTGAAAAGCATTTCAAATGAACTCTGAAAAGGTTGAAAGTTGGCATGATATCATCATTTCATCCACATAGCATGTGCAAGAAAGCTGAGAGGGTTACGGCAAAAACTGGATGCACTTCGTGTACAAAACGGACAATCTCTTTCAAAGTATCAGGATTTCATCCGGAAACTCGTCTGTTACAAAGGGATTTCATTTTTTAAAACTTATTTGAACTCCTGACTTTTTGTGTGTTCAAAATGCACCATTCAAAGCCACATCATCATTTTTCAATCCTTCCTGGCTTCATTTGTTATTTTTCATGCATTTACTAATTATTTTGAGCTATAAGACCCTAAAATTGAAAAGCATTTCAAATGAACTCTGAAAAGGTTGAAAGTTGGCATGATATCATCATTTCATCCACATAGCATGTGCAAGAAAGTTGAGAGGGTTACGACAAAAACTGGATGCACTTCGTGTACAAAACGGACAATCTCTTTCAAAGTATCAGGATTTCATCCGGAAACTCGTCTGTTACAAAGGGATTTCATTTTTTAAAACTTATTTGAACTCCTGACTTTTTGTGTGTTCAAAATGCACCATTCAAAGCCACATCATCATTTTTCAATCCTTCCTGACTTCATTTGTTATTTTTCATGCATTTACTAATTATTTTGAGCTATAAGACCCTAAAATTGAAAAGCATTTCAAATGAACTCTGAAAAGGTTGAAAGTTGGCATGATATCATCATTTCATCCACATAGCATGTGCAAGAAAGTTGAGAGGGTTACGGCAAAAACTGGATGCACTTCGTGTACAAAACGGACAATCTCTTTCAAAGTATCAGGATTTCATCCGGAAACTCGTCTGTTACAAAGGGATTTCAGTTTTAAAACTTATTTGAACTCCTGACTTTTTGTGTGTTCAAAATGCACCATTCAAAGCCACATCATCATTTTTCAATCCTTCCTGACTTCATTTGTTATTTTTCATGCATTTACTAATTATTTTGAGCTATAAGACCCTAAAATTGAAAAGCATTTCAAATGAACTCTGAAAAGGTTGAAAGTTGGCATGATATCATCATTTCATCCACATAGCATGTGCAAGAAAGTTGAGAGGGTTACGGCAAAAACTGGATGCACTTCGTGTACAAAACAGACAATCTCTTTCAAAGTATCAGGATTTCATCCGGAAACTCGTCTGTTACAAAGGGATTTCATTTTTTAAAACTTATTTGAACTCCTGACTTTTTGTGTGTTCAAAACGCACCATTCAAAGCCACATCATCATTTTTCAATCCTTTCTGACTTCATTTGTTATTTTTCATGCATTTACTAATTATTTTGAGCTATAAGACCCTAAAATTGAAAAGCATTTCAAATGAACTCTGAAAAGGTTGAAAGTTGGCATGATATCATCATTTCATCCACATAGCATGTGCAAGAAAGTTGAGAGGGTTATGGCAAAAATTGGATGCACTTCGTGTACAAAACGGACAATCTCTTTCAAAGTATCAGGATTTCATCCGGAAACTCGTCTGTTACAAAGGGATTTCATTTTTAAAACTTACTTGAACTCCTGACATTTTGTGTGTTCAAAATGCACCATTCAAAGCCACATCATCATTTTTCAATCCTTCCTGACTTCATTTGTTATTTTTCATGCATTTACTAATTATTTTGAGCTATAAGACCCTAAAATTGAAAAGCATTTCAAATGAACTCTGAAAAGGTTGAAAGTTGGCATGATATCATCATTTCATCCACATAGCATGTGCAAGAAAGTTGAGAGGGTTACGGCAAAAACTGGATGCACTTCGTGTACAAAACGGACAATCTCTTTCAAAGTATCAGGATTTCATCCGGAAACTCGTCTGTTACAAAGTGATTTCATTTTTTAAAACTTATTTGAACTCCTGACTTTTTGTGTGTTCAAAATGCACCATTCAAAGCCACATCATCATTTTTCAATCCTTTCTGACTTCATTTGTTATTTTTCATGCATTTACTAATTATTTTGAGCTATAAGACCCTAAAATTGAAAAGCATTTCAAATGAACTATGAAAAGGTTGAAAGTTGGCATGATATCATCATTTCATCCACATAGCATGTGCAAGAAAGTTGAGAGTGTTACGGCAAAAACTGGATGCACTTCGTGTACAAAACGGACAATCTCTTTCAAAGTATCAGGATTTCATCCGGAAACTCGTCTGTTACAAAGGGATTTCATTTTGTAAAACTTATTTGAACTCCTGACTTTTTGTGTGTTCAAAATGCACCATTCAAAGCCACATCATCATTTTTCAATCCTTTCTGACTTCATTTGTTATTTTTCATGCATTTACTAATTATTTTGAGCTATAAGACCCTAAAATTGAAAAGCATTTCAAATGAACTCTGAAAAGGTTGAAAGTTGGCATGATATCATCATTTCATCCACATAGCATGTGCAAGAAAGTTGAGAGGGTTACGGCAAAAACTGGATGCACTTCGTGTACAAAACGGACAATCTCTTTCAAAGTATCAGGATTTCATCCGGAAACTCGTCTGTTACAAAGGGATTTCATTTTTTAAAAATTATTTGAACTCCTGGCTTTTTGTGTGTTCAAAATGCACCATTCAAAGCCACATCATCATTTTTCAATCCTTTCTGACTTCATTTGTTATTTTTCATGCATTTACTAATTATTTTGAGCTATAAGACCCTAAAATTGAAAAGCATTTCAAATGAACTCTGAAAAGGTTGAAAGTTGGCATGATATCATCATTTCATGCACATAGCATGTGCAAGAAAGTTGAGAGGGTTACGGCAAAAACTGGATGCACTTCGTGTACAAAACGGACAATCTCTTTCAAAGTATCAGGATTTCATGCGGAAACTCGTCTGTTACAAAGGGATTTCATTTTTTAAAACTTATTTGAACTCCTGACTTTTTGTGTGTTCAAAATGCACCATTCAAAGCCACATCATCATTTTTCAATCCTTTCTGACTTCATTTGTTATTTTTCATGCATTTACTAATTATTTTGAGCTATAAGACCCTAAAATTGAAAAGCATTTCAAATGAACTCTGAAAAGGTTGAAAGTTGGCATGATATCATCATTTCATCCACATAGCATGTGCAAGAAAGTTGAGAGGGTTACGGCAAAAACTGGATGCACTTCGTGTACAAAACGGACAATCTCTTTCAAAGTATCACGATTTCATCCGGAAACTCGTCTGTTACAAAGGGATTTTATTTTTTAAAACTTATTTGAACTCCTGACTTTTTGTGTGTTCAAAATGCACCATTCAAAGCCACATCATCATTTTTCAATCCTTCCTAACTTCATTTGTTATTTTTCATGCATTTACTAATTATTTTGAGCTATAAGACCCTAAAATTGAAAAGCATTTCAAATGAACTCTGAAAAGGTTGAAAGTTGGCATGATATCATCATTTCATCCACATAGCATGTGCAAGAAAGTTGAGAGGGTTACGGCAAAAACTGGATGCACTTCGTGTACAAAACGGACAATCTCTTTCAAAGTATCAGGATTTCATCCGGAAACTCGTCTGTTACAAAGGGATTTCATTTTTTAAAACTTATTTGAACTCCTGACTTTTTGTGTGTTCAAAATGCACCATTCAAAGCCACATCATCATTTTTCAATCCTTCCTGACATCATTTGTTATTTTTCATGCATTTACTAATTATTTTGAGCTATAAGACCCTAAAATTGAAAAGCATTTCAAATGAACTCTGAAAAGGTTGAAAGTTGGCATGATATCATCATTTCATCCACATAGCATGTGCAAGAAAGTTGAGAGGGTTACGGCAAAAACTGGATGCACTTCGTGTACAAAACGGACAATCTCTTTCAAAGTATCAGGATTTCATCCGGAAACTCGTCTGTTACAAAGGGATTTCATTTTTTAAAACTTATTTGAACTCCTGACTTTTTGTGTGTTCAAAATGCACCATTCAAAGCCACATCATCATTTTTCAATCCTTCCTGACTTCATTTGTTATTTTTCATGCATTTACTAATTATTTTGAGCTATAAGACCCTAAAATTGAAAAGCATTTCAAATGAACTCTGAAAAGGTTGAAAGTTGGCATGATATCATCATTTCATCCACATAGCATGTGCAAGAAAGCTGAGAGGGTTACGGCAAAAACTGGATGCACTTCGTGTACAAAACGGACAATCTCTTTCAAAGTATCAGGATTTCATCCGGAAACTCGTCTGTTACAAAGGGATTTCATTTTTTAAAAATTATTTGAACTCCTGGCTTTTTGTGTGTTCAAAATGCACCATTCAAAGCCACATCATCATTTTTCAATCCTTTCTGACTTCATTTGTTATTTTTCATGCATTTACTAATTATTTTGAGCTATAAGACCCTAAAATTGAAAAGCATTTCAAATGAACTCTGAAAAGGTTGAAAGTTGGCATGATATCATCATTTCATGCACATAGCATGTGCAAGAAAGTTGAGAGGGTTACGGCAAAAACTGGATGCACTTCGTGTACAAAACGGACATTCTCTTTCTAAGTATCAGGATTTCATCCGGAAACTCGTCTGTTACAAAGGGATTTCATTTCTTAAAACTTATTTGAACTCCTGACTTTTTGTGTGTTCAAAATGCACCATTCAAAGCCACATCATCATTTTTCAATCCTTCCTGACTTCATTTGTTATTTTTCATGCATTTACTAATTATTTTGAGCTATAAGACCCTAAAATTGAAAAGCATTTCAAATAAACTCTGAAAAGGTTGAAAGTTGGCATGATATCATCATTTCATCCACATAGCATGTGCAAGAAAGTTGAGAGGGTTACGGCAAAAACTGGATGCACTTCGTGTACAAAACGGACAATCTCTTTCAAAGTATCAGGATTTCATCCGGAAACTCGTCTGTTACAAAGGGATTTCATTTTTTAAAACTTATTTGAACTCCTGGCTTTTTGTGTGTTCAAAATGCACCATTCAAAGCCACATCATCATTTTTCAATCCTTCCTGACTTCATTTGTTATTTTTCATGCATTTACTAATTATTTTGAGCTATAAGACCCTAAAATTGAAAAGCATTTCAAATGAACTCTGAAAAGGTTGAAAGTTGGCATGATATCATCATTTCATCCACATAGCATGTGCAAGAAAGTTGAGAGGGTTACGGCAAAAACTGGATGCACTTCGTGTACAAAACGGACAATCTCTTTCAAAGTATCAGGATTTCATCCGGAAACTCGTCTGTTACAAAGGGATTTCATTTTTTAAAACTTATTTGAACTCCTGACTTTTTGTGTGTTCAAAATGCACCATTCAAAGCCACATCATCATTTTTCAATCCTTTCTGACTTCATTTGTTATTTTTCATGCATTTACTAATTATTTTGAGCTATAAGACCCTAAAATTGAAAAGCATTTCAAATGAACTCTGAAAAGGTTGAAAGTTGGCATGATATCATCATTTCATCCACATAGCATGTGCAAGAAAGTTGAGAGGGTTACGGCAAAAACTGGATGCACTTCGTGTACAAAACGGACAATCTCTTTCAAAGTATCAGGATTTCATCCGGAAACTCGTCTGTTACAAAGGGATTTCATTTTGTAAAACTTATTTGAACTCCTGACTTTTTGTGTGTTCAAAATGCACCATTCAAAGCCACATCATCATTTTTCAATCCTTTCTGACTTCATTTGTTATTTTTCATGCATTTACTAATTATTTTGAGCTATAAGACCCTAAAATTGAAAAGCATTTCAAATGAACTCTGAAAAGGTTGAAAGTTGGCATGATATCATCATTTCATCCACATAGCATGTGCAAGAAAGTTGAGAGGGTTACGGCAAAAACTGGATGCACTTCGTGTACAAAACGGACAATCTCTTTCAAAGTATCAGGATTTCATCCGGAAACTCGTCTGTTACAAAGGGATTTCATTTTTTAAAAATTATTTGAACTCCTGGCTTTTTGTGTGTTCAAAATGCACCATTCAAAGCCACATCATCATTTTTCAATCCTTTCTGACTTCATTTGTTATTTTTCATGCATTTACTAATTATTTTGAGCTATAAGACCCTAAAATTGAAAAGCATTTCAAATGAACTCTGAAAAGGTTGAAAGTTGGCATGATATCATCATTTCATGCACATAGCATGTGCAAGAAAGTTGAGAGGGTTACGGCAAAAACTGGATGCACTTCGTGTACAAAACGGACAATCTCTTTCAAAGTATCAGGATTTCATGCGGAAACTCGTCTGTTACAAAGGGATTTCATTTTTTAAAACTTATTTGAACTCCTGACTTTTTGTGTGTTCAAAATGCACCATTCAAAGCCACATCATCATTTTTCAATCCTTTCTGACTTCATTTGTTATTTTTCATGCATTTACTAATTATTTTGAGCTATAAGACCCTAAAATTGAAAAGCATTTCAAATGAACTCTGAAAAGGTTGAAAGTTGGCATGATATCATCATTTCATCCACATAGCATGTGCAAGAAAGTTGAGAGGGTTACGGCAAAAACTGGATGCACTTCGTGTACAAAACGGACAATCTCTTTCAAAGTATCACGATTTCATCCGGAAACTCGTCTGTTACAAAGGGATTTTATTTTTTAAAACTTATTTGAACTCCTGACTTTTTGTGTGTTCAAAATGCACCATTCAAAGCCACATCATCATTTTTCAATCCTTCCTAACTTCATTTGTTATTTTTCATGCATTTACTAATTATTTTGAGCTATAAGACCCTAAAATTGAAAAGCATTTCAAATGAACTCTGAAAAGGTTGAAAGTTGGCATGATATCATCATTTCATCCACATAGCATGTGCAAGAAAGTTGAGAGGGTTACGGCAAAGACTGGATGCACTTCGTGTACAAAACGGACAATCTCTTTCAAAGTATCAGGATTTCATCCGGAAACTCGTCTGTTACAAAGGGATTTCATTTTTTAAAACTTATTTGAACTCCTGACTTTTTGTGTGTTCAAAATGCACCATTCAAAGCCACATCATCATTTTTCAATCCTTCCTGACATCATTTGTTATTTTTCATGCATTTACTAATTATTTTGAGCTATAAGACCCTAAAATTGAAAAGCATTTCAAATGAACTCTGAAAAGGTTGAAAGTTGGCATGATATCATCATTTCATCCACATAGCATGTGCAAGAAAGTTGAGAGGGTTACGGCAAAAACTGGATGCACTTCGTGTACAAAACGGACAATCTCTTTCAAAGTATCAGGATTTCATCCGGAAACTCGTCTGTTACAAAGGGATTTCATTTTTTAAAACTTATTTGAACTCCTGACTTTTTGTGTGTTCAAAATGCACCATTCAAAGCCACATCATCATTTTTCAATCCTTCCTGACTTCATTTGTTATTTTTCATGCATTTACTAATTATTTTGAGCTATAAGACCCTAAAATTGAAAAGCATTTCAAATGAACTCTGAAAAGGTTGAAAGTTGGCATGATATCATCATTTCATCCACATAGCATGTGCAAGAAAGCTGAGAGGGTTACGGCAAAAACTGGATGCACTTCGTGTACAAAACGGACAATCTCTTTCAAAGTATCAGGATTTCATCCGGAAACTCGTCTGTTACAAAGGGATTTCATTTTTTAAAAATTATTTGAACTCCTGGCTTTTTGTGTGTTCAAAATGCACCATTCAAAGCCACATCATCATTTTTCAATCCTTTCTGACTTCATTTGTTATTTTTCATGCATTTACTAATTATTTTGAGCTATAAGACCCTAAAATTGAAAAGCATTTCAAATGAACTCTGAAAAGGTTGAAAGTTGGCATGATATCATCATTTCATGCACATAGCATGTGCAAGAAAGTTGAGAGGGTTACGGCAAAAACTGGATGCACTTCGTGTACAAAACGGACATTCTCTTTCAAAGTATCAGGATTTCATCCGGAAACTCGTCTGTTACAAAGGGATTTCATTTCTTAAAACTTATTTGAACTCCTGACTTTTTGTGTGTTCAAAATGCACCATTCAAAGCCACATCATCATTTTTCAATCCTTCCTGACTTCATTTGTTATTTTTCATGCATTTACTAATTATTTTGAGCTATAAGACCCTAAAATTGAAAAGCATTTCAAATAAACTCTGAAAAGGTTGAAAGTTGGCATGATATCATCATTTCATCCACATAGCATGTGCAAGAAAGTTGAGAGGGTTACGGCAAAAACTGGATGCACTTCGTGTACAAAACGGACAATCTCTTTCAAAGTATCAGGATTTCATCCGGAAACTCGTCTGTTACAAAGGGATTTCATTTTTTAAAACTTATTTGAACTCCTGACTTTTTGTGTGTTCAAAATGCACCATTCAAAGCCACATCATCATTTTTCAATCCTTCCTGACATCATTTGTTATTTTTCATGCATTTACTAATTATTTTGAGCTATAAGACCCTAAAATTGAAAAGCATTTCAAATGAACTCTGAAAAGGTTGAAAGTTGGCATGATATCATCATTTCATCCACATAGCATCTGCAAGAAAGTTGAGAGGGTTACGGCAAAAACTGGATGCACTTCGTGTACAAAACGGACAATCTCTTTCAAAGTATCAGGATTTCATCCGGAAACTCGTCTGTTACAAAGGGATTTCATTTTTTAAAACTTATTTGAACTCCTGACTTTTTGTGTGTTCAAAATGCACCATTCAAAGCCACATCATCATTTTTCAATCCTTCCTGACTTCATTTGTTATTTTTCATGCATTTACTAATTATTTTGAGCTATAAGACCCTAAAATTGAAAAGCATTTCAAATGAACTCTGAAAAGGTTGAAAGTTGGCATGATATCATCATTTCATCCACATAGCATGTGCAAGAAAGTTGAGAGGGTTACGGCAAAAACTGGATGCACTTCGTGTACAAAACGGACAATCTCTTTCAAAGTATCAGGATTTCTTCCGGAAACTCGTCTGTTACAAAGGGATTTCATTTTTTAAAACTTATTTGAACTCCTGACTTTTTGTGTGTTCAAAATGCACCATTCAAAGCCACATCATCATTTTTCAATCCTTTCTGACTTCATTTGTTATTTTTCATGCATTTACTAATTATTTTGAGCTATAAGACCCTAAAATTGAAAAGCATTTCAAATGAACTCTGAAAAGGTTGAAAGTTGGCATGATATCATCATTTCATCCACATAGCATGTGCAAGAAAGTTGAGAGGGTTACGGCAAAAACTGGATGCACTTCGTGTACAAAACGGACAATCTCTTTCAAAGTATCAGGATTTCATCCGGAAACTCGTCTGTTACAAAGGGATTTCATTTTTTAAAACTTATTTGAACTCCTGACTTTTTGTGTGTTCAAAATGCACCATTCAAAGCCACATCATCATTTTTCAATCCTTTCTGACTTCATTTGTTATTTTTCATGCATTTACTAATTATTTTGAGCTATAAGACCCTAAAATTGAAAAGCATTTCAAATGAACTCTGAAAAGGTTGAAAGTTGGCATGATATCATCATTTCATCCACATAGCATGTGCAAGAAAGTTGAGAGGGTTACGAAAAAACTGGATGCACTTCGTGTACAAAACGGACAATCTCTTTCAAAGTATCAGGATTTCATCCGGAAACTCGTCTGTTACAAAGGGATTTCATTTTTTAAAACTTATTTGAACTCCTGACTTTTTGTGTGTTCAAAATGCACCATTCAAAGCCACATCATCATTTTTCAATCCTTCCTGACTTCATTTGTTATTTTTCATGCATTTACTAATTATTTTGAGCTATAAGACCCTAAAATTGAAAAGCATTTCAAATGAACTCTGAAAAGGTTGAAAGTTGGCATGATATCATCATTTCATCCACATAGCATGTGCAAGAAAGTTGAGAGGGTTACGAAAAAACTGGATGCACTTCGTGTACAAAACGGACAATCTCTTTCAAAGTATCAGGATTTCATCCGGAAACTCGTCTGTTACAAAGGGATTTCATTTTTTAAAACTTATTTGAAATCCTGACTTTTTGTGTGTTCAAAATGCACCATTCAAAGCCACATCATCATTTTTCAATCCTTTCTGACTTCATTTGTTATTTTTCATGCATTTACTAATTATTTTGAGCTATAAGACCCTAAAATTGAAAAGCATTTCAAATGAACTCTGAAAAGGTTGAAAGTTGGCATGATATCATCATTTCATCCACATAGCATGTGCAAGAAAGTTGAGAGGGTTACGGCAAAAACTGGATGCACTTCGTGTACAAAACGGACAATCTCTTTCAAAGTATCAGGATTTCATCCGGAAACTCGTCTGTTACAAAGGGATTTCATTTTTTAAAACTTATTTGAACTCCTGACTTTTTGTGTGTTCAAAATGCACCATTCAAAGCCACATCATCATTTTTCAATCCTTCCTGACTTCATTTGTTATTTTTCATGCATTTACTAATTATTTTGAGCTATAAGACCCTAAAATTGAAAAGCATTTCAAATGAACTCTGAAAAGGTTGAAAGTTGGCATGATATCATCATTTCATCCACATAGCATGTGCAAGAAAGTTGAGAGGGTTACGGCAAAAACTGGATGCACTTCGTGTACAAAACGGACAATCTCTTTCAAAGTATCACGATTTCATCCGGAAACTCGTCTGTTACAAAGGGATTTCATTTTTTAAAACTTATTTGAACTCCTGACTTTTTGTGTGTTCAAAATGCACCATTCAAAGCCACATCATCATTTTTCAATCCTTCCTGACTTCATTTGTTATTTTTCATGCATTTACTAATTATTTTGAGCTATAAGACCCTAAAATTGAAAAGCATTTCAAATGAACTCTGAAAAGGTTGAAAGTTGGCATGATATCATCATTTCATCCACATAGCATGTGCAAGAAAGTTGAGAGGGTTACGGCAAAAACTGGATGCACTTCGTGTACAAAACGGACAATCTCTTTCAAAGTATCAGGATTTCATCCGGAAACTCGTCTGTTACAAAGGGATTTCATTTTTTAAAACTTATTTGAACTCCTGACTTTTTGTGTGTTCAAAATGCACCATTCAAAGCCACATCATCATTTTTCAATCCTTTCTGACTTCATTTGTTATTTTTCATGCATTTACTAATTATTTTGAGCTATAAGACCCTAAAATTGAAAAGCATTTCAAATGAACTCTGAAAAGGTTGAAAGTTGGCATGATATCATCATTTCATCCACATAGCATGTGCAAGAAAGTTGAGAGGGTTACGGCAAAAATTGGATGCACTTCGTGTACAAAACGGACAATCTCTTTCAAAGTATCAGGATTTCATCCGGAAACTCGTCTGTTACAAAGGGATTTCATTTTTTAAAACTTATTTGAACTCCTGACTTTTTGTGTGTTCAAAATGCACCATTCAAAGCCACATCATCATTTTTCAATCCTTTCTGACTTCATTTGTTATTTTCATGCATTTACTAATTATTTTGAGCTATAAGACCCTAAAATTGAAAAGCATTTCAAATGAACTCTGAAAAGGTTTTGTTTCTACTTACAACTAAAAACTTATTTATTTTATTTCTAATTACTTATGTATTTTACTTTAATTATTTTATTTTTATTTATTTTACTGCTGGTATTTTTTTTATTTTACTGCTGCTATTTTTACTTAATTTATTAAGGTTTATTTATTGTAGTTACTATAGTTTATTTTATTTTATTTTATTAAGGTTTATTTATTTTATTAAGGTTTATTTATTTTATAAATATAAAAAAATGAACATAGATGCACTTATAGAGAAAATTCAACCTAAATTCATAATAAATTTCTATGAAATTTACTATGAATTTAGGTCAAATTTCCTGTATAAGGGCATCTATTTTCACTTTAAGAGAAGCTCAACAAGGCATAGAGGGACGGGCTTATAAACTGGTGTGAGCGCCCTTCGGTTGGCGAGGTGGGACTAAACACTGGCCGCAACTAGGACCAGCCCTTTAGTCCCGGTTTGTGGTATGAACCGGGACTAAAGGGTGGTGGGCCAGGAGCGTGGCCCATTGGTCCCGGTTTGTACCACCAACCGGGACCAAAGGGTCCATACGAACCGGAACCAATGCCCACGAGGCCCCGGCCGGCCCCCTGGGCTCACGAACCGGGACCAATGCTCACATTAGTCCCGGTTCGTGACTGAACCGGGGCTAATGTGAAAACTATCCTGTGACCTAAGCCCTGTTTTCTACTAGTGATCCAGAACTTGTTCTGCAAATGCTGAGGCTCAACTGTGCTTGAACTGACATGAAGCGTGAAACGCGAGGTGTATGTATATCGACCTGACCGTTTCATTGTTGGAACCTGGCCGTCGTGCCGTCCACTGCTGTTCTCATACTATGAGTCAACAACTTGATCAACCTAGCATACAATACCGTTGCCCCATTGGCATTTGGCAAGCTCAAGCACCTTGAACAAATGGCAAGACCTTCACAGCTATTCGCATGGCACGTAATAGTGGTGGCGGACTCTCAGAATACCGTAGCTGGGTGTAATTACCAAGCGCACGTAATTAATGATAAACCCAAGGGATAAATCAGTTGCAAACCGCACGTACGTACGGACACGGTATATGATTCCATTGCACGGTCGGAGTCGGACACGGAGACCGAATCCCGTACGTGTGGTGATCGATGGTGTCCGTCACCAATTCGTATCGACTGAGTAGAGTACTTCGCGCAGCTTTGCCTATATATTCATAACCTACCTACCTACCTAGCTGCAAAACAAGGCCAGACGTTCGCTGGAAGATCAGAAAGCTAGCTTGTGTTTTCTCCATCGTCCAGCCGAGAGGAGGCTATGAAGATCCGGCATGTGCTCACCCGATCCATCACCTTCCTCGGTAAGTACATATATATGCCTCTTTTTCTTTGTTCTTCAGCGTTGATAATGTGTCTATCTGTTCTTCTCTTTTTGGAGAATTCTTAACTAAATTTGGAATGCAGTTATGGTCCTTGTGTTGTTGGTGTTGGTGCCCGAGGGAATGATGCTAGTGACGGGTGTCAAGTCACCGGCGATGGCGGTTTTGTCGGAAAGTATGGAGCCTGCAATTAAAAAGGTACGTGATACAATTTATTTAGTTTAAATGTGTGCTTCAGTTTGTCGCCCCCTTTGATTTCGACCGATATATTGATAGATGCATGCATGGGATATGTGCTTATTTTGCAGGGCGATATGGTGTTTGTGCACAACATGAGCAATGAACCTTTCCGCGAAGGAGAGGTCGTTCTTTTCAAAGTTGATGGCTTTGAACATCCAATTGTCCATCGTGTGATCAAGGTAACGGCAAGCCCGGCCTCTAGTATCTCTTGCTACACACCAATCAAATCATTAAAAGTTCATATGTTATATTTTGTTTGCCTTGAAAATGATATTCTCAAATTATTCTAGGTTTACGAGCATCGAGACACTCGAGAAATCCGAATACTCACCAAAGGAGACAACAATTCAGTGGATGACCGATTTCTCTATGCGAGCGGGCAGCTTTGGCTTCAACCGCATGACATTATTGGACGGGTTGCAGGGTACGTGGCGGGTTGTTATCTCTTATCATGCGTCTACTATCGAATTTGGACGTGTATTAATATGGCTTTATATATACCTTTCTCTACCGTTTCAATTCATTAATGTCTTTGCATGGTTAATTTTTGTGTTTTGTCCAATGCTAACAGCTATCTGCCATATGCTGGATGGCCTAGTGTCTTCATCAGTGAAGCTTATAAGGTACGCAAGCACACATTATATTCTGGTTAATTTCTGTATATACATTGTTTATTTAATTAAATACCCACACAAGGTCTCTCTTTTTCTTCTTATGAAAGATGTTGCTGAATGGTGGAAGCACTACAACTCCAGAAGTACTATGGGTAACAATGTAACCACGGCAGATTTATGTGGGTTGCCTCCATAGTGTCTTGTTCGAGGTTAAAGTATGCATCAAGCGAATGAAGAGTATGTAAAAGACACATCATTATCATAGTCTCCGCAACAGAGTTAATCGAGCTCCATCCGTCTTGTTGAAGTCATTTCTATAGCACGGGCGACATGATTCCTTTTTTGAGAACATGCAAAAGTCTTACATTTATTTGCACGGTCGACATGACTCTAACACCTTCTTTGAAAGGTAGATTTTGGTGAAACATGTAGTTAGATGTATTCTTCTTCTTCTTCTTTGATAAAGAGTGGATTTATTGACTAAAAATGAAGTATCAGGTGGATACAAACACAATGAGCACACATTCGGCCTCTGCATTGGCAACGACGAGTTTGATTAGCCATTAAAGGGTCAGCACATGCTGGCAGAGAGCAGATGACAACTACGGGACGTTGGATCTAAGGTACGAGTTGGAGGCGCCAAGGTGAGGCACACACGTCCTCGCCTCCGCCGTCCGCCGTGGAGCTTAGCCCGGAAGCCTCCTTCGACGGCGCGAGGAAGGGAATAGCGGTGGTGAAGGCCTTTAGGGGCAGCGGCCTCTTCGCCTATGACTGTGAGCGATCCGGGAGGTAGTTGGAGTCGCGTATCATGTGGCAAGATGCCGATTCGGTATTCACATGTAGAGGAGAGAGAAGCAATTGTTTGCTATGTGCTATGGACTCGGTCTTATACGATTATTAGCTTAAGGCCCACTTCTTTTTAATGTATATAAAACTTGCCAAGGTTGATTTTAGAAGCCTTAAGACAAATCTTATGTCCACTTTAAAAATGTCTATATCAAATCAATATTGTGTACGAGAGGTAAGAATATATAATAGATCCGTGAGCTTGTGGATGCCAAGGTGAATTTAATGAAATAGGAGAATCTCACTATTGAACAACCATCGATAGAAAAACAACATTTGGATCCAAATAGAGCTACAGAAATAATGATAACTTTAGAAGAAGAAAAGAATCGAAAAGTAAATATTTAGTGAGAAGGTTGCCATGCTTAAAATCCGAACGTCGGATTTATCATTCCCATATTTATACGGTGAAACAAACTTATTTACTCATCAGACCAGGTGACATCCTGCAAACCGATGATCTGGTCGAGGCCTAGGGCGTCCCACACTGCCGGCGAGGCGTCCACGACGTTGTAGGCGCATGGCTCTTCGTAGTTGTGCTCGGCGTCGCAACCGTGGACGGAGTCGCACTCGTCCACCACCTTGGCGTGCATGGAGCTGCCGCCCTTCGCCGTGATCTTGATGCTGCGGCCGCAGCGGGACATGCCGCTGAACCAGCCGGTGGAGAGCGCGACGACCATCTCCGAGTCGTCGTGGTACGCGCCGTCGCACTCGGATGGGAGGCCGCCGTCCTTGCCCTTGCCGAAGCCGTTGACCGTGAGGACGGCCCAGGTGGCGGAGGAGACGGGCGGCGAGCAGAGGAACTGCAGGTACTGCTTGCCGTCGACGCAGCAGTCCGGGCTGTTGCTCGTCTCGCAGTGCCTGGACCTGCCCGGGAGGTACCCGCTGGGCTGGCAGCCGACGACGTCGTGCGGCCGAACCAGGCATGACGCGGTGTGGGAGGCCGAGAGCGTGGCGACGAGGACGATGGCCATGGCTATGGTGGGTCGAGCTCTCGCATTCGCCATCTTATTGGCACCTAACTAAAAGAACGCTTCAGCGGATCAGCATATATGAGAGGGCCCGAAGGCCGCAACGCCGGAAGAGTGCCTGGAGAGCTCCGCGGGCATAAGCAGTGACTCGATCACAACGGAGGCATAAATCGATACACCGAAGGAAGAAGAAGAGCATGGGGAGCTTAGAAACCTCCGCTGATCGTCGACCCCAATCCCGCCAACCAGGAGAAGGCACAAGTGACGTAGCGTTTCACAATCACAACAGCCCAAATGACACTTCACACAAGTCGTGTGATAATTTCCCCCCTCTAGTCTATGGTACCAGTACTCAAATATGTAAAATAGGGTCTAGCATATTGTACATGTACATGTATTAGTATACGTATGTAATTGTATTATGATCATCTATATAAAGAGACGTAAGACTGGATGTTAGTCACCCACGCAAAACCCTAAACCTACCTCTTCAACTTGGTATCAGCCAGGTCGGGCCGCCGCCGCACGTCCCTCGCGCCGCTGCCCGATCCCATCTTCCGCGTCCCCGCCGCTGCTTGCTAGCTAGCTTCCGCATAGCCGCCGCTGCTTGCTAGCTAGCTACGCACATCCATTTGCTTGCTAGCTAGTCACAGGGCCGCCGCGCGCACACTACACGCCGCCCGATCCATCCGCCGCCGCGAGTTTCTTCTCCGCTGCTGCGCGCTGTCCTCCTCCGCGCCGCCGCGATGTCGTCCGCCGCCCTTTCGCTCTCCAACAGCGTCGGCACCATCACCTCGCCCGCGGCTGCCACCGTTCCCGCCGCCCTCGCCGTTCCGACGATCTGCGTTTGCCTTGGCCGCCACAACTTCATGCTGTGGGGAGGCATCGCCGGCACCGTCTTAGCCGGCGCCAACCTCCATGGCTACCTAGACGGCACCACGGGGGCACCCGACAAGACCATCACCGTCGGGACTGGCGACGCCGCGACGACCGCCGCTAATCCGGCATACCATCATTGGTGGACTCAGGATCAGAAGGTCAAGGGCCTCCTTCTTACCTCCATGGAGGAGGACATCGCCTGTCAGCTCATCAGCTGCGAGACGGTGCAGGCAGTATGGACGGCCGTCGGTGCCATGTACGGCGCGCAGAGTCGCGCCAACGTCCGTCACATCCGGCGTCAACTCCAGACGCTGCGGAAGGAGGAGATGTTCGCGGCTGAGTACATGCACAAGATGAAGGCCCTCGCTGTTGGGGAACGTAGTAATTTCAAAAAAATTCCTACGCACACGCAAGATCATGGTGATGCATAGCAACGAGAGGGGAGAGTGTTGTCCACGTACCCTCGTAGACCGAAAGCGGAAGCGTTAACACAACGCGGTTGATGTAGTCGTACGTCTTCACGATCCGACCGATCAAGTACCAAACGCACGGCACCTCCGAGTTCAGCACACGTTCAGCTCGATGACGTCCCTCGAACTCCGATCCAGCCGAGTGTTGAGGGAGAGTTTCGTCAGCACGACGGTGTGGTGACGATGATGATGTTCTACCAACGCAGGGCTTCACCTAAGCTCCGCTACGATATTATCGAGGTGTAATATGGCGGAGGGGGGCACCGCACACGGCTAAAATATCGTATATCAATTGTGTGTCGAGAGGTGCCCCCCTGCCCCCGTATATAAAGGTGCAAGGGGGAGGCCGCCGGCCTAGGAGGTGTGGCGCGCCAGGAGGAGTCCTACTCCTACCGGGAGTAGGACTCCCCCCTTTCCATGTTGGACTAGGAGTGGAAGAGGGGAAGAGGTGGAGGGGAGGAAGGAAGGGGGGCGCCGCCCCCCTCTCCTTGTCCTATTCGGACTGGGGGGAAGGGGGGCGCGGCCCTGCCCTAGCCTCCTCTCCTCTCTTCCACCTAGGCCCACTAAGGCCCATTAAGTTACCGGGGGGGGGGGGGGGGGGTTTCCGGTAACCTCCTGGTACTCCGGAAAAACCCCGATTTCACCCGGAACACTTCCGATGTCCAAACATAGGCTTCCAATATATCAATCTTTACGTCTCGACCATTTCGAGACTCCTCGTCATGTTCGTGATCACATCCGGGACTCCGAACAACCTTCGGTACATCAAAACATATAAACTCATTATATAACTGTCCTCGTAACTTTAAGCGTGCGGACCCTACGGGTTCGAGAACTATGTGGACATGACCGAGACACCTCTCTGGTCAATAACCAATAGCGGAACCTGGATGCTCATATTGGTTCCCACATATTCTACGAAGATCTTTATCGGTTAGACCGCACAACAACATACGTTGTTCCCTTTGTCATCGGTATGTTACTTGCCCGAGATTCGATCGTCGGTATCTCGATACCTAGTTCAATCTCGTTACCGGCAAGTCTCTTTACTCGTTTCGTAATACATCATCCCGCAACTAACTCATTAGTTACAATGCTTGCAAGGCTTATAGTGATGTGCATTATCGAGTGGGCCCAGAGATACCTCTCCGACAATCGGAGTGACAAATCCTAATCTCGAAATACGCCAACCCAACAAGTACCTTTGGAGACACCTGTAGAGCACCTTTATAATCACCCAGTTACGTTGTGACGTTTGGTAGCACACAAAGTGTTCCTCCGGTAAACGGGAGTTGCATAATCTCATAGTCATAGGAACATGTATAAGTCATGAAGAAAGCAATAGCAACATACTAAACGATCGAGTGCTAAGCTAACGGAATGGGTCAAGTCAATCACGTCATTCTCCTAATGAGGAGATCCCGTTAATCAAATGACAACTCATGTCTATGGCTAGCAAACATAAGCATCTTTGATTAACGAGCTAGTCAAGTAGAGGCATACTAGTGACACTCTGTTTGTCTATGTATTCACACATGTATTGTGTTTCCGGTTAATACAATTCTAGCATGAATAATAAACATTTATCATGATATAAGGAAATAAATAATACTTTATTATTGCCTCTAGGGCATATTTCCTTCAGTCTCCCACTTGCACTAGTGTCAATAATCTAGATTACACAGTAATGATTCTTACACCCATGGAGTCTTGGTGCTGATCATGTTTTGCTCGTGGAAGAGGCTTAGTCAACGGGTCTGCTACATTCAGATCCGTATGTATCTTGCAAATTTCTATGTCTCCCACCTGGACTAAATCCCGGATGGAATTGAAGCGTCTTTTGATGTGCTTGGTTCTCTTGTGAAATCTGGATTCCTTTGCTAAGGCAATTGCACCAGTATTGTCACAAAAGATTTTCATTGGTCCCGATGCACTAGGTATGACACCTAGATCGGATATGAACTCCTTCATCCAGACTCCTTCATTTGCTGCTTCCGAAGCAGCTATGTACTCCGCTTCACACGTAGATCCCGCCACGACACTTTGCTTAGAACTGCACCAACTGACAGCTCCACCGTTCAATGTAAATACGTATCCAATTTGCGATTTAGAATCGTCCGGATCAGTGTCAAAGCTTGCATCAACGTAACCACTTACGATGAGCTCTTTGTCACCTCCATAAACGAGAAACATATCCTTAGTCCTTTTCAGGTATTTCAGGATGTTCTTGACCGCTGTCCAGTGATCCACTCCTGGATTACTTTGGTACCTCCCTGCTAAACTTATAGCAAGGCATACATCAGGTCTGGTACACAGCATTGCATACATGATAGAGCCTATGGCTGAAGCATAGGGAACATCTTTCATCTTCTCTCTATCTTCTGCAGTGGTCGGGCATTGAGTCTTACTCAATCTCACACCTTGTAGTACAGGCAAGACCCCTTTCTTTGCTTGATACATTTTGAACTTCTTCAAAACTTTGTCAAGGTATGTGCTTTGTGAAAGTCCAATTAAGCGTCTTGATCTATCTCTATAGATCTTAATGCCTAATATATATGCAGCTTCACCGAGGTCTTTCATTGAAAAACTCTTATTCAAGTATCCCTTTATGATATCCAGAAATTCTATATCATTTCCAATCAGCAATATGTGATCCACATATAATATCAGAAATGCTACTGAGCTCCCACTCACTTTCTTGTAAATACAGGCTTCTCCAAAAGTCTGTATAAAACCAAATGCTTTGATCACACTATCAAAGCGTTTATTCCAACTCCGAGAGGCTTGCACCAGTCCATAAATGGATCGCTGGATCTTGCACACTTTGTTAGCACCCTTTGGATCGACAAAACCTTCCGGTTGCATCATATACAACTCTTCTTCCAGAAATCCATTCAGGAATGCAGTTTTGACATCCATTTGCCAAATTTCATAATCATAAAATACGGCAATTGCTAACATGATTCGGACAGACTTAAGCATCGCTACGGGTGAGAAGGTCTCATCGTAGTCAATCCCTTGAACTTGTCGAAAACCTTTTGCAACAAGTCGAGCTTTATAGACAGTAACATTACCGTCAGCGTCAGTCTTCTTCTTAAAGATCCATTTATTTTCAGTGGCTTGCCGACCATCGGGCAAGTCAACCAAAGTCCATACTTGTTCTCATACATGGATCCCATCTCGGATTTCATGGCCTCAGCCATTTTGCGGAATCTGGGCTCACCATTGCTTCTTCATAGTTCGTAGGTTCGTCATGGTCTAGTAACATAACCTCCAGAACAGGATTACCGTACCACTCTGGTGCGGATCTTAATCTGGTTGACCTACGAGGTTCAGTAATAACTTCTGAAGTTTCATGATCATTATCATTAACTTCCCCACTATTTGGTGTAGGTGTCGCAGAAACTGGTTTATGTGATGATCTACTTTCCAATAAGGGAGCAGGTACAGTTACCTCATCAAGTTCTACTTTCCTCCCACTCACTTATTTTGAGAGAAACTCCTTCTCTAGAAAGGATCCATTCTTAGCAACGAATGTCTTGCCTTCGGATCTGTGATAGAAGGTGTACCCAACAGTCTCCTTTGGGTATCCTATGAAGACACATTTCTCTGATTTAGGTTCGAGCTTATCAGGTTGAAGTTTCTTCACATAAGCATCGCAACCCAAAACTTTAAGATATGACAACTTTGGTTTCTTGCCAAACCATAATTCATAAGGTGTCGTTTCAACGGATTTTGATGGTGCCCTATTTAGAGTGAATGCAACCGTCTCTAAAGCATAACCCCAAAACGATAGCGGTAAATCAGTAAGAGACATCATAGATTGCACCATATCTAGTAAAGTACGATTATGACGTTCGGACACACCATTACGCTGTGGTGTTCCGGGTGGCGTGAGTTGCGAAACTATTCCGCATTGTTTCAAATGAAGACCAAACTCATAACTCAAATATTCTCCTCCACGATTAGATCGTAGAAATTTTATTTTCTTGTTACGATGATTTTCAACTTCATTCTGAAATTCTTTGAACTTTTTAAACGTTTCAGACTTATGTTTCATTAAGTAGATATACCCATATATGCTCAAATCATCTGTAAAGGTGAGAAAATAACGATATCCGCCACGAGCCTCAATATTCATCGGACCACATACATCTGTATGTTTGACTTCCAATAAATCTGTTGCTCTCTCCATAGTTCCGGAGAACGGTGTTTTAGTCATCTTGCCCATGAGGCACGGTTCGCAAGTACCAAGTGATTCATAATCAAGTGATTCCAAAAGTCCATCAGTATGGAGTTTCTTCATGCGCTTTACACCGATATGACCTAAACGGCAGTGCCACAAATAAGTTGCACTGTCATTATCAACTCTGCATCTTTTGGCTTCGACATTATGAATATGTGTGTCACTACTATCGAGATTCATTAAAAATAGACCACTCTTCAAGGGTGCATGACCATAAAAGATATTATTCATATAAATATAACAACCATTATTCTCTGATTTAAATGAATAACCGTCTCGCATTAAACAAGATCCAGATATAATGTTCATGCTCAACGCTGGCACCAAATAACAATTATTCAGGTCTAAAACTAATCCCGAAGGTAGATGTAGAGGTAGCGTGCCGACCGCGATCACATCGACTTTGGAACCATTTCCACGCGCATCGTCACCTCGTCCTTAGCCAATCTTCGCTTAATCCGTAGCCCCTGTTTCGAATTGCAAATATTAGCAACAGAACCAGTATCAAATACCCAGGTGCTACTGCGAGCATTAGTAAGGTACACATCAATAACATGTATATCACATATACCTTTGTTAACCTTGCCATCCTTCTTATCCGCCCAATACTTGGGGCAGTTCCGCTTCCAGTGAACAGTCTGCTTGTAGTAGAAGCACTCAGTTTCAGGCTTAGGTCCAGACTTGGGTTTCTTCTCCTGAACAGCAACTTGCTTGCTGTTCTTCTTGAAGTTCCCCTTCTTCTTCCCTTTGCCCTTTTTCTTGAAACTAGTGGTCTTACTGACCATCAACACTTGATGCTCCTTTTTGATTTCTACCTCCGCTGCCTTTAGCATTGCGAAGAGCTCGGGAATTGTCTTATTCATCCCTTGCATGTTATAGTTCATCACGAATCTCTTGTAGCTTGGTGGCAGTGATTGAAGAATTTTGTCAATGACGCTATCATCCGGAAGATTAACTCCCAGTTGAATCAAGTGATTATTATACCCAGACATTTTGAGTATATGCTCACTGACAGAACTATTCTCTTCCATCTTGCAGCTGTAGAACTTATTGGAGACTTCATATCTCTCAATCCGGGCATTTGCTTGAAATATTAACTTCAACTCCTGGAACATCTCATATGCTCCATGACGTTCATAACGTCGTTGAAGACCCGGTTCTAAGCCGTAAAGCATGGCACACTGAACTATCGAGTAGTCATCAGCTTTGCTCTGCCAGACGTTCATAACTTCTGGTGTTGCTCTTGCAGGAGGCCTGGCACCTAGCGGTGCTTCCAGGACGTAATTCTTCTGTGCAGCAATGAGGATAATCCTCAAGTTATGGACCCAGTCCGTGTAATTGCTACCATCATCTTTCAACTTTGCTTTCTCAAGGAACGCATTAAAATTCAACGGAACAACAGCACGGGCCATTTATCTACAATTAACATAGACAAGCAAGATACTATCAGGTACTAAGTTCATGATAAATTTAAGTTCAATTAATCATATTACTTAAGAACTCCCACTTAGATAGACATCCCTCTAATCATCTAAGTGATTACGTGATCCAAATCAACTAAACCATGTCCGATCATCACGTGAGATGGAGTAGTTTCAATGGTGAACATCACTATGTTGATCATATCTACTATATGATTCACGCTCGACCTTTCGGTCTCCGTGTTCCGAGGCCATATCTGCATATGCTAGGCTCGTCAAGTTTAACCTGAGTATTCCGCGTGTGCAACTGTTTTGCACCCGTTGTATTTGAACGTAGAGCCTATCACACCCGATCATCACGTGGTGTCTCAGCACGAAGAACTTTCGCAACGGTGCATACTCAGGGAGAACACTTTTATCTCGAAATTTTAGTGAGAGATCATCTTATAATGCTACCGTCAATCAAAGCAAGATAAGATGCATAAAAGATTAACATCACATGCAATCAATATAAGTGATATGATATGGCCATCATCATCTTGTGCTTGTGATCTCCATCTCCGAAGCACCGTCATGATCACCATCGTCACCGGCGCGACACCTTGATCTCCATCGTAGTATCGTTGTCGTCTCGCCAACTTATTGCTTTTACGACTATCGCTACCGCTTAGTGATAAAGTAAAACAATTACATGACGATTGCATTGCATACAATAAAGCGACAACCATATGGCTCCTGCCAGTTGCCGATAACTCGGTTACAAAACATGATCATCTCATACAATAAAATATAGCATCATGTCTTGACCATATCACATCACAACATGCCCTGCAAAAACAAGTTAGACGTCCTCTACTTTGTTGTTGCAAGTTTTACGTGGCTGCTACGGGCTTAACAAGAACCGTTCTTACCTACGCATCAAAACCACAACGATAGTTTGTCAAGTTGGTGCTGTTTTAACCTTCGCAAGGACCGAGCATAGCCACACTCGGTTCAACTAAAGTGAGAGAGACAGACACCCACCAGTCACCTTTAAGCAACGAGTGCTCGCAACGGTGAAACCAGTCTCGCGTAAGCGTACGCGTAATGTCGGTCCGGGCCGCTTCATCTCACAATACCGCCGAACCACAATATGACATGCTGGTAAGCAGTATGACTTATATCGCCCACAACTCACTTGTGTTCTACTCGTGCATAGCATCAACGCATAAAACCAGGCTTGGATGCCACTGTTGGGGAACGTAGTAATTTCAACAAATTTCCTACGCACACGCAAGATCATGGTGATGCATAGCAACGAGAGGGGAGAGTGTTGTCCACGTACCTTCGTAGACCGAAAGCGGAAGCGTTAACACAACGCGGTTGATGTAGTCGTACGTGTTCACGATCCGACCGATCAAGTACCAAACACACAGCACCTCCGAGTTTAGCACACTACGCGCCGCCCGATCCATCCGCCGCCGCGAGTTTCTTCTCCGCCGCCGCGCGCTGTCCTCCTCCGCGCCGCCGCGATGTCGTCCGCCGCCCTTTCGCTCTCCAACAGCGTCGGCACCATCACCTCGCCTGCGGCTGCCACCGTTCCCGCCGCCCTCGCCGTTCCGGCGATCTGCGTTAGCCTTGGCCGCCACAACTTCATGCTGTGGGGAGGCATCGCTGGCACCGTCTTAGCCGTCGCCAACCTCCATGGCTACCTAGACGGCACCACGGGGGCACCCGACAAGACCATCACCGTCGGGACTGGCGACGCCGCGACGACCGCCGCTAATCCGGCATACCATCATTGGTGGACTCAGGATCAGAAGGTCAAGGGCCTCCTTCTTACCTCCATGGAGGAGGACATCGCCTGTCAGCTCATCAGCTGCGAGACGGTGCAGGCAGTATGGACGGCCGTCGGTGCCATGTACGGCACCCAGAGTCGCGCCAACGTCCGTCACATCCGGCGTCAACTCCAGACGCTGCGGAAGGAGGAGATGTTCGCGGCTGAGTACATGCACAAGATGAAGGCCCTCGCTGTTGGGGAACGTAGTAAGTTCAAAAAATTTCCTACGCACACGCAAGATCATGGTGATGCATAGCAACGAGAGGGGAGAGTGTTGTCCACGTACCCTCGTAGACCGAAAGCGGAAGCGTTAACACGACGCGGTTGATGTAGTCATACGTCTTCACGATCCGACCGATCAAGTACCGAACGCACGACACCTCCGAGTTCAGCACACGTTTAGCCGAGTGTTGAGGGAGAGTTTCATCAGCACGACGGCGTGGTGACGATGATGATGTTCTACCAACGCAGGGCTTCACCTAAGCTCCGCTACGATATTATCGAGGTGTAATATGGTGGAGGGGGGCACCGCACACGGCTAAAATATCGTATATCAATTGTGTGTCGAGAGGTGCCCCCCTGCCCCCGTATATAAAGGTGCAAGGGGGAGGCCGCGCCGCCTAGGAGGTGTGGCGCGCCAGGAGGAGTCCTACTCCTACCGGGAGTAGGACTCCCCCCTTTCCATGTTGGACTAGGAGTGGAAGAGGGGAAGATGTGGAGGGGAGGAAGGAAGGGGGGGCGACGTCCCCCTCTCCTTGTCCTATTCGGACTGGGGGGAAGGGGGGCGCGGCCCTGCCCTAGCCTCCTCTCCTCTCTTCCACCTAGGCCCACTAAGGCCCATTAAGTTACCGGGGGGGGGGGGGGTTCCGGTAACCTCCCGGTACTTCGGAAAAATCCCGATTTCACCCGGAACACTTCCGATGTCCAAACATAAGCTTCCAATATATCAATCTTTACGTCTCGACCATTTCGAGACTCCTCGTCATGTCCGTGATCACATCTGGGACACTGAACAACCTTCGGTACATCAAAACATATAAACTCATAATATAATTGTCATCGTAACTTTAAGCGTGCGGACCCTACGGGTTCGAGAACTATGTAGACATGACCGAGACACCTCTCCGGTCAATAATCAATAGCGGAACCTGGATGCTCATATTGGTTCCCACATATTCTACGAAGATCTTTATCGGTCAGACCGCACAACAACATACGTTGTTCCCTTTGTCATCGGTATGTTACTTGCCCGAGATTCGATCGTCGGTATCTCGATACCTAGTTCAATCTCGTTACTGGCAAGTCTCTTTACTCGTTTCGTAATACATCATCCCGCAACTAACTCATTAGTTACAATGCTTGCAAGGCTTATAGTGATGTGCATTACCGAGTGGGCCCAGAGATACCTCTCCGACAATCGGAGTGACAAATCCTAATCTCGAAATACGCCAACCCAACAAGTACCTTTGGAGACACCTGTAGAGCACCTTTATAATCACCCAGTTACGTTGTGACATTTGGTAGCACACAAAGTGTTCCTCCGGTAAACGGGAGTTGCATAATCTCATAGTCATAGAACATGTATAAGTCATGAAGAAAGCAATATCAACATACTAAACGATCGAGTGCTAAGCTAACGGAATGGGTCAAGTCAATCACATCTTAGCACTCGATCGTTTAGTATGTTGATATTGCTTTCTTCATGACTTATACATGTTCCTATGACTATGAGATTATGCAACTCCCGAATACCAGAGGAACACTTTGTATGCCCGACCACTGCAGGAGATAGAGAGAAAATGAAAGTTGTTCCATATGCTTCAGCCATAGGCTTTATCATGTATGCAATGCTGTGTACCAGACCTGATGTGTGCCTTGTTATTAGTTTAGCAGGGAGGTACCAAAGTAATCTAGGAGTGGATCACTGGACAGTGGTCAAGAACATCCTGAAATACCTGAAAAGGACTAAGGACATGTTTCTCGTTTATGGAGGTGACAAAGAGCTCGTCGTAAATGGTTACGTCGATGCAAGCTTTGACACTGATCCGGATGACTCTAAGTCACAAACCGGATACGTATTTATATTGAACGATGGAGCTGTCAGTTGGTGCAGTTCTAAGCAAAGCGTCGTGGCGGGATCTAAGTGTGAAGCGGAGTACATAGCTGCTTCGGAAGCAGCAAATGAAGGAGTCTGGATGAAGGAGTTCATATCCGATCTAGGTGTCATACCTAGTGCATCGGGTCCAATGAAAATCTTTTGTGACAATACTGGTGCAATTGCCTTGGCAAAGGAATCCAGATTTCGCAAGAGAACCAAGCACATCAAGAGATGCTTCAATTCCATCCATGATCAAGTCAAGGAGGGAGACATAGAGATTTGCAACATACGTACAGATCTGAATGTTGCAGACCCGTTGACTAAGCCTCTCTCACGAGCAAAACATGATCAGCACCAACACTACAAAAAAATACACTTCCGTGATGATACGTGTTTGTCATAGTAGGTCGCGTTTTTTGTCATGCATGTACATCCATGACAAATTTATGACAGAATCAAGATAGTCATACCTGTGCTGTCGTAGAAGTGTTTCATGACATTACCAAAATTATCATCACGGAAGTGTCCACTTCCATGACGATAAATCGCGCGTCACATAAGTGCTTTCATCAAGGGTGACCGACACATGGCATCCACCGTAACGGAAAGCCGTTAAGCTATCGGGTCCGGTTTTTGATCCGATAACCCGTTAACAACCACGACCAATGGGGATTTTCCACGTGTAAAATCATCATTGGCTGGAGGAAACACGTGTCGGCTCACCTTTGGGACAGATGTCATCCACTCATTGGACCCAAAGCGCCTATGATACGTCGACACGTGGCACGGCCCAACAGAGGCCCATTCCTGTGAAAAGGCCGGCCCGTTTGACTTGGTCAAAAGGTGGCGGGCCGGCCCACGACAAGCCTGTTAACGGCCTGTTCGCATATAGCCCATTTACAGCCCGCTAACCCAGGGCCCGTTTACGGCCTAACCGAATTAGGCCCAGTAGCGTCATCTGGGCCGTCCAATATAATTCCAGCCCGTTTTAACTTCCGGCCCATGTATGGCCCATGACGTCTTTCGGCCCATATGAGGCCCTTATTACTCTCGGCCCATTAACGGCCCGTGGTAAACTGGCCCGTAATGAACAGTGTATCACTTTATACCCATTAACGGCCCATGGTGAAACTGGCCCGTAATGAACAGTGTATCACTTTATACCCATTAACGGCCCATTATTCCGTTGGGCCGTTTCCAGCCCATGTTATCTTTTGGCCTTCTCAGGGCCCATTTATTCTTGGGCTCATTTCCAACATTCGGTTACTTACGGCCCATTACTGTCATTTTATGTTTGTCGGCCAAATTTAGCCCGTGCTTACAGTCGGCCCGTTTGTGGCCCGGGAGGGGACGGGAGGCGGCGGGGAGGCCCGGGCAGGAGGGGAGGGGAGGTGCTGGCCCGGGCAGGAGGGAGGCGGCGGTGGCCTCCGGGCAGGAGGGAAGGGGAGGCGGCGGGGGTGCGGGTTGGGCGCGGGTCGGGCAGGTGCCCGGGCAGGAGGGAGGCGGGGAGAGGAGGTGGCCCGGGTGCGGTGATGATTTAACACAATCACCAGCAATTGTTTTTTTATCATTGAAATTCAGCTTTGGTTACTCAATTTACAAAACTGGATTTTTTGTTATGTTTCAGCATTGAATACTGCCTCTCAAGAGCCACATGATGAGCATGGGCATCACTGTCACCATGATCATGACGACAAACATGGTTAGCATAGTATGATGAACAATGCATAAATGTGGTTACCATCAAATTATGAAGCATTGAAACTCATGTAAAATAGTTTCATGTCTCAATATAGAAGCACTTCTCTTTCTGTTATCACGTGGATACCCGGATGGTCATTGAAAAAGGAAAATATCTATCCATTCTCAAATACATTTTATTTTGTAACCTACTCTTCTTTGTGGCAGCATAAAGTTATACTTAATGACAACCTACTGTTTGTGAAAAATTGCTTATGCCCATGTAGATTATGTGTTACAATAATTACCTTGTACAAAGGGCGCCCATGGCATGATTTTGCCAAACACATGACTAAATCTTTCTGCATGGCTCTGGATTTATGAGTTCAGGGATCTCTATTGTTGATAGAGGGAGCCTGGAAACATAGGAAAAACTTCATAGTTACTTGGAATCAAAATCCTGAATTAAGAAATGTACTTTGCCAATCTGCTTGGAGCCTTGGATGCTGTTCAGAAAGGAGAGATGGGACAGTTTTGATGTTTCACTGAAATGCAGTACTTAATATGCTATATCTTAGTCATGGTAATGCTGTCATAATAAGAAGTGAACTCAATGTTTTTTCTTCTTGTAGACCATCATGAGCATGATCACACCCATGACCCTGGTGTTTCCTCTGTTAAGCATTGTTTGCGAAGGGGAGATGGATCTCTAAAAGTAAAAGGTCAGACTTAAAATTGTCTCACATGCATTTATATATTTTCTAAAGATAGCTAAGATGAATTTCTAGGTTTTTTTATGGCCCTGCATATGATGGGGTTGTGTACATCGGGGTAAACATCTCACAATTGATTCTCCTAATGAACGTAGTGCTGACACTGACATATGCCAGATGAAGGGACTGCTCCCTATCAATGGAATGCCTAAACGCTTTGCCTTTCAGGTTTGTGCTACTCTAACCTATAGTTTATACCGGTGAAAACAATGTCGTAATTTCTTTTAGTGACATGTTAAAAGGGATACAGTGGGTCCAAACAGTCATATAAATTTATTTGTTGGTAGGAAAGACATCTCTCGTCTATAAAGAAAGCAGCCTAGCTATCTTTCCTTTCATTTTCTTATTATTCGCCATTTCAATCTTGGGTCTCCATGCCCAAGCACAAGCTGTTACCTGAATAATCAATTTATTTTTACTTCTAATCTAGATCAAGGATTATGCTCTTGATTCTAGAGTGCCGCCGGACAATTGCTTGGCCTGTTTGAAGATTCGTTGTACATATAAGCTTATGCAAGTTTTTCTTTCAGATTTGCACAAATGGGAGAACAAAATTCTACGTGTTCTGCTGCCCTCTCGTTATGGACTGCTTCCATGTTATCCATCTACAAGGAGTGTGTATGACACTTTACATGGATCTCCCAACAGATCGAATGTGCCGGGCTTCCAGGATTGCCTACTGAAGGAATAAGCCAGAGACACCAAGTTCCTCCGTTTCCCCGTTTCTTCTTTTTGGCGGCCGGGGTGGATCTCCAGCTCCATGATTTTGAGCTTTGCTGCTGCATCCAGAACTTGTTCTGCAAATGCTGAGGCTCAACTGTACTTGAACTGACATGAAGCGTGAAACGCGAGGTGTATGTATATCGACCTGACCGTTTCATTGTTTGAACCTGGCCGTCGAGCCGTCCACTGCTGTTCTCATACTATGAGTCAACAACTTGATCAACCTGGCATACAATACCGTCGCCCCATTGGCATTTGGCAAGCTCAAGCACCTTGAACAAATGGCAAGACCTTCACAGCTATTCACATGGCACGTAATAGTGGTGGCGGACTCTCAGAATACCGTAGCTGGGTGTAATTACCAAGCGCACATAATTAATGATAAACCCAAGGGATAAATCAGTTGCAAACCGCACGTACGTACGGACACGGTATATGATTCCATTGCATGGTCGGAGTCGGACACGGAGACCGAATCCCGTACGTGTGGTGATCGATGGTGTCCGTCACCGATTCGTATCGACTGAGTAGAGTACTCCGCGCAGATAACCTACCTACCTACCTAGCTGCAAAACAAGGCCAGACGTTCGCTGGAAGATCAGAAAGCTAGCTTGTGTTTTCTCCATCGTCCAGCCAAGAGGAGGCTATGAAGATCCGGCATGTGCTCACCCGATCCATCACCTCCCTCGGTAAGTACATATATATATGCCTCTTTTTTCTGTGTTCTTCAGCATTGATAATGTGTCTATCTGTTCTTCTCTTTTTGGAGAATTCTTAACTAAATTTGGAATGCAGTTATGGTCCTTGTGTTGTTGGTGTTGGTGCCCGAGGGAATGATGCTAGTGACGGGTGTCAAGTCACCGGCGATGGCGGTTTTGTCGGAAAGTATGGAGCCTGCAATTAAAAAGGTACGGGATACAATTTATTTAGTTTAAATGTGTGCTTCAGTTTGTCGCCCCCTTTGATTTCGACCGATATATTAATAGATGCATGCATGGGATATGTGCTTATTTTGCAGGGCGATATGGTGTTTGTGCACAACATGAGCAATGAACCTTTCCGCGAAGGAGAGGTCGTTCTTTTCAAAGTTGATGGCTTTGAACATCCAATTGTCCATCGTGTGATCAAGGTAACGGCAAGCCCGGCCTCTAGTATCTCTTGCTACACACCAATCAAATCATTAAAAGTTCATATGTTATATTTTGTTTGCCTTGAAAATGATCTTCTCAAATTATTCTAGGTTTACGAGCATCGAGACACTGGAGAAATCCGAATACTCACCAAAGGAGACAACGATTCAGTGGATGACCGATTTCTCTATGCGAGCGGGCAGCTTTGGCTTCAACCGCATGACATTATTGGACGGGTTGCAGGGTACGTGGCGGGTTGTCATCTCTTATCATGCGTCTACTATCGAATTTGGACGTGTATTAATATGGCTTTATAAATACCTTGCTCTACCGTTTCAATTCATTAATGTCTTTGCATGGTTAATTTTTGTGTTTTGTCCAATACTAACAGCTATCTGCCATATGCTGGATGGCCTAGTGTCTTCATCAGTGAAGCTTATAAGGTACGCAAGCACACATTATATTCTGGTTAATTTCTGTATATACAATTTTTATTTAATTAAATACTCACACAAGGTCTCTCTTTTTCTTCTTATGAAAGATGTTGCTGAATGGTGGAAGCACTACAACTCCAGAAGTACTATGGGTAACAATGTAACCGCGGCAGATTTATGTGGGTTGCCTCCATAGTGTCTTGTTCGAGGTTAAAGTATGCATCAAGCGAATGAAGAGTATGTAAAAGACACACCATTATCATAGTCTCCGCAACAGAGTTAATCGAGCTCCATCCGTCTTGTTGAAGTCATTTCTATAGCACGGGCGACATGATTCCTTTTTTGAGAACACACAAAAGTCTTACATTTATTTGCACGGTCGACATGACTCTAACACCTTCTTTGAAAGGTAGATTTTGGTGAAACATGTAGTTAGATGTATTCTTCTTCTTCTTCTTTGATAAAGAGTGGATTTATTGACTAAAAATGAAGTATCAGGTGGATACAAACACAATGAGCACACATTCAGCCTCTGCATTGGCAACGACGAGTTTGATTAGCCATTAAAGGGTCAGCACACGCTGGCAGAGAGCAGATGACAACTGCGGGACGTTGGATCTAAGGTACGAGTTGGAGGCGCCAAGGTGAGGCACACACGTCCTCACCTCCGCCGTCCGCCGTGGAGCTTAGCCCGGCAGCCTCCTTCGACAGCGGGAGGGAGGGAATAGCGGTGGTGAAGGCCTTTAGGGGCGGCGGCCTCTTCGCCTGTGACTTTGAGTGATCCGGGAGGTAGTTGGAGTCGCGTATCATGTGGCAAGATGCCGATTCGGTGTTCACATGTAGAGGAGAGAGAAGCAATTGTTTGCTATGTGCTATGGACTCGGTCTTATACGATTTTTTAGCTTAAGGCCCACTTCTTTTTAATGTATATAAAACTTGCTAAGGTTGATTTTAGAAGCCTTAAGACAAATCTTATGTCCACTTTAAAAATGTCTATATCAAATCAATATTGTGTATGAGAGGTAAGAATATATAATAGATCCGTGAGCTTATGGATGCCAAGGTGAATTTAATGAAATAGGAAAATCTCACTATTGAACAACCATCGATGGAAAAACAACATTTGGATCCAAATAGAGCTACAGAAATAATGATAACTTTAGAAGAAGAAAAGAATCGAAAAGTAAATATTTAGTGAGAAGGTTGCCATGCTTAAAATCGGAACGTCGGATTTATCATTCCCGTATTTATATGGTGAAACAAACTTGTTTACTCATCAGACCAGGTGACATCCTGCAAACCGATGCTCTGGTCGAGGCCTAGGGCGTCCCACACCGCCGGCGAGGCGTCCACGACGTTGTAGGCGCATGGCTCCTCGTAGTTGTGCTCGGCGTCGCAACCGTGGACGGAGTCGCACTCGTCCACCACCTTGGCGTGCATGGAGCTGCCGCCCTTCGCCGTGATCTTGATGCTGCGGCCGCAGCGGGACATGCCGCTGAACCAGCCGGTGAAGAGCGCGACGGCCATCTCCGAGTCGTCGTGGTACGCGCCGTCGCACTCGGACGGGAGGCCACCGTCCTTGCCCTTGCCGAAGCCGTTGACCGTGAGGACGGCCCAGGTGGCGGAGGAGACGGGCGGCGAGCAGAGGAACTGCAAGTACTGCTTGCCGTCGACGCAGCAGTCCGGGCTGTTGCTCATCTCGTAGTGCCCGGACCTGCCCGGGAGGTACCCGCTGGGCTAGCAGCCGACGACGTCGTGCGACCGAACCAGGCATGACGCGGGGTGGGAGGCCGAGAGCGTGGCGAGGAGGACGATGGCTATGGCTATGGTGGGTCGAGCTCTCGCAGTCGCCATCTTATTGGCACCTAACTGAAAGAACGCTTGAGCAGATCAGCATATATGAGAGGGCCTGAAGGCCGCAACGCCGGAAGAGAGCCTGGAGAGCTCCGTGGGCATAAGCAGCGACTCGATCACAACGGAGGCATAAATCGATACACCGGAGGAAGAAGAAGAGCATGGGGAGCTTAGAAACCTCCGCTGACCGTCGACCCCAATCCCGCCAGCCAGGAGAAGGCACAAGTGACGTAGCGTTTCACAATCACAACAGCCCAAATGGCACTTCACACAAGGCGTGTGATAATTTCCCCCCTCTAGTCTATGGTACCAGTACTCAAATATGTAAAATAGGGTCTAGCATATTGTACATGTACATGTATTAGTATACGTATGTAATTGTATTATGATCATCTATATAAAGAGACGTAAGACTGGATGTTAGTCACCCACGCAAAACCCTAAACCTACCTCTTCAACTTGGTATCAGCCAGGTCGGGCCTCCGCCGCACGTCCCTCGCGCCGCTGCCCGGTCCCATCTTCCGCGTCCCCGCCGCTGCTTGCTAGCTAGCTTCCGCATAGCCGCCGCTGCTTGCTAGCTAGCTACGCACATCCAGCTGCTTGCTAGCTAGCCATAGGGCCGCCGCGCGCACACTACGCGCCGCCCGATCCATCCGCCGCCGCGAGTTTCTGCTCTGCCGCCGCGCGCTGTCCTCCTCCGCGCCGCCGCGATGTCGTCCGCCGCCCTTTCGCTCTCCAACAGCGTCGGCACCATCACCTCGCCCGCGGCTGCCACCGTTCCCGCCGCCCTCGCCGTTCCGGCGATCTGCGTTCGCCTTGGCCGCCACAACTTCATGTTGTGGGGAGGCATCGCCGGCACCGTCTTAGCCGGCGCCAACCTCCATGGCTACCTAGACGGCACCACGGGGGCACCCGACAAGACCATCACCGTCGGGACTGGCGACGCCGCGACGACCGCCGCTAATCCGGCATACCATCATTGGTGGACTCAGGATCAGAAGGTCAAGGGCCTCCTTCTTACCTCCATGGAGGAGGACATCGCCTGTCAGCTCATCAGCTGCGAGACGGTGCAGGCAGTATGGACAGCCGTCGGTGCCATGTACGGCGCGCAGAGTCGCGCCAACGTCCGTCACATCCGGCGTCAACTCCAGACGCTGCGGAAGGAGGAGATGTTCGCGGCTGAGTACATGCACAAGATGAAGGCCCTCGTCGACACCATGGCTGCCGCCGGCTCTCCGATTCGTGATGACGAGCTCATTGATCACATCCTCACCGGACTCGGCTCCGCCTACAACTCCATCGCCGCCTCCCTGGGTGTGAGTAACGCACCAATGCCCTACTCCAGCTTCTACTCACTCGTCTTGTCGTTCGAAGCATTGCAGGCTCAGCAGAGTGCGTCGGTGGGGTGGACTCCCTCCGCCAACGCCGTGGCTCGCTCGGGCCCCTACGGCCAGGGCGGGTGTGCTCCCTAGTCGGAGCCCTACCCCTCCCAGGGTGGGGGTCGCTCGGCCGATGGCAACGGCCAACCCGGGCACGGCCGCCAAGGCGGCAACGGCGGCCCCAACGGTGGCCGCGACCGCAACCCCTCCTACGCTGGCAATGGTCGGCAAAGTGGTGGGGTAACGGCGGCAACAACGGAGGTGGTGGCCGTCGCAACAATCGGTGGCGCCCTCGGTGTCAAATTTGCAAAAACTGGGGGCATGAGGCCGATGAGTGTCGCAAGCGCTATGACCAGGACCACAACACTCGCTCCGCCAACTCGGCCTCCACCAACACCGTCGACTATCCTTGGGTACTGGACACGGGGGCTACAGATCACCTGGCGAGTGATCTGGAACGCCTTCAGGTTCACGAGCGCTATGGTGGCAAGGACCAGGTTGAGGTGGCCAATGGTGCAGGTTTGTCTATTTCACATATTGGTCATTCCCGTTTACCCGGTTCATCTCTTAAACTGCGCAACATCCTTCATGTTCCACACATCAGAGAGCATCTCCTTTCTGTCTACCATCTTGTTTGTGATAATGACGTGTTTGTTGTGAAGGAAATACGCCCTAGAGGCAATAATAAAGTTGTTATTTATATTTCCTTATATCATGAAAAATGTTTATTATTCATGCTAGAATTGTATTAACCGAAAACTTAGTACATGTGTGAATACATAGACAAACGGAGTGTCACTAGTATGCCTCTACTTAACTAGCTCGTTAATCAAAGATGGTTAAGTTTCCTACCAATGGTCATGAGTTGTCATTTGATGAACGGGATCACATCATTAGAGAATGATGTGATTGACTTGACCCATTCCGTTAGCTTAGCACTTGATCGTTTAGTATGTTGCTATTGCTTTCTTCATGACTTATACATGTTCCTATGACTATGAGATTATGCAACTCCCGAAAAGCAGAGGAACACTTTGTATGCCCGACCACTGCAGAAGATAGAGAGAAAATGAAACTTGTTCCCTATGCTTCAGCCATAGGCTTTATCATGTATGCAATGCCGTGTACCAGACCTGATGTGTGCCTTGTTATTAGTTTAGCAGGGAGGTATCAAAGTAATCTAGAAGTGGATCACTGGACAGTGGTCAAGAACATCCTGAAATACCTGAAAAGGACTAAGGACATGTTTCTCGTTTATGGAGGTGACAAAGAGCTCATCGTAAATGGTTACGTCGATGCAAGCTTTGACACTGATCCGGATGACTCTAAGTTACAAATCGGATACGTATTTATATTGAACGATGGAGCTGTCAGTTGGTGCAGTTCTAAGCAAAGCGTCGTGGCGGGATCTACGTGTGAAGCGGAGTACATAGCTGCTTCGGAAGCAGCAAATGAAGGAGTCTGGATGAAGGAGTTCATATCCGATCTAGGTGTCATACCTAGTGCATCGGGTCCAATGAAAATCTTTTGTGACAATACTGGTGCAATTGCCTTGGCAAAGGAATCCAGATTTCGCAAGAGAACCAAGCACATCAAGAGACGCTTCAATTCCATCCGCGATCAAGTCAAGGAGGGAGACATAGAGATTTGCAAGATACGTACAGATCTGAATGTTGCAGACCCGTTGACTAAGCCTCTCTCACAAGCAAAACATGAACAGCACCAACACTACAAAAAAATACACTTCCGTGATGATACGTGTTTGTCATAGTAGGTCGCGTTTTTTTGTCATGCATGTACATCCATGACAAATTTATGACAGAATCAAGATAGTCATACCTGTGCTGTCGTAGAAGTGTTCCATGACATTACCAAAATTATCATCACGGAAGTGTCCACTTCCATGACGATAAATATCGCGTCACAGAAGTGCTTTCATCAAGGGTGACCGACACGTGGCATCCACCGTAACGGAACGCCGTTAAGCTATCGGGTCCGGTTTTGGATCCGATAACCCGTTAACAACCACGACCAATGGGGATTTTCCACGTGTAAAATCATCATTGGCTGGAGGAAACACGTGTCGGCTCACCTTTGGGACAGATGTCATCCATTCATTGGACCCAAAGCGCCTATGATACGTCGACACGTGGCACGGCCCAACAGAGGCCCATTCCTGTGAAAAGGCCGGCCCGTTTGACTTGGTCAAAAGGTGGCGGGCCGGCCCACGGCAAGCATGTTAACGGCCTGTTCGCATATAGCCCATTTACAGCCCGCTAACCCAGGGCCCGTTTACGGCCTAACCGAATTAGGCCCAGTAGCGTCATCTGGGCCGTCCAATATAATTCCAGCCCGTTTTAACTTCCGGCCCATGTATGGCCCATGACGTCTTCCGGCCCATATGAGGCCCTTATTACTCTCGGCCCATTAACGGCCCGTGGTAAAAATGGCCCGTAATGAACAGTGTATCACTTTATACCCATTAACGGCCCGTGGTGAAACTGGCCCGTAATGAACAGTGTATCACTTTATACCCATTAACGGCCCATTATTCCGTTGGGCCGTTTCCAGCCCATGTTATCTTTTGGCCTTCTCAGGGCCCATTTATTCTTGGGCTCATTTCCAGCATTCGGTTACTTACGACCCATTACTGTCATTTTCTGTTTGTCGGCCAACTTCAGCCCGTGCTTACAGTCGGCCCGTTTGTGGCTTGGGAGGGGAGGGGAGGCGGCGGGGAGGCCCGGGCAGGAGGGGAGGGGAGGCGCTGGCCCGGGCAGGAGGGAGGCGGCGGAGGCCTCCTGGCAGGAGGGGAGGGGAGGCGGCGGGGGCGCGGGTTGGGCGCGGGTCGGGCAGGTGCCCGGGCAGGAGGGAGGCGGCCCGGGTGCGGTGATGATTTAACACAATCACCAACAATTGTTTTTTAGCATTGAAATTCATCTTTGATTACTCAATTTACAAAAATGGATTTTTGTTATGTTTCAGCATTGAATACTGCCTCTCAAGAGCCACATGATGAGCATGGGCATCACTGTCACCATGATCATGACCACAAACATGGTTAGCATAGTATGATGAACAATGCATAAATGTGGTTACCATCAAATTATGAAGCATTGAAACTCATGTAAAATAGTTTCATGTCTCAATATAGAAGCACTTCTCTTTCTATTATCACATGGACACCCGGATGGTCATTGAAAAAGGAAACTATCTATCCATTCTCAAATACATTTTATTTTGTACCCTACTCTTCTTTATGGCAGCATAAAGTTATACTTAATGACAACCTACTGTTTGTGAAAAATTGCTTATGCTCATGTAGATTATGTGTTACAATAATTACCTTGTACAAAGGGCGCCGATGGCATGATTTTGCCAAACACATGACTAAATCTTTCTGCATGGCTCTGGATTCATGAGTTCAGGGATCTCTATTGTTGATAGAGGGAGCCTGGAAACATAGGAAAAACTTCATAGTTACTTGGAATCAAAATCCTGAATTAAGAAATGTACTTTGCAAATCTGCTTGGAGCCTTGGATGCTGTTCAGAAAGGAGAGATGGGACAGTTTTGATGTTTCACTGAAATGCAGTACTTAATATGCCATATCTTAGTCATGGTAATGTTGTCATAATAAGAAGTGAACTCAATGTTTTTTCTTCTTGTAGACCATCATGAGCATGATCACACCCATGACCCTGGTGTTTCCTCTGTTAAGCATTGTTTGCGAAGGGGAGATGGATCTCTAAAAGTAAAAGGTCAGACTTAAAATTGTCTCGCATGCATTTATATATTTTCTAAAGATAGCTAAGATGAATTTCTAGGTTTTTTTATGGCCCTGCATATGATGGGGTTGTGTACATCGGGGTAAACATCTCACAATTGATTCTCCTAATGAACGTAGTGCTGACACTGACATATGCCAGATGAAGGGACTGCTCTCTATCAGTGGAATGCCTAAACGCTTTGCCTTTCAGGTTTGTGCTACTCTAACCTATAATTTATACCGGTGAAAACAATGTCGTAATTTCTTTTAGTGACATGTTAAAAGGGATACAGTGGGTCCAAACAGTCATATAAATTTATTTGTTGGTAGGAAAGACATCTCTCGTCTATAAAGAAAGCAGCCTAGCTATCTTTCCTTTCATTTTCTTATTATTCGCCATTTCAATCTTGGGTCTCCATGCCCAAGCACAAGCTGTTACCTGAATAATCAATTTATTTTTACTTCTAATCTAGATCAAGGATTATGCTCTTGATTCTAGAGTGCCATCGGACAATTGCTTGGCCTGTTTGAAGATTCGTTGTACATATAAGCTTATGCAAGTTTTTCTTTCAGATTTGCACAAATGGGAGAACAAATTGCTACGTGTTCTGCTGCCCTCTCGTTATGGACTGCTTCCATGTTATCCATCTGCAAGGAGTGTGTATGACACTTTACATGGATCTCCCAACAGATCGAATGTGCCGGGCTTCCAGGATTGCCTACTGAAGGAATAGGCCAGAGACACCAAGTTTCTCCGTTTCTCCGTTTCTTCTTTTTGGCGGCCAGGGTGGATCTCCAGCTCCATGATCTTGAGCTTTGCGGCTGCATCCAGAACTTGTTCTGCAAATGCTGAGGCTCAACTGTGCTTGAACTGACATGAAGCGTGAAACGCAAGGTGTATGTATATCGACCTGACCGTTTCATTGTTGGAACCTGGCCGTCGTGCCGTCCACTGCTGTTCTCATACTATGAGTCAACAACTTGATCAACCTGGCATACAATACCGTCGCCCCATTGGCATTTGGCAAGCTCAAGCACCTTGAACAAATGGCAAGACCTTCACAGCTATTCGCATGGCACGTAATAGTGGTGGCGGACTCTCAGAATACCGTAGCTGGGTGTAATTACCAAGCGCACGTAATTAATGATAAACCCAAGGGATAAATCAGTTGCAAACCGCACGTACGTACGGACACGGTATATGATTCCATTGCACGGTCGGAGTCGGACACGGAGACCGAATCCCGTACGTGTGGTGATCGATGGTGTCCGTCACCGATTCGTATCGACTGAGTAGAGTACTCCGCGCAGCTTTGCCTATATATTCATAACCTACCTACCTACCTAGCTGCAAAACAAGGCCAGACGTTCGCTGGAAGATCAGAAAGCTAGCTTGTGTTTTCTCCATCGTCCAGCCGAGAGGAGGCTATGAAGATCCGGCATGTGCTCACCCAATCCATTACCTTCCTCGGTAAGTACATATATAGGCCTCTTTTTTCTGTGTTCTTCAGCGTTGATAATGTGTCTATCTGTTCTTCTCTTTTTGGAGAATTCTTAACTAAATTTGGATTGCAGTTATGGTCCTTGTGTTGTTGGTGTTGGTGCCCGAGGGAATGATGCTAGTGACGGGTGTCAAGTCACCGGCGATGGCAGTTTTGTCGGAAAGTATGGAGCCTGCAATTAAAAAGGTACGTGATACAATTTATTTAGTTTAAATGTGTGCTTCAGTTTGTCGCCCCCTTTGATTTCGACCGATATATTGATAGATGCATGCATGGGATATGTGCTTATTTTGCAGGGCGATATGGTGTTTGTGCACAACATGAGCAATGAACCTTTCCGCGAAGGAGAGGTCGTTCTTTTCAAAGTTGATGGCTTTGAACATCCAATTGTCCATCGTGTGATCAAGGTAACGGTAAGCCCGGCCTCTAGTATCTCTTGCTACACACCAATCAAATCATTAAAAGTTCATATGTTATATTTTGTTTGCCTTGAAAATGATCTTCTCAAATTATTCTAGGTTTACGAGCATCGAGATACTGGAGAAATCCGAATACTCACCAAAGGAGACAACAATTCAGTGGATGACCGATTTCTCTATGCGAGCGGGCAGCTTTGGCTTCAACCGCATGACATTATTGGACGGGTTGCAGGGTACGTGGCGGGTTGTTATCTCTTATCATGCGTCTACTATCGAATTTGGACGTGTATTAATATCGCTTTATATATACCTTGCTCTACCGTTTCAATTCATTAATGTCTTTGCATGGTTAATTTTTGTGTTTTGTCCAATGCTAACAGCTATCTACCATATGCTGGATGGCCTAGTGTCTTCATCAGTGAAGCTTATAAGGTACGCAAGCACACATTATATTCTGGTCAATTTCTGCATATACCATTGTTTATTTAATTAAATACTCACACAAGGTCTCTCTTTTTCTTCTTATGAAAGATGTTGCTGAATGGTGGAAGCACTACAACTCCAGAAGTGCTATGGGTGTAAAACGTAGGTTTTGAGGGAACTGGCTCAATCCTCAAAGGGGTGGCTTATCACATATATATAAGGATGACATACAAGTCCAATACCAATAAGGTATGGTGTACACAGTAGGGCTACAATACGAAGTCTAACACCCTCCCTCAATCTAAACTCACTCCTGAAGTATCTAGGAGGTTGAGATTGCGCCTATAGACCTCAAACATGAGGCTTGGTGAAGATGTCCGCAAGTTGATCTTTTGAAGAGATAAACCTGTCTTGTAGTAGCTTCTGTGCAACACGTTCCCTCACAAAATGATAGTCAATCTCAATGTGTTTAGTCCGTGCATGGAACACCGGGTTTGACGGCAGAAACGTAGCACCGATGTTGTCACACCAAAGGACCGAAGGATGTGGCTGAGCAACTCCTAGCTCTCGAAGTAGGGACTCAATCCATATAAGTTCAGCAGTTGCATTGGCAACCGACTTGTACTCAGCTTCTGTGCTGCTGCGGGAAACAGTGGCTTGCTTGCGTGCACTCCAGGCGATCAGATTAGGACCCAAGAACACAGCATGTCCCCCCATGGATCGCCTGTCATCTGGACACCCAGCCCAATCAGCATCAGAGAATGCAGAAAGAACTCCAGAGGAACTGGGGCGCAGGTGAAGACCAAAGGAGACAGTGAGACGCACATAACGTAGTATGCGCTTCACAGCAGACTAGTGTACATCAGTGGGAGCATGAAGATACTGGCACACCCTGTTAACCGCAAAGGAGAGATCAGGATGCGTGATCGTCAGATACTGCAGGCCACCAACAATACTCCTGTACTCAGTAGCATCCTTAGGAGAGAGAAGAGCACCATCAGCAGCAGAAAGGGTATCAATGGAGGACATGGGCGTAGGCGATGGCTTGCACTTGAGCATATCAGCACGACACAAGAGATCAAGAGAGTACTTCTTCTGGGTGAGAGCCAAACTGCCACGAGACTGATGAGCGACCTCAATACCCAGGAAGAAATGAAGCTGTCCCAAATCCTTAACTGTAAAATCACGACCAAGTGCAGTCACAAGAGCATCAGCAGCCGTCGGGGATGAGCTCACCAGAACAATATCATCCACATACACAAGGAGGTACATGGTCACACTCGGTCGCTGAAACAAGAACAGTGAAGTATCAGCCGTCGAAGGAATGAACCCATGAGTGCGTAGAGCTGAAGCCAGGCGAGCATGCCAGGCACGGGGAGCCTACTTCAGTCCATATATGGCCTTCGTCAGATGACAGAGATGATGAGGCTGAGTGTGATCAACAAATCCAGGTGGCTGCCGCATGTAAACCTCTTCTTCAAGCAATCCATGAAGAAAAGCGTTCTGCACATCAAGCTGGCGGAGAGACCATCCACGAGAAACTGCCAGAGACAGAAGAAGTCGAATAGTGGTAGGCTTGACAACTGGGCTGAATGCATCCTGATAGTCCAGGCCCTGACGCTGTTTAAAGCCCTTAGCCACGAGGCGTGCTTTGTAGCGCTCAATGGAACCATATGCATGTTTCTTCACCTTGAACACCCACTTTGAATCAATGATGTTGACGCGAGACGGAGGGGGAACAAGTGTCCAGGTCTTATTCTTTATAAGAGCATGATATTCTTGTTCCATAGCAGCCCTCCAGTGTGGAATACTCATAGCGGCTTGATAACTGCGTGGTTCGGCGGTTGGATCATCCACAGCATGAGCCAGGCAAGCAGCAAGATAGGTGACCGTGCCATCGGTGCGCTCCTTGGGACGAACAATGCCACTGCGGCTGCGAGTGCGCGGACGCCGCGGGGGAGCAAACACCGGGGCCGGCGGGATGTCCGGAGCAGGTGAGGCTGGTCTAGGGGACTCCGGCGAAGAAGAACCGGGTGACGTCGAGCCGGGCGATGGCGGACCAGGCGACAGCAGGCCAGGCGACGTAGGCCCCGACGGCGTGTGAGCTGCTGCAGACCCGGGCGAAGTAGGCACCAAGGACGCCCGCGCGGATGCGAGGGCGACGATGGAGGGGAGTCCGGGCGAGGAGGCGGCGACGGAGACTGCTCAGAGGAGGCCGTCGCAGGCTCTGGCCCGGTCACAGTAGCCAGCATGGGCTCCGGCCCAGGCGCTGTTGGAGACGGGGTGCCCGGTGCGGGGTCGAGGGCGGGAGGCGGTGCATGCACCGGTCGATCGACGTGCACCACAGGCGACGTAGCGGGTCCGTCAGGGAGGAGTTCCAGGCGAGCTCCACGTCCAATTCCTGCACCATGATTAGGTAACAACATAGGCGAATATGCATCATCTTCAAATTGGCCAGGTATAAGAGGAGATGAATGCATAAAAGGTGTTGTGGTGGATGACTGAGGCATGGCAGAAAAGGGGAAGACGGTCTCATCAAAAACAACATCCCGAGATATGTAGACTCGATTGGTTGGGACATGGAGACACTTGTAGCCTTTATGGAGAGAACTATACCCTAAGAACACACACTTTTTGGAGCGAAACTCAAGTTTGCGATCATTATAAGGACGAAGATGAGGCCAGCAGGCACACCCGAACACCTTAAAAAAGGTATAGTCAGGAGTTTCACCTAAGAGAAGCTCAATCGGAGCTTTCATATTAAGAACACGCGTAGGTAATCTGTTAATGAGAAAACACGCGGTAGCAAAAGCATCACTCCAAAAACGAAAGGGTACAGAAGCATGAGCAAGAAGTGTGAGGCCCGTCTCAACTATATGGCGATGTTTGCGCTCAACAGCGCCATTCTGCTGATGTGTATGCGGGCATGATAAACGATGACAGATCCCAAGCTTATTAAAGAAGGTGTTGAGGTTGCGATATTCGCCCCCCAATCTGATTGAACATGGATAATTTTATGCTTGAGTAGACGTTCAACATGCAATTGAAACTGTATGAATATATCGAACACATCAGATTTGTGCTTAAGAAGATAAAGCCAAGTGAAGCGACTGTAGGCATCAACAAAACTGACATAATAGTTGTGACCACTAACAGATGTTTGTGCCGGACCCCACACATCAGAAAACACAATTTCAAGAGGGTTCTTTACTTCTCTAGTAGATGAAAGAAAAGGTAGCTGATGACTCTTGCCTTGCTGACAGGCATCACACACGGACATCTTTTTATTGCTAGAAACTAATGGCAGCTCATGACGGTGGATTATGTGGCGAACGATGGGTGTGGCGGGGTGACCAAAGCGAGAGTGCCACTGGGAAGGCGACACACGAACACCGCTGAAGACGCACGGGGCGGATGGATCCTCCAAACGGTACAAGCCTTGGCTCGACCGGCCACTAAGCAGAATGTCCCGGGTTGCTCGATCCTTAACAAATAGATTAAAAGGGTGAAATTCACATAGGACATGATTATCAAGGGTGAGCTTAGGGACAGATAAAAGATTACGAGTTACCGAGGGTACCCGTAAAACATTACGAAGATGGAGCTGCCTAGAGGGATGACTAGTTAAAAGAGATGCTTGGCCAATATGAGAGATGGGCATACCTACATCATTGGCGGTGTGAACCTGATCGTGCCCGTAGTAGGGCTGGTAGGTGGAGAGTTTGTTGAGCTCGTTCGTCATGTGATCCGTGGCGCCGGTGTCCATGTACCAGGCTAGATCAGCAGGGTAGGATGGTGTGTATCCCTGCTCGACGCGCGGGTCCTTGCCCTTGGCGGCGATGTGGGCAGACGGGGCGGCAGCGGGAGGACCAAAGTCTGCCATGGCAAACTGGCGCTCGTTGCCCTTGCCGTCGTTGCCGATGCCAAGGAAGCTCCTCTGAAAGCGGCGGTGACACTTGGAGGTGACATGGCGTTCACGACCACATAGCTGGCACACCACCCTAGTGTTAGGGCCCCCACCCAGGGTCGATGCAGGGGGCGGGGCTGCCTTGCCAGGTGACGGGGCAGGTGGGCGCTGGCCACGAGAGGCGTGAGTAGAGCTCGTGAGGAGGCATCGCTGGCTTGGCGTTCTGGACGGCCTCGGCGAGATTGTCGTAGTCGGCATCGAGGCCTTTGATGACGAAGCCGGCGAACTCCTTGTCGCTAAGCGGCCGACCAATAGAGGTGAGTGTGTCCGCCAGCACCTTCATCTTGTTGAAGTAGGTCATAGCGGAGGAGTCCAGCTTCTTGATGTCGGCGAGTTCGCTGCGAAGGGCCATCGAGCGGCAGGTAGAGACCTGGGCAAAGGCGTGTGCTCCAGGGTCGTCCATGCGTCCATGGAGGTGGCGGCGAAGAGACAAAGGCCAGCGACCCCGTCGCCGAGGGAACCCTGGATGGCAGAGAGGATCGCCTGGTCCTGCTGCACCCACATACGGTGTTCCAGGTTGATGGCCGGGCCGTGGACGGTAGGGATGACCTACGGAGGACACGGTAGCGAACCATCAACAAACCTGAGGAGAGACCGGCTGCGTAGCAGCGGTAGGACCTTGGTGCGCCAGAACAAGTAGTTGTCCGGCGTGAGTCGGATGGCGATCAAGTTGTCGAAGTGGAACGGCCCGGTGGGCGTGATTGCGCCAGCAGCAGGGACGATTGGCGGCGGAGCCGCGACAGGATCCACGGCCGCGGGTGGTGCCGTGAGCGAGGCCGCGGGTGGCTCCGCGGGCAGCGTCTCCCACGAGGTCGCCGGGATGATGGCGAGTGTCGAGGAGGATCCAGAGGAGGCCATCGCGGGCGGCGGCGGCGCGACTGGTGCTGAGGCCGTCGCGGGCGGTGACGGTGGGATCGGCGCTGAAAACAGGGAGCCGACGGCGGTGGTGCCAAAGAACTGAGGCACTGACGGAGCCAGGGGCGAGGTGGGAGGTTGAGGAAGGCGGCAAGCGTCGCGGGGATAGACCCGGAGCTGGCGGCGCCCGAAGCGGAAGCGGTCATGGCGCCGGCGGCGGCAGCCCTAGGGTTTAGGGTTTTGGTGCGGCGGCGGCGGCGGGTGGGGTGGAGGTGGAGGACCTAGGTTAGACTCGATACCATGTAAAACGTAGGTTTTGGGGGAACTGGCTCAACCCTCAAAGGGGTGGCTTATCACATATATATAATGATGACATACAAGTCCAATACCAATAAGGCATGGTTTACACAGTAGGGCTACAATACAAAGTCTAACAATGGGTAGCAATATAGTCGCGGCAGATTTATGTGGGTTTCCTCCATAGTGTCTTGTTCGTGGTTAAAGTATGCATCAAGCGAACGAAGAGTATGTAAAAGACACATCATTATCATAGTCTCCGCAACAGAGTTAATCGAGCTCCATTTGTCGTGTTGAAGTTATTTCTATAGCATGGTCGACAGGATTCCTTTTTTCGAGAACACGCATAAGTCTTACGTTTATTTGCACGGTCGACATGACTCTAACACCTTCTTCGAAAGGTAGATTTGGGTGAAACATGTAGTTAGATGTATTCTTCTTCTTCTTCTTTGATAAAGAGTGGATTTATTTACTAAAAATGAAGTATCAAGTGGATACAAACACAATGAGCACACATTCGGCCTCAGCATTGACAACGACGAGTTTGAGTAGCCATTAAAGGGCCAGCACACGCTGGCGGAGAGCAGATGACAACTGCGGGACGTTGGATCTAAGGTACGAGTTGGAGGCGCCAAGGTGAGGCACACACGTCCTCGCCTCTGCCGTCCGCCGTGGAGCTTAGCCCGGCAGCCTCCTTCGACGGCGGGAGGGAGGGAATAGCGGTGGTGAAGGCCTTTAGGGGCGGCGGCCTCTTCGCCTGTGACTGTGAGCGATCCGGGAGGCAGTTGGAGTCGCGTATCATGTGGCAAGATGCCAATTCGGTATTCACATGTAGAGGAGAGAGAAGCAATTGTTTGCTATGTGCTATGGACTTGGTCTTATACGATTTTTTAGCTTAAGGCCCACTTCTTTTAAATGTATATAAAACTTGCTAAGGTTGATTTTAGAAGCCTTAAGACAAATCTTATGTCCACTTTAAAAATGTCTATATCAAATCAATATTGTGTACGAGAGGTAAGCATATATAATAAATCCGTGAGCTTGTGAATGCCAAGGTGAATTTAATGAAATAGGAGAATCTCACTATTGAATAACCATCGATAGAAAAACAACATTTGGATCCAAATAGAGCTACAGAAATAATGATAACTTTAGAAGAAGAAAAGAATCGAAAAGTAAATATTTAGTGAGAAGGTTGCCATGCTTAAAATCCGAACGTCGGATTTATCATTTCCGTATTTATACGGTGAAACAAACTTGTTTACTCATCAGACCAGGTGACATCCTGCAAACCGATGCTCTGGTCGAGGCCTAGGGCGTCCCACACCGCCGGCGAGGCGTCCACGACGTTGTAGGCGCACGGCTCCTCGTAGTTGTGCTCGGCGTCGCAACCGTGGACGGAGTCACACTCGTCCACCACCTTGGCGTACACCGAGCTGCCACCCTTCGCAGTGATCTTGATGCTGCGGCCGCAGCGGGACATGCCGCTGAACCTGCCGGTGGAGAGCGCGACGACCATCTCCGAGTCGTCGTGGTACACGCCGTCGCACTCGGACGGGAGGCCGCCGTCCTTGCCCTTGCCGAAGCCGTTGACTGTGAGGACGGCCCAGGTGTCGGCGGAGACGGGCGGCGAGCAGAGGAACTGCAGGTACTGCTTGCCGTCGACGCAACAGTCCGGGCTGTTGCTCGTCTCGCAGTCCCCGGACCTGCCCGGGAGGTAGCCGCTGGGCTGGCAGCCGGCGACGTCGTGCGGCCGAAGCAGGCATGACGCGGTGTGGGAGGCCGAGAGCGTGGCGAGGAGGACGATGGCCATGGCCATGGTGGGTCGAGCTCTCACAATCGCCATCTTATTGGCACCTAAAAGAACGCTTATGCGGAGAGCATATATGAGGGCCGCCGGAAAGCCATCACGCCGGAAGAGAGCCTAGAGAGGTCCGCGCGCATAAGCAGCAACTCGTTCACAACGGAGGCAGAAATCGATACGCCGGAGGAAGAAGAAGAACATGGGGAGCTTAGAAACCTCCGCTGACCGTCGACCCCAATCCCGCCAGCTAGGCAAGGGAAAGGGAAGTGCCGACCGTACGCGAAAGTCGTGTGATAGTAGCGTTTCACAACAGCCCAAATGGCACTTCACACCAAGTCGTGTGGTAATTTCGCCCCTCTATTGTACTGTACTCAGTAGCAGTAAAACAATTAGGCTCCAAATGGCACTCATTATCAGCCAAGTTGGTTCAACGGAATTAGAGTAGAGGAAAAGTTGGTATGCTGTCCCAGACCCGATGCATTGCACCTCCATTACAAAACCTTAATTCTACTTTTGATCTAGAGCTAGCTTGGTATACTTGTCCTTCATACGGTTCAGACCTACTAATGCATATTTTGCTGAGCACAAGACACAAATTCGTGATCGGATGAGGATTTTATTAATTAACTTAGGTAATGCCCCTGTTATGATTGGGAGTTTGTGTTGTGAGATTCAGAGCATGGAAATTATAGTAGAGAGAGCATATTGGCAGTTGATTGCGGAAGTGTGTTCGGAAGCACTGAGGTTTTCATGACTGCCACCTGAAGGTATTATTTGCATCACACTCACAATTTCTCTGCTGAAGAAATCAATCGGCATATCTGGAAAATTCTATTGGGAGGGTAAAAAATCTTTTGCCGTGGTGTTTGCACCGAGTTTGCAAGTGTACGAGCATAAGAACAAACAGACGCAGTTTACTAGAACATAATATATCAGTGGTGTTCCTTACTGGTCATGGCACCTACTGGATATGGCTAAAGATTTAAATTCAATGGGTATTGAATTATTTGGAATAATTATGCACTGGACGAATAATGTGGTTGAAGTACTGATGGACGGCTGGGCACAAAAGCATAATGTCATACTCCCTACATCCCAAAATAAATGTCTCAAGCTTAGTGGGACGGAGGAAGTATAAGTTTAGTTATATAAGTGTGCAATCCAAGTTGTGCCATATAATATACTACCTCCGCTCCATAATGTAGTGTCTATAGATTTTTGCAAAAATCAAACATTACAAACTTTGACCATATTTATAGAGAAAAATAGTTACATCTAGAATACCAAATGCACATCATTGGATACATCGTGAGTTATATTTTTAGAACATACATGTTTGATATTGTAGACGTAGACAATTTTCTCTATACATTTGGTCAAAGTTTGACTTTCGCAAAAATCTATAGACACTACATTGTGGAATGGAGGGAGTATCATATAATAGACTTTTTTTTTCTTTTTGAAAATTTTAATTATCTAAATTAGGTATCAGGATAAAATCATACAGTGTGTAATTATTCAGTTCTACTTTTCACTCATGCTCCTCTTTCTCACACGAAGGGGAGGATGATAACTCGGTAAGTGCACGATGTTTTTTTAGGGAGTAAATGCAGGATGCTGGTGACGAGTTCGACATTGATTTTGGCTTTTGTTGATCTTATCTTTGTTCGGAGTAAATTTCTCAATGATTTTCCTTTTGCAACTCACTACTAGAAAAAAGTCTAGCAGTAGCGCGGGTTAAATGCTTAGCAGTAGCGTGGGTGGATGCGCTACTGATACGGCGCTACAGCTAATGCTTTTCAATAACGCAGTTTGACCCGCGCTACTGCTATCTAGGGATAGCAGCAGCACTCGCCTCCAACACGCGCCGCTGATAATAGCTGTAGCGCCCTTGTACAAAGATCGCTACTGCTAAGACCTCGCTGCTGCTAAAGCCATACCCCACGCTACTGTTATTAGTTTCTGATTTTTTTTCCTGCTCCATATTTTGTGCTGCTGAATTTTGTTTAGGGCTTTATACAACAATCTCTAGCATATCATACACATACAAATGTAGTCATAACATATATACAAATAGTCTCATCAAATCATGTCATCATCATAATTATCGTCCAACACAAAGTGGTCTCTCGTCATCATCTCGAAAATAGCGATACAAGTCTCGAATACTTGCAACTACATCGTCATCCATCTAAACAATGATATACGCGAGAAGAGCTATCACTATGAGTGACAGCGGAACTATGCAGTACATGAGGCAGCGGTTATGAGTCCTCTCTCGTGCTAGCGTGAACCTCAAGTAACTAGCTTCTGCTTCTTGTCTGCTTTTGAAGCCTTTATGGCTGGCGCCCGAGACCCCCTCCACTTGCGCCTGACACTCAGGCCACTCGTCGTACACTCCCGGAACCTTCCCTTTGTACACGACATAGCACTGCTTCTTCGCCATCAAAAATCTAGGTACCTGTTAGAGATGCATCTTTATCAAGAGAATGTACAATCATATATGCAACAAAATATACTTGAGCAACACGAAAATGAAAGGGTTAGAAACTAGATGAAACATATAGTAAACATACAAATAATGAACACAGTTTCATCGTATGCAAACTAATTAACTAGAGGTACGCAGATCATCGTACCCAAACTAACAAAGTAGCGTTACGCAAGTTCGGCAGGGACCGTGGACATCACAAAGTTTCATCGCTACAGAAAGTATACAAGTTCAAGTGACACATATCATCATCATCGGCATCGTAAATCACTAGAAGTTCCATCCTTCCGTATCATCGAGGATGGACCCTAGCTTCTTGAACGGCGTGAGGTCCTGACATTGCATGCCTATGCGAGTTCGGACGTCAGCTCGCGATATAGGGCCATGGTGGAACATCCCCTTCTCATCGACGACTTCTTTCATGATGATCGTCGCAATGTCCCTCTGGATGCGAAAGAAGTCATCTCTAAGTTTATAATCCGCTTCTCCATGAGATTCTACCCACTTGCGGATATGATCATCATTTCTACTTGTCATGCGAAGCTTTTGGTGATCCGTTGTGAACTCCATCATGAGATGAAGGAGGTAGAATCCATCGTTCTTGCTTGGTTTTGGGACATGGATGCAGCAGAAGTTAGTTTTATGCGAGAAACCCAACTTCTTGTTCTTTTGTTTCCTGATCTGCAGGTGGCCACCCCTAATGTTGAAGCCTTGGAGAGCATCATCTAGAATATTCATTACGTGGGTGTAGTCCTTCTTCTCGTAGTTTCTGGTAGGGTCGAAATACACGGCGTGGGAGACTCGCGGGTAAAGAACGATAAGGACGGCGCGCCCGTTGCTGCGAAAAAAAACACCTCAAATTATTCTCCATATGAGCGAGAAGGAATGATTGAAATGTACGAAAGGATTGTCCGGCACTGACTTACTTTGGATGATAAGGCAGGAGGACAATATCCTGGTCGTTATTCTGTACCATGAAGTTTTGGAGGTACTCCCTAGTAGTTTGACGCTCAAAGTCGCTGAGACTCAAGAAGGACTTGTGCATGTAGTATGGATCCACCACACAGATTTGCGAGACTTCTTCTCTCTTCATGATGGAGCTCATATGTAGTGCAAAAAGGCGGACGATTGTAAAATTGAGCCGCCTTGGAAGAAATATCTCGAAGATATGGTCAAACCGCAGGAAGAACACAAGCTAGCACTTCCCCTTAGGCACACGAGTTGCGTATGTCGGATATCCTGGATCCTTCGAGGCTAGTAGGCTTTTCTCAATTGACAGAACATGGTCGTGCAGTCTCCTGAGATCCCCTGATAGTGCCTCCAGCAGTTTCGGCGGTAGCATCGGCTCGCTCGTGACATGGAAAATGGCCGCACCTTTGACGGGTACATGCTCTTCAAAATCCGCCGTGTGGCTGCTATGTGCTCTGGCTTGTTTGTAGGCAGCTGAGCCTATCTTCCCCGGTCTCTTCCTCTCCTTTTTCTTGGGCTGACCTTCCAGACCCTTCCTTAACCCCTGCCCCAGTGTTGTCGGGCTAAGCACTGTACGATCCCCGGCTAGTTGAGCCTGTGTTGAGGCGGCATCTTCAGGCGTGTCCTGCGAGGATTGCATGAAGAGAGACTTCTTGCAATCCCTGCTAGGACATTCCTGCCCGGGCAGATCATCCATATCCTCATCAGCATGCTAATAGCCCGAGTCATCATATGGCTGACTCATCATATCTAAGTCACCATCATAGGCGCCTGTATTGAGGAAACTCATTCGGTCCTCCTCCATCTCATCATCCATTCTTTGTTCTACGGGGGTGATTACATCAGCCACTATTGGACCCCCTTCATCACGTCGTCCGCCGCTCTCACCCAGCAGTACAGGTGCTGGTAATTGCATAGGCGGGGTGGTGGTGTCCATACCTTCTTGTTGATGTGTGGTTATTAGTGTGCTCTCGGTCGGCTCCAGACGAAGAAGATTCTTCGGCCATAGAAGTACCCAACCCTTGCAGCTTCCAATCCGCGGCGGGGTGTCGTCGTCCTCTCCCCCTAGCCGTACTGAAGGAGGCAAATCCTCGTGCCCCGATTGCACACTCGACAAGGTAACCCTAAAGTGCCCACAGGGCATCGGCTGGCCGTGGAACATGAGTTCCAAGGGCTTCGTTATCACCCCCTTTCCCACGTTCACCTTCTGGCCTTTGATCAAGTAGAGTACGGTGCACGGGGTTTCGTCGGCCTGCAAACACATGTCTGCGGCATAAAACATCCGAAAGGCAACGAAAATGGAATATTCTAGATATATGTTGGTGCGACATGTAATTACCGTGAGGGCGTCGAGCTCAGCCAAAGACGAAGGCCCGCCTAGCACGCCAGAGACTGAGGACGGGCTGCTATGAGCGGGTGCGGGTGCGGGTGCGGGAGCAGGCCTGGTTGCATGAGCAGGTGATGGTGCGGTGGTGTTGTTCACCGAGTTTTTCTCGACGAAACCGGGCATGGGGAAATCATCTACTGTCTTGTCTAGATTTTCCTTCGTCCAGTTGATGATAGCCGGGATCAAGTTAGTAGCGAAATCATTTCTGCAGGCATGTATAGCTGCATAGTTCCCGAGCATACCAATGCAACATATGAATTTGATCCCATAATAGTTTCCCTTTTTGAGTCAAGCGATAATCCCTAAAGTATTCACGTTGATCCAACGTGTCTCCCATTATATAGTTGAATGGGGTTTTCTCAGGATTATCAAAGTAGTACATAATATTTTTCACATAATGAGCATCGAGGGTTTTAGGAGGTTCCCCATCTCCATGAGCAGCAAGTACACCTAATTTTTTTGGTATTTCGTGTTCCATATCCATAACTAAAGATAGAGAACAACTTAGAACAGAAAATAAAAACTACTAAGTGATAAAGCAAACAAGCACACACGAGAATATTCACCCCACGCTATAACTTCCCGGCAATGGCGCTAGAAAAAGGTCTTGATAATCCACAAGTATAGGGGATCAATTGTAGCCTCTTTCGATAAGTAAGAGTGTCGAACCCAACGAGGAGCTAAAGGTAGAACAAATATTCCCTCAAGTTCTATCGACCACCGATACAACTCTACGCATGCTTGACATTCGCTTTACCTAGAACAAATATGAAACTAGAAGTACTTTGTAGGTGTTGTTGGATAGGTTTGCAAGATAATAAAGAGCACGTAAATATAAACTAGGGGCTGTTTAGGTAAAGAAGCAATAATGTTAGTATAGCGAGTGTGGAAAAGTGGTGGTAGGAGTTGTGAAATTGTCCCTAAGCAATTGACTACGTTACTAGACCGATAGCAAGTTTTATGTGGGAGAGGCCACTGCTAGCATGTCATCCCTGACTTGGAATTCTATGCACTTATGATTGGAACTATTAGCAAGCATCTGCAACTACTAACGTTCATTAAGGTAAAACCCAACCATAGCATTAAGATATATTGGTCCCCCTTCAATCCCGTATGCATCAATTTCTATGCTAGGTTGAAGCTTCTGTCACTCTTTCCCTCCAATACATAGTCCTATCAACATATAACTAACCCTATGGTGTGATCCACGCGTGCGCTCATATGATGGGAACCAAAGGACAACAACATTACCACAAGCAAATTAAACCAATCATAGCAATTCACCCATTACCGATAGGACAACGAAAATCTACTCAGACATCATAGGATGGCAACACATCATTGGATAATAATATGAAGCATAAAGCACCATGTTCAAGTAGAGGGTACATCGGGTTGTGGGAGAGTGGAATGCTGTAGATAGATGGGGGAAGGTGATGAAGATGTTGGTGAAGATGATGGCGGTGTTGGTGAAGATTGCGGTGACGATGATGGCCCCGGCGGCGTTCCGGCGCCACCGGAAGCGAGGGGGGAGAGCCCCCCTCCTTCTCCTTCTTCCTTGGCCTTCTCCCTCTGGTCCTTGGTCTCCATGGCGTGGGAGGGGCGAGAGCCCCTCCGAGATTGGATCTGTCTCTCTGTCTCTCTCTGTTTCTGCGTTCCCAGATTCTGGCCTTTCACCGTTTCTTATATTCCCGGAGATGCGTAACTCCGATTGGACTGAAATTTGGACACGATCTCTATCCGGATATTAGCTTTCTTGCGGCGAAAGAAGGGCACCAACCGCCTTACAGGGTGGCCACTAGGGTCAGGGGCACCCCCTGCCTCGTGGCCCCCTCGGGCATCGTCTCGCGTTGATTCTTCTTCCCAAAAATCATAAATATTCCAAAAAAAATCTCCGCCAGTTTTTATCCCGTTTGGACTCCGTTTGATATGGGTTTTCTGCGAAACAAAAAACATGCAACAAACAGGAACTGGCACTGGGCGCCGGATCAATATGTTAGTCCCAAAAATAGTATAAAAAGTTGCCAAAAGTATGTAAAAGTTGTAGAATATTGGCATGGAACAATCAAAAATTATAGATACGACGGAGACGTATCATGGTACGGCGCCAGAAACGGTGCGTGGACGGGAGAAAGTTGTAATAGATTGAAATAATAGATCGCAAATAAAATAAAGTGCAGCAAAGTCTTTTTGTATTTTTGGTTTCATAGATCTGAATAAAAGTGCAAATAAAATAGATCGCAAAGCAAATATATGAGAAAGAAGACCCCGGGGCCGTAGGTTTCACTAGTGGCTTCTCCCAAGAAAAATACCAAATGGTGGGTAAACAAATTACTGTTGGGCAATTGATAGAACCTCAAATAATTATGACGATATCCAGGCAATGATCATTACATAGGCATTACGTACAAGATTAGTAGACCGAATCCTGCCTGCATCTACTACTATTACTCCACACATCGACCGCTATCTAGCATGCATCTAGTGTATTAAGTTCGTGGAAAAACGGAGTAATGCAATAAGAATGATGACATGATGTAGAGAAGATCCGTTTATCTATGGCGGTAGATATAGATCTCGTCTTTTTATCCTTAGTAGCAATGATACATACGTGTCGATTCCCTTTCTGTCATCGGGATCAAGCACCATAAGATCGAACCCACTACCGGGCACCTCTTCCCATTTCAAGATAAATAGATCAAGTTGGCCAAACAAAACCCAAATATCAGAGAAGAAATACGAGGCTATAAGAGATCATGCATATAAGAGATCAAAGAAACTCAAATAACTTTCATGGATATAAAAAGATATGACTGATCATAAACTCAAAGTTCATCAGATCCCAACAAACACACTGCAAAAAGAGTTACATCATATGGATTTCTAAGAGACCACTGTATTGAGAATTCAGTGAGAGAGAGAAAGCCATCTAGCTACTAACAATGGACCCGAAGGTCTACAAAGAACTACTCACGCATCATCGGAGAGGCACCAATGGAGGTGGTGAACCCCATCCGAGATGGTGTCTAGATTGGATCTGGTGGTTCTGGACTCTGCGGCGGCTGGATGAATATTTCGTCGACACTTTTAGGGTTCTGGTATTTTGGGGTATTTATAGAGCAAAGAGGCGGTCCGGGGGGCACCCGAGGTGGGCACAACCCACCAGGGCGCGCCTGGGCCTCCTGGCACGCCCTGGTGGGTTGTGCCCCCCTCGAGGCACCCCCCAGGTGCAACCAGGGCCCATTGCCTTCCTTCTGGCCCATAAAAAATCATCGTAGAGTTTCGTGGCATTTGGACTTCGTCTGATATTGATTTCCCGCGATATAAAAAACATGAAAAAACAGCAACTGGCACTTGGCACTATGTCAATAGGTTAGTACCAAAAAATGACATAAAATGACTATAAAATGATTATAAAACATCCAAGATTGATATTAAAACAGCATGGAACAATAAAAAATTATAGATACGTTGGAGACGTATCAGAAACCACCTCAAAGCTATTCTTTCCGTTTGATCTATTCAAGAGTTCATACTAAAATAACACAAAGCTATTCTTTCCATTTGATCTATCCTAGTGTTCGTACTAAAATAACACCAAAGCAAATTCATATTCATAATACTCAATCCAACTCAAAGAACTTCAAAGAGTGCCCCAAGGTTTCTATTGGAGAAACAAAGATAAGAATGTGCATCAATCCCTATGCATAGATTACCCCAATGTCACCTCGGGAATCTGCGAGTTGAGTGCCAAAACATATATCAAGTGAATCAATACGATGCCCCATTGTCACCACGAGTAGTCAATTGTAAGACATATATCAAGTGTTCTCAAATCCATAAAAGTATTCAATCCGATAACAACGAAATCTCAAAGGGAAAAACTAATTCATCACAACAAGATAGAGAGGGGAAAACACCATATGATCCGATTAAATTAACAAAGCCCGCGATACATATTGAGACATCTCAAGAACACGAGAGAGAGTGAGATTAAACACATAACTACTGGTACAAACCCTCAGCCCCGAGGGTGGACTACTCCCTCCTCATCGTGGCGGCCACCGGGATGATGAAGATGACTACCGGTGATGATTCCCCCTCCGGCACGATGCTGAAACGGGGTCTAGATTGGTTTCCGGTGGCTACAGAGGCCTGTGGCGGCGGGACTTCTGATCTAGGTTAACCTCGAGGGTTTTCGGAATATTTGTGAATTTATAGGGTAAAGAGGGGGTACGGGAGGCCACCTAGGTGGGCACAACACACCTGGGAGCGCCTGTGTCACAGCCCTAGCTCAGCTCCTGTTGTCTTTGCTTGATCTTCATGTCATCATGTTTAAATTCAAATGAAATTTGAATTGAGGAATTTTCAAAGCCTCGGAAACCTTTTAAAAATGATCAACATTAAAATCTTCTCAAAGAAGCCCAAGAAAATGTTCCTGTTAAACCTTGAAAAATATTGGCAAGAATAAAATTCAAACCAATATTTTTGGAGGCTTTAAAATATTTATTTAGGGCCTATGAATTAAATGAATAACATATTTGAGTTGGACTTATTTCTGTTATATAAAAGATAAAGTTCAAATAATTTTGGTAAGTTTGCATGTGGCCTTGGACAAGTTTCCTGAGCTCACATAAAAATTTACAGAAAGTTCTAAATGATTTGATGCTTCAAATCAAATCTAACAAATTACAGAAAATAGAAAACATAGAAGAAATGATATAGAGAGAGGAACCTCACCTGGGCTAACCTGGCGACCCAGCAGAGGCCCAGCCCATTGGCCTGTGCCAGTCACCACCTACCTCCCGCCAGGAGGACAGCGGGCGCGTGGCCGCCGCGGGCGAGCACGCGCCCCGCCACCTCCTGCTTCCCGCCGCTGCCCCGACGCGTCTGGACGACGCCACGCATCACCCCGGACCCCTCTGGCCTGTCCACTCCTCCTCTCCCCTCCTCTGTCTCTCCCGCACGCAACCACCCGAGCACCACCGTCGCCGTCGCTCTCGTAGCCATGACTATCGCCTCTCCCTCGCCCCCTGGAGCTGCCCAAGAGCTCCGCCTCGACCACCTCTTCCTCCTCGCCGAGCAACGCACCACGGGAGCCCCTGCAACGCCGCCATCGCCGTCGTCTTCAACCTCCAGTGCCCGAGATTGCCGGCAACGCCACGTCACCATCCGAACTTCCCCGAGCCCGCTGAGACGCGTGCTGCAACTGCCGTGAGCTCCTCCCCCGAACCCCCCTCTTCTCTGTCTCGTTTGCATGCCGTAGCACCATTCCCCACCATCACTGAAGCTCGCCGCCGTTGTGCGTTGTCGCCATCGTGGCTAGAGCGGACGTAGCTTGAAGCCGAGCACACCATCGTGCTCAGCGCGTCCTCACGTGCCCGTAGCAACCACCGCCCGTCCTGTCGCTCGCCACAACGTCGTGCCCGTGCGTGCTCGAACTCCGGACGCCGCTGTCGAGCTCGCCGGTGTCGTCTCCAGCGTCCCCGTGTCCAACCACTTGCACCACTGGATGCGGCAGCTCCCCAGCTACGCGTAGCACATCTCCGCCGTCGATTTGGTCACCGGAGGACCAAATCCGAGGGCCTCCACCGCGTCTGGCCTCGCCGGCGTCGAGTTGCCGGCGGGTTTGACCCCACTGATCAGGGGTTTGACCTCCCCTGGGTCCGGACAAGTGGGCCCTGGCCCCTGCTAATTTTGATTAAGTGTTAGTTAAACTTAATTAGCCCTGCTGATACTCACATGTGGGCCCAGGGCCTTAACTAATCTAGATTAGGTTTAGATTAGTGCTAATTAACTTAGGTTCGTTAGTTAGACATTGACATATGGGTCCCACTGGTCAGGTTTGACCTGGACCGACCCGCTGACGTCAATCCGACGTCATGCTGACGTTGTAAATGTTTTCTAGGATTTTAAATAAATCAGAAATGATTTATTTATTTCAGAAAATGTCCTAAACTTCTAAAAATCATAGAAATTCAACCGTAGCTCAGAATGAATTAAATTATATATGAAAAATGATTAGAAAAATGACTGAGGTCTGTGCTTGTGATCCATGAACTGAGTTTTGTGTTTGTGATCCATGAACAACTACATGGTGGGTTGTCTCATTGAAACCGTCCTCAGGAACTGAGTTCTGTGTTTGTGATCCATGAACAACTACTACCACACATTGGGATCCTTAATTGACTCTCTCGACTTATTAACCGCCCATGTCCTCTGTCCAGGAGTTGCAAGTAGTTTATGGTGTTTGTAGTATGCTAGAGGCCGCGCGCAGCGCTGACCCGAGGGGTGGTCTGTGATGCGGTAGGCACGTGGCACGGTGTACCGAGTCACCCGTTTGGTGACCCGAGAACCCTGCACACATCGTTTGGGGCCGTAGTGGAAACCTCGGCCGGACTCCCTGCGGATGGAACCTGAATAGGAGATAAACCTGGACTAGGGACTTGTGTGGTTAGTCAGGTCGTGGCCGACACCCTCGCCAGGCTTCTGCTTGAAGGTTGCCGAGATACATGACGTGTACATGACGGTAAGTGGCGAGAGCATGTGTGAAGAAGTACACCCCTGCAGGGTTATAAATGATCTATTAGAATAGCTGCGTCCGCGGTAAAGGACCTCTGGTTGCCTATACAGTTCATAGACAAGTGAAAGTGGATAGTCTAAAATGCGCAAGATAAGCATGAGTGCTATGGATGGCCTTCTCGTAGGGAGACGGGAGCGGATCCATAGTGGTGTATTGATTTGGTGAATATGTGGACTCATGTGCGCCACCTCAAAAGAGTTACTTGCAGTCGTAGTTCAGGATAGCCACCGAGTCAAAGATGGCTTGCTGCAGTTAAACCCTACTACCCCTTTGTTGATACTGATGCATATGTAGCTAGTTCTGATGTAAGTCTTGCTGGGTACATTTGTACTCACGTTTGCTTATTTTATGTTTTTGCAGAGAGACTTCAGTCTCACTAGTAGTTCCGCGTGGACTTCGACGTTTATCTTGTGACCTCAGCTACGATCTTGTGCCCTCAGCAGGGTCATGTAGATAGTCAGGCTTCTCAGCCTTTTCATTTGTAGTTGTCTGTACTCAGACAAGTTAAGCTTCCGCATGTGCTTATTGCTTGTATGACTTGAATGCTGGGTCATCAGACCCATGTTTGTAATATCTGGCTCCTCGGAGCCTAATGAATAAATACTTTGAGTCGTAGAGTTTTGTTGTGATGCCATGTTGTATTTACACATATCGAGCATATTGTGTGTATGTTATTGAAATGCTTGGTATGTGTGGGATCCGACAACCTAGTTGTTTATTCTTGGTAGCCTCTCTTACCGGGAAATGTCTCCTAGTGCCTCCACTGAGCCATGGTAGCTTGCTACTGCTCCGGAATACTTAGGCTGTCGGCATGTGTCCTTCTTCGTTCATGTGTCTGTCCCTTTGGGGAAATGTCACGCGTTGTTCCTTTAAGTCCTTGTAGCTTGCTACGACTTGGGTTCATACCTTGATGACCGACACGTTCGTTGCTGGGTCATGAATGCCTGTCCCTGTAAGTTAGTGCCACTTTCGATTCACGACTAGTCATGTCGGCTCGGGTTCTTTGTCATGTGGATGCTAGCGACACTATCATATACGTGAGCGAAAAGGCGCAAACGGTCCCGAGCCAGGTAAGGTGGCACCCGTGGGAATACCGTGCGTGAGGCCGCAAAGTGATATGATGTGTTACATGCTAGATCGGTGTGACTTAGGATCGGGGTCCTGACAGCTTTGGTATCAGAGCCTGACTGCCTGTAGGATTAACAAGCCAAACTGGTCGAAGTTGAGTCTAGAAATGCTTTAGTTCTATAAGGGAATTGATTGTGGATGGGAGCGTAAGGCTCTTTTTACTCCTTTACCTTATGCCCTTCTGATCCGAGTCATCTTATCTTTCCTACAGGGTTAAGGAACTAGGCTTTCTATTCTTTGTATCAGGATCATGTGTTACTAATCCATAGACTTATAGGATTGATGGATTCAAGTCTCAGTTTAATTTCTACTACTTCCGTATGTTCATAGCTGGCCTCTGAACCTTGATATTGTGATGTTGAGTGGTCATGCCACTATTTTGCAGGATGTCTCAAATCTTTTTGAGCATTTACAGCCGTTATGCTGTCCGAGTCATCCCAGGTTTCTAAATAGTCTGATGCATTTGCAACTCCCTTCTTTCCGTTCCCGATGTTCTTTTGGGCCAGATTATGCACACTAACCGGTGAGTTGAGGTACTCTATTGCCTCAACATACATGTTGGAGCTATTCTTATGACCCTAGGTGTCTTAGGGAGTCACCTAGTAATCTAGACATGTTTTGTGTTCCCAGTGTGATGATTCTGGCCGTCATTTTCGAAAGCATCTCGTAATGCCATTTAATTAGTAGGCATTCCTTTCCTGGGTTCTTGAACCCGAGATTCACTCTAAGCCTCATGTTGATAGTGTTTGCTAGTTCCTTTAGGATAGTAGTAACCTTTACGATAGTCCTCGAGGTCTGTCGTATTTCCTTCTTCCAATACCATGAACCAGCCAAGGCAGACGTTCTCTGAACGGAAGGATCACAATAAGAGTGTCGATGAGTTCTCCATTCTACATTGTGACTCTGCCAGTCCTACTTTTCTGCATGGGTTATCCGGAAGAAATGTTGAACGTTGCTCGACATACTAATCCATGCATCCATAACTCAGAAAGTTATATGTTCCTTTGAGTTGTCCTTCTTCAGCCGTAGTCTGACCATCATCTATCAATTAATAGTCAAGACTATGTGAGCATTCGTGTTCATCGATGACTTTTACTCTTGTGGTCCGTCAAGCCATTCTATTCCGGAATGACTAGGAGAAACAAACTCTAGTACCTCATCCATTTCTAGGATTGGGTCAAAGTAGTTGTGCTCTGCAGATCAAATTGCCAATCCAGCCTTTGATCTGTTCTACCTTGGGATATTACCATCTTTATGTCAAGAATGTCATGGGAATTGCATCATCTCCTATGAACTCTTGATACAGTGATACCTCTCGCCATCATCGTTCATTCCTTGGTCTCCGTGTTATTGTAACCGGAATAACGACAAGTGAATTGTGATGTGTGAAATCAGTACTCCTAGCAACCTCGTTGCTTGGTAGTTAATGGACAATAATTTCATTCTTAGTGTGTTGATTATTGAATCACCACTCTAAGATTGATCGTGCAACCTAGTCCTTATTTCTGGTGCACTCTTCGATCAATGAGTTAGGATTTTGCCAAACCCTCGCTCTTTTGATCATGTCATCTTGCCTTGAAAGGCAAGATTGTTCTCGAGCTTAGTAACATATCGGTGGTTCGCGATTTTCCGGATATCTTCACGGAACTATCACCAGGTTGTTCCCTGGCCGTTATGTTGAGCTCATGATCAAGTCGGTTTTCCTCTAAACCACCCCTTCTCCAAGAATCTGTGTTGGGTACTGTCGGTTCAATATCCGGTGTATCTCATAGTAGGGGTCCTAAGCTAGGCGTCTGGGAGTGATGGTAACATGGACACGGGGTCTTACCCAGCTTCGGGCTCTCTTGATGAGATAATACTCTACATGCTGCTTTTGATTGTATTCATATGGGTGTAGTACAGAGTATATGTATCTACCACGAGATTGTAGTAATGAATATCAGATATCTATTGACTAGCCTGGCCTCGGTTTATATAAGACACCGGAGGCCTATGGTTTTAGGAGAGTCCTTGTCTTGGGCGCCAAGTCTTGTGGAGTCTTCCTTGTATGCGTCATGGGCTGTCCGAACTGGCCCATGAATGAGCCGCCATGGGGGTCCTCGGTCCGATCCAGCTGGTCGGGAGACGACGTGGTGAGTACCCCCTAGTCCAGGACACCATCAGTAGCCCCCTGAACCGGTCTTCAAGTTGGGGATGCTCCTCGATTCTTCCGAACTGTTCTTCATCTTCGGTCGTCGGTCTTGAAAACTGGTTCAACAAATCTTCTCATCTTCGATCTTGAGGATCACCGAAATGCATCCGAAGAGTTTACACGTCAGGTATCCGAGGAGTCCCTTTAAGTTTCCGGCCTTTATCAATGCCCTGTTATTTTTACGCCACACCACAGGTTTGAAGTTGTTCCTGGGCGGCAGTGTCCTCTTGCATCCGAGCTCCAACGCCGGACTACATTCAAGTTATCTTTTGCAGCCGAGCACCAACGCCGGACCGCTTCTGAGCTCCAACGCTGGAATGTATCCGAGCTCCAATGTCGGACTGTATCCGAAGAGTATTGTTATAGTCGAGCTCCAACGCCGAACTACATTCGAGCTCCAGCGCCGGGCTGTATCTGAGCTCCAACACCGGACTATGTCCGAGGTGTCATAGATCACCTTGGTTCAAAAAAGTGTAAGCCGAGCTTAATGCCGGAAATGCCCTCTAAGGAGCCAGCCACTTGCATCCGAGCTACATGCCGAACTGCTTCCGAGGTGGCTCAGCACCTCGGTCATGGGCTGATTGTTTGCGGATTTTATTTCCGATGCGTATAAATTTATTTGCTGACGAGATGTATTGCCAGTAGCCCTCAAGGTGTCTATCGGCCTAAAATCCGAGATGCACCTGAAGGAAAACATAAAACTGCTGATCCTGGTAGCCCCTGAGACCCAGGTCGTGAAATCGGCCTGAGGATCAACTCCTAGCTCGGCAGCATACATAGGAATAGAAACGCAGTGTAATATATTAGAGGTAATAGTGATTGGCGGACGGGCCCCTGAGAGAGGGTTGTGAGAAGTCGCCGTGATATATCAGCTTGATGCCGGATAAGTCCCATATGGTACTTATTGTCGTCTGAAGACGCGCTTGTCCATAGTTCGGTTATGCCGAACACTAAGCACTTTGAATTTTCTGCATTGAATAGGCAATGCAGTAGCCCCCGAGATACTGGTCGGGTGGCAACACCAGATTAAGGGATCGATGTGCCCCTTTAATATTTATAAATAATGAGCGCAAAGCCCAGTAGCCCCCGAGCCTTAATGTGGGCACGGGTGGCCGAAATAAGGATCGATATCCGTTTGACAGAAAATTTTGTTGTGTTTAACACAAACTTCTCGGAAAGAGAATAAAGATCTCTTAAAAGAGTTTAGAGCTGGTCAAAATCTGAGCTCGCCAAGGTAGGCCCCAAGGAGTTGAAAAGATGGATTGCAGTAAATGGATTTTACTCGCAATTTTTATGTGTAATGATTCTATGTATCCAAGTACTTTTCATCATTAATGCTCAAATCCGCATTGTACAAAACTTTGTTGACTGACCATCGGCATCAACCTCCTCGGCCAGTAGCTGGGGAGTGTTTGTCCTACTTTATAAAGCCGTTATAAGGGCAAAGTTTTACGGCAAACAAGGCAATCCGGTCATATGGTTTTATAAACAAAGGTACACGGAGAGATATGTTATATTACGTTTTAATGTAAGAAACATCTTCCAAAGAAAATAGTCCCGCTATCGGTTCCTTTCTTTGGGTCGTCATGCTTATCATGATCATGAAAACTCACCTCCGATCAATGTGGGAGGAAAATATTGAGGATTTAGTTCGGCGAAAGTTCCCGAACTCTATGGTATTAATGAACCAACATTTTTACTTCCGTCGTTGCCGACCAATGTGATCCTTTATGATTGCTAGCTTTCGGCTTCACCCAGTATGAGGTACTAAATCGGATGACCTGGTGGTAACAATCACAGAGGTGCTCCCTTTACCGCCTAGCCGAACAATCGGGAATGTAGGGGTAAGCACAGGAGCCAGGCAACCCAACTTGGCCAAAATCGCAAGTCAAATTGATGCATATGTATGGCTTAATAATGATGATTACGGAAGGCAACCGTTGTATATTAAATACAAACGCCGATGATATGTTTATTTTGACTCAGTTGCGGCCGTTTATCAGTTGAAAGTGGCCCATCGTCGGCTTCCGCCCCATTGTACATGCTACGCAGGGTGTTTTCGCAATAACAAAACAACCCTTAGCCGACGTCTCGGTGCCCGAAGGCGGTTGAGTTAGCGGAAACGAGGCAATCAGATATGCGGGCTTTATAACTTTCACTTAGTCATAGGAGCTTTAAACTGGGGAAGCTAGCTACGAGCCCTTGATTAGTGTTCGGCGACAGCCGAGGTCAAGCCGTAAACACTTCGGCCAATGTTATGAATGGCCTGTCATTTAACATAGTCATCGGATCGCTGACCAGTTTACGCTTATTGTGACAGTCAGTTTTCGGCTTTCTCCACTGAGGTGCTTAACCATGCGAGCTGGAAGCATGATCGCAATGGTTCTCCCTTTGCACACTGATGTCTACTACGCAACCTTCTTCTTGTAGACGTTGTTGGGCCTCCAAGTGCAGAGGTTTGTAGGACAGTAGCAAATTTCCCTCAAGTGGATGACCTAAGGTTTATCAATCCGTGGGAGGCGTAGGATGAAGATGGTCTCTCTCAAACAACCCTGCAACCAAATAACAAAGAGTCTCTTGTGTCCCCAACACACCCAATACAATAGTAAATTGTATAGGTGCACTAGTTTGGCGAAGAGATGGTGATACAAGTGCAATATGATGGTAGATATAGGTTTTTGTAATCTGAAAATATAAAAACAGCAAGGTAGCAAGCGATAAAAGTGAGTGTAAACGGTATTGCAATGCTAGGAAACAAGGCCTAGGGTTCATACTTTCACTAGTGCAAGTTCTCTCAACAATAATAACATAATTGGATCATATAACTATCCCTCAACATGCAACAAAGAGTCACTCCAAAGACACTAATAGCGGAGAACATTCAAAGAGATTATGGTAGGGTACGAAACCACCTCAAAGTTATTCTTTCTGCTCGATCTATTCAAGAGTCCGTAGTAAAATAACACGAAGCTATTCTTTCCGTTCGATCTATCATAGAGTTCGTACTAGAATAACACCTTAAGACACAAATCAACCAAAATACTAATGTCACCTAGATACTCCAATGTCACCTCAAGTATCCGTGGGTATGATTATACAATATGCATCACACAATCTCAGATTCATCTATTCAACCAACACAAAGTACTTCAAAGAGTGCCCCAAAGTTTCTACCGGAGAGTCAAGACGAAAACGTGTGCCAACCCCTATGCATAGGTTCATGGGCGGAACCCGCAAGTTGATCACCAAAACATACATCAAGTGGATCACGTGATATCTCATTGTCACCACAGATAAGCACGACAAGACATACATCAAGTGTTCTCAAATCCTTAAAGACTCAATCCGATAAGATAACTTCAAAGGGAAAACTCAATCCATTACAAGAGAGCAGAGGGGGAGAAACATCATAAGATCCAACTATAATAGCAAAGCTCGCGATACATCAAGATCGTGCCAAATCAAGAACACGAGAGAGAGAGATCAAACACATAGCTACTGGTACATACCCTCAGCCCCGAGGGTGAACTACTCCCTCCTCGTCATGGAGAGCGCCGGGATGATGAAGATGGCCACCGGTGAGGATCCCCCCTCCGGCAGGGTGCCGGAACAGGGTCCCGATTGGTTTTTGGTGGCTATAGAGGCTTGCGGCGGCGGAACTCCCGATCTATTCGGTTTTCTGGAGGTTTCAGTATTTATAGGATTTTTTGGCATAGGTCTCACGTCAGGGGGGTCTCTGAGTTGTCCATGAGGCAGGGGCCCATGCCCAGGGGGGGTGGGCGCGCCCCCACCCTCGTGGGCAGCCCGGGACTCTCCTGGCCCAACACTTTTACTCCGGGGGCTTCTTTTGGTCCAGAAAAAATCATCAAAAATTGGCACGTCAATTGGACTTCGTTTGGTATTCCTTTTCTGTAAAACTCAAAAACAAGGAAAAAACAGAAACTGGCACTGGCCTCTAGGTTAATAGGTTAGTCCCAAAAATCATATAAAATAGCATATAAATGCATATAAAACATCCTAGAAGGATAATATAATAGCATGAATACTTCATTAATTATAGATACGTTGGAGATGTATCACAAACCTAGCCGAACAAAGCGGAACATAGGAGGCAAGCAAAGGAGCTGGGCAACCCAACTATTGACCAAAGACACAATTCGAAACCGATGCATATATAGCAATATCCGAGAATGTTTTCGCCGAATCTCTAAAGGTGTCCGACGTTGCACTGCGAGACTTATGCGGTAAACACACAAATAGTTTTAAAAGTGCCATAGGCTTGGAAAACCCAACAATTTAGTAAACTTGACATCCGAATTAGATCAAGTGTTTGGTGCCAATCCAAAATTGGTCAAAAAAGGGGTGCTTCTGTCGTGCATTAATACGACACATCCGATCTCAAGACCTCAAGAGGGTCAGACCTCCTATACCGAAGGCGGAGTACTGCTCGTTAGGCCAGTTTAGCGAACTAAACTCGAACGACTTTGAGAGAGAGACTAGGCTCCCCGGCTATTGACCACACACTTGCGTCGAAAAAAGGAGTGATAGAAAAAGATTTTGCAATGACCAAGAAGAAAACATTTATTATAAAACGGCTCATACTAATTTAAGAGCCCTCGAGTGACTTGGGCAAAAGAATTTTATGTATAATGATTGTATGTACGGAAGTACTTATATCATATCTGTGTTCACCTGAACTTTAAACGCGTCTTAACCGACCATCGGCTTCTCCCTCTTCGGTCAAGGACCGAAAAGTGTTATGTACTCCACCTGTTGATAATATCGACGGTGTTTCCGATAACCAGGCAATCAGGCCATAAGGCTGTAACAGACAAAGCGCGCTCAGGGAACTTATGCTATATTACTGACGAAGTGTAAGAAGCATCTTCGAAGAAAATAGTACCTCCACCGGTACCTTTCTTCGGTTGCTCATTGTTTTTGACTATATACTGCAAGGCAATAGCCTCACAGTTCTTTATTAAAACAACAAACCAGAGAGTTTACAAAGTTACAAATTAAAGTCAAGGAAAGAGAGGAGAGATTACTTACAAAGAGAGGTTAAGGTAAGGCAGCTATCCAAGAAGTTAGGCTATTCCTATGTTTACATTTGATTCTATGAGCTAAAAGAGAAATGTCATGAATAAAATTTCTCCTCCAAGATCTGAAAGAAGGCAACTCATTCCTGAAAATCTTCCCATTTCTTTGGATCCAAATATTCCAAGTAGCAGTGAAGACTACCTATGAAAAAAATGGGAAACCAAAATCCTTCCAAGCAGTTGAAGCCATCTCATAAGTAGTCTGGTTAGGTTGAATAATCCATGAAATGCACAGATAATTCCAGACCCGTTGACTGAAGTTGCAAGCGAAGAAAAGGTGTGCTCGGTCCTCATGAGAGGCAGAGTGACACAGCACACAAGTGTCAACCAGAATAATCCAATGCCGCCGCTGCATCATGTCCCTAGTGTTGAGACGATCCATCAAGAGGAGCCAGCCAAACACCTTAAAGTTGAGGGTGCAAGAACATTTCCAGATCCACTTGAAAATGGGATCAACCACGATGTCTGAAAAGCAAGACATGTAATAAATCTTTGACTGGTAATCTCCAGACTTGGATGGCCATTTCCAAACATCCTTTTCCCCCTCCTATAGATTAACCAAAGGCAGCAAAGCCTGAAGCTGATTAAATTCCTCGAAGGCCTCAGCAGACAGCGGCAAGTGAAAATTGTCGGTTGGGTCCGAAAGTTCCATCATATCCTTAATGGTGAGTGTGTCATCAATCACAAAAGGGTGAAGCCTCGGAAACCGGTGCTGCATGAGAACAACATTATTACCAAGCTGCCATCGATCCAGCCAGAAAACCACCGTATCCCCCGCACGCACGTGTGGGACCGCCAACTTGCAAAACCTATCATACAGCTTCAACACACCCCTCCACCAGAACGAACCGCGGCTTTGAGTGACTTGAGGTGGCGCTGTGGCATAATATGTGTCCCAAATGAGAGAGACCCAGGGCACATCCATCTTGTTAAAGAACTTGAAAAGATGCTTGATCAACAAGGCATCATTCTGTAAACTTAGGTCAAGAACACCAAGGCCTCCCAAGTTCTTAGGCCGACAGACTAGGTCCCAAGCCGCCAAAGATTGCCATGGTGTATCCGTGTTCCCTCTCCACAAGCACTGTCGCATGATTCGTTCAATCTGCTTCAAAATGCCCTGTGGCAGCGAAAGAGTGCACAAGAAATATATTGGCATAGAACTAAGAACATATTGCAAGAGTTGTAGACGGCTCCCTTGATTCAACAGGCAAGAAGACGCAGATAGTCGTTGATGAGGACATAGACCTGGGGTAGGGTAATAGGCCTGACCTATACGTCCTACCTAAGGTCCTTGTCCTAGAAGCAAAGAGGTTCAAGAGTAAAAAGAGGGGACCCAACAAAGGTGTCGAGTGCAATCCACTCGACCTACCATTCACTCGGAGACCCCCCCTTTATTAGGTCACTCAACCACTAAACCACTCGACGTGTAGAAGACCTAAAGCCACTCCGCGCAGCAACGGTCGGGCATTTACTCTTAGACTTAATATTCATTTATAGCACTTTACTACGGACGTTACCTGTAACGCTCCTTCTTTATGAACATTGAACCCTGTGTAACGGAGGGGAGCTGGGGTCCTGGCGCACTCTATATAAGCCAGCCCCCTCCTCTAGGACAAGGGTTCGCACCCCCTGTAACACACACGCATATAATCGAGTCGACCGCCTCCGGGCTCCGAGATGTAGGGCTGCTACTTCTTCCGAGAAGGGCCTGAACTCGTAAAACTCGTGCGTACAGCTTCTCCATAGCTAGGATCTTGCCTCTACATCCCTACCCCCCATTCTACTGTCAGACGGCGCCCACCGTGGGGCCGGTGTCTTAGCGACATGTTGGAGAAGTTGCCATTTTTCCGATCCCCATCAGCATGGTTTCCGGTGGAGGATCGGCCGAGGGCCGCGAGATCCGTCTCGGCACGCTCGTGTTCGTCGGCGACGACTCCGCTTGGCTCCAAGAGGCTCCACTCAACGTCGAGGCGCTCCCCGTCCGCGGGGCAATGCACTTCCGTGCGTGCGTCCTCCTGCGGCAGCCGTCGACTCAGTATCGGTCGGCTCCTGTGGCGTCTTCACTCCCTGCTGCCCGCCGACGCAAGCGTTCCGGTCGGTCAAGGCTCCAGCGGTGGGTGAGGCACGCGGTGGCTCGCCAGTCGGCCACCCCCCAAGTTGCGGCAATCGAGCCCGACGAAACTCTCTACGGCCTGTTCGACTGGCTCCGTTGAGACTGCATCCGAGTGCGACAGCAGTGACCCCACGGCGGAAGTCCTGATGGTCAACGGACCGCGCAGTCCTCCTGGCTCCCCCCTCGACGACGGTGGCGATGGCGGAGGCGATCCGTCGCGTGTCCACGAGGAGTACCGCCCCGAGCCCCTCTCTTCGCCGCAGAGGGAAGAGCTTCGCGGCCGTAACATGGATGCACTTCACACTCCTATCGTTGGAGAAACCCCCGAGGCCCGGGCCTTGGAGGAGGCGCGCCTGGCCAATTTGGCTGAGCGCACTCGACTGGAGAACCTCCAGCACACACTCGACGTGCGCGCTCGGCAGCGAGTTCCTGAGTCCAGTCGACGACAACTTTTTCCGCCTCCAACCCAGGTATATCGAACTCCGATCCAGAATCTCACAGCTGCTGCCCGAATAGCAGAGTCGATTCAGCCTTCCCAGTCGGAGGCTGGTAGAGGTTTGATGCAGATCCGGGCTTTGCTCCGGGCGGTGGGGGAGCAGAACATAGCAGTGTCACAATCTCGGAATAGGATTCATAGTAGATCTGTAATGGCTGACACAATTCAGTCGGCTCATAGCCTAGGATCGCCTCCAAGGCGTGAGGGACGTGGAGATCGACAGGATCAGTACAGAAACCGTGAGCAGTATGATCGTCATCGAGTACCCACGCCTCCCCCAAGGAGTGGGTCATACGCGCCTCGGCAACACGATGACAGACGCCCTCACAGTGGTGGGCGAAGAATTCCAGTCGACCCCCGGGAGCCGGGCTTTGACGCGAGATCCATTCTCGTTCAAGGTCTGGTTGACAGGAACAGGGCACACAGAGTGGCCACGATAGAGATTATCCGACCAGCAATAGGGCCATCAGAGCAGCAGTGATTCCTCCCAACTTCAGGTTGGCGACTGGAGTCAGCAAATTCACGGGTGAGTCCAAGCCTGACACTTGGCTTGAGGACTACCGAGGAGCTGTGCAAATTGGTGGTGGCAATGATGAAGTGGCCATGAAGCACCTTCCTCTGATGTTGGAGGGCTCAGCCAGAGCGTGGTTGAATCAGTTAGCACCTGGCAGTATTTATAGCTGGGAAGAGCTTGCCCGAGTGTTTGTCAGAACATTTGAAGGTACATGCAAACGGCCAGCAGGGCTAACAGATCTACAATCTTGTGTGCAGAAGTCAAATGAAACTTTGAGGGATTATATCCAGAGATGGATCACGTTGCACCACATGGTGGAGAATGTGTCTGATCACCAAGCAGTTTGTGCCTTCCAGGAAGGTGTCAAGTATCGAGAATTGAACCTGAAGTTCGGTCAGACCGGAGATATGTCTCTGAGTCGAATGATGGAAATTGCCACCAAGTATGCTAATGGTGAGGAGGAGGATCGGCTCTGGAGTGGAAAGCACAAAACAGTCGCCCACGAAACTGGGGGAGGGAACTCCAGTCGGAAGCAGAAGCGCAAAGCCGAGCCAGCTGCTCCTGGAGAAGCCTTAGCCGTGACTCAAGGAAAGTTCAAGGGGAAGCCCAAAGGGCCATGGAACCCCAAGAAAGTGAAAGATCAAGATGGAAATGATGTGTTGTATTTACCATGCCACATTCACACCAAAAAAGATGAGGAGGGTAATCTCATTTACCCGAAACATACCACTCGACAGTGTCGACTCCTAATCCAGTAGTTCCGAGAGAAACAGCCCAAAGAGAAGGAGAAAGAATCGGACAAAGTTGAGGATAAAGAAGAGGACGATGATGGTTACCCCCATGTCAATTCCACTCTGATGATTTTTGCTGATGTTGAGAGCAAAAGTCGACTGAAAGTCATCAACAGAGAAGTAAACATGGTCGCTCCGACGATGCCCAGTTATTTGAAGTGGTCTCAGACTGCCATTACATTCGACCAGTCTGATCACCCAACACACATAGCCACCCCTAGGAGGCAAGCATTGGTGGTCGACCCAGTCATCGAAGGCACTCGGTTGACTAAGGTTCTGATGGATGGTGGCAGTGGCCTGAATATACTGTATGCGGAGACCTTGAAAGGAATGGGCATTCCGATGTCCAGACTCAGTGAAAGCAATATGAGTTTCCATGGAGTTATTCCTGGCAAGAAGGCCCAGTCACTCGGCCAGATCGCCCTCGATGTGGTTTTTGGTGACTCCAAGAATTACCGCAAAGAAAAGTTGACGTTTGAAGTCGTGGATTTCCAGAGTGCTTATCATGCTATTCTGGGCAGGCCGGCTTATGCACGTTTTATGGCTCGACCATGTTACGTGTACCTCAAATTGAAGATGCCTGGTCCTAAAGGAGTGATCACTATCACTTGCAATCGGAAGAAGGCAGAAGAGTGTTTCCAGAAGGGCTCAAAGATCACCGATGCGCAAATGGCAGTAGTGGAATTGCAGGAGTATCAAAAAAATGCAGATCCGAGTGATTTGTTGCGAGCTAAGAAGCCTGCCACGGATTCAGCATTTCAGTCGTCTGGTGAAACGAAGCCGATTCATATTCACCCGACCGATCCCAATGCTGCTCCGGCTCACATTTCGACAACACTCGACTCCAAATAGGAAGAAGCGCTCATCCAGTTCCTCCGTGAGAACTGGGACATCTTTGCATGGAAACCTTCTGACACGCCGGGTGTTCCCAGGGGGCTGGCTGAGCACCATTTGTGAGTCGACCCAAAAGTGAAACCAGTCAAAGAACATCTTCGACGGTCCGCCGTACAGAAGAGAAAAGCAATCTGTGAAGAAGTGGCTCGGCTCCTAGCAGCTGAGTTTATCCGAGAGATTTACCACTCCGAGTGGCTAGCCAATGTTGTCATGGTCCCCAAGAAGGACGACTCACTTCGCATGTGCATTGCACTACAAAAAAAAGACACATCCGTGACATTTTGGGCCGAACGAATTTTTTTTCTATCATACATATGACACTTCTATGACGATAATTGTGACAAAACCCGGTATCATCATAGATGTGGTGGGCTCCTACTTCTATGACAAAAAATCATGACAGAAAATGGGCTTTTCGTCCTGGGCGGGCCGGAGACGCAGCTGCATGACATTCTTTGGGCCGTCCATGATGGAAAAAACCGTGGTAGAAGCGAGGGGGGGGGGAATTTTGGGGAGTTCCCGGTTACGGTGGGAGGTCGGGGGCCGAGCGATGCGTGTTTCTCTCGTACACGTACGCGCGTGTGTGCGAGGCATTGGCTCTAACTGAACCCTAGCGAGGCGTTGGGCTCTAACTAAACCCGAGCGATTGCACTGCAGGCTACGCGTTACTGAACCCGAACGATCGATCGATGGCTGTTAACTGAACCCGATTGAGCGATTCCTTCGCTACTGCTGCTAACTGAAGCCGATTGATTGGATGAACAGTGAGCGTTGCGGGGGGGGGGGGGGGGGGGATTGGATGAACAGTGAGCGGTGGCGTTGCCTCTGGATGAACATGACCCCGTGGAGTGGTGGAGGGCTGGATGAACAGTAGACGGTGGAGGGGTGCCCGTGGAGGGGTGGTTGAACAGGACCCCATGGTGTGGAGGGCTGGATGAACAGTAGACGGTGGAGGGGTGCCCGTGGAGGGGTGGTTGAACAGTAGCCGGTGGAGTAGCGCGCGGTGGAGGCTGGATGAACAGGAGCCCGTGGAGGCTGGAGGAGGTCGACGGTAGCCCGTGGAGGTTGGAGGAGGTCGACGGTGGAGATGAACAGTATCCCGTGGAGTCCTGTTTTGCGGTACGCCACACCCCTCCCGATGAACAGGACCCCCGTTTCGACCGTAGGAGGTCCGTTTCGTCCGTTTTGCGGTACGTCACACCCCTCCCGATCAACAGGACCCCCGTTTCGACCGTAGGAGGTCCGTTTCATCCGTTTTGCTATACGCCACACCCCTCCCGATCAACAGGACCCCCGTTTCGACCGTAGGAGGTCCGTTTCGTCCGTTTTGCGGTACGCCACACCCCTCCCGATCATAGGACCCCCGTTTCGACCGTAGGAGTTCCGTTTCCTCCGTTTTGCGGTACGCCACACCCCTCCCGATCAACAGGACCCCGTTCCGAACGTAGGAGGTCCGTTTCCTTCGTTCTGCGGTACGCCAGGCCTCGTTTCCATCGCATGTTCCGTCCAAGCCCTCCCGATGAACACGACCACGCATTTCGTTCCGACCCAGCCGGTTGGCTCCCACGCGTTCCGTTGCCTCCCGATGAACACGACGCATTCCGTTGCCTCCCGATGAACACGACGCATTCCGTTGCCTCCCGATGAACACGACGCATTCCGTTGCCTCCCCATGAACACGACGCATTCCGTTGCCTCCCCATGAACACGACAACGACGCTGTTTCTCCGTTCTGACCGAGCCATGTACACGAGCCCTGGCCGTACGTATGCGCGAGTAGGCGTTCGAGACCCTGCCCGTATGTACACATACGTGGCCGTATTTTCTTTCTTGCACCCTGGCCGCTGTACGTACGTGTACATGCTACGTGCGCGCCTGTACTACGACACGTGCGCGCCTCTACTACGACACGTGCGCGCCTCTACATCGACCAGTATGTACGTACATGTTCGCGACCAGAATGACAACGCTACGTACGCTTCGACCAGGTGGGTCCCGACTGTCAGGCACTTCCTTGCCTGTGAAGATGTAGCTGGTGGGTCCCAGCAGTCAGGGGGGCGAATCGTTTTTTTTTTGCCCGGACGCACTTCCTTGCGTGCGAAGGTGTAGCTGCTGGGTCCCAGTAGTTAGGGGGGCGAATCATTTTTTTTGCCCGGACGCACTTCCTTGCATGCGAAGGTGTAGCTGGTGGGTCCCAGCAGTCGGGGGGCGAATCGTTTTTTTTCGGACGCACTTCCTTGCGTGCGAAGATGTAGCTGGTGGGTCCCAGCAGTCAGGGGGCGAATCATTTTTTTTCTGACGCACTTCCTTGCGTGCGAAGATGTAGCTCATGGGTCCCAGCAGTCAGGGGGCGAATCATTTTTTTTGCAAAATACGGTGGCCCGTCCGGTGGGTCCCCGCTGTCAGGTGGAGGAATAATTATTTTGCGCGTAATAAGGAGGCACTTCCTTGCGGCTGTCGTGGACCCGGCTGTCAGCCCCTCCACGTACAGTCCACGTCCGATGGAAGTCGTTCCTTGACCTTGTTGACCACGCCGTGCCGAGAGCACCAGGGCGGTGGACGACGACCAGGCCTAGGATGGGGACGACGCGGAGCCGGGGAAGACGCGGCAGTGGATGCACACGCGGAGAGGAGTACGAGGGTTCACTGGTTCGGCTGCGCTGCCGTCACCGCAGAATAACAGGGGGTGTGGGTGAGTGGAGGGATGGCCTGGCCAGCGGTGGGAGTAGTTGGGGGCGGTGAGGCCTCCGCGGCAGCACAGCCGGCCACGGGAGGCAGCAGCAGGCGGCACGACCGGCGCTGCTTTGGGCGGCTGGAGCAAGAAGACCAGAGGTTGAAGAAGCACGACGGCCGTTGGATGGACATCGTACGGTCACTGCAGCTAGAATCGTTTATATTGACTAAGTTGACAAAGCCCTTGGTACGTCAACTTAGTAGGCCCACAGGTCAGCTTCCGAAATGGTGCGCCCCAGATGTCAGGGGGAGGAATCATTTTTTGGGCGGGTGAAGCTAGAATATCCGAGATTGAAGAAGAAGCACGGCATCCGTTGGATGGACATCCAACGGCCACTGCTGCTAGAACCGTGTGTTGACTATAAGTTGACAAAGCCTTGCATACGCGTCAACTCTGTTTTTTTAGGGGATGCGTCAACTTAGTAAGGCCAGAAGTGTGTGGCAGAGAACTTATAGCCCATTTGAGATTTGTAAGAATGTGTAGCCCATTTTTGAATTCTAATGGAATTTACTACTGCCCATTTACAGTTTGTTAAAAGTACAACCCATTTCAACCAACCGTTCAAAACAGAATTCAATAAAATTTCCCACATTTTGATGGGATCCGAAATATTTTTATCCCGAAATTTGTAGTCAGATTAAATACAATTTCAATATAAATTTATATTACGTGAAAATCCAACGATACATTGCGCTCGCAACAATTAATGAAATTAAAATTTTCAATATCCAAGAATAATATTTTATAAAGTAATCACGTGTTTGGTGCAGTATAAGCCATATCAGCTGAGCCCCAAGATCACAAGATTTCTGCAGTATAAGCCATATCAGTTGACCGAGATAAAAAGACATCACAGTGATAGCTACTCTAAGACTACCGCCGAATCAAACATTCAACGGCAGTCTTGGGGACTACACCTAGTGGGTGCACTTAGCATGCCCCCACTGGTTTGAATAAACACTCGACATGGTCTGCCCAGCGTGAGAGTTAAAAAAAGCAGTTCTCAGACCATGGTCGACTGCCCACAGTCAACCACGGTCTCGGGGACTACACCCAGTGGGTGCACTTAGTGTGCCCCCACTGGTTCTGGTTTCATTCGACCTGGTCCGTCCAGACCGAGTGAAAAAATTCAGACTCTCAAACCACAGTCGACTGCCCGCAGTCAACTATGGTCTCGGGGACTACACCCAGTGGGTGCACTAAGAGTGCTCCCACTAGTTCAAAGATTCAATTCAAGACGACTCAAATTGACTTGTGCAACTTCAAAACAGTCACACCAGCGGGTGATCGGATGAGAAATATGATCAATAAGAAATCAACTAACCTGGACATTGGTCTGCAGAGCAGCTCCGGCGTTGAAGGCCACCTGACTGGCCTCATGCACCACTTTCATTTGCCCCATCACAAGGTTCAACTGAAGAAGAGCCTCCTTGGCGGCAGTCGGTGGGTCGTCCGGGGTTTGATACGCAGTGAAAAGCGATGATGGCAGAGCAGTCGGAGCAGCCGCTGGGTCTGATGCGTGGAGTTGTATTGGTGCAACAGAAGTCTGAGCAGCTGATCCTGATGGGCAATCAGTCGACAGCGGTATAGCGAAAGTGACGTTGGTACGTGCCGGATCTGTCGATCGCTCGACTGCCGTCCCAGGCATCTCAGTCGACTGAGGAACCTGGGCCTCAGGCGCTTTCCCGCTCAGTTCCTTGTCCCTCCTCCTCCTTCCCCTCAGTCGTACTTCTTCTTCATCGTCCGGGAGCACAACAACTTCCCGTGGTGCTGCAACAAACAGAGAAAGTCAAAGAGATAGCTGACAAACAATTCAGTCGTCCAAATAAATTTGAGTCGGGCAGACTTACTGGCTTTGGAGGTAGCTGCATCGTCAGTTTCCTCGTCGTCTGGGGTCTTGTCGATATCCATATCAGTCGCAGCCGAGGCCGGGCTGTAAAGGTTCATCATCCACTCGGTCAGTACAAGAGAATCGGTCAAAACAAGAAAATACGGGGAGAACATTTACCCAGAAGCAACAGGTATGTCCATCTTGATTCTAGGCAAGGTCTTCCGAGCCTTCGAAGGATTGATCTTGGGCTGCTTGGTGACCTTCTCAGCCAATTCTGGAGTCGAAGACCGAGCGCGCTTTTGAGATGGTGCGCTCAAGGCCACAGCCTTGCCGCGCCTGCCCGCGGGATCATGGTGCTGCTTGGATCGACGTTCGGAACGAGGTGGTGAGTCGGCTACCTCCTCGTCGTCCGACTCATCGCTTTCATCTTCATCATCGTCGGCTTGTGACTCCCACTCACTGCTCTCCTCCGCGTTGTCCTCTCCCTCATGGTCCTGCTCCAGAGCTTGTTCGCCATTGGGCATTGAGTACATCTTTGTGTAAATCTACAAAACAAAGAGCCGAGTGGAAATCAGTCGGATCAACAAACAGTCAGAAAACACATCCAAATTCAATCAGTTGTAGTGGCCAAACCTTGTCTGGCTGGTTGCTGTCGCTGAAAGGGTTGACTCTCCTGGCACCCCTGGGGTTGTCCTTGTTCCCGGTGATGCCCCTCAGCCACTGGGCCACTGTTTTGGCCGCCACCTCCTCCGGATGAACCCGAGCGGTATCACCAGCCCCGGAGTACATCCACATGGTGTGGTCACGATCTTGGAGTGGTTGAATGCACCGACTGAGGAACACCTCCAGCAGATCCATGCCGGTGACACCTTGGTTTATCAGTTGAACTACTCTCTCGACCAGCATGCCCGTCTCCGCCTTCTCCGCGGCGGTCACTTTTAACGAAGATGGAATCTGAACATGATCAAAAGAGAAAGGGGGAAGTCCAGTCGACTGGCCTGGGGTCACGATATCCTGGCAATAGAACCAGGTCGACTGCCAGCCCCTGACCGACTTAGGAAGAGTCATCGAAGGGAAGGAACTCCTCTTCCTCTTCCTCTTCTGAATACCCAGACCCCCACACATCTGGATAACATGGGTTTTCTCGTCGTTCGAGTTCGCTTTCTTCACTGTTTGGGAGCGGATGGTGAAAATGTGCTTGAAAAGACCCCAGTGCGGTCGACACCCCAGGAAATTCTCGCACATGGACACGAATGGGGCAAGGTATGTGATGGTGTTGGAAGTGAAATGATGGAGTTGAGCCCCGAAGAAATTCAAGAAACCTCGAAAGAAGGGGTGTGGAGGAAGCGAGAAGCCGCGGTCGACATGAGTGGCGAGCAGAACACACTCACCCGGTCGCGGCTGTGGCTCCGTTTCCCCCTCCGGCAGCCGCGCAGACTCATGGACGATCAGCCCTAACTCGTCCATATCGTCCAAGTCTTCCTGCCGAAGTGAGGATCAGATCCAATCTCCCTAGATCCAACTCGACGGCAGCCCCGAGCGCGATGAAGATCCCCGATTCGTGTTCTTGCTTTTCGCCGCCCCCGTCACCTTCTTCGCGCGTTCCAGCACCGCCGTTTTCTCCTTCCCCATGGCGGCGGCGTCGAGAGTGGAGAAGCTGAACGAGGTAAAGGAGCAAGAGGAAGAAGAAGGAGAATGGGCATGCACAGTGCGGACGCCTCGGCCTCGCCGCTTTTAAAGGCCTACTTCCGAGTGGCTGGCGCGTCGGCCCGGACGATCCTGTCAAATCCCTTAACAGTCGCACACGGGATACGTGGCGAAAAAGGTGGCATGGAAATCGAAATGTCCTATTTATCTACTCCGCTTACCACGGCGCGCTCCGCCTGGCGCGCTTCCACCAAAATTTCGAATCCCGTGAAATCCGGGATCCTCTACAACCGATCACGCCAAAGATTCCATGTCAAGGATAACACTCGACGGATGACGTTATAAAAACCAGTCGGCCATTTCTGAATCGATCAAGGCGACTGAAACGAAGCCGAAGTTCCAACAACTGGCATCCATTTGGAGATGAAAGCGAGAGTTAAAGAAAGGTCAACTTCAACCTTCTTTTCACTCGGACCTCAATCCATTCGGGGGCTAATGATGAGGACATAGACCTGGGGTAGGGTAATAGGCCTGAACTATACGTCCTACCTAAGGTCCTTGTCCTAGAAGCAAAGAGGTTCAAGAGTAAATAGAGGGGACCCAACAAAGGTGTCGACTGCAATCCACTCGACCTACCATTCACTCGGAGACCCCCCCTTTATTAGGTCACTCGACCACTAAACCACTCGACGTGCAGAAGACCTCAAGCCACTCCGCGCAGCAATGGTCGGGCATTTACTCTTAGACTTAATATTCATTTATAGCACTTTACTACGGACGTTACCTATAACGCTCCTTCTTTATGAACATTGAACCCTGTGTAACAGAGGGGAGCTGGGGTCCTGGCGCACTCTATATAAGCCACCCCCTCCTCTGGGACAAGGGTTCGTACCCCCTATAACACACACGCATATAATCCAGTCGACCGCCTCCGGGCTCCGAGACGTAGGGCTGTTACTTCTTCCCAGAAGGGCCTGAACTCGTAAAACTCGTGCGTACAGCTTCTCCATAGCTAGGATCTTGCCTCTACATCCCTACCCCCCATTCTACTGTCAGACTTAGAACCACGACAGTCGTCTCTCAATATGATCCACCAAAGGCATCAGATCATATATTGTTGGCCGAGAGGTACCCATGGGCAATCCAAGGTAAGTGAACGACATGGAACCAACATCACACCCAAGCAAACTAGCAACACGCTTGCCCTCATCATCGCTCATATTGATTGGTATCAGAGAGGACTTACTGAAATTGACCCTCAGTCGAGTTGATTTAGCAAAGACCTCAAGCATTTCCTTGAAAGCAATGAGCTGGCTGTCAATAGCAGGAAGAACAATGAGTGTATCGTCCGCGTACTGAACAATCGGATAATCCATCGAAGATGTTGGGATAGGTAAGGTGAGAATGTTCCTTGAGCACATTTCATTTACCACCGATTGAAGTAAGTCAATAGCAATCACAAAGAGCAAAGGCGATAATGGATCTCCTTGCCGAACACCCGATCTACGGACGAAATGATTACCACACACTCCATTTAAGAGGACCAAAGAGGAGCCCGTGGACAAAATGCTCTCAATCCAACTTGTCCAACGATCGTCAAAACCCTTACATTTCAAGACCCTGAGAATTAGCTCATACTCGATGGTGTCAAACGCCTTCGTGAAAGCAAGCTTTAGAAGAATGATAGGCCTCTTGGAAGCTTTGCATTGGTGAATGTATTCAAAACACCAAGCCACGCAGTCTTGAATGGATCGACACCGAAGAAAGCTGTATTGGTTGCGGTGAATACATTTCAAAATCACACCCTGGAGACGATTAGCCAAAAGTTCAGTTAAAAACTTCAAGCAAGTATTTTTCAATGATATGGGCCGGAAATCACCAACATATTCAGGGCTCAACTTCTTGGGTATGAGGGTGATAAGAGATGTATTGAGACACTCCAAATTGCACTTCCCATCATAAAATTCTTGGACAAGCTTCATAAAATCCTCCTTCAAAATAGACCAACACTTCTTTAGAAATAGGCTAGTAAACCCATCCGGTCCTGGAGCACGATCAGTAGGCATGTTCTTAATTACCGCATCCACCTCGGAGTCCGAGAACGGTAAAGATAACTCCTCTAGACCATCAACCCGAGTAATTAATGTGTCCAGATCAAAACCCATTTGAATGCCTTTTGATTGGCCCATTCTTTATTGAAGTCAGTCCAAAACATCCCAGCCAACTGCTGATGATCGGTGATCACGTCACCATCAACTGACTTGATCGAGGAAATGGTGTTCCTCCGATAACTTTCCGTTGCCATAGCATGGAATTTTTTTTGAATTTTCCTCTCCAACTTTGATGTTTCTAATCGTGCAACATTGTTTCCAATAGATAAACTGCCAATGTAAGATATCCTCAAGATGCAATTTAACAATTCTGCGACTTGTCTATGAGACTTGTGCAATAGATTTTTTGTACTCATGAGTTCCGTTGTGTGCCGACCATAATTGAAAACAATAAGAGTGCTAGCTTTCGGCTTCACCCTGTCTGAGGTCCGAGCTCGGATGACCCGATCGTGACAATCACAAAGGTGCTCCCTTTACTCCCTAGCCGAACAATCGGGAACGTAGGGGTAAACACAGGAGCAAGGCAACCCAGCTTGCGGAATACTTAAGTCAACATGGTGCATATTGTGGCGTAATACACGAACAAGGAACGAAGCCATACAAGTATAATCATATGCAAGAGGAAAGGCTTCATAAAGAAGCCCCCAAGCAGACGGAGTATTTGAATTTGTGTGTCACAAACAAAGTTTTGACAAGGAAGTTTTTACAAACAACTTTTTGCCAAAAAAAGTATAATGCTTGGTCGAACTGAACAAAATTTAAAATTGAAAATTCTGAGCATAAAAGCGACTTAGCTGGTTAATGTGCTCGGTGTCGATGCACGGCCCGAGCATACAGTGGGACAAGGTCCCAGCCCCCAAGCCGGTCCCGAGGTGGCGGAGCGAAGAGCTCGGCACTCCTAAGTGGCGACATAGCACGGCCAATGCAGGCCGCAATGTGACGCCGAAGTCCCCGGCGTGGGTTAATGAAGTGATGACGAAGCCCTCGGTCCAGCCGAGGTGACGTGGTACGTCGGTACGCAGAGGTGACAGCGCTGCCCAATCCGGATCCTTTATCTGTGCACAGAAAATAGTGCAAGCCGGAGATAATAGGAATAATAATAAATTTAAAAAAATGTTGCATAATTAATAATTTATGCAAAGTGAGTAATAAAAGACATATGGCATGTGTGCCGAACACTCGATGAGGTAGAGCTCTCTGAACGATGCCGAAGTCCTCGAGGCAACCGAACACATCGGTATGGCAACACGACCAACAAGGTGATCACGCGAGCCGATTTACGCCGATTGGGACGACGACGTCAGCTTGTCGAAGAACCACGTGACGTAGTCGAAGTCCACTACCGAACCACCATGTGACCGTCGTTAATGCGGCCACCATTTGATAGACCTACGTACAGATGATGGAACAAACCAGAGTAATAATTCCTTAGGAAAAATAAACCCAAACAAGCAAAAATTACTCAGATCAATAGCACCTGGTTTATTTGTTGTAGCAATCTGAAGAAAGGTGACTCCCAAAATTGGGACTCGATCCGCACACCCATTGCCTGATGGGCGATAAAGCGACGGCATGGCGATGCTGGCAAAGGTTGGCTTGCCGAGCCAAAGCCCTCGGTCCAGCTAACGTGACGAAGCTGGTCGGCTGGTGACGCCGAAGTCACCGGAGTATGTTGATGAAGCAATAGCCAAGTCCCCGGTCCAGCCGAGGTGACGGAGCAGGTCGGTGAGGAGATGTTGCAGCTGCCATGTCAGCCAAGGTGTTGAAGCAGGTCGGCGTGATGGACATCGGCTGGAAGAAGCAACAGTGCGGCCATGCTGACGCAGGTCGTGACTTGTGACGCGGTCAATGCCGGCTTGATGAAGTGACCATGCGGCGATGCCGGTGTGCCCACTCTGTGTAATCTGTGCGGCAGCGATGTTGGTGATGATTTATCCTTCGCGATGCCGAACTCTTGTTCGGCTTACCGAGATGATGATCGAAGAAGTTGAGCTCGGCTCAACAAAGCGGCGACGTCTCTAGCGCAGGTCGGCAGCCGTGGAGCAATATTGCCGGACTGGTTTGACACCAGCGTGATGGTGAAGATTACCTCGGAGGAGGCTTAAAATTTTATGGCTACATGTTTAAAAACAACGCACAATACCCTAGAAAAAAAGTCCTTCAAAAAGGTTGTCCAATATTCCGTTCATGAAGAAACATGAACTCGGGCCGGATTCGTATTCGCGCATAAACAGATCCGAAAATTGGTCTACTCATCGGAAGGTTCCCGGAGTTTGAACCGTCGGATCGAGCTGAAATTTGGAGGGGTGGTAGATATGGGAATTCCGCAGCAGATGAACGTTTAGATCTTCCAAAGGACCTCCGAGCTGGGCTCTGGAGACCACACCCTAAACTCGTCCAAATTCCCGTCCAGATTTGACAGGGCTCCGGTATATCGTAGATTGCCAGAGATTCCTCCATCGAAACTCGACAAAATTTGGCATGGTTGTTGTACACTTAATTCTGCACAATTCCACCAAAGGAATCGTCAAAGTGATGCTCGAGGAGATGGTGGCAGCAGATACAAGTTTGCTGTTTGGAGATAACAGCACGGTCGCCCGAGGGCAATGTTGACGTTGAGCCCCCGAGCTCCATGGATGATTCTTCCATGATCATGATAGAGATCGGAGTTGATGTTGACGAAGGCCCTCGTCCGAACATGATGATCGGAGGTAGGGCACAGTCCTTGGTTAAGCCAAGGTGGCCAGTCGAGCCGGCGACAAAAGATGCCGATATCGACCATAAAGCTCGGCTCTGATGCGTAGATCGCGCCGGAGACGATCCGAATTTCCATCGCCCTGTGGCGACCGCCAGCAGGCTCTCAATGAAAGCACCAATGTCGGTTCAATATCCGGCGTATCTCGTAGTAGGGGTCCTAAGCTAGGCGTCTGGGAGCGATGGTAACATCGACACGGGGTTTTACCCAGCTTCGGGCTCTCTTGATGAGATAATACCCTACATGCTACTTTTGATTGTATTCATATGGGTGTAGTACAGAGTATATGTATCTACCACGAGATTGTGGTAATGAATATCAGATATCTATTGACTAGCCTGGCCTCGGTTTATATAAGACACCGGAGGCCTAGGGTTTTAGGGGAGTCCTTGTCTTGGGCGCCAAGTCTTGTGGAGTTTTCCTTGTATGCGGCAGGGGCTGTCCGAACTGGCCCATGAATGAGCCGCCATGGGGGTCCTCGGCCCGATCCAGCTGGTCGGGAGACGACGTGATGAGTACCCCTAGTCCAGGACACCATCAGGTACCCCTGAGCTAGTTGGTTAAGCTAAACAACAACTTGGAGAGTTGGAAGATGGAAGCTTGTCCGACTTAGTTCATCATAAAGGGATATCTTTTGTGTGTGTGTGCGTTGAAGAAAGATGATATTTACATCGATTGATCCTCGTGATCGGTTGTTGGATCTGTTGTCTTGTCCAAACTTTGATTTGAGTGAGGGCTATCCTCAAATCAAATCAGAACCAACGATGTTCGTAATGTTGTCTTACTTGTGGTTGGTCCCTCGAGCATACACCATTGCATCTTTTGGTCTGACCAATACTATCACATTGTTCCCATAATGGTGGAATTCCAGTGATATGGAAATTCTGATGAGTTGCTGTTGATCCCATCAGCAGCATCTTGTCTCCTCCATGATTCATGTTGAACATCAAGCTAGTGTTGGAAACTTTTGTAAGCATTATCTTCGTGTCCCGTTCATGAAGCCTATGTTTGGATAAAAGAAGTGACTTTCTCTAATATACGTGCATTTGGTGCAAGTTGCCGTCGTGGATTTGAGAAAGTTTGTTTTGCTTCCTCTGGAATCATCCCAAGTCAGTCATGCATGTGCGAAGTATTCTGTGGTTTGGTAGATTAATTACCTCCATTCCATATGTATTCCCTAGCACACCAAGCCACTGGCTGATTTGTTCAGGGAGAAGAAGTTTCTTCATAAGAGCTAATCATATGACTTGTGCAAGGACTTCGATATCCTTGATGATGGTTCCCAACTAGGACTCGGTAGTGTTTCATTGTAAGACTACTATGTGGTCATGCTTGTCTGGGACAGAATGTTCACATGTGTTTAGCAGAACCAGCTCATGTTTTGGAGCTTACTACCATAGTCCATTTCCCGAGAATCTCGCAACATCATCTCGTCGATTTGTGTTGCTACCTTTCTTTTTCCAGACATGCTGTCCGAAATATTCCGTTACCAACCAGATCTGAATCTCAGGCAGATATGATGGTTGGATCATTCCCAGCATTTGCATTTTGTTCCCAGCTTGCACCACCATTGTGCCAATTTCCCATGGGCTGCCCTCTCAGTAATTGTTGTTCTAGATCATCTTCAAAAGTGGTCCTACCATGGGTCCCATCCAGCTCCGACGATAAGCAAAAAACATCCATTGCGTTGTCTTCAACAAGGTATCCACATCATCCATTCTAGTCTGAGTATGTCATTCTCTCAGATTCCTTCAAACGATCATTTGTGAATTGCCCTAGCCTAGCATAAAGAGTCTCAACGATCCATGTATCAAAAGTAATTCTTTTTGCCACTTAAGGGAATAATTCTACTAGCCACCTCCCCCAAGGTGTCCCGTTATGGAATCATGGCAATTATCACCTCGCTACGTCGAGACCATACACCATCTTACCCAAGCGTGGAGTTGTTGCCCACCAAATTGAACCTTCGTCATCTGTTTGTTTCCATCCCTCTCGATATGTGTTGTGTATCAGCTCAAGATATGTTCCTACGTCTCATTCCGTGAGTTGATCGTCAATTGCTTGATCTTTGAGGAGATCGATTCTTCTAGAGTTACCCTTCTTTCTCGTTATCATGTTGAATGGAATTCTCAGAGCAAGACGTCAAGACAAAGATGATGAATGGATCAATATCTTCGAGATGGGCAATTGGATCATGAAGATTGTGTTAGCTTTGTGTCCCTCTGTCTTCTTACCTCACGTCTTGAATCTCGGGACAAGATTCTTGTTTAGTGGTGGTGAGTCCTAGCTCAGCCCCTGTTGTCTTTGCTTGATCTTCATGTCATCATGTTTAAATTCAAATGAAATTTGAATTGAGGAATTTTCAAAGCCTCAGAAACCTTATAAAAATGATCAACATTAAAATCTTCTCAAAGAAGACCTAGAAAATGTTCTTGTTAAACCTTGAAAAATATTGGCAATAATAAAATTCAAACCAATATTTTGGAGGCTTTAAAATATTTATTTTGGGCCTTTGAATTAAATCAATAACATATTTGAGTTGGACTTATTTCTGTTATATAAGAGATAAAGTTCAAATAATTTTTGTAACTTTGCATGTGGCCTTGGACAAGTTTCTTGAGCTCACATAAAAATTTACAGAAAGTTCTAAATGATTTGATGCTTCAAATCAAATCTAACAAATTACAGAAAATAGAAAACATAAAAGAAATGATAGAGAGAGAGGAACCTCACCTGGGCTTACCTGGCGGCCCAGCAGAGGCCCAGCCCACTGGCCTCTGCCAGTCACCACCTACCTCCAGCCAGGAGGACAGCGCACGCGTGGCCGCCGCGTGCGAGCACGTGCCCCGCCACCTCCTGCTTCCCGCCGCTGCCCGACGCGTCTGGACGACGCCACGCATCACCCCGGACCCCTCTGGCCTGTCCACTCCTCCTCTCCCCTCCTCTGTCTCTCCCGCACGGAACCACCCGAGCGCCACCGTCGCCGTCGCCCAGTGTAGCCATGGCTATCGCCTCTCCCTCGCCCCCTGGAGCTGCCCAAGAGCTCCGCCTCGACCACCTCTTCCTCCTCGCCGAGGAACGCACCGCGGGAGCCCCTGCAACGCCGCCATCACCGTCGTCTTCAACCTCCAGCGCCTGAGATCGCCGGCAACACCATGTCACCGTCTAGCCTTCCCCGAGCCCGCTGAGACACGTGCTTCAACCGATGTGAGCTCCTCCCCCGAACCCCCCTCCTCTCCGTCTCGTTTGCATGCCGTAGCACCATTCCCCACCATCACCGAAGCTCGCCGCCGTTGCGCTTTGTCGCCACCATGGCTAGAGCAAACGTAGCTTGAAGCCGAGCACACCACCGTGCTCAGCGCGTCCTCACGTGCCCTAGCAACCACTGCCCATCCTTTCGCTCGCCACAACGCCGTGCCCGTGCGTGCCCGAACTCCGGCCGCCGCTGTCGACCTTGCCGGCGTCGTTTCCGGCATCCCCGTCTCTAACCATTTGCACCACTGGACGCGGCAGCTCCCCAGCTACGCATAGCACGTCTCCGCCGTCGATTTGGTCACCGGAGGACCAAATCCGAGGGCCTCCGCCGTGTCTGGCCTCGCCGGCGTCGAGTCCCCGGCGGGTTTGACCCCGCTGACCAGGGGTTTGACCTCCCCTGGGTCCGGACAAGTGGGCCCTGGCCCCTGCTAATTTTGGTTAAGTGTTAGTTAAACTTAATTAGCCCTGCTGATACTGACATGTGGGCCCAAGGCCATAGCTAATCTAGATTAGGATTAGATTAGTGCTAATTAACTTAGGTTCGTTAGTTAGACACTGACATATGGGTCCCACTGGTCAGGTTTGACCTGGACCGACCCGTTGACCCACTGACGTGACTCCGACGTCATGCTGACGCTATAAATGTTTTCTGGGATTTTAAATAAATCAGAAATGATTTATTTATTTCAGAAAATGTCCTAAACTTCTAAAAATCATAGTAATTCAACCATAGCTCAGAATGAAATAAATTATATATGAAAAATGATCAGAAAAATACAAAGAATCTGTTTATGGCATTTCCATGCATGTTTGAGCAACTTATGCCTACTAAGCAGGTCAAATCAATTAAATGGCATTAATTTCACATATGGAGTTTGAATTTGAATCTTGGATTCAAACCAACATCATTTAAATTGTTGCTAGTTGCATGAGCTCAAACCATAGCATATTACCATGTCATGATCATGCATCATATTGTTGCATTGCATTGATTGTGTTCTTTCTGTGTTTGCCGGTATTTGTCCCCTCTCAGTGGACGTAGTTTCGACGATGAGTTCGATGACACCGATGAAGAGCTATACTATCTTCAGAAGTGCCAGGCAAGCAAAACCCCCTTGTTCATTCGGATACAATCCCACTCTCTCGCTCCTGCTATCTTTTATTGCATTAGGACAACAACGATTCATCTGTTACATGCTGCGGTAGTTGAACCCCTTTTCCTCTGCATGACCTGTCATTGCCACAGTAAATAGATGAAACCCACTAGCATGAGTAGGAGTTATTTGAGCCCTGATGTGCCTACTCATTCATGCTTGTTGTCATGGCTGCTACTACTTAGAGTTGAGTCAGGTCTGATTCATCAGGGATGAATTGGAATGGTGATGAACATGTCCTACTGTGTGTGAGCTAAGTGTGTGAACACGATTTGGTAAAGGTAGCGACGAGAGTCCATGTAGGAGTATATGGTGGGTTGTCTCATTGAAACCGTCCTCAGGAACTGAGTTCTGTGTTTGTGATCCATGAACAGCTACTACCACACGTTGGGATCCTTAATTGACTCTCTCGACTTATTAACCGCCCCTGTCTTCTATCCAGGAGTTGCAAGTAGTTTCTGGTGTTTGTAGTATGCTGGAGGCCGTGCATAGCGCTGATCCGAGGGGTGGGCTGTGATGCGGTAGGCACGTGGCATGGTGTACCGAGTCGCCCGTTTGGTGACCCTAGGAACCCTGCACACATCGTTCGGGGCCGTAGTGGAAACCTTGGCCGGACTCCCTGCGGATGGAACCTGAATAGGCGATAAACCTGGACTAGGGACTTGTGTGGTTAGTCAGGTCATGGCCGACACCCTCGCCAGGCATCTGCTTGAAGGTTGCCGAGATACATGACGTGTACATGGCGGTAAGTGGCGAGAGCGTGTGTGAAGAAGTACACCCCTGCTGGGTTATAAATGATCTATTCGAATAGCCGCGTCCGCGGTAAAGGACCTCTAGGTTGCCTATACAGTTCATAGACAAGTGAAAGTGGATACTCTAAAATGCGCAAGATAAGTGTGAGTGCTATGGATGACCTTCTCGTAGGGAGACGGGAGCGGATCCATAGTGGTGTATTGATTTGGTGAATATGTGGACTCGTGTGCGCCACCTCAAAAGAGTTATTTGTAGTCGTAGTTCAGGATAGTCACCGAGTCAAAGCTGGCTTGCTGCAGTTAAACGCCTCCACCCCTTTGTTGATACTGATGCATATGTAGCTAGTTCTGATGTAAGTCTTGCTGGGTACATTTGTACTCATGTTTGCTTAATTTATGTTTTTGCAGAGAGACTTCAGTCTCACTAGTAGTTCCGCGTGGACTTCGACGTTTATCTTGTTACCTCAGCTATGATCTTGTGCCCTCGGCAGGGTCTTGTAGATAGGCACGCTTCTCATTCTTTTTCCTTTGTAGTTGTCTGTACTCAGACAAGTTAAGCTTCCGCATGTGCTTATTGCTTGTATGACTTGAATGCTGGGTCATTAGACCCATGTTTGTAATATCTGGCTCCTCGGAGCCTAATGAACAAATACATTGAGTCATAGAGTCTTGTTGTGATGCCATGTTGTATTTGCACATATCGAGCATATTGTGTGTATGTTATTGAAATACTTGGTATGTGTGGGATCCGACAACCTAGTTGTTTATTCTTGGTAGCCTCTCTTACTGGGAAATGTCTCCTAGTGCTTCCACTGAGCCATGGTAGCTTGCTACTGCTCCGGAACACTTAGGCTGTCCGGCATGTATCCTTCTTCGTTCCTGTGTCTGTCCCTTCGGGGAAATGTCACGCGTTGTTCCTTTAAGTCCTTGTAGCTTGCTACGACTTGGGTTCAGACGTTGATGACCAACACGTTCGTTGCTGGGTCATGAATGCCTGTCCCTGTAAGTTAGTGCCACTTTGGATTCACGACTAGTCATGTCGGCCTGGGTTCTTTGTCATGTGGATTGTCGGGACCCCGATTCCAAGTCACACCGATCTAGCCTGTAACACCTCATATCACTTTGCGGCCTCACGCACGGTACTCCCACGGGTGTCGCCTTACCATGGCCCGGGACCGTTTGCGCCTTTTGCCTCACGTATATGACAGTGTCGCTAGCATCCATATGACAGAGAACCCGGGCCGACATGGCTAGTCGTGAACCCAAAGCGGCACTAACGTATGGGGACAGGCATACATGAATCAACATCGAACATATCGGTCAGCAGCGTGTGAATCCGGGCTGTAGCACTGGGCTAACAGGACTCCGGGAACCCGGGCTGTAGCAGGCTAGGCAGGACTCCGGATGTCACCGTGTGACATTTCCCCGAAGGGACAGCCACAGGAACGATATGACTCACATGCCGGCCAGTCAAGTGTCCAGAGCAGTAGTGCTGGGCTAGCAGGACTCCGGTGAACCGGGCTGTAGCGGACTACTATGGCTCAAGGAGGCACTAGACTACATTTCCCCATAAGAGAGGCTGCTAAGGATAGACAACTAGATTGTCGGATCCCACACATACCAAGCATTTCAATCATACACACAATATGCTCGATATGTGCAAATACAACATGGCATCACAACAAGACTCTACGACTCAGAGTATTTATTCATTAGGCTCCAAAGAGCCAGATATTACAAACATGGGTCTCATGACCCAACATTCAGAGCATACAAGTCAAACACATGCGGAAGCTTAACATGTCTGAGTACAGACATCTACAAAAGAAAAAGGCTGCGAAGCCTGACTATTTACTAGATCCTGCCGAGGGCACAAGATCGTAGCTGAGGTATCAAGCTAAACGTCGAAGTCCACACGGAACTACTAGCGAGACTGACGTCTCTCTGCAAAACATAAAATAAGCAAACATGAGTACAAATGTACCCAGCAAGACTTACATCAGAGCTATCTACATATGCATCGGTATCAACAAAGGGGGTGGTGGAGTTTAACTGCAGCAAGCCAGCTTTGACTCGGTGGCTATCCTAACTACGACTGCAAGTAACTCTTTTGAGGTGGCGCACACGAGTCCACATATTCACCATATCAATACTCCACTATGGATCCGCTCCCGTCTCCCTACGAGAACGCCATCCATAGCACTCACGCTTATCTTGCGCATTTTAGAGTATCCACTTTCACTTGTCTATGAACTGTTATAGGCAACCCAGAAGTCCTTTACCGTGGACACGGCTATTCGAATAGATCATATTAACCCTGCAGGGGTGTACTTCGTCACACACGCTCTCGCCACTTACCACCATGTACACGTCGTGTACCTCGGCAACCTTCAAGCGGAAGCCTGCCGAGGGAGTCGGCCACAGCCTACCTAAACACTCAAGTCTCTAGTCTAGGTTTATCGCCTATTCAGGTTCCAACCGCAGGGAGTCCGGCCGAGGTTTCCACATACGGCCCCGAACGATGTGTGCAGGGTTCCCGAGACACCAAACGGGCGCCCGGTACACCGTGCCACGTGCCTACCGCATCACAGCCCACCCCTCAGTCAGCGCTGTCCACGGCCTCCAGCATACTACAAACACCAGAAACTACTTGCAACTCCTGGACAGAGGACAAGGGTGATTAAGAAGCCGAGAGGGTCCATTGGTTTCGGGCCCAATGCGTGGTAGTAACTGTATCATGGATCACAAACACAGAACTCAGTTCCTGAGGACGGCTTCAATGAGACAACCCACCATGTACTCCTACATGGCCTCTCACCGCTACCTTTACCAAATCGTGTTCACACACTTAGCTCACACACAGTAGGACATGTTCATCACCATTCCAATTCATCCCCGATGAATCAGACCCGACTCAACTCTAAGCAGTAGCAGGCATGACAAACAAGCATGAATGAGTAGGCACATCAGGGCTCAAACAACTCCTACTCATGCTAGTGGGTTTCATCTATTTACTGTGGCAATGACAGGTCATGCAGAGGAAAAGGGGTTCAACTACCGCAACATGTAACAGTTGAATCGATGTTGTCCTAATGCAGTAGAAGAGAGCAGGAGCGAGAGAATGGGATTGTATCGGAATGAACAAGGGGGGTTTTGCTTGCCTGACACTTCCGAAGATAGTATAGTTCTTCATCGGTGTCATCGATCACGTCGTCGGAATCACGGCTATCGAGAGGGGGCAATCACCGGCAACAGAGAAGGAAACACAATCAATGCAATGCACAATATGATGCATGATCATGACATGGCAATATGACGTGATTTGGCCTAATGCAACTAGCAACAGAAAGGTTTGGGTTGATTTGAACTCAAGGTTCAAATTCAAATTCGAACTATGAATTCAAATAGTGCATTATCATGTTTTCACCTATACAGCAGGTATAACTTAGTTTGACATGCATGAAAATGATACAGATGGATAGATTGCATTTTTCTGATAATTTTTCATATATAAATTATTTCATTCTGAGCTACGGTTGATTTTATATGATTTTTAGAAGTTTATACTATTTTCTGGAATTTTCTGAATAAACTTAAATCCAGATAATGCTTTACTGCGTCAGCCTGACGTCAGCAGGTCAACTAACCCGGACAGGTCAAACCTGACCAGTGGGGTCCACACGTCAGTGTGACAGGGCAGGAACAGTGGCTGACCAGTGGGGCCCGCATGTCAATTGCACAGGGCATCATTAGCACTAGCCTAATCGGGGTTAGGCCGGCGCTTAGCCGCCGGTGACCTCTGGCCACGGCGGAGGCACGCCGGAATCGCGGCTCCGGCGTCCATTCGACGCGCGGATGGGTGCTATGGGTAGCTAGCGCTCGCGCCCATCCAATGGAACACGCGGGAGGGTCTGGGGTGGACGGAGTTGACGACGGCGGGCTCTTTGCGGCCGCCGGAGTTCGGGCGAGGTTGGGAACGGGGCTGTGGGGCACGGCGGGGCGAACGGCCGGGTGCTTCAGGTTCACAGGAGCGCGGCAAGCACGCTGGTGATGCTCGGGCGAGCGGCCGAGCTCAGGAGCACGGAGCTCGTTGGCAATGGCGGCGGCGAGCTTCGGTGCTCGTGGGGTATGGTGCTACGGCAACCAAACGGGGACAGGGTTAGGGGAAATGACCGGGGGCTCACCGCGGTCACGAAGAGGTTCTCGGCGAGCTCGGGGAGGCACGGACGGCGTCAGAATTTGGCGGCGGCGATGCACGGCCGTGCGCGGAGACGACGGGTCGATGGCGAGGCGACAGGGCGTCCGGCGATGCTCGCGTTGAGGGGGAGCTTCAAGGCGTCGAGGCGGAGCTCGTGGACTCATCGGCGGGGCGAGGGGTGGCCAGTGGCCATGGCTACGGCGAGCGGCGTCGACGAGCTCCGCTCGGGTGTGTGCGCGCGAGAGGGACAGGGGAGGGGAGAGAGTGCAGCGAGTGAGGGAGAGGAGACAAGGGCTTCGGGGCGTCGTCGTGGCGTCGCCAGGAGGGGCCGGGGAAGCAGGAGGTGGCGCGGGCGCGTGCTCGGCGGCGGTGCGCTGTCCCCCTCCTCTGCCTACTGGCAAAGGTAGGTGGTGACTGGCATGGGCCAGGTGGGCTGGCCTAGCCACTTGGGCTGCAGGTAAGGCCCAGGTAAGGTTCTCTCTGTCTTCCGACTTTTATTTCTCTTTTCTAATTTTTCTGCTATTTGTTTTGACTTGATTTAAAACATCAGATCATTTTCTAAACTTTCTGTAATTTGTTATGTGAGCTCAGAAACTAGTCCAAGGTCACAGGAAACTCACAAAAATATATGAACTTTATTTCTTATGTAACAGAAATAAATCCAACCCAAATATGTCATTGATTTAATTCAAAAAGGCCCAAAATAAATATTTCTGTGATTCCAAAAATATTGGTTTGAATGTTATTCTTGCCAATATTTTTCAAGGTTTAACAGGAACATTTTCTTGGGCTTCTTTTAGAAGATTTTAATGTTGATCATTTTTAAAAGGTTTCTGAGGCTTTGAAAATCCCTCAATTCAAATTTCATTTGAATTTAAACATGATGCATGGATGCAAGAAAAAGCAAGCAAGGGTTGATCTGGGGCTGTGACATGGATGCTAGCGACACTATCATATACGTGAGCCAAAAGGCGCAAACGGTCCCGGACCAGGTAAGGTGGCACCCGTGGGAATACCGTGTGTGAGGCCGCAAAGTGATATGATGTGTTACATGCTAGATCGGCGTGACTTAGGATCGGGGTCCTGACAGCCTGGGCCCCCAGGCGCGCCCTGGTGGGTTGTCCCCCCTCGGGGCACCCCAGGTGCTGCCCTGGCCCATTGGTGGTCTTCTGGTCCATAAAAAACCATAAAAAGTTTCGCGGTGTTTGGACTCTGTTTGATATAGATTTCCTGCGATGTAAAAAATATGCAAAAAAAACAACAACTGGCACTTGGCAGTATGTCAATAGGTTAGTACCAAAAAATGATATAAAATGACTATAAAATGGTTATAAAACATCCAAGAATGATAATATAATAGCATGGAACAATCAAAAATTATAGATACGTTGGAGACGTATCAGCGTCCCCAAGCTTAATTCCTGCTCGTCCTCGAGTAGGTAAATGATAAAGACAGAATTTTTGATGTGGAATGCTGCCTAACATGTCATCTCATATTCTTTTCTTTGTAGCATGGACATCTGGACTTTTATATGGTTCAAAGCAATAATCTAGTTTTGACATGAGACTTAAATACTCAAGCATATCAACAAGCAACCATGTCTTTCAAAATATCAAGGCTAAAATAAGTTATCCCTAGCCCATGATGCCTAATCATTAATCCATTCATGAAACACACTCGCATATTAGCTACACCCAATGCTCAAGTACGATCATAGTGCCTCCTAGTTGGTGCTTTATAAGAGAAGATGGAGACTCAAATTAAAAATAAAAATTGCATAAAGTAAAAGAAAGGCCCTTAGCAGAGGGAAGTAGGGATTTGTAGAGGTGCCAGAGCTCAAAGCAAAAATTGAGAGAGAAAAACATTTTGAGAGGCATACTTTTTCCACCAATGAAAACGACTTAGAGCTCCCAACACTTTCCATGCTAGATATATCATAGGCAGTTCCCAAACAGAAAATAAAATTTATTCCTTTTTCAACCATACTTTCACTTTCCATGGCTAACCATATCCACGGGTGCCCTCCATACCAACACCTTCCAAGGAATTTATTATTTGACAACATAAAGTAAATTCATTTTTTCATTTCGGGACTGGGCATCCCTAATACCTTTGCCTTACTCTCGTGCAATGACAAGTGAATAAACACTCATCATGAGAGTAACACATCTAGCATGGAAAATATTGGCCACCCCTCACTGCCTCGTGAGCGGTACAAGCACACAAAAGAGAAATTTATTTTGAAATTAGAGATGGCACATACAAATTTGCTTATAATGGCAAAATAATACCGCATATAGGTAGGTATAGTGGACTTATGTGGCAAAATTGGTTTAAAGGATTTTGGATGCACAAGTAGTGATCATACTTAGTGCAAAATGAAAGCTATCAAAAGATTGAGAAGCGACCAACCAAGAAACAAATAATCTCATAAGCGAGCATTGAGCATAATTAACACCGAATAATGCACCACAAGTAGGATGTAATTTCATTGCATAACTATTGACTTTCGTGCTTGCATAGGGAATCACAAACCTTAACACCAATATTCTTACTAAAGCATAATTACTCATCAACATGACTCACATATGACATCATCATATCTCAAAACTATTACAAGGAATCAAGTTTATTTTGTCATATGATCTTCATGAAAGTTTTTATTATATCCTTCTTGGATATCTATCACTTTGGAACTAATTTTCATGTGTTGCTTTTGACAATCTCAAACAAATTTAAGTGAAGAACATGAGCATAAAATTTTTCTTCTCTCAAAATAATATAAGTGAAGCATGAGAGAATTTCTTCAAAAATAATAAATCACACCATGCTAAAAAAGATATAAGTGAAGCACTAGAGCAAATGAAAAACTACTCCAAGAAGATATAAGTGAAGATCATGCGAGTAGTTAAGTAAATGGGTAGCTATGTGAGGACTCTCTCTTATTTAAAAAACTTTGAGATCTAAGTATTTTATTAAAACAACAAGCAAAACAAAATAAAATGACATTTTAAGAATAGCACACATTCATGTGAAGAAGCAAAAACTTAGGCTCAACCGAGACTAACCGATAATTGTTGATGAAGAAAAGTGGGATGCCTACCGGGGCATCCCCAAGCTTAGACGTTTGGGACTTCTTGGAATATTAACTTGGGATGCCTTGGGCATCCCCAAGCTTGATCTCTTGTGTCTTCTTCATTCTTCTCATAAAACGGTTTCCCTAAATCTTAAAAACTTCATCCACACAAAACTCAACAAGAACTCATGAGATAAGTTAGTGTAAATCAATGCAAAACCTTATCATTCTCTATTGTAACAAACCACTAAAATTATTATTTAAAATTGCATACTAAATGCCTCTGCATATTTAATACTTCTATCCTCAAATACAATCATTAAACAAGCAAACATATGCAAACATAACAGCAATCTGTCAAACAGAACAGTCTGTAAAGAGTGCAATATTCATTATACTTACCTAACTCCAAAAATTCTGAAAAATTTGTTGGAGAACGTAGTAATTTCAAAAAAATTCCTACGCACACGCAAGATCATGGTGATGCATAGCAACGAGAGGGGAGAGTGTTGTCCACGTACCCTCGTAGACTGAAAGCGGAAGCGTTAGCACAACGCGGTTGATGTAGTCGTATGTCTTCACGATCCGACCGATCAAGTACCGAACGTACGGCACCTCCGAGTTCAGCACACGTTCAGCTCGATGACGTCCCTCGAACTCCGATCCAGCCGAGTGTTGAGGGAGAGTTTCGTCAGCACGACGGCGTGGTGACAATATTGATGTTCCACCGACGCAGGGCTTCGCCTAAGCACTGCTATGATATTATCGAGGTGTAATATGGTGGAGGGGGGCACCGCACACGGCTAAGAGATCAATGATCAATTGTGTGTCTAGAGGTGCCCCCTGCCCCCGTATATAAAGGTGCAAGGGGGGTTCGGCCGGCCTAAGGGAGATGCGCGCCAGGAGGAGTCCTACTCCTACCGGGAGTAGGACTCCCCCCCTTTTCCATGTTGGACTAGGAGAGAAAGGGGGAAAAGGTGGAGGGGAGGAAGGAAGGGGGGCGCCGCCCCCTCTCCTTGTCCTATTCGGACTGGGGGGGAGGGGCGCGCGGCCCTGCCCTGGCCTCCTCTCCTCTCTTCCACCTAGGCCCACTAAGGCCCATTAAGTTACCGGGGGGTTCCGGTAACCTCCCGGTACTCCGGAAAAATCCCGATTTCACCCAGAACACTTCCGATGTCCAAACATAGGCTTCCAATATATCAATCTTTATGTCTCGACCATTTCGAGACTCCTCGTCATGTCCGTGATCACATCCGGGACTTCGAACAACCTTCGGTACATCAAAACATATAAACTCATAATATAACAGTCATCGTAACGTTAAGCGTGCGGACCCTACGGGTTCGAGAACTATGTAGACATGACCGAGACACCTCTGCGGTCAATAACCAATAGCGGAACCTGGATGCTCATATTGGTTCCTACATATTCTACGAAGATCTTTATCGGTCAGACCGCATAACAACATACATTGTTCCCTTTGTCATCGGTATGTTACTTGCCCGAGATTCGATCGTCGGTATCTCGATACCTAGTTCAATCTCGTTACCGGTAAGTCTCTTTACTCGTTCCGTAATACATCATCCCGCAACTAACTCATTAGTCACAATGCTTGCAAGGCTTATAGTGATGTGTATTACTGAGTGGGCCCAGAGATACCTCTCCGACAATCGGAGTGACAAATCCTAATCTCGAAATACGCCAACCCAACAAGTACCTTTGGAGACACCTGTAGAGCACCTTTATAATCACCCAGTTACGTTGTGACGCTTGGTAGCACACAAAGTGTTCCTCCGGTAAATGGGAGTTGCATAATCTCATAGTCATAGGAACATGTATAAGTCATGAAGAAAGCAATAGTAACATACTAAACGATCGAGTGTTAAGCTAACGGAATGGGTCAAGTCAATCACATCATTTTCCTAATGATGTGATCCCATTAATCAAATAACATCTCATGTCTATGCTAGGAAACATAACCATCTTTGATCAACGAGCTAGTCAAGTAGAGGCATACTAGTGACACTCTGTTTGTCTATGTATTCACACATGTATTATGTTTCCGGTTAATACAATTCTAGCATGAATAATAAACATTTATCATGATATAAGGAAATAAATAATAGCTTTATTATTGCCTCTAGGGCATATTTCCTTCAGTCTCCCACTTGCACTAGAGTCAATAATCTAGATTACACAGTAATGATTCTTACACCCATGGAGTCTTGGTGCTGATCATGTTTTGCTCGTGGAAGAGGCTTAGTCAACGGGTCTGCAACATTCAGATCCGTATGTATCTTGCAAATTTCTATGTCTCCCACCTGGACTAAATCCCGGATGGAATTGATGGTTCTCTTGTGAAATCTGGATTCCTTTGCTAAGGCAATTGCACCAGTATTGTCACAAAAGATTTTCATTGGTCCCGATGCACTAGGTATGACACCTAGATCGGATATGAACTCCTTCATCCAGACTCCTTCATTTGCTGCTTCCGAAGCAGCTATGTACTCCGCTTCACATGTAGATCCCGCCACGACACTTTGCTTAGAACTGCACCAACTGACAGCTCCACCGTTCAATGTAAACACGTATCCGGTTTGCGATTTAGAATCGTCCGGATCAGTGTCAAAGCTTGCATCAACATAACCATTTACGATGAGCTCTTTGTCACCTCCATAAACGAGAAACATATCCTTAGTCCTTTTCAGGTATTTCAGGATGTTCTTGACCGCTGTCCAGTGATCCACTCCTGGATTACTTTGGTACCTCCCTGCTAAACTTATAGCAAGGCACACATCAGGTCTGGTACACAGCATTGCATACATGATAGAGCCTATGGCTGAAGCATAGGGAACATCTTTCATCTTCTCTCTATCTTCTGCAGTGGTCGGGCATTGAGTCTTACTCAATCTCACACCTTGTAATATAGGCAAGAACCCTTTCTTTGCTTGATCCATTTTGAACTTCTTCAAAACTTTGTCAAGGTATGTGCTTTGTGAAAGTCCAATTAAGCGTCTTGATCTATCTCTATAGATCTTGATGCCCAATATATATGCAGCTTCACCGAGGTCTTTCATTGAAAAACTCTTATTCAAGTATCCCTTTATGCTATCCAGAAATTCTATATCATTTCCAATTAGCAATATGTCATCCACATATAATATCAGAAATGCTACTGAGCTCCCACTCACTTTCTTGTAAATACAGGCTTCTCCAAAAGTCTGTATAAAACCAAATGCTTTGATCACACTATCAAAGCGTTTATTCCAACTCCGAGAGGCTTGCACCAGTCCATAAATGGATCGCTGGAGCTTGCACACTTTGTTAGCTCCCTCTGGATCGACAAAACCTTCCGGTTGCATCATATACAACTCTTCTTCCAGAAATCCATTCAGGAATGCAGTTTTGACATCCATTTGCCAAATTTCATAATCATAAAATACGGCAATTGCTAACATGATTCGGACAGACTTAAGCATCGCTACGGGTGAGAGGGTCTCATCGTAGTCAATCCCTTGAACTTGTCGAAAACCTTTCGCAACAAGTCGAGCTTTATAGACAGTAACATTACTGTCAGCGTCAGTCTTCTTCTTGAAGATCCATTTATTTTCAATGGCTTGCTGATCATCGGGCAAGTCAACCAAAGTCCATACTTTGTTCTCATACATGGATCCCATCTCAGATTTCATGGCCTCAAGCCATTTTGCGGAATCTGGGCTCACCATCGCTTCTTCATAGTTCGTAGGTTCGTCATGGTCTAGTAACATAACCTCCAGAACAGGATTACTGTACCACTCTGGTGCGGATCTTAATCTGGTTGACCTACGAGGTTCAGTAATAACTTGATCTGAAGTTTCATGATCATTATCATTAACTTCCTCACTAATTGGTGTAGGTGTCGCAGAAACTGATTTCTGTGATGATCTACTTTCCAATAAGGGAGCAGGTACAGTTACCTCATCAAGTTCTACTTTCCTTCCACTCACTTCTTTCGAGAGAAACTCCTTCTCTAGAAAGGATCCATTCTTAGCAATGAAAGTCTTGCCTTCGGATCTGTGATAGAAGGTGTACCCAACAGTCTCCTTTGGGTATCCTATGAAGACACATTTCTCCGATTTAGGTTCGAGCTTATCTGGTTGAAGTTTCTTCACATAAGCATCGCAACCCCAAACTTTAAGATACGACAACTTTGGTTTCTTGCCAAACCATAGTTCATAAGGTGTCGTTTCAACGGATTTTGATGGTGCCCTATTTAGAGTGAATGCAGCCGTCTCTAAAGCATAACCCCAAAACGATAGCGGTAAATCAGTAAGAGACATCATAGATCGCACCATATCTAGTAAAGTACGATTACGACGTTCGGACACACCATTACGTTGTGGTGTTCCGGGTGGCGTGAGTTGCGAAACTATTCCGCATTGTTTCAAATGTAGGCCAAACTCGTAACTCAAATATTCTCCTCCACGGTCTGATCGTAGAAACTTTATTTTCTTGTTACGATGATTTTCAACTTCGCTCTGAAATTCTTTGAACTTTTCAAATGTTTCAGACTTATGTTTCATTAAGTAGATATACCCATATCTGCTCAAATCATCTGTGAAGGTGAGAAAATAACGATATCTGCCACGAGCCTCAATATTCATCGGACCACATACATCTGTATGTATGATTTCCAACAAATTAGTTGCTCTCTCCATAGTACCGGAGAACGGTGTTTTAGTCATCTTGCCCATGAGACACGGTTCGCAAGTACCAAGTGATTCATAATCAAGTGATTCCAAAAGTCTATCATTATGGAGTTTCTTCATGCGCTTTACACCGATATGACCTAAACGGCAGTGCCACAAATAAGTTGCACTATCATTATCAACTCTGCATCTTTTGGCTTCGACATTATGAATATGTGTGTCACTACTACCAAGATTCATTAAAAATAGACCACTCTTCAAGGGTGCATGACCATAAAAGATATTACTCATATAAATAGAACAACCATTATTCTCTGATTTAAATGAATAACCGTCTCGCATCAAACAAGATCCAGATATAATGTTCATGCTCAACGCTGGCACCAAATAACAATTATTTAGGTCTAATACTAATCCCGAAGGTAGATGTAGAGGTAGCGTGCCGACGGCGATCACATCGACCTTGGAACCATTTCCCACGCGCATCGTCACCTCGTCCTTAACCAATCTTCACTTAATCCGTAGCCCCTATTTCGAGTTGCAAATATTAGCAACAGAACCAGTATCAAATACCCAGGTGCTACTGCGAGCATTAGTAAGGTACACATCAATAACATGTATATCACATATACCTTTGTTCACCTTGCCATCCTTCTTATCCGCCAAATACTTGGGGCAGTTCCGCTTCCAGTGACCAGTCTGCTTGCAGTAGAAGCACTCAGTCTCAGGCTTAGGTCCAGACTTGGGTTTCTTCTCCTGAATAGCAACTTGCTTGCTGTTCTTCTTGAAGTTCCCCTTCTTCTTCCCTTTGCCCTTTTTCTTGAAACTAGTGGTCTTATTGACCATCAACACTTGATGCTCCTTTTTGATTTCTACCTCCGCTGCCTTTAGCATTGCGAAGAGCTCGGGAATTGTCTTATTCATCCCTTGCATGTTATAGTTCATCACGAAGCTCTTGTAGCTTGGTGGCAGTGATTGAAGAATTCTGTCAATGACGCTATCATCCGGAAGATTAACTCCCAGTTGAATCAAGTGATTATTATACCCAGACATTTTGAGTATATGCTCACTGACAGAACTATTCTCTTCCATCTTGCAGCTGTAGAATTTATTGGAGACTTCATATCTCTCAATCCGGGCATTTGCTTGAAATATTAACTTCAACTCCTGGAACATCTCATATGCTCCATGACGTTCAAAACGTCGTTGAAGACCCGGTTCTAAGCGTAAAGCATGGCACACTGAACTATCGAGTAGTCATCAGCTTTGCTCTGCCAGACGTTCATAACTTCTGGTGTTGCTCTTGCAGCAGGCCTGGCACCCAACGGTGCTTCCATGACGTAATTCTTCTGTGCAGCAATGAGGATAATCCTCAAGTTACGGACCCAGTCCGTGTAATTGCTACCATCATCTTTCAACTTTGCTTTCTCAAGGAACGCATTAAAATTCAACGGAACAACAGCACGGGCCATCTATCTACAATTAACATAGACAAGCAAGATACTATCAGGTACTAAGTTCATGATAAATTTAAGTTCTATTAATCATATTACTTAAGAACTCCCACTTAGATAGACATCTCTCTAATCATCTAAGTGATTACGTGATCCAAATCAACTAAACCATAACCGATCATCACGTGAAATGGAGTAGTTTTCAATGGTGAACATCACTATGTTGATCATATCTACTATATGATTCACGCTCGACCTTTCGGTCTCAGTGTTCCGAGGCCATATCTGCATATGCTAGGCTCGTCAAGTTTAACCTGAGTATTCCGCGTGTGCAACTGTTTTGCACCCGTTGTATTTGAACGTAGAGCCTATCACACCCGAGCATCACGTGGTGTCTCAACACGAAGAACTTTCGCAATGGTGCATACTCAGGGAGAACACTTTTATCTTGAAATTTTAGTGAGAGATCATCTTATAATGCTACCGTCAATCAAAGCAAGATAAGATGCATAAAAGATAAACATCACATGCAATCAATATAAGTGATATGATATGGCCCTCATCATCTTGTGCTTGTGATATCCATCTCCGAAGCACCGTCATGATCAGCATCGTCACCGACGCGACACCTTGATCTCCATCGTAGCATCATTGTCGTCTCGCCAACTATTGCTTTTACGACTATCGCTACCGCTTAGTGATAAAGTAAAACAATTACATGGCGATTGCATTGCATACAATAAAGCGACAACCATATGGCTCCTGCCAGTTGCCGATAACTTGGTTACAAAACATGATCATCTCATACAATAAAATATAGCATCATGTCTTGACCATATCACATCACAACATACCCTGCAAAAACAAGTTAGACGTCCTCTACTTTGTTGTTGCAAGTTTTACGTGGCTGCTACGGGCTTAGCAAGAACCGTTCTTACCTACGCATCAAAACCACAGCGATAGTTTGTCAAGTTGGTGCTGTTTTAACCTTCGCAAGGACCGGGCGTAGCCACACTCGGTTCAACTAAAGTGAGAGAGACAGACACCCGCCAGTCACCTTTAAGCAACGAGTGCTCGCAACGGTGAAACCAGTCTCGCGTAAGCGTACGCGTAATGTCGGTCCGGGCCGCTTCATCTCACAATACCGCTGAACCAAAATATGACATGCTGGTAAGCAGTATGACTTATATCGCCCACAACTCACTTGTGTTCTACTCGTGCATATAACATCAACGCATAAAACCTGGCTCGGATACCACTGTTGGAGAACGTAGTAATTTCAAAAAAATTCCTATGCACACGCAAGATCATGGTGATGCATAGCAATGAGAGGGGAGAGTGTTGTCCATGTACCCTCGTAGACCGAAAGCGGAAGCGTTAACACAACGCGGTTGATGTAGTCGTACGTCTTCACGATCCGACCGATCAAGTACCGAACATACGGCACCTCCGAGTTCAGCACACGTTCAGCTCGATGACGTCCCTCGAACTCCGATCCAGCCGAGTGTTGAGGGAGAGTTTCGTCAGCACGACGGCGCGGTCACAATGTTGATGTAATACCGACACAGGGCTTCGCCTAAGCACTGCTATGATATTATCGAGGTGTAATATGGTGGAGGGGGCACCGCACACGGCTAAGAGATCAATGATAAATTGTGTGTCTAGAGGTGCCCCCCTGCCCCCGTATATAAAGGTGCAAGGGGGGTTCGGCCGGCCTAAGGGAGAGGCGCGCCAGGAGGAGTCCTACTCCTACCGGGAGTAGGACTCCCCCCCTTTTCCATGTTGGACTAGGAGAGAAAGGGGGAAAAGGTGGAGGGGAGGAAGGAAGGGGGGGCCCCCCCCTCTCCTTGTCCTATTCGGACTGGGGGGGAGGGGCGCGCGGCCCTGCCCTGGCCTCCTCTCCTCTCTTCCACCTAGGCCCACTAAGGCCCATTAAGTTACTAGGGGGTTCCGGTAACCTCCCGGTACTCCGGAAAAATCCCGATTTCACCCGGAACACTTCCGATGTCCAAACATAGGCTTCCAATATATCAATCTTTATGTCTCGACCATTTCGAGACTCCTCGTCATGTCCGTGATCACATCCAGGACTCCGAACAACCTTCGGTACATCAAAACATATAAACTCATAATATAAATGTCATCGTAACGTTAAGCGTGCGGACCCTATGGGTTCGAGAACTATGTAGACATGACCGAGACACCTCTCCGGTCAATAACCAATAGTGGAACCTGGATGCTCATATTGGTTCCTACATATTCTACGAAGATCTTTATCGGTCAGACCGCATCACAACATACGTTGTTCCCTTTGTCATCGATATGTTACTTGCCCGAGATTCGATCGTCGGTATCTTGATACCTAGTTCAATCTCGTTACCGGCAAGTCTCTTTACTCGTTCCGTAATACATCATCCCGCAACTAACTCATTAGTCACAATGCTTGCAAGGCTTATAGTGATGTGTATTACTGAGTGGGCCCAGAGATACCTCTCCGACAATCGGAGTGACAAATCCTAATCTCGAAATACGCCAATCCAACAAGTACCTTTGGAGACACCTGTAGAGCACCTTTATAATCACCCAGTTACGTTGTGACGTTTGGTAGCACACAAAGTGTTCCTCCGGTAAACGGGAGTTGCATAATCTCATACTCATAGGAACATGTATAAGTCATGAAGAAAGCAATAGCAACATACTAAACGGTCGAGTGCTAAGCTAACGGAATGGGTCAAGTCAATCACATCATTTTCCTAATGATGTGATCCCGTTAATCAAATAACAACTCATGTCTATGGCTAGGAAACATAACCATCTTTGATCAACGAGCTAGTCAAGTAGAGGCATACTAGTGACACTCTGTTTGTCTATGTATTCACACATGTATTATGTTTCCGGTTAATACAATTCTAGCATGAATAATAAACATTTATCATGATATAAGGAAATAAATAATAACTTTATTATTGCCTCTATGGCATATTTCCTTCAAAATTACCACACTGTAGAAAATTTATTATAGCTTAATATGCAAAAAGTTTCAACATTTTATCACATTCTCACTTTTCTAGAGAATTTTTGGAACAGCCACATGTAGACTTGCAAAATAAGCATGGCAAAGGCAATCCTTGCCACTTTTATTGAAATAAAAGATGCAAAACATTATTCTAAATAACAGCAAGCAAATAAAAATAAAATTATGCTCCAAGCAAAACTCATATCATGTGACGAATGAAAATGTAGCTCCAAGTGAGGTTACCGATAATGTTGGAGACGAAAGAGGGGATGCCTTCCAGGGCATCCCCAAGCTTAGTTGCTTGGATATTCCTTGGATATTAACTTGAGGTGCCTCGGGCATCCCCAATCTTAGGGTCTTGTCACTCCTTATTCTCCTCATATCGATATCTCACCCAAAACTTGGAAACTTCAATCACACAAAACTTAACAAAACTTTGTGAGATCGGTTAGTATGATAACGAGCAAACCATTTCACTTTGGTACTGTCAAAGACAAGATTCATAATTGTTTCCACACAATGCCTACTGTAGCACATCATTTCCACAATTTATATTGAGCAATATAAGCCATAGAAACTAGAAAGCAAGCAAACTATGCATTGAAAACAGAATCTGTGAAAAACAGAACAGTCTGTAGTAATCTGTACTCCAACCATACTTCTGCTACTCCAAAAATTCTGAAAAATAGGAAAACATAGAGAATTTGTACATCTATCACCTGTAAAAAATTCAGAATTTTTCCACGTTCCAGTGAATTTGAACAATTCTATTTCTGGAAGAAAAAGTTTCTGTTTTTGCATAGAATCAAGTCAACTATCCCAAAGGCTTTACTTGGCACTTTATTGAAACAAAAGCTATAAAACATTATTACTACAGTAGCCTAATCATGTGAACACACAAAAAACAGTAGGTAAAGGTGTTGGGTTGTAACCCAACAAGCACTTTCTTTAATGCCTTTTAAGCTAGGCATGATGATTTCAATGATGCTCACACAAAAGATAAGAATTGAAACACAAAGAGAGCATCATGAAGTATATGACTAGCACATTTAAGTCTAACCCACTTCCTATGCATAGGGATTTTGTGAGCAAACAACTTATGGGAACAAGAATCAACTAGCATAGGAAGGCAAAACAAGCATAACTTCCAAACTTTCAACACATAGAGAGGAAACTTGATATTATTGCAATTCCTACAATCATAAGTTCCTCCCTCATAATAATTTTCAGTAGTATCATGGAGATTTTCAACAATATAACCATCACATAAGGCACTCTTTTCATGGTGCATAATCGTAGAAATTTTGTTACTCTCCACATAGGCAAATTTATTCTCATCAATAGTAGTGGGAGCAAACTCAACAAAATAACTATCATGTGATTGAAAATTAAAAGCATGATGACATGTTTAACGGTTATCATTATTCTTTAAAGCATACATGCCATCACCATAATCATCATAGATAGCAACCTTGTTCTCATAGTCAATTGAAACCTCTTCCAAAGTAGTGGATTCATCATTAAATAATGTCACGACCTCTCCAAATCCACTTTCATCATTATAATCATCATAAATAGGAGGCATGCAATCATTATAACAAATTTGCACATCAAATCTTGGGGGGCTAAAAATATCATCTTCATCAACACACAGCATCCCCAAGCTTATGGCTTTGCATATCATTAGTATCATGGATATTCAAAGAATTCATACTAACAACATTGCAATCATGCTAATCATTCAAATATTTTGTGCCAAAATTTTTATAGACTTCTCCTTCTAACAGTTGAGCACAATTTTCCGAACCATCATTTTCAAGAAAGATATTATAAAGATGATCAATAATTCGATTGAACCTCAATTCCATTTTTTATGTAGTTTTCTTTTATAAACCAAACCATTGATAAAACAAGAAAATAAAAGATTCAATTGCAAGATCTAAAGATATACGTTCATGCACTCACCTTCCCGGCAACAGCGCCAGAAAAGAGCTTGATGTCTACTATGCAACTTTATTCTTGTAGACACGTGTTGGGCCTCCAAGCGCATAGTTTTGTAGGACAGTAGCAATTTTCCCTCAAGTGGATGACCTAAGGTTTATCAATCCGTGAGAGCTGTAGGATGAAGATGGTCTCTCTCAAACGACCTTGCAACCAAATACAAGAAATCTCTTGCATCCCCAACACACCCAATACAATGGAAAATTGTATAGGTGCACTAGTTCGGCGAAGAGATGGTGATAAAAGTGTAATATTGATGGTAGAAATATATTTTTATAATCTCAATAAATAAAAACAGCAAGGTAGCAAATAGTAAACGGGCACAAAAACGGTATTGCAATGCTTGAAAATGAGGCCTAGGGTCCGTACTTTCACTAGTGCAACCTCTCAACAATGCTAATATAATTGGATCATATAACCATCCCTTCAAAGTGAGATGAAGAATGATGTCTACTACGCAACTTTATTCTTGTAGACACGTGTTGGGCCTCCAAGCGTAGAGTTTTGTAGGACAGTAGCAATTTTCCCTCAAGTGGATGACCTAAGGTTTATCAATCCGTGAGAGGTGTAGGATGAAGATGGTCTCCCTCAAAGGACCCTGCAACCAAATACAAGAAATCTCTTGTGTCCACAACACACCTAATACAATGGCAAATTGTATAGGTGCACTAGTTCGGCGAATAGATGGTGATACAAGTGTAATATGGATGGTAGAAATATATTTTTATAATCTGAATAAATAAAAACAGCAAGGTAGCAATTAGTAAACGGGCACAAAAACGGTGTTGAAATGCTTGAAAACAAGGCCTAGGGTCCGTAGTTTCGCTAGTGCAACCTCTCAACAATGCTAACATAGTTGGATCATATGATTATCCCTCAAAGTTTAACGAAGAATCACTCTCGAGTTCCTATTAGCGGTGAACAAAAGATAGGAATTGTTTGTAGGGTACGAAACCAACTCAAAGCTATTCTTTCCGTTCGATCTATTCAAGAGTCCGTACTAAAATAACACAAAGCTATTTTTCCGTTCGATCTATCCTAGAGTCCGTGCTAAGATAACACCAAAGCAAGTTCATATTCATAATACTCAATCCACACAATGAACTATAAAGAGACCCCAAAGTTTCCGTCAAAGGAAAGATAATAGAAACATGCATCAACCCCTATGCATAGATTACCCCAATATCACCGCGGGAATCTGCGAGTTGAATGCCAAGGCACATATCAAGTGAATCAATATGATACCCCAATTGTCACCTCAAGTATTCGTACCGCAAGACATACATCATGTGTTCTCATCTCTGAATATTCAATCCGACATGACAAAACTTCAAAGGGTAAAGACTCAATTCATCACAACAAGAGTATAGAGGGGAGAAACATCATATGATCCGACTATATTAACAAAGCCCATGATATAGATCACGAGAGAGAGAGAGAGATAAAACACATAGCTACTAGTACAAACCCTCAGCCCCGAGGGTGGACTACTTCCTCCTCATCGTGGTGGCCGCCGGGATGATGAAGATGACCACCGGAGATGATTCCCCCCTCCGGCAGGGTGCCGGAACGGGTCTAGATTGGTTTTCGGTGGCTATAGAGCCTTGTGGTGGCGGAACTTCTGATCTAGGTTAACCCCGATGGGTTTCGGAATATTTGGGAATTTATAGTGCAAAGAAGGGGTGCGGGAGGCCACCGAGGTGGGCAAACCCAACCTGGGCGCGCCAGGTGAGCCTGGCGCGCCCTGGTGGGTTGTGTCCTCCTCGGGGCACCCCCCATGTGCAGCTTTGGCCCATTGGGTTCCTTCTGGTCCATATAAAAAATTCCTGTGTAGTCTCGTTGCGTTTGGACTCCGTTTGGTATTGATTTCCTGCGATGTAAAAAACAAGCAAAAAACAACAACTGGCACTGGGCACTGGGCACTGGGTCAATAGGTTAGTCCCAAAAAATGATATAAAGTTGCTATAAAATGATTGTAAAACATCCAAGAATCATGAAATAACAGCATGAATACTTCATAAATTATAGATACGTTGGAGACGTATCAGCATCCCCAAGCTTAATTCCTGCTCGTCCTCGAGTAGGTATGTGATAAAAGAAATAATTTATGAAGTGTGAATGCTAGCAAAGTGCACAAGTTTGATCAATGACAATTTCAATCACTTTTCTTAGCATCATAACAGCAATTCTTTTTGTGAAACTTCTCATGTTATAGTGGCAACCAATTCACATGTTAAGGTTCAAACAATGAACTCTCTTGAAACTCAACAACCTATGTTCTTAGTCATCAAGCAATTGCAATTCAACTTATTCAACATAGTTTAAGTAAGAGCTCCACATACTCAAGCATAATATAGTCTTCTATGATTGCTAACACTCACCGTATACTCATGAGCAAAACGTTTCAACCTGGCGCATAGAAAGATAGGGGCTTATTGTTTTGCCTCCCAACGTATTCACCTCAAGGGTGATGTCAACAATAATAACTCATGCTACCCATATTCAACTAGACATATGTGCCTAGATCTTTCCTCACCACATGATGCTTGCCAAAAGAGAAAAATAAAAAGGAATAGAGAGAATAACTTTGAGTCTTTGCATAAAAATAAATACTGAGAAGTAAAAGATAGACCCTTCGCAGAGGGAAGCAGAGGTTGCCATGCGCTTATTTGTTTGTATGCTCAATCCCTTAGTGCAAAAGAACGTCACGTTATATTGCCCCTTATGATAGCAACCTTTATTATGCAGTCCGTCGCTTTTATTGCTTTTCCATCGTAAGTTCGTATAACGCTCAATTTTCTCTTACACTAAATGATCTAACACTTTTAGAAGCAATTTTTATTGCCTTATTGCACCGATGAAAACTTACTTGAAGAATCTTATTCAATCCTTAGGTAGGCATGGTGGACTCTTGAAAATAAGATTTGGGTTTAAGGGTTTTCGGATGACAAGTAGTATCTCTACTTAGTGCGGAATTTTTGGCTAGCAAAGATGGGGGGCAAGCACCACATGTTGAAGGATCTATGACAATATAACTTCTATGTGAATATGAACAAACATAAACCATTACGTTGTCTTACTTGTCCAATGTCAACAATTTTGGCATATAATATTTTGATGGGGCCTCACAATCACAAAAGATTTCTAGGATAGTGTATTTGCATGTGAAAGTTCTCTTCCTTATACTAATTATTCGTGAATTGCTTGTATGACCAATATTGTGATTGTCAAGCCTCAAAAGGTTTCACTTTCTAAACCCAAATGTGAAGCTACCACTAGGCATGATATGATTCCAACTTCATGACATTCAATTCATTCAACAATTTACTCATAGGATATAAGTGAAGCACAAGAGTAAATGACAAACTACTCCAAAAAGATATAAGTGAAGATCATGCGAGTAGTTAGGTAAATAGGTAGCTAATTGTGGACTCTCTCTTATTTAAAACTTTCAGATATAAGTAATTTATTAAAACAGCAAGAAAACAAAATAAAATGACATTCCAAGGATAGCACACATCATGTGAAGAAGCAAAAACTTAGGTTCAACCGATACTAACCGATAATTGTTTGAAGAAGAAAGGTGGGATGCCTACTGGGGCATCCCCAAGCTTAGATGCTTGAGACTTATTGAAATATTTTCTTGGGGTGCCTTGGGCATCCCCAAGCTTGAGCTTTTGTGTCTCCTTAATTCTTCTCATATCATAATTTTCCTAAATCTCAAAAGCTTCATCCACACAAAACTCAACAAGAAATCGTGAGATAAGTTAGTATAGACCAATGCAAAAACCTTATAAATCTCTACTGTAGCAAATCACTAAAATTATTATTCAAAATTTCATACTAAATGCCTCTGCATATTTAATAATTCTAACCTCAAATAGAATCATTAAACAAGCAAGCATATGCAAACAATGCAAACATAACAGCAATCCGCCAAAACAGTACAGTCTGTAAAGAATGCAAGAGTATCAATACTTCCCTAACTCCAAACATTATGAAATTCTACCACACTGTAGAAAATTTATCAGAGATCATTATGCAAAAAGTTTCAACATTTTATCACATTCTGACTTTCCTCGGGAATTTTTGCAACATCGATAAACTTTCTGTTTTCAAACAGCAACATGTATACTTGCAAGATAAGCATGGCAAAGGCTATCAATGCCACTTTTATTGAAATAAAAGATGCAAAACAATATTATAAATAACAGCAAGCAAATAAAAGTAAAATAAAATGATGCTCCAAGTAAAACTCATATCATGTCATGAATGAAGACATAGCTCCGAGTGAGGTTACCGATAATGTTGGAGACGAAAGAGGGGATGCCTTCCGGGGCATCCCCAAGCTTAGTTGCTTGGATATTCCTTGGATATTAACTTGGGGTGCCTTGGGCATCCCCAATCTTAGGGTCTTGTCACTCCTTATTCTCCTCATATCGATATCTCACCCAAAACTTGGAAACTTCAATCACACAAAACTTAACAAAACTTTGTGAGATCGGTTAGTATGATAACGAACAAACCATTTCACTTTGGTACTGTAAAAGACAAGATTCATAATTGTTTCCACACAATACCTACTGTAGAACATCATTTCCACAATTTATATTGAGCAATATAAGCCATAGAAACTAGAAAGCAAGCAAACTATGCATTGAAAACAGAATCTGTCAAAAACAGAACAGTCTGTAGTAATATGTACTCAAACCATACTTCTGCTTCTCCAAAAATTATGATACAAATTGGACCACGTGAGAAATTTGTATATTAAACTTATGCAAAAAGAATCAACTCAATAGCACTCTTCTGTTAAAAATAAGAATTATTTTCGTGAGCGCAAAAGTTTCTGTTTTTGGACGGAAACAAGTCAACTATCAACCACACTATCCCAAAGGCTTTACTTGGCACTTTATTGAAACAAAAGCAATAAAACATGATCAATACAGTAGCATAATCATGTGAAAACACAAAAACAGTAGGTAAAAGTGTTGGGTTGTCTCCCAACAAGCGTTTTTCTTTTATACCTTAGCTAGGCATGATGATTCAATGATGCTCACATAAAAGATAAGAATTCAAACACAAAGAGAACATCATGCATCATAAGTTCCTCTCTCATAATAATTTTCAGTAGCATCATGAATAGATTCATCAATATAACCATTACATAAAGCATTCTTTTCATGATCCACAAGCATAGAAAATTCATTACTCTCTATGGCATACATGTCATCATAATAATCATCATAGAAAGCAACTTTATTGCCATAGTCAATTGAAACCTCTTCCAAAATAGTGGATGTATCACTAAATAAAGTCATGAACTCTCCAAATCCACTTTCATAAATATTTTAATAAGATTCAACACCCTCCAAAATAGTGGGATCACTACTACCTAGAGTTGACACTCTTCCAAACCCACTTTTATCAATATAATCATCATAAATAGGAGGCATGCTATCATCAAAATAAGTTTTATCATTCAAAGTAGGGGGGCTAAAAAGATCATATTCATTAAACATAGCCTCCCCAAGCTTGGGACAAACATTAATTGCAGCAAATAAATTTTCAAACATGTCATTCTCATCAAACATAGCATCCGCAAGCTTGTGGCTTGGCATATCATAAGCATAATCATTCTCATCATTAATAGTATGAATGGCACCAACGGTATAACAATTGCTATCATCATAATTTCCCAAGTTGGTGCCAAAAAGATTTCCAATATTATAAGAAGTATCATTATCTTCCCAATCATAATCATCACAACAAGCAATATGGATAACAAAATCATCATCAAGTGTATCATCTTCCAAAATTATTTTTGGTTCATTTTCATGAGGCACAACAATAATAGGAGCAACATTATTTGGGACAAATACCTTTTTACCTCTCTTATTTCTTCTTTTCTTCTTCTTCACCACATCATGTGTGGGTTTAATTAATCTTTTCAAGCTTCTTATTGATGAGATTGGTTGGATAGGAAGCTCCTCCTCGTTACTTGATTCATCATAATAAACACTAGGAGGGTTTTGGGAAACATTTTCCCTTTCATTAGTACTCTCTTCATATTCTATTTGTTCTGTTGACTTTAGATAGTTGGCAATATAAAGATTCTCAATGCAATTTACCGCACAAAACATATAAATTTCTTCTATATCAAAATCAAGAAATCTCTCGAGATTAAATTTTGGAATACCCTTAGTTATACGTTTCATTTGTTCATATCCCAAAATAAGACTAAGCTCTTTATGATGCTCAAGGGTAATCAAGTTATCACAATTTTTGGACACGATTTGATCATGAAACAATTTGCATTGGAGTTTTAAATGACCACGTTCATTGCAAAGTTCACAAGGATGACGAAAAAATTTAAATCTTTCAGCACAATCGTCTAGCCTCTCTTGCAATTTTTTCGTTTCTAAATATTTATGCTTCTTACAAAATCTATCTTCCCTCTTTGGTGTGCAAAGGCACTCCCAATTCACTCCGCAAAAAGTGACATGCTTATAAGAAATATTTTTGTCATGACTTGTGCAATCATCATTAGCATTTAGGATATTCAAAGAATTCACACTAACAACATTGCAATCATGCTCATCATTCAAATATTTTGTGCCAAGCATTTTATTGATTTCTTCTTCTAACATTTGAGCACAATTTTCCGAACCATCATTTTCAGGAAAGACATTATAAAGATGATCAATAATATAATGCAACCTAAATTCCATTTTTTAGTTTTCTTTTGTGAACCAAACTAGTGATAAAACAAGAAACTAAAAGATTCAATTGCAAGATCTAAAGATATACCTTCAAGCACTCACCTCCCCGGCAACGGCGCCAGAAAAGAGCTTGATGTCTACTACGCAACTTTATTCCTGTAGACATGTGTTGGGCCTCCAAGCGCAGAGTTTTGTAGGACAGTAGCAATTTTCCCTCAAGTGGATGACCTAAGGTTTATCAATCCGTGAGAGGTGTAGGATGAAGATGGTCTCTCTCAAACGACCCTGCAACCAAATACAAGAAATCTCTTGTGTCCCCAACACACCCAATACAATGGCAAATTGTATAGGTGCACTAGTTCGGTGAAGACATGGTGATGAAAGTGTAATATGGATGGTAGAAATATATTTTTATAATCTGAATAAATAAAAACAGCAAGGTAGCAATTAGTAAATGGGCACAAAACGGTGTTGCAATGCTTGAAAACAAGGCCTAGGGTCCGTACTTTCGCCGGTGCAACCTCTCAACAATGCTAACACAGTTGGATCATATGATTATCCCTCAAAGTTTAACGAAGAATCACTCTCGAGTTCCTATTAGCGGAGAACAAAAGATAGGAATTGTTTGTAGGGTACGAAACCAACTCAAAGCTATTCTTTCCGTTCGATCTATTCAAGAGTCCGTACTAAAATAACACAAAGCTATTTTTCCGTTCGATCTATCCTAGAGTCCGTACTAAGATAACACCAAAGCAAGCACATATTCATAATACTCAATCCACACAAAGAACTATAAAGAGACCCCAAAGTTTCCGTCGGAGAAAAGATAATAGAAACGTGCATCAACCCCTATGCATAGATTACCCCAATATCACCGCGGGAATCCGCGAGTTGAATGCCATGACACATATCAAGTGAATCAATACGATACCCCAATTGTCACCTCAAGTATTCATACCGCAAGACATACATCATGTGTTCTCATCTCTGAATATTTTATCCGACATGACAAAACTTCAAAGGGTAAAGACTCAGTTCATCACAACAAGAGTATAGAGGGGAGAAACATCATATGATCCGACTATATTAACAAAGCCCATGATATAGATCACGAGAGAGATAGAGAGAGAGAGAGAGAGAGATAAAACATAGAGCTACTGGTACAAACCCTCAGCCCCGAGGGTGGACTACTCCCTCCTCATCGTGGTGGCCGCCGGGATGATGAAGATGACCACCGGAGATGATTCCCCCCTCCGGCAGGGTGCCGAAACGGGTCTAGATTGGTTTTCGGTGGCTATAGAGCCTTGTGGTGGCGGAACTTCTGATCTAGGTTAACCCCGATGGGTTTCGGAATATTTGGGAGTTTATAGTGCAAAGAAGGGGTGCGGGAGGCCACCGAGGTGGGCACAACCCACCTGGGCGCGCCAGTTGGGCCTGGCGCACCCTGGTGGGTTGTGCCCTCCTCGGGGCACCCCCCAGGTGCAGCTCTGGCCCAATTGGTTCCTTCTGGTCCATATAAAAATTCCCGTGTAGTCTCGTTGCGTTTGGACTCCGTTTGGTATTGATTTCCTGCGATGTAAAAAACAAGCAAAAAACAGCAACTGGCACTGGGCACTGGGTCAATAGGTTAGTCCCAAAAATGATATAAAGTTGCTATAAAATGATTGTAAAACATCCTAGAATCATGAAATAATAGCATGAATACTTCATAAATTATAGATACGTTGGAGACGTATCAAAGAATCACTCCAAAGTTCCTATCTAGTGGAGAACAAAAGAATAAATTGTTTGTAGGGTACGAAACCACCTCAAGGCTATTCTTTCCGTTCGATCTATTCAAGAGTTTGTACTAAAATAACACAAAACTATTCTTTCCATTCGATCTATCCTAGAGTTCGTACTAAAATAAGACCAAAGCAAATTCATATTCATAATACTCAATCCAACACAAAGAACTTCAAAGAGTGCCCCAAGATTTCTACCGGAGAAACAAATATAAGAACGTGCATCAACCCCTATGCATTGATTACCCCAATGTCACCTCGGGAATCCACGAGTTGAGTGCCAAAACATATATCAAGTGAATCAATATGATACCCCATTGTCACCACGAGTATTCAGTTGCAAGACATATATCAAGTGTTCTCAAATCCATAAAAGTATTCAATCCGATAACAACGAAATCTCAAAGGGAAAAACTCAATTCATCACAACAAGATAGAGAGGGGAAAACACCATATGATCCGACTATATTAACAAAGCCCACGATACATCAATATCAAGACATCTCAAGAACACGAGAGAGAGAGAGAGAGAGAGAGAGAGAGAGAGAGAGAGATTAAACACATAGCTACTAGGACAAACCCTCAGCCCCGAGGGTGGACTACTCCCTCCTCATCGTGGTGGCCGCCGGGATGATGAAGATGACCACCTGTGATGATTCCCCACTCCGGTAGGGTGACGGAACGGGGTCTAGATTGGTTTTCGGTGGCTACAGAGGCCTGCAGTGGCGGAACTTCTGATCTAGGTTAACCCCGAGGGTTTGCGGAATATTTGTGAATTTATAGGGTAAAGAGGGGGTGCGGGAGGCCACCGAGGGGGGCACAACCCACCAGGGCGCGCCCTGGTGGGTTGTGCCCCCCTCGGGGCACCCCCCACGTGCTGCTTTTGCCCATTGGTGGTCTTCTGGTCCATAAAAATTTCAAAAAAAGTTTCGCGGTGTTTGGACACCGTTTGATATTGATTTCCTGCGATGTAAAAAACATGCAAAAAACAGCAACTGGCACTTGGCACTATGTCAATAGGTTAGTACCAAAATGGTATAAAATGACAATAAAAGATTATAAAACATCCAAGAATAATAATATAATAGCATGGAACAATAAAAAGTTATTGATACGTTGGAGACGTATCATGCCCCCTCGGCGCCCGTGGCCTCGCCGGCCCCCGCGGCCCCCTCTGCCATCGTGGTCCTCCCGGCGCCCGCGCCCCGCCCCCCCGGCGTCCGCGGCCCCCTCGGCGCCCGTGGCCTCCCCGGCGCCTGTGGCCGATCCGGTCACCCCCGGCCGTACAGGCGTTTTTCGCCCGAGCTCGCGCTACCCCTCGGTTGACTACGTCCATGCGGCGTCCACCTCTGAGCCATCGCCGTTGTCGTCCTCTGTTCGAGCCGCTCCTCGTGACCCGCTCTGTATGGCTGCGATGCAAGAGGAGTTTGACGCCCTGTTGTGCAACCAGACATGGCAGCTTGTTCCCCGTCCCCGACACGCCAACATGATTACCGGGAAGTGGGTCTTCAAACACAAGCTCCGTCCCGATGGTGCCCTTGATCGCTATACAGCGTGTTGGGTCGTTCGTGGCTTCCGACAGCGTGCTGGCATCGACTTCACCGACACCTTCGCTCCGGTCGTCAAGCCCGACACGATACACACGGTTCTCCACCTTGCGGTCTCCCGTGCTTGGCCGGTGCACCAGATGAACGTCTCCAACGCCTTTCTCCATGGCCACCTCGAGGAGCAGGTCTTCTGCCAGTAGCCCACCGGGTTTGTTGACCCAGCGCTTCCCGACCACGTGTGCCTGCTTTCGTTGTCCTTGTACGGACTCAAGCAGGCTCCGCGCGCTTGGTACCAGTGCATCGCGGCGTTTCTCCACTAGCTTGGGTTCCGCTCCAGCCGCTCGGACGCCTCACTCTTCGAGCATCATCAGGGATCTCACACAGCCTACTTGCTACTCTATGTCGACGACCTCATCCAGACGGCTTGTACGGCTGGTCTCCTCAGTCAGCTCACGGCTCATCTTCGCGCTGAGTTCGCCATCAAGGACTTGGATCCTTTGCACTACTTCCTCGGTGTCGAGGTGGTGCGCCGTCTGGATGGCTTCTTCCTTCATCAGCGGAAGTACGCACATGAGCTCCTGGAGCGCGCCACCATGCTTAACTGCAAGCCCGCTGCTACGCCTGTTGATACGAAGGCCAAGCTTTCTTCCACGGATGGTTCTCCTGCTTCGGATGCTGCTTTCTATCGGTCTATCGTTGGTGCTCTTCAGTACCTCACTCTGACTCGACCGGAGATCCAGTATGCCGTGCAGCAGGTGTGTCTTCATATGCATGCTCCTCGAGACGTTCACTGGGCTGCTGTCAAGCGGATTCTCCGCTATGTCAGTGGCACTATGGGTCTTGGCGTCATGCTTCATGCCTCCACCGACACCGCCCTCACCGCCTACTCCGATGCAGACTAGGCGGGCTGCCCTGACACTCGTCGCTTCACCTCGGGCTATTGTGTCTACCTTGGACCCTCACTTATCTCGTGGTCGTCCAAGCGGCAGCCTACGGTCTCTCGTTCCAGTGCTGAGGCTGAGTATCATGCGGTGGCCAACGCCGTCGCCGAGTGTTCGTGGCTTCGCCAGCTGCTTCAGAAGCTCTCTTGCCCCGTTGACCATGCCACGGTGGTCTACTGCGACAATGTCTCAGCGGTCTACCTCTCCGCTAACCCGGTGCATCATTGACGGACCAAGCATATTGAGTTGGATATTCATTTTGTTCGGGAACAGGTGGCCCTTGGCCATATTCGTGTTTTACACGTCCCTACTTCCCAACAATTTGCAGATATCAAGACCAAGGGCTTGCCTACGACGTCATTTGAGGAGTTCCGTTCCAGTCTTTGCGTCAGCCGCGGTGCCGCTTCGACTGCGGGGGTGTTGAGTATATGTGTTGTGCATATTTGTGTATTGCGCCCACCTCCTAGTTGCCTTGTATATTGAGGTTGTGGCCTACTCCCGTACATCATATATACGTGTGTTTGCACCTGAAGAATACAACATGTAATTCCCACATCATACAATCTCAACCTGAACATGCTTCTCATCTTTCGCAATGCACATCGCCTCATTAAAATTATGCAGGGTCGTATCATCCTCTCCTCCTTGAATAGTAATCATCCTCAGTTTCGAGTAGATATCGACATACACACAAATTTCAGTAGCTTTGACCTTCCTCTTTGCTTCTTTTTGCTCCTTCATATTTTGTTTTCTTCAAGTCGTGAAAGGCTTCTTCTCAATGGTCATGAGAACAAATTTAGTATTCCATTCAACAATGCATGTGTTGGTGAGATAGTCGTGTGTAGCATTGTTTTTCTTGTACCATGACTCTCCTAGCATCATATGACACGAAAACATCGGTACCAGAATTACATCGCACAGAACATCACAAGAAAACTTGCCGATTGAAAATAGTACTGTAGTTCGGTGCGTGATGTCGAGCTTAACGTAGCACCTATCCTTAATGAATATGGTCGTGGATGTGGTGTCATTGATAGCTCCAGCTTTCCCACCATGTCGATGCCGACGGCTTTGATCGAATTATCGTGGTTGATTGTCGTGGCACAAACTTTTTCTCCCACCTTAGAGCAGGTGTGAAAAAAATTCATCACCACAGCCTTTCTACTCCAGCAAGAAGTCACTGGATACCCTCTAGTAGCTCCTTCTTGATGACGACGCGCAGACTCCCTCCTCCGAAGTACCGTGAGCAATGCCGGTCTCTGATACCATTTGACGTGGAGCGAATCTTGAAACGAAAGTCGATCTGTTGTTCGCCTGACTTTTCACGACATGAACCTCCATCGCAGCAAGTAGTGGTAGTGGGTTTACGAAGATATTCGCAAATCCCACAAAAACCACACGCCAACCCCTCAATCTAAAGGAATAACATGGACGAACCATATAGGCTCAGTTTCTAATCTTCTACGCGTCGCATGAACTCACACGCCAGTAGAGACTTTTGACAAGATTTCTCTAGCTCGATAAGGGCTGGCGGCCGGAACACACAACGCTGTTTAATTCATCATAAAATAACTGAAACTCTTACATCACACACATACTTGGTTTGGTAGTACAGTTTTGCTAAAGCACATCTAGATGTACTCTAAGTATTGCACATCTAACTCCTATGTCATTAATTTTACGTTAAGATTTGTGCAAGCATTTTTTCTGACTTTTTTTCTTTCTAATTTGATTGAGTCATTTAGATGTGCAATAAATAGGGCACATGTAGATGTGCCCTAGACAAAACCTTTTTAGATACGTAATTACCTAATCGTGCGCGCGTGCTCGATCGCTGAAAGGAGCGGCCGGCCTCACATGCATGCATGTGTAAAAACTTTTGTCTGCTAGCGCATGTACACAGTGGCATTAAATGCGTTTACACTGGCCACATTGCTTTTAGAAAAAATAGATATGCTTGTATTTATTTCGATTTTCAATTTTTTAAAAAGTCATATCTTTTGAACCGTATGTTGGAATTCATATCCGTTTTCATCGTTGGAATCCTTACGACGATATCTTTGAAACTAGATCCCGCATGGGTATATTTCACGAATTTTTTTATGCCAACTGTAATGCTATATGGTGCAACTCTGTTAGTACATTGTGCAACTTTAGTACTGTTTGGTGCATTTTTTTCAAAACCAATTTTTCGAGCTACATGATCCAATTTCCTATGAGATTGTAACCTAGCAACCAACCTTTTTTGACGTGCAAGTAGTCTACTGGCCCTGCCAACTACCTTGTAGTCGACGTGCACCCATTCACTACTTGTGGGTGTGTAATTTTTCATGCACACCCTGCCCCATCCACCTTATCAGGAATATGTGCAACTTAGTCTATTATTCTGGCCAACTGTATAGTTATCGATGTGCAACTCCTTGTGTAGTTTGAGTTGGCAGGGGTAACATATGGAGTTGCACATAGTCTGCTAGGCAGTTGGCCGGGGCAACAGACGAAGTCGCACATCTCACTGGCAGGAATAGTTGGATGATGAAAACTGGACATCCAGACGGTACTGAAAAGATGCATAGACACGAGGCGCTAAAATGGCCCATCTCACTAGGAGGGGTGGTTCGAACAAGGTACTAGCTGGGAAAACTAGACTTTCACGGGGTATGGGGAAAATTGCACATCATTGTTAAACAGTTGGCCCAGGAAGCATCTGAAGTTGCACATCCACTGTTAGGCAGTTGGCCGAGGTAGCAAAATAGTGAAATCCATGCATCCACGGGCAGGGGGAAGTTGCACATCAGCTACTAAGCAGTTGGCCTGGGCAACTGACGAAGTTGCACATCTCACGGTTAGGGGGTAGGTTGGGGTGGACGTGCCATCAGTGAAACTTCACGTCCATGGCTAGGGAGAAAGTTTCACATCGACTCTAAGATAGTTGCACATTGACTACTAGGCAGTTGCACCTAACGGGGATTAAATTGCACACAATAAAATCTATTGAAACATACTCATGCGGGATCTAGTCGAAGAGCACGCCGCGCGGGGTCCAACGGTGAAAGCGGATCTTAGTTCCGATGTTCACTCAAAAGTTATAACTTTTAGGAAAAATGAAAACCCGAATTAAATGGCTTTATATGTGTTCGCATGAGTGAAAAGTGAACGTTCACTAGTAGGGAAAAAGTTGCACATCGATAGTCATGTAGTTGCACATTGACTCCTAAACAGTTGCATCAAATAGGGATTTAGTTGCACAGAAAAAAATTCCTCGAAACATACCCATACGGGATCTAGTTTTGGTCGCAAGAGTTCCAACCGTGAAAATGGATCCTAATTCTGATGCGCGAATTGAAAGTTATGCCTTTTTAAAAGTTTGAAATCACAAATTAAATGCATAAAATAGCAAAATGCATGCAACGAATGATATGTTGTACTGGCATTTAATGCGTCATGGAAAAGGAGATTACAGGAGTAGTTTTTCCTAATTAGGAGAAGGGACAAGAAATGTCATAAAATAGCCGGCCGCTTGCTGACCATCATGAGCGGCCAAGCGCTAGCTAAACGTGTCCTTTTAGATATGGCCGCTGCTAGGCGTAAGCCGGCTAATCTTACGAAAAGATCAGCCGGCTGGCCAGCCGTTCATTTGCATTGATTTGATTTGCTTGATCCCTGGACCAGCCATCACTTCCACCACAATACGCCCCATGTATCTTACGCAACCACTCCAGGCAACCATCGAATATGCAACGCAGACTCCTTCCCCACGGGACGAACCATAGTTGGCCGACATGAACCACGACCTTCTACTTGCACCAGATGCAACATTCACGTTGCATCAGCGGCGTCACCGTCAAAAGCAAAACACCAGGGAGCTCGTCAGCACTAGCCACGGCTGCAGTATCGACGCTGTTGCGACAATCTCCTGAAGCATTAGCGATGCTCCGGCGACCCGTCGATGCTCTGTCGCAGCACCGGCTATGCTTCGGCAACCCGTTGATGTTCCATCAAAGCAATGGTGCTGCTTCGGCAGCCCGACAAATGCTTCGTTGCAGAACTGGCGATGCTCCGCCGACCCGTCGATGCTCCATTGCAGCACCGGTGATGCTCCGGCGACCCACAATGCTCCATCGCATCACCGGTGATGCTCCGGCGACCTGTCGATGCTCCATTGCAGCACCCGCGAGGTTCCAACGTCCCAACAGCCCGACGATGCTCCATCGCAGCACCGGTGATGCTCCGGCGACCCGTCGATGCTCCATAACAACACCGGTGATGCTCCGTAAAGCTCATTGAAGCATGCCTCGTTGCATGGCCGCGTACGTCGACGTTGTGATGGCACGCCTCATTGTCATGGTCGTCGAAGCATTTCCACGGTCGTCTACGTCATCGTGGTTGTCGAAGCATCGCCACGACCTTGAAGCATGCCCCGTTGCATGGTCGCGCTTGTCGAACGACGTCATGGCATGCCCTGCTGCCCTAGTCGTTGAAGCATTGCCGTGGTCATCGAAGTCGTCACAGTCATGGAAGCATAGTCACGGTCATTGAAGCACGCCTGCCGTCATGGTCATCGAAGAATCTCCTCAATCGTCGACGTCGTCGTGGTCGTCGAAGCATCGCCGCGACCATTGGAGCATCCTCATTGCATGGCCGCTGTCGTCAACGCCGTCATGGCATGTCTTGTCGCCCTAGTTGTTGAAGCATTGTTGTGGCCGTCAAAGTCATCATGGTCATGGAAGCATTGGCACGACCTTTGAAGCACGCCCATCGTCGTGGCCGTCGAAGCATTTCCGCGGTCTTTGATGGCGTCGTGGTTGTCGAAGCATCACCATGACTATTGGAGCATGCCTCGTTGCATGGTCGCGGTCATCAACGCCGTCACGCCATGCTTCATCGCTCTAGTCATTAATTGAAGCATCCTCGTGGCCATCAAAGTTGTCATGGTCAAGGAAGCATTTCCACAGCCATTGAAGCACGCTTGTCGTCGTGGTCATCGAAGCATTCCGCGGTCGTCAATGTCATCATTGTCGTCGAAGCATCGCCGCGACCATTGGAGCATGCCTCGTTGCATGGCGGCAGTCGTCAATGCCGTCATCGCATGCCTCGTCACCCTAGTCGTTGAAGCATTGCGTGGCTGTCGAAGTCGTCATGGTCATGGAAGCATTGCCACGGCCATTGGAGCACACCTGTTGTTGCCGTGGTCATCAAAGCATCGTAGCAGCTGTCAACGTCGTCGTGGTCGTCAACGCATTGCCACGACAAATTGAAGCACGTCTCACAGCATGGTCATGACTGTCGATGCCGTCGCGGAACGCCTTGTAGTCATGGTCGTGGAACCATCGCGGCCATTGAAGTATGTACGCCTCATAACACTCATGCTACCATGGTGAGCAGCCTTGCAATATCCACCCAGTGCATGTTGGCGAGCGGCTTAGCAGCACCGGTGAGGGATGCGTCACCCCTGTCTTTACAGCACCTTGATGCAGCAGCAGCTCTAACACTCCCCTTCCAGCATCACCTCACTCCAAGAACGCCGGGAGCCGTCGCTCCCATCGCGACGTCGCCTCACAAATATCACCTCGCATCATCCCGAGGGCCGTTGTATCATCAGCTCCATCATCGCACATCCGTCGGAGCAACGGCGCCGCCCGCCCCATTCACCACGCCGGTCGCAGCACCGACGACTGTTATCCATGCAGCCCCGTGGCTTTGCAGAATCGCTAGCGTCAATTGTAGCACGGTGTCGCACACCACGCGGCCACTGCCCTTGCCTCCCCGCAGCATGGCGTCACAACGCCGCGCCTGCCCCTAGTGCTCGCCGGCTCGCACGCCCGGTGGCGCCTCCTTCGCACCACCGGATCTTGCTGATTAGTAGCATCGGGGCGTCCCCACTTGCTGCACTGGTTCTCTCCGATTCGCAGCACCGAGAGGCGGCCCTGGTAGCAGCACATGTGTTGGGCAGTGTCCGCTGCTCGCCGGCAGTGAGCGAGAGAGCATGCATCGGTGGTGCCGTGTGGAGATTGGGAATGGGAAGGACCGGAGGAGTGGTGGCCTGGTGGGCCGGGCTGCGCTGTTCGTGCGGGATGTTTCAGAGGAAGGCGTTGTTTGTTGACTGTATCACTACGCGCACCGCACGATTGGATTTCATCGAACGGTTACGCACCCGGCTGATTTGAGGGAGCCATCAGCCGGCTGGAAGGGAGTGTTTTCCTTTAGATATTCCAGATGTATATATACGTATTTTAGAGTGTAGATTCACTCATATTGCTGTGTATATGGTTAATATTGGAATCTCTAAAAAAGGCTTGTATTTAGGAACGCAGGGAGTAGTAAAACCTTTTCTAAAACACACGTATACATACTTACTAGGACTCCTTCTAATTTTAAACTAATTTGTCTTTTACACAAATTGACTCTTTTATTTGTGCGCCCCTTCATCTGCTTTTCCCATTCTGGTGGACCCCACCCAAACTCCTTTAGGCCTTGTTCGTTTAATCCTCCTCCTAAGGGGATTGGAGTGGATTGGAGAGGATTTTGGCTTGTAGGGGATCTAATCCCCCTTAAACCCTGTCATTCCCCTTCAAAAACCACCTCAACCGAACAAGGCCTTAAGCTCATGCTCTTCAACGTAAGAAACTTGGGCGTTCTTTCCATGGTAAGAAGAGGAATATTAAGTATCCTATATGTATTTGATTCTCACGCAACAACTAATCCCGGTAAGCAAAGGCACAACATCCATCGTGGACTCCTTGACGCCTCCTTCTAAAGTGGCTTATACCAGAATAATTAGAATAATCGTTTCCTTGGTTTCCTCTTAATGCATGAACCTCTAACGCACAAGCAATTATCATCTCAATCTGAACATGCTTCTCATCTTTCCCAATGTATATGGCCTCTGTACTTAAATTATGCAGGGTCGTATCACACGACGTGTCAGTTAGGCAGGAGCGTTATGCTCCCTTTTAATTCTTCACAACATGTGTCTTATTTCCCTTTCCAGCTAATAGTTCACTTTGATGTTTGGACTTCACCTGTACCTAGTGTTTCGGGCAAGCAGTATTATCTTGCACTCCTTGATGATTATAGTCACTTCATTTGGACATGTCCTCTCCATCGCAAATTTGAAGCTTTCTCCATTATACTGTCTTTAGCTAGATTTGTCTGATGCCAATTCACCCTAAACCCATTCGCCCTCTAGTGTGACAATTGGAAGGAATTTGATAACAATGCTCCCCGAGCCCCCCCCCCCCCCCTCCCCTCCTCTCTCTTTAAAGAAGGCATCACTCTGCGCATGTGTCGTCCGTAAACATCGTCACAAAATGGATGAGTTGAGCAAATTCTACGCACGCTTAACGACATTGTCCGTTCACTCCTCACACATGCCTCCATACCCCACACATACTGGGCAGAGTCTCTCAACACGTCAACCTTTCTTCTGAATTGCCATTCGGTCATGCCGCTCGCGCCATGACCGTACACCCTTCTTCCTTCTCCATGGCATGCACCCCGACTGCGTCAATCTCCGTGTGTTTGGGTGTCTCTGCTAGCACAACATCACCTTCACTGCTCCGCACAAACTAGCTCCACGCTCCACAGCTTGCGTTTTGCTTGGCTATTCTTCAGAACACAAAAGGGTACAAATGCCTTGATCGAGTTGCCGATCAGGTCCTCGTCCGCCACAATCGTCTTCGATAAGACCCGCTTCTCATTCCCCTCCACCAATGAGTGCTCGCCTGACGACGAGGACAACCTCATGGCCTCGCTCCCAGCAATCCCTCGCCGGCCCCGCTCTTTCCGTCAATCCATGGTTGCGGCAGATAAAAACCGCCGCATGGCTGTCAAAACCCCACTACCCGCTCCGCCTGAAACCGCTGTCGTGGCAGCCAAAACACCACCTGCTCCAAACGCCCCACCCACCGCTGCCATGGCAGCCGAATCACCACTCATCACCCCTCTGCCCACTGTGGCCTCTGCTTCCTGTACCGATGACACACCTCCGCCCTTTCCGTCACCGGCCACCCCTACCCAACGCCCAGTAATTCCTACCCACACCGTACCATGGTCACCTGTGGCCAGGCTGGCATGTTCCTTCCAAACAAAAATATATCAAAAACAACTCTACAACCGTTGCCTCCACGCTATCCCCCTGCCCAAATCCGTGTCCGTCGTGCTCCGAGATGTTCATTGGCTAACAGCTATGCAGGATGAGTACAACTCGCTCATGGTGAACATGACTTGGACGCTCGTGCCTCACCCTCCTGATGCCAACATTGTCACTGGCAAAGTGGCAAGTTACTCTTCCTCCATAAGCTCAAGGCCGACGGGAGATTGGATCGCTACAAAGCTTGTTGGGTCGTCCGCGGGTGGACTTCGACGAGACATTCTCCCCCGTGGTGAAGGAGGCCACGATCCGCACCACCATGAATGGGGAGAGTCAAATGGGCACGCTCATAAATTAGCAAAATATGCAACATCCCTGCATGTCCGTTTTGTATCCGTATCTATACCAATATAAAAAGATCCAAAGGGGTAGATCCAATTAATCCCGGCCATCAAATCATGTCAATCCAATGACCTAGACTGCTTCAATGTCGAGCGCTCAACACGTTTAGCGTGCAGTTAATTTCATGCCAAATATAGTGCTAATCACATAATAACACGCAAATAATATCCTACTTGATATCTCCACGCACTTAATATACTTCCAAATTAACGTGCATTGCAGCTCTCACATTCCCTAAAAAAAAACTGGCAACTATCTCATGCCAGGCATGCCGGCCATATGCTAAGCTCAGCTTAATTACAATTATTTCACGCCGTGAATGCCGTATGCTAAACTAATGCCGTGATGCCTGCGCCCTGCCCGTTTCGTGTGGCCATGCAGGAGCCCTCGCCTATATATAGCACTCGTCTCCATGCACAGCATACCATCCGCAACAAAGATAGACTGCACCCTACAGCGGCTTGGGTTTCGCATACAGACATAGGTAGGCATGGGCACCAGCAACGCGCGATGGCTGATGCTCGTGTCGTGTCTGGCCGTCATGGCCCTGGCGGCCGGGGCGCGCCGGTCGAGCATCCACGACGCCGTCCCGCCGCCCAACAGAGCCGGTGGAGTAAAGGCGCAGGTCGGCGGGTTCGCGAGGGCGGACGGGCAGCGGTTCATGGTGGGCGGCCGGCCGTTCTACCCGAACGGCTTCAGCGCATACTGGCTCATGTACATGGCGTCGAACCCCGCCGACCGGAGCAAGGTGCTCGACGTGCTGGACCAGGCGTCCCGCCTCGGCGCGACGGTCATCAGGACGTGGGCCTTCAACGACGGCGGCAGCAACCGGCCGCTGCAGACCACCCCTGGCGTGTACAGCGAGGACGTGTTCGTGGTAGGTACTACTGTTAGATAGATGGACTCGCTAATCTTCTTGCTAACCAATACTATATAACAACATGTTGTAAAAAAATAACCACATGCTCCTTTATTCGACGGAATAATCACCACAATGTTTAAATTAAGATATTTCCCTCAAATAAATGTTTAAATTAAGATACATATCCGATGCCAGATTTTTTTACGTCAAAATCTAACGCCTTCAGGTACGTCGGATCTTGATCCAACACATGGCATATACCCTCCTGCAGCGTTTTTGTGTCAATCTTTTATACCACATGACAATTTTCACTTTAGAACATGGCAAATCCCTATTGCATGTTAATTGTGGAGTGATCGCTGGGATTTCTTTCGAAAAAACAACATGGTAATTTTTTTTCCCGGCATGACAATTGTGGAGCGTTCGCTAGGATTTGGCAAAAAACAGATTTTAACATTCCCCTAAATTAAATGGTATTGCTAATTAAACAACATTGTTTGTCTCATTATTGATGTCCATTAAAAAGTTTCCATTGTATAGCCTTGTGGTAAAAAGTTTCCTAACATATAAGTTGGACCATTTTAATTACATGTACATTAGGTGTGGATAAATTTATCTCATATGAAACTGCACCAATTCATGATGAACAAAACTAACATTAAGATGACATGTTTGCATGCCGAGAGGAATATATGTTCAAAAAAATATGCCTCATTGCATGTGGTAATTCATCTCTTTCATATACTTTCTCTGACGATATTAATTCAGGGACTAGACTTCGTGATCGCCGAAGCGAAGAAGCGAGGGCTCTACTTGATCCTGAGCCTGGTGAACAACTGGGGTGACTTTGGTGGGAAGACACAGTACGTGCAGTGGGCCAAAGACCAGGGCCACAACCTGGGCTCCGAAGACGACTTCTTCAGGGACGCCCTCGCCCAGCAGTTCTACAAGAAGCACGTCGAGGTCCGTCCGTCCGTCCGTCCTTGAAGGCACACGTGTACACCCAAATCTCGTGCACTACCCTAAAATAAACTAATCGCGTGCACTCCTTTCCCGTCACATTTGTGTGTTTTGTGTGTTGAGCAGAGGGTGGTGACGAGGGTCAACAGCTTCACGGGGTTGGCGTACAAGGACGAGCGCAGCATCTTTGCATGGGAGCTGATGAACGAGCCCCGAGTCCCGACCGACCCCTCCGGGAAGACCATGCAGGCCTGGGTCACGCTCATGTCCTCCTACGTCAAGTCCATCGACGACAAGCACATGGTGGAGGTCGGGCTCGAGGGGTTCTACGGGGAGTCCACGCCGGAGCGCAAGCGGATCAACCCTGGCGGAGACTCCGCCGGCACCGACTTCATCGGAAACAACCGCATCCCCACCGTGGACTTCGCCACCATCCACTACTACCCCGACGTGTGGTAAGCAAAGGAAAGCCACACGCGAATTTCCTCTCAGCCCTGATGGATTTGTGTTGACCGTGCGTGCGGCTTGTGTGTGTCAGGCTGCCGGGTTCGACCAGGGAGCAGCAGGTGGACTTCTGGAAGACGTGGATGGCGTCGCACATCGAGGACACGGCGAAGGCGCTGCGGAAGCCGCTGGTGGTGGCTGAGTTTGGATGGAACTCCGTCGGCAACGCGGTGGCGGCGCGGGACGACTACTTCCGCATGGTGTACGACGCCATCTATGCGTCGGTGAAGGGGGGCGGGCCGTGCGCCGGCGGCCTCTTCTGGCAGGTCTTGGCGCCCGGGATGGAGAGCTGGGCCGACCGTTACGCGGTTGTGCTTGAGGGCAGCTCCACCACTGCCGCCATCGTCTCCCAGGAGTTCGCTAGGATCGGCGGAAGCAGGCCGTGAGTCTAGCCTGCAGGAAGCAAGGACCCACGAGTCGTGTTAGGATAGTTGCAATCGTCTAATTAGGTCAAGATTGCTCACAAATAAGGCTAACATATGTAGTGGCATACCAAGGAATGAGGTCCCCATTGTAACATATTAATAAAGATTAAAGTTTTGTTAAAAGGACCCATATCTTTATCTCTTCTCTACTTTACTTCAAAAACGTATGGTTACATTTTTTTTTCACTTTCTGTCCACCACTCCTTCATCCAACCTCCCACCCTACATCGATTATCCCCGGTTTCCCATCCCTGCTGGATAAAGTGATCTTTGTTAACTCAATAAATAGGACTAAAATTTTGGTTTGTATAGACAAGTAAAGATCCATCAATATATTATCTTTGGTAACCCAATAAAGCAGATCAATCACGATGCCTATTTTGCCATTTTAAGAAATGACAAACATTATTTTATTGTGTCTATTTCTTTTGCATCAAGATTTGCCCCGTATGGTCGTCTTATTGTGTTAAAAAAATATTTGGCCCCGTGACAACATACGGGCACATACCTAGTGTATTAAAAAGGTTCACCAGTGGTGGAAAACACTCCCAACGTAATTCAAATTTGGGATGAGTATGTTCTTCATCCCTGAACTCTCGCAAGATTTTAAAAATCTCCCCTCAACTTTGAAACCAGCAAAACTTAGTCCTTCAACTAATCAAACCACATAATGTTCGTCTCTTATAAAGCTTCGTGTTGTTTGATTAAGACATGGAACCGGTTTTGACCACCATGTCAGTTAAGTGACCAGAGGACCCTCGCACCTCTATGTCGTGCACACTCCTTCCATCCCCTTTCTGACAAAGCCTAAACCTAGAGCGGGCGGGTGGTGGCGGTAATTCACTCATGGGATCCGGGGCATGGTCTAGCACATGTCTATTTTTTCAATACACCTATGCATTTTTTTGTACACGCGCAACATTTTTTTTTGGTAAAGACTGAACATAATTCAGAATATATACAATTTTTCAAATACATGTATATGAACATTTTCTTGAATACCCTCCACATTTGACATCCCTAAATGATACAAACATATTTATTAGTAAGTGATAATACATAACAAGATAAATCTGAAATGTTTATTACAAAGGTAGCAACAAAACTTAAAATCACAACCATTTGCTCTTTTATTGATATATCACGAGACTCTTCAACAAATACCGTGACAAGGTTTCCGTCACTCCCGCAACCCACTATAAACAAATCATGAACATACTGCAACACCCTACAACAGCTAATTCCACACGCTTACGTGACACGGACGGCACCATAGGACAACACCATAATAATGTATAATTCATATCAACCACAATATACCAGAATTAATCAATAGGGAAAAAAGAATGTACTCAAACATCATAGAGGTGCAACACATCATCGGATAATAATATTTAGCATAAAGAACCATGTTCAAGTAGAGATTACTGTGGGAAGAGAGAGATTACACCGTTGCATAGAGGGGAAGAAAGTTGGTGATGACGGTGACAAAGTTGTTGGAGCAGATTGATGTCACGATGGTTCCCCAGGCACCGGGAGAGAGGGGGATGAAGGAAATATGCCCTAGAGGCAATAATAAAGTTATTATTTATTTCCTTATATCATGATAAATGTTTATTATTCATGCTAGAATTGTATTAACTGGAAACATGATACATGTGTGAATACATAGACAAACAGAGTGTCACTAGTATGCCTCTACTTGACTAGCTCGTTGATCAAAAGATGGTTATGTTTCCTAGCCATAGACAAAGAGTTTTCATTTGATTAATGGGATCACATCATTAGGAGAATGATGTGATTGACTTGACCCATTCCGTTAGCTTAGCACTGGATCGTTTAATATGTTGCTATTGCTTTCATCATGACTTATACATGTTCCTATGACTATGAGATTATGCAGCTCCCGTTTACCGGAGGAACACTTTGTGTGCTACCAAACGTCACAGCATAACTGGGTGATTATACAGGTGCTCTACAGGTGTTTCCGAAGGTACTTGTTGGGTTGGCGTATTTCGAGATTAGGATTTGTCACTCCGATTGTCGGAGAGCTATCTCTGGGCCCACTCAGTAATGCACATCACTATAAGCCTTGCAAGCATTGTAACTAATGAGTTAGTTGCGGGATGATGTATTACGGAACGAGTAAAGAGACTTGCCGGTAACGAGATTGAACTAGGTATTGAGATACCGACGATCGAATCTCGGGCAAGTAACATACCGATGACAAAGGGAACAACGTATGTTGTTATGCGGTTTGACCGACAAAGATCTTCGTAGAATATGTGGGAGCCAATATGAGCATCCAGGTTCCGCTATTGGTTATTGACCGGAGACGTGTCTCGGTCATGTCTACATAGTTCTCGAACCCGTAGGGTCCGCACGCTTAAAGTTTCGATGACAGTTATATTATGAGTTTATATGTTTTGATGTACCGAAGGTAGTTCGGAGTCCCGGATGTGATCACGGACATAACGAGGAGTCTCGAAATGGTCGAGACATGAAGATTGATATATTGGACGACTATATTCGGACACCGGAATGGTTCCGGGGGTTATCGGATATATACCGGAGTACCGGGAGGTTACCGGAACCCCCCCCCCCCCCCCGGGGGGGGGGGGTTTAATGGGCCTACATGGGCCTTAGTGGAGAAGAGGAGAGGCGGGTAGGGCAGGCCGCGCGCCCCCTTCCCCTCTAGTCCGAATTGGACAAGGAGGGGGGGGCGGCGCCCCCCTTTCCTTCCTCTCTCTCTCTCCTCTTTCCCCCTTCTCCTAATCCAACAAGGAATGGAGGGAGTCCTACTCCCGGTGGGAGTAGGACTCCTCCTGGCGCGCCCCTCTCCTGGTCGGCCGCCTCTTCCCCCTTGCTCCTTTATATAAGGGGGCAGGGGTACCCCAAAGACACAACAATTGATCTCTTGATCTCTTAGCCGTGTGCGGTGCCCCCCTCCACCATAATCCACCTCGATAATATCGTAGCAGTGCTTAGGCGAAGCCCTACGTCGGTAGAACATCATCATCGTCACCACGCCGTCGTGCTGACGGAACTCTCCCTCAAAGCTCGGCTGGATCGGAGTTCGAGGGACGTCATCGAGCTGAACGTGTGCTGAACTCGGAGGTGCCATGCGTTCGGTACTTGATCGGTCGGATCGTGAAGACGTACGACTACATCAACCGTGTTGTGCTAACGCTTCTGCTTTCGGTCTATGAGGGTACGTGGACAACACTCTCCCCTCTCGTTGCTATGCATCACCATGATCTTGCGTCTGCGTAGGGAAATTTTTGAAATTACTACGTTCCCCAACAGGGGAGAGCACCCCCCCCCTTCACCATTTATAATGTAATTCCTAGTTTTCTGATTGAGCATGTTCAATCAAGTATAAACTCGCCACTGACTAATAAATAGCCTCGAGGGCATTTTCTCAAGTGAAAAGAGCCCCTCTTCGGTACAACCTTCTCCCTAAACGTATAAAGGGTAATATGGACATTTGACAAACCCACTTTTCATATGTACGCTGTATAGGAGAGGACCAAATACTGGGCCGGCCCACTAATTAGAACCGAAATAGAGCAGGGCGTAAAAATTCAAGGAAACATACGACACGCTACCCGGATTCGATCTCGCGGCCCTGGAGCTCTGATCAAGTGTAGATAGCCACTCCATCTGCTAGCTGCCTTAGATTAATCCTAGCGCGAGTCTTTTATGAACACACAGAAGCGGCACAAAACGTTTGCAAAATTTGGAACGTTCACTGAACTTGAGAACATTTTTTAAATGCCGATATATTTTAGATTCTGTGAACAATTTTTGAAAACAGAAACTTTTTTGAAATTCTAAAACAAAATTTGGAAACGCGAATATTTTTTAAAGTCCATGAACTTTTTTAATATGCAAACATTTTTAATCTGTGAACAATTTGAAATGAAAACATGGATAATCTTTGAAAAATTGAAACACATTTAAAAAAATAAGTAAGTTTTTTGAAATTCCTTTTTTTAAATCACACGAGCAAATTTTGAAACACTAATTTTTTAAATACGGACAAATTTTGAAATTCTGAACATTTGTTGATGCGAAAAAATTTAGAAGCATGAAGAAAATTTTGTTTAAAAAAACAAAAAATATTCCAATTTTCACAATTTTTCTCAAATTCAAAAAATGTGTAAGGAATTTCACAAAATGTTCTCGTTTGCAAAAAAATTGTTCATAATATTGAAAATGTTCGTATTTTTCATTCTGTTTCCTGTTTTTCAAATAATGTTGTTCCAGTTTTCCAATTTTGTGCCTGTTTCTCCAAAAATGTTTTGAGATTCCCAAAAATTGTTGGTGTTTTTGCAAAATTTAAAAGGTGTTTGAAGTTTGAAAACAATTCAGAAATTATTTTAATAAATCGGATCTGCTACTAGTTCTTATAATTTCGCCCAAGTCACTAATCACTTGGAATCGCTAGTTCCACTGGCTTTGAACTCTCTTCAACTTGCACTTTTTATTCGCATCAAGGTGTGCGTGGGCAGCGCAGCCACTGGACTGGCCCAATCAGCGGGCGCCGCTTGCCTAAAAAAAAGTATGCCAGGCAGCACAAACGCATTTTTCAGAAAAGACCATCTTACCTTTTAGTATTATGAAGAGGTGTGGAGAAATCTTCTTTCTTAATGTGTTTAAGGGGGTTGTACTGAAGCAAAAGTGAAAAAAGGAGAGAGAGAGAGAGGCTATCTCGCGAAAGTCCCCTCCTGCTCCCGAGCTCATTTGAGCTCGGGATGAACAATAAGGGCTTGTTCTGAGATCCTCCAGCTTCCAACTCCACGAACTCCACACTTGGTATCGAGCCGAACGTTTTATCTACAAGAAGCTGACTCTGAGAAGCTAGAGCCTCCCGCAGTGTAAAAACAAGAAGCATCGTTGGCCTGAGGCAAGGTATATTAAGTTAAATGTAGACGCTTCTTTCCTTGCAGATGAGGGTTCTGATGCCACAGCGGCTGTCCTAAGGGATGAGAAAGGGAGATTTATTGCAGCTCAGTGCAAATTTATTCAGTTTGCAGCAGATGTCGATACAACTGAGGCCATGGCAATGCGAGATGGCCTAAATTTGGCAAACACATTGGGATTTCACAGGGTTGAAGTGGAGTCTGATTCCTTGAGTGTGGTGAACTGTTGTCAAGGACAAGACCAGTGGTGGGATGCAGCGGCGGCGGTCTTTGCTGAATGCATTGACACGGCAACTTCGATAGGAAAGGTCATCTTTTCTCATTGTTTCCGTGAAGGAAATTCGGTAGCTGATGAGCTAGCTAAATTCAGTTTTTGTAATAAGTGTGAGACTAGTTGGACTGATGAATCTCCTGGTTTCTTAGTTCCACATCTAGTAAACGATGTAACTCTTATTTGATCTTAATAAAGCTAGCCATGATGGCCTCCCCTTTAAAAAAGAAGAAGCATCGTTGGCCTAGCTCCAAAAAATGAACTAGAGTTGCACGTATTTACAACTGAAGTGCCACCGCTAAAGAAAACAATTCGCTCTTCCCTAGTTAGAAAAACGAATCGGTACGCAATCTCCTCTTCTTTCCCTCGACATGGGTTGGTTCCAGGCTTGCAACAGGCCCAAATACCACCGAAGAGACCTGATTTTCATCTAACCGCTGGAAGAAGCTATCGATGGAGCCGAACAGGTTGTCATCGCCAGGAGAAGTGAGAAGCTAGCGTGAGAAGCTGGATTTGAGGATTTGAGGATTTTGAGAAGCTCAGAGAGTTTCTGAACAGGCCCTAAATTCAAAAAAAATCAAAAAACTTCAAAAAATTCTGAGTTTTTTTGTTTTAAACTTTGACAAATGTTCTCGGTGCTTGTAAATTTGCATACCGAGATAACATTCGTGTTAGTCATGAAAAAAAAAGCACTTCAAAATGCTTTTGAAAATAGCATTTTTAGAGTGTTGATTTTGTTTTTTACCATGACTTCCAAGAATGTTATTCCGGGTTGAAAATTTGCAAGCACCGAGAATTTGCAACAAAAAAACCAGAATTTTTTAATTTGTCACTATTTTTTATTTTACTGTTTATTAGGGAGCATATGAGCTCAGGACTAGATACTCTGCGTCCGCTATCTCGCCATTAGAGCATCTACAGTTGGGCGCTTTATATCCGTCTCATACGCCCAGGCAGTCCGTCCGGTCACTGACCTGTCACAAAAAACTGACCCAACCGAAGCTCTCAAACGGGCCTCAAACGCCTGAGTTGACCGGCACTCCTCATATCCATCCCAAATGTAGCACGAATATGAGGCGGCCCGGGCATGCCCGGGCTCGTCCACCACGTCAGGCTGGCCCACCGCTGGCCCACCCCGACCCCAGAAAATCCCCCGTCCGGAAGAAACCCTAGCTCACTCCGCTCCCCTCCCCGACGCTCCCATTTCCCCAATCCATCAAATCCCTAGCACCAGCGAGCATGTCCAACATCGGTAGCTACTCCGACGGGAGCTCCAGAGACAAGGAGGAGCTGGCGCTCCGTATTGCGCTCGAGCTCTCGCTGGTCGATACGGGCGGCAGCTCCGGGTCTGGTGCGACGCCACCTATCGCCCGTCGTCGCAACGCCGACGCCGGTGCCGGCCCTTCCCACCCCGCCCAGGGATCTGTGAGGCCTGCCCGATCTGCTCCTTCCGCCCGACGGCCTCCTCCACCTCCGTCCGCTGCTCCGCGCGGGCAGCGGTGGGTTCTAGTGCCCGCTGCGGACTCCGAAGTCGGAGACACGTGCCGCCCGCCGCGAGAGGCAGAGGACAAGGGAAATGGGGGCGGGCCAGACGCATCTGCGCAGTCCGCCCGCCGCCGCCGGGTGCCCGACGAGGAGGACCGTCTCCTCGAGTGGTTGTACCGTCGGTCACTTAGTGAGGCGGAGATGAAGGCCCGACGGCTCCGGAGGATTAACGCCAAGCAGCTCCGGCTCGGCATTGAGCAATTCGAGCGGGACGCGGCGGAGGCAGCGGCAGAGGTGGTGAAGGTGGCCAAACTCAAGCGCAAGCAAGACCGCGTCGTCTGGGGCTTGCAAGGCTACATCGTCATCTGCGATTCCTCCTCCTCCGACAGGTCTGACGGCTCCGACATGGACCCACCTCCTTCCGCGGACTCCTACAGCTGCGCCGGCGACCGGAAGGGCAAAGGACCGGCGAGGAAGTGGTGAAGCTCGCCCTCTCCTGTTTATAATCTAGTTCTAGTATGTAGTTATAGTGTGCCGGATCATTGAACTGCATGACTTGCCCGTTTGGTGATCTTTTGGTGATGTTTATATAAATTATGCCCGTTTGGTGCTAGTTTATACGATCGTTTCCTGTCGATGTTGATTGTTTTCTGATTCACGTACTAGTTGCATGGATTTGTATGGATATAGGGTTTGAAATATGAGATACGCGGGTGCGAAGATCCGAATTTAAAGAATACCCGGTCTGTGTCCGCGGGGTGTCTGGGCACGTCGACGGACGTATAGGGGCCGGATTTATCAACTCCTCTTACTATTCCATTATTGCTGCATGCAGTCAACCTGCCGACCCACGTGCATAACGCAACGCAGCGCAAGATGGCACTATGCTCGGCCTGCACCTGCCTAGCTATTCCGTCTCGCCGTGCCTATAAGACGCGAGCACTCCACGGACGGCAAATTGTCCCCAGCACTCATCCCCACCCACACAGGTGATCGACCGATCACCGGAAAGATTGCACCTTTGCCAATCACTTGCACGTAGACACGGCAGGTTCGGCTCCGCATACAAACATAGGCATGGCCACCAGCAGCCCACAGCTCGTGATGCTCGTGTCGTGTTTGGCCGCCCTTGCCCTCGCCGCCGGCGCCGGGGAAGCGGATGGTAGGCCAAAGGCCCGCAGGTTCGTGACGGCGAGCGGGGCGCGGTTCATGGCGGGCGGGCGGCCGTTCTACGCCGACGGGTTCAACGCGTACTGGCTCATGTACATGGCATCGAACCCCGCGGACCGGAGCAAGGTGCTCGACGTGCTGGACCAGGCGTCCCGCCTCGGCCCAACGGTCGTCAGGACCTGGGCCTTCAGCGACGGCCAGGGCAGCGACCGGCCGCTGCAGATCACCCCCGGCGTGCACAATGAGCAAGTGTTCGTGGTATGTTGAACGGCGCGGCCAAAGCTACGCTAGAGATCTCCGTTTTTTTTTTTTTTTTTTTTTTTTTGAAACTGATCTCCGTTTTACTAGAGCATCACGCGTACGCCAAAGATAGCCATAATACCGTTTACCCGAGTAGTACTGCATGCAGGTTCGTTTCCGTCGCTAAAATCATTAGACAGATGGACACGAATAATGTCTGTCACGCCAAAGATCTTCTTAGTCAATGGCCAGACGTTTTAAAATCTTAGTGCTACTATTGCTTATTGAAATGTTTTACTCGTCTGCCCATTAAAAAGATTTCATCGTATATATCCTTATTGCTCACTAAATCTTACTGCTACCATTGTTCATTAAAATCTTTTACTCGTTATTATTATTATTATTATTATTATTATTATTATTATTATTATTATTGTCCATTAAAAGTTTTCATAGTATATATCCTGGCAGTAAAAGGGTTTCATTGTACTACTTTACTCCTCCCTCCATTTTAAAACATAATAATGTGTATTAGTTCTTTCAAAAGTCAAAAGCTCCTATGCTTTGGCCCCAAAGATCTTAATCAATGGCCGGGCGTTTCAAAATCTTACTACTACTACTCATTAAAATGTTTTTACACATTTATCATTGTTCATTAAAAAGTTTATATTGTATATATTCTATAGTAGCAAAAAGGTTTCAATGTAACTGTATATTCCATGTGAGCAGTAAAGATCTCACATGAAAGATACAGTGATATACACGTATATATGCTGCATTTATATAGTAAGTACATATTTTTCTCCTTGGAATATATTTGTACAGGGACTAGACTTCGTAATAGCGGAAGCAAAGAAACGAGGGATCTACTTGATCCTGAGCTTGGTGAACAACATGGACAGCTTTGGCGGGAAGAAGCAATACGTGCAGTGGGCCCGAGACCGAGGCCACTACCTTGGGTCCGACGACGACTTCTTCTCCGATGCCCTCACCCAGCAGTTCTACAAGAACCACATCAAGGTCCCTCCCTGCTCGTATTTAACCTCTTATGAACCGTATAGTTTTTCTTTCTGCAGGATATGCACCGTATATACTTCGTATCATTGTGTGTATATGTGGAACAGAGGATGGTCACGAGAGTCAACACCTTCACGAGGGTGGCGTACAAGGACGAGCCGACCATCTTCGCGTGGGAGCTGATGAACGAGCCTCGCGTCCCGAGCGACCTCTCCGGAAAGACGATGGAGGTCGGTCACTCACACGAAACCAAAAAAAAACATCTATGGCCTCAGTTCACTTCCTGTATATAACACCTGTTTATTTTGGCCATTTCGTTCATCAGTTTGATTTGATGGATTTGCAATTTTGCATGCAGCGCTGGGTGGCATCGATGTCCGCGTACGTCAAGTCCGTCGACCCCAAGCACATGGTGGAGATCGGCATGGAAGGGTTCTACGGCGAGTCTACGCCGGAGCGCAAGCGGTTCAACCCGGGGCAAGGGTACACCGGCGGCACCGACTTCATCTCCAACAACCACATCCCCACCGTCGACTTCGCCACCATACACATCTACCCCGACCAATGGTACGCAAAATACACGAAAGTACTACATCTTCTCCTAGCTAGCCCGAACCATCGATGGATTTATTTAACGAGTCGCTCGCGCGCGCGTGTGTGGCAGGTTGCCGGGGTCGAGCAGCCATGCGCAGGTGGAGTTCACCAAGAGGTGGATGGCGTCTCACATCGAGGACGCGGGGAAGGCGCTGCGGAAGCCGCTGCTGGTGGCGGAGTTCGGCTGGTCCGCGCGCTCCGGCGGCTACACGGTGGCGGCGCGGGACGGCTACTTCCGCATGGTGTACGACGCCATCTACGCGTCGGTGAAGGGGGGCGGGCCGTGCGCCGGGGGGCTCTTCTGGCATGTCATGGCGCCTGGGATGGAGAGCTGGACCGACGGCTATGACGTCGTGTTCGAGCGCAGCCCCACCACCGCCGCCGTCGTCTCGCAGGAGTGCGCCAAGATCCACAGAATCACGTCCGCAGTCTAGCTTTTATTGAGGCACATGCATGTGTGTGGACTGTGGAGGAATCGAAGACTCACGAGCCCATTGGATTGGAATTATTTACATCGGGTTGCTAACGAATAGAAGAGCGCTAGGCGTCCGTTGGACGGCGGGGCAACAAATCGTCCTCTCCTCAGCCGTCTGGTCCAAGTTAAATAGCGATTTTAGTCTATCAATCAAATATGGAACTCTCCGCATGTTATCTTTTTGTTTGCAGTGTCATCACATCATTTCTTCTTGGTGTATGTCAAAACATTGCAGAAAATATTGCAACAATTCAAGCAAATACAAGCAACAAATTTTATTTATGTACACAATAAATTCTCAGTGGTCGCAACAAACTCCATAAGGCCTTGTTCGTTTAATCCTCCTCCCAAGGGGACTGGAGTGGATTGGAGAGGATTTTGGCTTGTAGGGGATCTAATCCCCCTCAAACCCTGCCATTCCCCTTCAAAAACCACCTCAACCGAACAAGGCCTAAGAGAAGTGGTTGCAATGTATTCAAGGATGTAAGCCAACATATGCAATAACAAGAAAATCAATTGGTAGTATGAAAACATAGTTCAGAGCAGACACCTAGAATCATCGCAGCATGTCATGTAATGTCTTGGCAGCAAAAAAACATGAGCTTTGTAACATGCCAAGCGATCACAACATCAAAATCCTCAAATCGCCAACCTCAATATGGAGCACTGACTTCGCCGCCAAACACGGCTTCCCTCAATCATACACCGTAAAAAACTTTGGTTGCGGGCTGTAGTCACCACGAGGTCATCCATGGCAGTGAACGCAGAAATGGGTGATAAAAGATTGTAGTGACGCTTGTGTTAAAACGGAAGAGGGTTACTAAGGGAGAAACACCCCGTTGTGGTGATAGAGGAGAAGCAGCATATAGCTAGAACGAGAGTGTAGTGTGCATGAGCGGGTCAAGTGACCAACATCGTGGAACGATGCTAAAATGTAAAGCAGCATGGGACGGACGAAAGCAATGCTAAGTGATCTGTACACTATAAAGTGATCCGATCCGATGGACGGTCAGGTGATCCAAATCATGTTTCTAACAAATAAGACTACTAGATTGTTTTGTAAAGGACGATGTAACTCCCCGTTTAATTGATGGAACCATAGAAACCAAGTACAAAACAAAACAAAACAAAAGCAACCCAAACATTAGACCACACCTCAGAGGGCACAGTTTCGACACAAAGAAAAGGCTACAAAATTACCACAAGAGCATTAGCATACACGAGTAAACGACTGATGACATCTTACTGAGTTGCTTGAACAACAACATGGACTAAACAATCCCACACTATTAAGCAATAATGTGTCACCTACCTGGATCCCATCCTTGAGCATGTTTAAACACTTCGCTCGCCACCACTGCGAGTCTTCTGAATTCTTACCGAAGATCATCCATCATCTTTCCCATTTGCAATCCAGCCCACTTGTAAATATTTATTTTTACCCCTGAAACAGCGAGAGAGTCTCTCACTGTGCTTTCCAATTAAATAAAGTTATAACTGTAGAACATACTTTACAAAAGCCTAGCCACTTTGGGCAAAAGCAGAGCGGTGTTCTTATTGTAGGGGAATTACAACGCGAGAGAGACATGGTTTTGCTTCTTCTTAACCTATGGGTAAGGGGAAAGAAATCTTCAATGAATCTTTTTTCCAGAAGGTAAAGCTTGCTGGAATCCGTTTGCTGCTTGTCGTTTCTTTCCTTCCAAATGCTCTAGGATCCCATTCGTAAATGTAATGACAAAAGAAAACACTTTAAGACAACTGATTGATTTATGAAAGAAATCAATTGTGTCGCGTGAACGAAACACATCCTAGTAGCGACCATGCACCGCTCTTCCCTCTAGAGCCACTCGTCTCCTGCCTTATCTACCTTATCTCTCGAGAGCCGCTCGTCTCCTTCTCCCACCTCTTCGCCCAACGATGATTTGTCTTTGTTTGTAGCACCACACGACCCGCACCGGCTGCCGATGCTGACGATGATGCACTTGCCACTATCCTTTGTAGCACCACGTGAGCGTCGCCATCCTAAACACAATGTGGCGATCCAATGAAGCACCGGTTATAGCTCCTCGGGCACTGATGTTGTTTTGCTCCGACCACCACACCGTGAGGCTGTGGCACCACCGCACCCGCTGCTGCAAACCCGTGTTGCAGCAGTGCAGCTAGCCACCGGCCATGCAACAATGGAGGCTTGTTGCAATGGGAGTGGGTTGTAGCATTGCCGTGTTGGGGAACGCAGTAATTTCAAAAAAAATCCAACGCACACGCAAGATCCATCTAGGTGATGCATAGCAACGAGAGGGGAGAGTGTTGTCCACGTACCCTCGTAGACCGAAAGCGGAAGCGTTTAGTAACGCGGTTGATGTAGTCAAACGTCTTCGCGGTCCAACCGATCCAAGCACCAAACGTACGGCACCTCCGCGTTCAGCACACGTTCAACTCGATGACGTCCCTCGAACTCTTGATCCAGTTGAGGCCGACCTCAGCACGACGGCGTGGCGACGGTGATGATGAAGTTACCAGCGCAGGGTTTCGCCTAAGCACTACGACGATATGACCGAGGCGTGTAACTGTGGAGGGGGGCACCGCACACGGCTAAAAGATCAACTTGTGTGTCTATGGGGTGCCCCTGGCCACGTATATAAAGGAGGGGGGAAGAGGAGGTCGGCCTAGGAGGGGCGCGCCTATAGGGGGGGGGGGTCCAACTAGGATTCCCAATCCTAGTTGGAGTCCCCTTCCTTTTCCAAGAGGGGAGAGAGGGAAAGAGTAGGAGAGGGAGAAGGAAAGAGAGGGGGGCACCGCCCCCTCCCTAGTCCAATTCGGACTTGCCATGGGGGTGCGCGTGGCCACCCCTTGAGGTCCTTCTCTCCTTTCCCGTATGGCTCATTAAGGCCCACTACTTCCCCCGGCAAATTCCCGTAACTCTCCGGTACTCCGAAAAATACCCGAATCACTCGGAACCTTTCCGATGTCCGAATATAGCCTTCCAATATATCGATCTTTACGTCTGACCATTTCGAGACTCCTCATCATGTCTGTGATCTCATCCGGGACTCCGAACAACCTTCGGTACATCAAATCACATAACTCATAATACAAGTCGTCATTGAACGTTAAGCGTGCGGACCCTACGGGTTCGAGAACTATGTAGACATGACTGAGACACATCTCCGGTCAATAACCAATAGCGGAACCTGGATGCTCATATTGGCTGCTACATATTCTACGAAGATCTTTATCTGTCAAACCGCATAACAACATACAGTGTTCCCTTTGTCATCGGTATGTTACTTGCCCGAGATTCGATCGTCGGTATCACCATACCTAGTTCAATCTCGTTACCGGCAAGTCTCTTTACTCGTTCCGTAATGCATCATCCCGCAACTAACTCATTAGTCACATTGCTTGCAAGGCCTATAGTGATGTGCATTACCGAGAGGGCCCAGAGATACCTCTCTGACAATCGGAGTGACAAATCCTAATCTCGATCTATGCCAACTCAACAAACACCATTGGAGACACCTGTAGAGCATCTTTATAATCACCCAGTTATGTTGTGACGTTTGATAGCACACTAAGTGTTCCTCCGGTATCCGGGAGTTACATAATCTCATAGTCATAGGAACATGTATAAGTCATGAAGAAAGCAATAGCAATAAACTAAACGATCATAGTGCTAAGCTAACATATGGGTCTTGTCCATCACATCATGCTTTAATGATGTGACCCCGTTCATCAAATGATAACACATGGCTATGGCTAGGAAACTTAACCATCTTTGATTAACGAGCTAGTCTAGTAGAGGCATACTAGGGACACTCTGTTTGTCTATGTATTCACACATGTACTCAGTTTCCGGTTAATACAATTCTAGCATGAATAATAAACATTTATCATGATGTAAGGAAATATAAATAACAACTTTATTATTGCCTCTAGGGCATATTTCCTTCAGTCTCCCACTTGCACTAGAGTCAATAATCTAGTTCACATCGCCATGTGTTTTAACACCAATAGTTCACATCGTCATGTGACGAATACCCAAAGGGTTTACTAAGGTGTGATCATGTTTTGCTTGTGAGAGAGGTTTAGTCAATGGGTCTGCCACATTCAGATCCGTATGTATTTTGCAAATTTCTATGTCTACAATGCTCTGCACGGAGGTACTTTAGCTAAATGCTCCCACTTTCAATATGTATCCAGATCGAGACTTAGAGTCATCCAGATCGGTGTCAAAGCTTGCATCAACGTAACTCTTTACGACAAACTCTTTATCACCTCCATAACCGAGAAATATTTCCTTAGTCCTCTAAGGATAATTTTGACCAATATCCAGTGATCTACTCCTAGATCACTATTGTACCCTCTTGCCAAATTCATGGTGAGGTACACAATAGGTCTGGTACACAGCATAGCATACTTTATAGAAACTATGATTGAGGCATAGGGAATGACTTTTCATTCTCTTTCTATTTTTCTGCCGTGGTCAGGTTTTGAGTCTTACTCAACATTACACCTTGCAACACAGGCAAGAACTCCTTCTTTGACTGTTCCATTTCGAACTACTTCAAAATATTGTCAAGGTATGCACTTACTGAAAAATATTATCAAGCGTCTTGATCTATCTCTGTAGATCTTGATGCCCAATAAGTAAGCAGCTTTACCGAGGTCCTTCTTTGAAAAAACTCCTTTCAAACACTCCTTTATGATTTCCAGAAAATTCTACATCATTTCCTATCAACAATATGTCATTCACATATACTTATCAGAAAGGTTGTAGTGCTCTCACTCACATTCTTGTAAATACAGGCTTCACCGCAAGTCTGTATAAAACTATATGCTTTGATCAACTCATCAAAGCGTATATTCCAACTCCGAGATGCTTGCACCAGTCCATAGATGGATCGCTGGAGCTTGCACACTTTTTAGCACCTTTAGGATTGACAAAACCTTCTTGTATCATCATATACAACTCTTCTTTAAGAAATCCATTAAGAATGCAGTTTTGACATCCATTTGCCAGATTTCATCAAATGTGGTAATTGCTAACATGATTCGGACAGACTTAAGCATCGCTACGAGTGAGAAAATCTCATCGTAGTCAACACCTTGAACTTGTCGAAAACCTTTTGCGACAATTCGAGCTTTGTAGATATTAACACTACTATCAGCGTCCGTCTTCCTCTTGAAGATCCATTTATTCTCAATTGCTTGCCGATCATCGGGCAAGTCAACCAAAGTCCATACTTTGTTCTCATACATGGATCCCATCTCAGATTTCATGGCCTCAAGCGATTTTGCGGAATCTGGGCTCATCATTGCTTCCTCATAGTTCGTAGGTTCATCATGGTCTAGTAACATGACTTCCAGAATAGGATCCCCGTACTACTCTGGTGCGGAACGTACTCTGGTTGACCTACGAGGTTCAGTAGCAACTTGATCTGAAGTTTCATGATCATCATCATTAACTTCCTCACTAATTGGTGTAGGCATCACTGGAACTGATTTCTGTGATGAACTACTTTCCAATTGGGAAGAAGGTACAATTACCTCATCAAGTTCTACTTTCCTCGCACTCACTTCTTTCGAGAGAAACTCCTTCTCTAGAAAGGATCCATTCTTAGCAACGAATATCTTGCCTACGGATCTGTGATAGAAGGTGTACCCAACAGTCTCCTTTGGGTATCCTATGAAGACGCATTTCTCCGATTTGGGTTCGAGCTTATCAGGTTGAAGCTTTTTCACGTAAGCATCGCAGCCCCAAATTTAAGAAATGACAGCTTAGGTTTCTTGCCAAACCACAGTTCGTACGGTGTCATCTCAACGGATTTAGATGGTGCCCTATTTAACGTGAATGTAGTTGTCTCTAATGCATAACCTCAAAAACGGTAGCGGTAAATCAATAAGAGACATCATAGATCGCACCATATCTAATAAAGTACGGTTACGACGTTCGGACACACCATTACGCTGTGGTGTTCCAGGTGGCGTGAGTTGTGAAACTATTCCACATTGTTTCCAATGAAGACCAAACTCATAACTCAAATATTCTCCTCCATGATCAGATCGTAGAAACTTTATTTTGTTACGATGATTTTCCACTTCACTTTGAAATTCTTTGAACTTTTCAAATGTTTCAGACTTATATTTCATTAATTAGATATACCCATATCTGCTTAAATCATCTGTGAATGTCAGAAAATAACGATACCCGCCGCGAGCCTCAACACTCATCGGACCGCATACATCTGTATGTATTATTTCCAATAAGTCAGTTGCTCGCTCCATTGTTCCGGAGAACGGAGTCTTAGTCATCTTGCCCATGAGGCATGGTTCGCAAGCATCAAGTGATTCGTAATCAAGTGATTCCAAAAGCCCATCAGCATGGAGTTTCTTCATGCGCTTTACACCAATATGACCTAAACGGTAGTGCCACAAATAAGTTGCACTATCATTATTAACTTTGCATCTTTTGGCTTCAATAGTATGAATATGTGTATTACTATGATCGAGATTCAATAAATCATTTATATTAAGTGTATGACCATAGAAGGTTTTATTCATGTAAACAGAACAACAATTATTCTTTGATAAATGAATAACCGTATTGCAATGAACATGATCCAATCATATTCATGCTCAACGCAAACAGCAAATAACATTTATTTTAGGTTCAACACTAATCCCGAGGTAAAGCGAGTGTGCGATGGTGATCTTATCAACCTTGGAATCACTTCCAACTCACATCATCACCTCGCCCTTAACTAGTCTTTGTTTATTTCGCAACTCCCGTTTCGAGGTACTACTCTTAGTAGCTGAACCAGTATCAAACACCGAGGGGTTGCTATAGACACTAGTAAAGTACACGTCAATAACATGTATATAAAATATACCTTTGTTCACTATGCCATCCTTCTTATCCGCCAAGTATCTAGGGCAGTTCCACTTCCGGTGACTATTTCCTTTGCAGTAGAAGCACTCAGTTTCAGGATTGGGTCTAGCTTTGGGCTTCTTCATGGGAGTGGCAACTTGCTTGCCATTCTTCTTGAAGTTTCATTTCTATTCCTTTGCCCTTTTACTTGAAACTAGTGGTCTTGTCAACCATCAATGCTTGATGCTTTTTCTTGATTTATACCTTCGCCGATTTTTCAGCATCGCGAAGAGCTCGGGAATTGTTTTCGTCATCCCTTGCATATTATAGTTCATCACGAAGTTCTAGTATCTTGGTGATAGTGACTAGAGAACACTATCAATCACTATATTATCTGGAAGATTAACTCTCACTTGATTCAAGTGATTGTAGTACCTAGATAATCTGAGCACATGCTCACTGGTTGAGCTATTCTCCTCCATCTTGTAGGCAACTGTCAGAGGTCTCATACCTCTCGACACGGGCATGAGTCTGAAATATTAATTTCAACTCGTGGAACATCTTATATGCTCCATGACGTTCAAAACATTTTTGAAGTCCCGGTTTTAAGCCGTAAAGCATGGTGCACTAAAATCTGTCACCTAGTGGTGCATTGATGACCCACAAGTATAGGGGATCTATCGTAGTCCTTTCGATAAGTAAGAGTGTCGAACCCAACGAGGAGCAGAAGGAAATGACAAGCGGTTTTCAGTAAGGTATTCTCTGCAAGCACTGAAATTATCGGTAACAGATAGTTTTGTGATAAGGTAATTTGTAACGGGTAACAAATAAAAAGTGTAAATAAAGTGCAGAAAGATGGCCCAATCCTTTTTGTAGCAAAGGACAAGCCTGGACAAACTCTTATATAGAGAAAAGCGCTCCCGAGGACACATGGGAATTATCGTCAAGCTAGTTTTCATCACGTTCATATGATTCGCGTTCGGTACTTTGATAATTTGATATGTGGGTGGACCGGTGCTTGGGTGCTGTTCTTACTTGAACAAGCATCCCACTTATGATTCTCTATTGCAAGCATCCGCAACTACAACAAAAGTATTAATTTGGTAAGCGCTCCCGAGGACATATGGGAATTATCGTCAAGCTAGTTTTCAACATGCTCATATGATTCGCGTTTGTTACTTTGATAATTTGGTATGTGGGTGGACCGGTGCTTGGGTGCTGTCCTTTCTTGGACAAGCATCCCACTTATGATTAACCCCTATTGCAAGCATCCGCAACTACAAAATAAGTATTAAGGTAAACCTAACCATAGCATGAAACATATGGATCCAAATCAGCCCCTTACGAAGCAACGCATAAACTAGGGTTTAAGCTTCTGTCACTCTAGCAACCCATCATCTAATTATTACTTCCCAATGCCTTCCTCTAGGCCCAAACAATGGTGAAGTGTCATGTAGTCGACGTTCACATAACACCACTAGAGGAGAGACAACATACATCTCATCAAAATATCGAACGAATACCAAATTCACATGACTACTTATAGCAAGACTTCTCCCATGTCCTCAGGAACAAACGTAACTACTCAAATATTCATGTTCATAATCAGAGGGGTATTAATATGCATAATGGATCTAAACATATGATCTTCCACCAAATAAACCAACTAGCATCAACTACAAGGAGTAATCAACACTACTAGCAACCCACAGGGTACCAATCTGAGGCTTTGGGTCAAAGATTGGATACAAGAGATTAGGGTTTGAGAGGAGATGGTGCTAGTGAAGATGTTGATGGAGATTGACTCCCTCCCGATGAGAGGATTGCTGGTGATGACGATGGCGATGATTTCCCCCTCCCGGAGGGAAGTTTCCCCGGCAGAACAGCTCTGCCGGAGCCCTAGATTGGTTCCGCCAAGGTTCCGCCTCGTGGCGGCGGAGTTTCTTCCCGAAAGTTTGCTTATGATTTTTCCTCGGACGAAAGACTTCATATAGCAGAAGATGGGCACTAGAGGCCTGCCAGGGGGCCCACGAGGCAGGGGGCGCGCCTAGGGGGTAGGGCGCGCCCCCACCCTCGTGGCCAGGGTGTGGGCCCCCTCTGGTATTTCTTCGCTCAGTATTTTTTATTAATTCCAAAATTGACTTCCGTGAAGTTTCAGGACTTTTGGAGCTGTGCAGAATAGGTCTCTAATATTTGCTCCTTTTCCAGCCCAGAATTCTAGTTGCCGGCATTCTCCCTCTTCGTGTAAACCTTGTAAAGTAAGAGAGAATAGGCACAAGTATTGTGACATAACGTGTAATAACAGCCCATAATGCAATAAATATCGATATAAAAGCATGATGCAAAATGGACGTATCATGCATCAAGGACATAATTCTGCTATGCAGCAATGAGGATAATCCTTAGATCACGGACCTGGTCCGCATCATTGCTACTATCATCTTTCAACTTAGTTTTCTCTAGGAACATATCAAAAATAAAACAGGGGAGCTATACGCGAGCTATTGATCTACAACATAGATATGCAAATACTATCAGGACTAAGTTCATGATAAATTAAAGTTCAATTAATCATATTACTTAAGAACTCCCACTTAGATAGACATCCCTCTAATCATCTAAGTGATCACGTGATCCAAATCAACTAAACCATGTCCGATCATCATGTGAGATGGAGTAGTTTTCAATGGTGAAAATCACTATGTTGATCATATCTACTATATGATTCACGCTCGACCTTTCGGTCTCAGTGTTCCGAGGCCATATCTGCATATGCTAGGCTCGTCAAGTTTAACTCGAGTATTCCACGTGTGCAAAACTGGCTTGCGCCCGTTGTATGTGAACGTAGAGCTTATCATACCCGATCATCACGTGGTGTCTCGACACGACGAACTGTACCAACGGTGCATACTCAGGGAGAACACTTGTACCTTGAAATTTAGTGAGAGATCATCTTATAATGCTACCGCCGTACTAAGCAAAATAAGATGCATAAAGGATAAACATCACATGCAATCAATATAAGTGATATGATATGGCCATCATCATCTTGTGCCTTTGATCTCCATCTTCAAAGCACCGTCATGATCACCATCGTCACTGGCTTCACACCTTGATCTCCATCGAAGCATCGTTGTCGTCTCGCCAACTATTGCTTCTACGACTATCGCTACCGCTTAGTGATAAAGTAAAGCAATTACATGGCGATTGCATTTCATACAACAAAGCGACAACCATAAGGCTCCTGCCAGTTGCCGATAACTTTTACAAAACATGATCATCTCATACAATAATTTATATATCATCACGTCTTGACCATATCACATCACAACATGCCCTGCAAAAACAAGTTAGACGTCCTCTACTTCGTTGTTGCAAGTTTTACATGGCTGCTACGGGCTTAGCAATAACCGTTCTTACCTACGCATCAAAAACCACAACGATTTTTCGTCAAGTGTGCTGTTTTAACCTTCAACAAAGACCGGGCATAGTCACACTCAATTCAACTAAACCTGGAGAAACAGACACCCACTAGCCACCTGTGTGCGAAGCACGTCGGTAGAACCAGTCTCATGGACGTGGTCATGTAATGTCGGTCTGGGCCGCTTCATCCAATAATATCGCCGAATCAAAGTATGACATGCTAGTAAGCAGTATGACTATTATCACCCACAACTCTTTGTGTTCTACTCATGCATATAACATCTACGCATAGACTGGCACCGATGCCACTGTTGGGGAACGCAGTAATTTCAAAAAAAAATCCTACGCACACGCAAGATCCATCTAGATGATGCATAGCAACGAGAGGGGAGAGTGTTGCCCACGTACCCTCGTAGACCGAAAGCGGAAGAGTTTAGTAACGCGGTTGATGTAGTCGAACGTCTTCGTGATCCAATCGATCCAAGCACCAAGCGTACAGCACCTCCGCGTTCAGCACATGTTCAGCTCGATGACGTCCCTTGAACTCTTGATCCAGTTGAGGCCGAGGGAGAGTTCCGTCATCACGACAGCGTGGCGACGGTGATGATGAAGTTACCGGCGCAGGGCTTCGCCTAAGCACTATGACGATATGACCGAGGTGTGTAACTGTGGAGGGGGGCACCGCACACGGCAAAAAGATCAAGTTGTGTGTCTATGGGGTGCCCCCTGGCCATGTATATAAAGGAGGGGGAAGAGGAGGCCGGCCTAGGAGGGGCGCGTCTATAGGGGGAGTCCAACTAGGATTCCCAATCCTAGTTGGAGTCCCCTTCCTTTTCCAAGAGGGGAGAGAGGGAAGGAGTAGGAGAGGGAGAAGGAAAGAGAGGGGGCGCCGCCCCCTCCCTAGTCCAATTCGGACTTGCCACGGGGGGCGCAAGGCCACCCCTTGAGGTCCTTCTCTCCTTTCCCGTATGGCCCATTAAGGCCCCCTACTTCCCCCGGCGAATTCCCGTAACTCTCCGGTACTCCGAAAAATACCCGAATCACTCGGAACCTTTCCGATGTCCGAATATAACCATCTAATATATCGATCTTTACGTCTTGACAATTTCGATAATCCTCGTCATGTCCGTGATCCCATCCGGGACTCCGAACAACCTTCAGTACATCAAATCACATAACTCGTAATACAAATCGTCATTGAACGTTAAGCGTGCGGACCCTACGGGTTCGATAACTATGTAGACATGACCGAGACACATCTCCGGTCAATAACCAATAGCGGAACCTGGATGCTCATATTGGCTCCTACATATTCTACGAAGATCTTTATCGGTCAAATCGCATAACAACATACGGTGTTCCCTTTGTCATCGGTATGTTACTTGCCCGAGATTCGATCGTCGGTATCACCATACCTAGTTCAATCTCGTTACCGGCAAGTCTCTTTACTCGTTCCGTAATGCATCATCCCGCAAGTAACTCATTAGTCACATTGCTTGCAAGGCTTATAGTGATGTGCATTACTGAGAGGGCCCAGAGATACCTCTCCGACAATCGGAGTGACAAATCCTAATCTCGATCTATGCCAACTCAACAAACACCATTGGAGACACCTGTAGAGCATCTTTATAATCACCCAGTTACATTGTGACGTTTGATAGCACACTAAGTGTTCCTCTGGTATTCGGGAGTTGCATAATCCCATAGTCATAGGAACATGTATAAGTCATGTAGAAAGCAATAGCAATAAATTAAATGATCATAGTGCTAAGCTAACGGATGGGTCTTGTCCATCACATCATTGGAATGATGTGATCCCGTTCATCAAATGACAACACATGTCTATGGCTAGGAAACTTAACCATCTTTGATTAACGAGCTAGTCTAGGAGAGGCATACTAGGGACACTCTGTTTGTCTATGTATTCACACATGTACTAAGTTTCCAATTAATACAATTCTAGCATGAATAATAAACATTTATCATGATATAAGGAAATATAAATAACAACTTTATTATTGCCTCTAGGCCATATTTCCTTCATGCCGCTGCTGCAATCTCGATGAATTGGCTTGAACGTGCTCTCACCTAAAACATTGCTACCTCTTGAGCACTGCGTTGGTTTTCCCTTGAAGAGGAAAGGCTGATGCAGTAAAGTAGCGTAAGTATTTCCCTCAGTTTTTGTGAACCAAGGTATCAATCCAGTAGGAGAACACGCACAAGTCCCGCGCACCTACACAAACAAATAAGAACCTCGCAACCAACGTGAAAAAAGGGGTTGTCAATCCCTTCACGGTCACTTACGAGAGTGAGATCTGATAGATATGGTAAGATAATATTTTTGGTATTTTTATGATAAAGATGCAAAGTAAAATAAACGGCAATAAAAATAACTAAGTGTTGGAAGATTAATATGATGGAGAATAGACCCCGGGGCCATAGGTTTCACTAGTGGCTTCTCTTAAGAGCATAAGTATTACGGTGGGTGAACAAATTACTGTCGAGCAATTGATAGAATTGAGCATAGTTATGAGAATATCCCGGTATGATCATGTATATAGGCATCACGTCTGCGACAAGTAGACCGAAACGATTCTGCATCTACTACTATTACTCCACACATCGACCGCTATCCAGCATGCATCTAGAGTATTAAGTTCATAAGAACAGAGTAATGCTTTAATTAAGATGACATGATGTAGAGGGATAAACTCATGCAATATGATATAAACCCCAGCTTGTTATCCTCGATGTCAACAATACAATACGTGCCTTGTTGCCCCTGCTATCACTGGGAAAGGACACCGCAAGATTGAACCCAAAGCTCGGCACTTCTCCTATTGCAAGAAAGATCAATCTAGTAGGCCAAACCAAACTGATAATTCGAAGAGACTTGCAAAGATAACCAATCATACATAAAAGAATTCAGAGAAGATTCAAATATTGTTCATAGATAAACTTGATCATAAACCCACAATTCATTGGATCTCGACAAACACACCGCAAAAAAGAGTTACATCAAATAGATCTCCAAGAGAATCGAGGAGAACTTTGTATTGAGATCCAAAGAGAGAGAAGAAGCCATCTAGCTAATAACTATGGACCCGAAGGTCTGATGTAAACTACTCACACATCATCGGAGAGGCTATGGTGTTGATGTAGAAGCCCTCCGTGATCAATGCCCCCTCGGCGGAGCGCTGGAAAAGGCCCCAACATGGGATCTCACGGGTACAGAAGGTTGCGGCGGTGGAAATAGGGTTTCGTGGATGCCTCTGATGGTTTGGGGGTACGTAGGTATATATAGGAGGAAGAATTACGTCGGTGGAGTAACATGGGCCCCACGAGGGTGGAGGGCGCGCCTGGGGGGGGGGAGGTAGGTGCGCCCCCTGCCTCGTGCTCTCCTCGTTGATTGCTTTACGTAGACTCCAAGTCCTCTGGATCACGTTTGTTCCGAAAATCACGTTCCCGAAGGTTTCATACCGTTTGGACTCCGTTTGATATTCTTTTTCTGCAAACACTGAAGTAGGCAAAAAACAGCAATTTGGGCTGGGCCTCCGGTTAATAGGTTAGTCCCAAAATAATATAAAAGTGTATAATAAAGCCCATTAAACATCCAAAACAGAATATAATATAGCATGGAACAATCAAAAATTATAGATATGTTGGAGACGTATCAAGCATCCCCAAGCTTAATTCCTGCTCGTCCTCGAGTAGGTAAATGATAAAAACAGAATTTTTGATGTGGAATGCTTCTTAGCATAATTTTCAATGTAATTCTATTAATTGTGGTATGAATGTTCAAATCCAAAAGATTCAAGACAAAAGTTTAATATTGACATAAAAATAATAATACTTCAAGCATACTAACTAAGCAATTATGTCTTCTCAAAATAACATGGCCAAAGAAAGTTATCCCTACAAAATCATATAGTCTGGCTATGCTCTATCTTCATCACACAAAGTATTTAATCATGCACAACCCCGAGGACAAGCCAAGCAATTGTTTCATACTTTTGGTGTTCTCAAACTTTTCAATCTTCACGCAATACATGAGCGTGAGCCATGGACATAGCACAATATGTGGAATAGAATGGTGGTTGTGGAGAAGACAAAAAAAGAGAAGATAGTCTCACATCAACTAGGCATATCAACGGGCTATGGAGATGCCCATTAATAGATATCAATGTGAGTGAGTAGGGATTGCCATGCAACATATGCACTAGAGCTATAAGTATATGAAAGCTCAACAAAAGAAACTAAGTGGGTGTGCATCCAACTCGCTTGCTCACGAAGACCTAGGGCATTTTGAGGAAGCCCATCATTGGAATATACAAGCCAAGTTCTATAATGAAAAATTCTCACTAGTATATGAAAGTGATACCATAGGAGACTCTCTATCATGAAGATCATGGTGCTACTTTGAAGCACAAGTGTGGTAAAGGGATAGTAGCATTGTCCCTTCTCTCTTTTCTTGCATTTTTTTGTTTGGCCTTTTCTCTTTTTTTGGCCCCCCCTTTTTTTAGTCCGGAGTCTCATCCCGACTTATGGGGGAATCATGGTCTCCATCATCCTTTCCTCACTTGGGACAATGCTCTAATAATGATGATCATCACACTTTTATTTTCTTTACAACTCAAGAATTACAACTCAAAACTTAGAACAAAATATGACTCTATGTGAATGCCTCCGGCGGGGTACCGGGATATGCAATGAATCAAGGGTGACATGTATGAAAGAATTATGAACGGTGGCTTTGCCACAAATACGATGTCAACTACATGATCATGCAAAGCAATATGATAATGATGAAGCGTGTCATAGTAAACAGAACGGTGGTAAGTTGCATGGCAATATATCTCGGAATGGCTATGGAAATGCAATGATAGGTAGATATGGTGGCTTTTTTGAGGAAGGTGTATGGTGGGTGTATGATACCGGCGAAAAGTGTGAGGTATTAGAGAGGTTAGCAATGGTGGAAGGAAGGAAGTGCGTATAATCCATGGACTCAACATTAGTCATAAAGAACTCATATACTTGTTGCAAAAATCTACAAGTTATCAAAGCAAAGTATTACGCGCATGCTCCTAGGGGGATAGATTGGTAGGAAAAGACCATCGCTCGTCCCCGACCACCACTCATAAGGAAGACAATCAATAAATAAAGCATGCTCCGACTTCATCACATAACGGTTCACCATACGTGCATGCTACGGGAATCACAAACTTTAACACAAGTATTCCTCAAATTCACAACTACTCAACTAGCATGCCTCTAATATCACCATCTTCATATCTCAAAACAATTATCAAGCATCAAACTTCTCATAGTATTCATCACACTCATAAGATTTTTTTACTAATCTTGGATGCCTATCATAATTAAAGCAAATTACCATGCTGTTTTGTAGGACTCTCAAAATAATATAAGTGAAGCATGAGAGAACAATAGTTTCTATAAAAAAATCCACCACCGTGCTCTAAAAGATATAACTGAAGTACTAGAGCAAAAACTATATAGCTCAAAAGATATAAGTGAAGCACAAATAGTATTCTAATAATTTCCGAATCATGTGTGTCTCTCTAAAAAGGTGTGTACAGCAAGGATTATTGTGTCAAACTAACAAACAAAGACTCAAATCATACAAGACGCTCCAAGCAAAACACATATCATGTGGTGAATAAAAATATAGCTCCAAGTAAAGTTACCGATGGACAAAGACGAAAGAGGGGATGCCTTCCGGGGCATCCCCAAGCTTTGGCTTTTTGGTGTCCTTAGATTATCTTGGGGTGCCATGGGAATCCCCAATATTAGGCTCTTGCCACTCCTTGTTCCATAATCCATCAAATCTTTTACCCAAAACTTGAAAACTTCACAACACAAAACTCAACAGAAAATCTCGTGAGCTCCGTTAGCGAAAGATAACAAAACACCACATCAAGGTACTGTAATGAACTTATTTTTTATTTATATTAGTGTTGAACCTACTGTATTCCAACTTTTCTATGGTTTATAAACTATTTTACTAGCCATAGATTCATCAAAATAAGCAAACAACACACGAAAAACAGAATCTGTCAAAAACAGAACAGTCTGTAGTAATCTGTAACTAACGCAAACTTATGGAACTCAAACAATTCTGCCAAAATAGGAAGACCTAAATAATTTGTTTATTGATCTGCTGCAATCGGAATCAATATTTTATCACGTTCGGGTGATTTTTAACAATTGTTTTTGTGAACAGAAAGTTTCTGGAATTTTCAGCAAGATCAAATAACTATTATCCAAGAAGTTCCTATAGGTTTAACTTGGCACAAACACTAAATAAAACACAAAAACAAATCTAACCAGAGGCTATATCAAAGATTTATTCCTAAACAGAAGCAAAAGGCAAAAAACTAAAATAAAATTGGGTTGCCTCCCAACAAGCGCTATCGTTTAACGCCCCTAGCTAGGCATAAAAGCGAGGATAGATCTAGGTATTACCATCTTTGGAAGGCAATCCATAAGTGGCTCTCATAATAGATTCATAAGGTAATTTTATTTTCTTTCTAGGGAACTGTTCCATACCTTTCCTTAGTGGAAATTGGAATCTAATATTCCCTTCCTTCATATCAATAATTGCACCAATCGTTCTAAGGAAAGGTCTACCAAGAATAATAGGACATGAAGGATTGCAATCTATATCAAGAACAATAAAATCTACGGGCACATAGTTCCTATTTGCAAAAATAAGAACATCATTAATTCTTCCCATAGGTTTCTTAATAGTGGAATCCGCAAGGTGCAAGTTTAAAGAGCAATCATCAAATTCGCGGAAACCTAAAAAATCGCACAAATTTTTTGGAATCGTGGAAACACTAGCACCCAAATCACACAAAGCATAGCATTAATGATCTTTAATTTTAATTTTAATAGTAGGTTCCCACTCATAATAAAGTTTTCTAGGGATAGAAACTTCCAACTCAAGTTTTTCTTCATAAGATTGCATTAAAGCATCAACGATATGTTTGGTAAAAGCTTTATTTTGACTATAAGCATGAGGAGAATTTAGCACGGAAAGCAACAAGGAAATACATTCTATCAAAGAGAAATTATCATAATTAAATTCCTTGAAATCCAAAACAGTGGGTTCATTGATATCTAAAGTTTTGACTTCTTCAATCCCACTTTTACCAATTTTATCATCAAGATCTAAAAACTCCGAATTTTTGGGGCGCCTTCTAGGTAAAGGTAACTCATCTCCAGTCCCATCATTATCAAGATTCATATTGCAAAACAAAGATTTAATAGGGGACACATCAATAACTTTTAGATCTTCATCTTTATTCTCATAAAAATTAGAAGAACACGCTTTCACAAAGCAATCTTTCTTAGCACGCATCCTAGCGGTTCTTTCTTTGCACTCATCAATGGAAATTCTCATGGCTTTGAGAGACTCATTGATATCATGCTTAGGTGGAATAGATCTAAGTTTCAAAGAATCAACATCAAGAGAAATTCTATCAACGTTCCTAGCCAATTCATCAACTTTAAGCATTTTTTCTTCAAGCAAAGCATTGAAATTCTTTTGTGAATTCATAAACTCCTTAACACTAGTCTCAAATTCAGAGGGCATCTTATTAAAATTTCCATAAGAATTGTTGTAGGAATTACCATAATTATTAGAGGAATTACTAGGGAACGGCCTAGGATTATAGTTTCCTCTATACGCATTGTTACCAAAATTATTCCTACCAACAAAGTTCACATCCATAGATTCATTATTATTCTCAATCAAAGTAGACAAAGGAATATCATTAGGATCAGAAGAAACACTTTTTGTAGCAAATAATTTCATGAGTTCATCCATCTTTCCACTTAACAAATTAATTTCTTCTATCGCATGCACTTTTTTATTAGTAGATCTTTCAGTGTGCCATTGAGAATAATTAACCATAATACTATCTAGGAGTTTAGTAGCTTCTCCTAAAGTGATTTCCATAAAAGTGCCTCCCGCGGCCGAATCTAAAAGGTTTCTAGAAGCAAAATTCAATCCGGCATAAAAATTTTGTATAATCATCCAAAGATTCAAACCATGTGTAGGGCAATTACGTATCATTAATTCCATCCTCTCCCAAGCTTGTGCAACATGTTCATGATAAAGTTGCTTAAAATTCATGATATCATTTCTAAGAGAGATGATTTTGGCGGGAGGAAAATACTTAGAGATAAAAGCATCTTTGCACTTATTCCATGAATCAATACTATTTTTAGGCAAAGACGAAAACCAAACTTTAGCACGATCTCTAAGTGAAAAAGGAAATAGCTTCAATTTAACAATATCATTGTCCACATCTTTCTTCTGTTGCATATCACACAAATCAACGAAGCTATTTAGATGGGTAGCGGCATCTTCACTAGGAAGGCCGGCGAATTGATCTTTCATGACAAGATTCAACAAAGCAGCATTAATTTCACAAGATTCAGCATCGGTAAGAGGAGCAATCGGAGTGCTAAGAAAATCATTGTTGTTGGTATTGGTAAAGTCACACAATTTAGTATTGTCTTGAGCCAATCACATCAACTAGGCGTATCAACGGGCTATGGAGATGCCCATCAATAGATATCAATGTGAGTGAGTAGGGATTGCCATGCAACGGATGCACTAGAGCTATAAGTGTATGAAAGCTCAACAAAAGAAACTAAGTGGGTGTGCATCCAACTCGCTTGCTCACGAAGACCTAGGGCATTTTGAGGAAGTCCATCATTGGAATATACAAGCCAAGTTCTATAATGTAAAATTCCTACTAGTATATGAAAGTGACAACATAGGAGACTCTCTATCATGAAGATCATGGTGCTACTTTGAAGCACAAGTGTGGTAAAAGGATAGTAACATTGTCCCTTCTCTCTTTATCTCTCATTTTTTTATTTGGGCCTTTCTCTCTTTTTTTATGGCCTCTTTTTTTATTTTATTTTTATATTTTTTGTCCGGAGTCTCATCCCGACTTGTGGGGGAATCATAGTCTCCATCATCCTTTCCTCACTGGGACAATGCTCTAATAATGATGATCATCACACTTTTATTTACTTACAACTCAAGAATTACAACTCGATACTTAGAACAAAATATGACTCTATATGAATGCCTCCGGCGGTGCACCGGGATGTGCAATGACTCATGAGTGACATGTATGAAAGAATTATGAACGGTGTCTTTGCCACAAATACAATGTCAACTACATGATCATGCAAAGCAATATGACAATGATGGAGTGTGTCATAATAAACGGAACGGTGGAAAGTTGCATGGCAATATATCTCGGAATGGCTATGGAAATACCATAATAGGTAGGTATGGTGGCTGTTTTGAGGAAGGTATATGGTGGGTGTATGATACCGGCGAAAGGTGTGCGGTATTAGAGAGGCTTGCAATGGTGGAAGGGTGAGAGTGCGTATAATCCATCAACATTAGTCATAAAGAACTCACATACTTATTGCAAAAATCTATTAGTTATCGAAACAAAGTACTACGCGCATGCTCCTAGGGGGATAGATTGGTAGGAAAAGACCATCGCTCGTCCCCGACCGCCACTCATAAGGAAGACAATAAATAAATAAATCATGCTCCGACTTCATCACATAACGGTTCACCATACGTGCATGCTACGGGAATCACAAACTTTAGCACAAGTATTTCTCAAATTCACAACTACTCTACTAGAATGACTCTAATATCACCATCTTCATATCTCAAAACAATCATAAGGAATCAAACTTCACATAGTATTCAATGCACTTTATATGAAAGTTTTATTATATCCCTCTTGGATGCCCATCATATTAGGACTAAATTTATAACCAAAGCAAATTACCATGCTGTTCTAAAGACTCTCAAAATAATATAAGTGAAGCGTGAGAATTCATATATTTCTTCAAAATAAATCTACCGTCGTGCTCTAAAAGATATAAGTGAAGCACTAGAGCAAAAGACAAACTACTCTGAAAGATATAAGTGAAGATCAATGAGTAGTCGAATAATTATGCAACTATGTGAAGACTCTCCCATTTAACAATTTCAGATCTTGATGCTTTATTCAAACAGCAATCAAAACAAAAGAAAATAAAATGACGCTCCAAGCAAAACACATATCATGTGGTGAATAAAAATATAGCTCCAAGTAAAGTTACCGATGAACGAAGACGAAAGAGGGGATGCCATCCAGGGCATCCCCAAGCTTAGGCTCTTGGTTGTCCTTGAATATTACCTTAGTGTGCCTTGGGCATCCCCAATCTTAGGCTCTTGCCACTCCTTATTCCATAGTCCATCGAATCTTTACCCAAAGCTTGAAAACTTCACAACACAAAACTTAATAGAAGATCTCGTGAGCTCCGTTAGCGAAAGAAAAAAAACACCACTTCAAGGTACTGTAATGAACTCATTCTTTATTTGTATTGGTGTTAAATCTACTGTATTACAACTTCACTATGGTTTATAAACTATTTTACTAGCCATAGAGTCATCAAAATAAGCAAACAACACACGAAAAACAGAATCTGTCAAAAACAGAACAGTCTGTAGTAATCTGTAACTAACGCAAACTTCTGGAACTCCAAAAATTAAGAAAAAATAGGAAGACCTAGACAATTTGTTTATTGATCAGCAGAAATTGTAATTAATATTTTATCACGTTCTAATGATTTTTAACAATTGTTTTCGTGAACAGAAAGTTTCTGGAATTTTCAGCAAGATCAAATAACTATCATCCAAGAAGATCCTATAGGTTTAACTTGGTACAAACACTAATTAAAACACAAAACCACATCTAAAAAGAAGCTAGATGGATTATTTATTTATTCCTAAACATAACCAAAAGGCAAGAAACTAAAATAAAATTGGGTTGCCTCCCATCAAGCGCTAATGTTTAGCGCCCCTAGCTAGGCATGATGATTTCAATGATGCTCACATAAAAGATAAGAATTGAAACATAAAGAGAGCATCATGAAGAATATGACTAGCACATTTAAGTCTAACCCACTTACTATGCATAGGGATTTTGTGAGCAAACAACTTATGGGAACAAGAATCAACTTGCATAGGAAGGCAAAACAAGCATAACTTCAAAACTTTAAGCACATAGAGAGGAAACTTGATATTATTGCAATTCCTACAAGCATACATTCCTCCATCATAATAATTTTGAGTAGCATCATGAATGAATTCAACAATATAACCAGCACCTAAATCATTCTTTTCATGATCTACAAGCATAGAATTTTTATTACTCTCCTCATAAGCAAAATTCTTCTCAATTGGAATAGTGGGAGTATCATAAGAGACTCGAATACTATAAATTGTTTCCACATTAAAAGAGTAGTGTTCATAAAAAGGGTAATCATAATCATGACAAGTTTTATAAATATAATCATCACTACTCTTGATAGCATAAGTGTCATCGCAATACTCATCATAAATAGGAGGCATGCTATCATCATAATAAATTTGCTCATCAAAACTTGGGAGGCTAAAATATCATCTTCATTAAATGTAGCACCCCCAAGCTTGGGACAAACATTAATTGCAGCAAATATATTCTCAAAAACATCATCTTCATCAAACATAGCATCCCCAAGCTTGGGCCTTTTCATATCATAAGCATAATCACCTTCATCATTAATAGTATGGATAGCACCAATAGTATAGCAATTATCATATTCTTCCAAGCAAGTGCCAAAAAGATTTTCAAGATCATAAGAAGTATCATTATCTTCCCAATCATAATCATCACAACAAGCAATAGGCATAACGAGATCATCATCAAGTGCATCATCTTCCACAATTATTTTTGATTCATTTTCATGAGGCACAACAATAATAGGAGCAACATTATTTGGGAGAGATATCTTTTTACCTCTCTTCCTTTTTCTTTTCTTCTTCTTCACCACATCATGTGTGGGTTCAATCCTCTTTTTGGAGCTCCTTATTAATGAGATTGGTTGAATAGAAGGCTCCTCCTCGTTACCTGATTCATCATAAGAAATAATGGGAGGATTTTGGGAAGTCTCTTCCCTTTCATTAGTATTTTCTTCATCCTCTATTTGTTTTCTTGTCTTTATGTAATTGGCAATATAAGGATTTTCAATGCAATTCACCGCACAATACATATAAATTTCTTCTAGATCAAAATCAAGAAGTTTATAACGGGCAAATTCTGGAAGATGCTTAGTTATACGTTTCATTTCTTCGTAACCCATAAGCAAACTAAGTTCATTATAATGTGCAAGGGAAATCAAGTCATCACAATTTTTGGACACGATTAGATCATGAAACAATTCGCATCGAATAGTTAAATGACCCAGTTCATTGCAAAGTTCACAAGTACGGCTAAGAAATTTTAAATTATCAGCACAAACATCTAGCCTTTCTTGCAACAATTTAGTTTCTAAATGCTTATGCCTCTTGCAATATCTATCTTCCCTATTTGGTGTATACTTGCAAACCCAATGCACTCCACAAAAATTGACATGTTTATAGGAGACATTTTCATCATAACTAGTGCAATCATCATTAGTACTATGGATATTCAAAGAGTTCATACTAACAACATTGCAATCATGCTCATCATTCAAAGATTTAGTGCCAAACATTTTATAGACTTCTTCTTCTAGCACTTGAGCACAATTTTACTTTTCATCATACTTACGAAAGATATTAAAAAGATGAAGCATATGAGACAAACTCAATTCTATTTTTTGTAGTTTTCTTTTACAAACTAAACTAGTGATAAAACAAGAAACAAAAAGATTCAATTGCAAGATCTAAAGATATACCTTTAAGCACTCACCTCCCCGGCAACGGCGCCAGAAAAGAGCTTGATGTCTACTACGCAACCTTCTTCTTGTAGACGTTGTTGGGCCTCCAAGTGCAGAGGTTTGTAGGACAGTAGCAAATTTCCCTCAAGTGGATGACGTAAGGTTTATCAATCCGTGGGAGGCGTAGGTTGAAGATGGTCTCTCTCAAGCAACCCTGCAACCAAATAACAAAGAGTCTCTTGTGTCCCCAACACACCCAATACAATGGTAAATTGTACAGGTGCACTAGTTCGGCGAAGAGATGGTGATACAAGTGCAATATAGATGGTAGATATAGGTTTTTGTAATCTAAAAATATAAAAACAGCAAGATAACTAATGATAAAAGTGAGCACAAACGGTATTGCAATGCTAGGAAACAAGGCCTAGGGTTCATACTTTCACTAGTGCAAGTTCTCTCAACAATAATAACATAATTGGATCATATAACTACCCCTCAACATGCAACAAAGAGTCACTCCAAAGTCACTAATAGCGGAGAACAAACAAAGATATTATTGTAGGGTACGAAACCACCTCAAAGTTATCCTTTCTGATCGATCTATTCAAGAGTCCATAGTAAAATAACACGAAGCTATTCTTTCCGTTCGATCTATCATAGAGTTCGTACTAGAATAACACCTTAAGACACAAATCAACCAAAACCCTAATGTCACCTAGATACTCCAATGTCACATCAAGTATCCGTGGGTATGATTATACGATATGCATCACACAATCTCAGATTCACCTATTCAACCAACACATAGAACCTCAAAGAGTGCCCCAAAGTTTCTACCGGAGAGTCAAGACGAAAACATGTGCCAACCCCTATGCATAGGTTCATGGGCGGAACCCGCAAGTTGATCACCAAAACATACATCAAGTGGATCACGTGATATCCCATTGTCACCACAGATAAGCACGGCAAGACATACATAAAGTGTTCTCAAATCCTTAAAGACTCAATCCGATAAGATAACTTCAAAGGGTAAACTCAATCCATTACAAGAGAGTAGAGGGGGAGAAACATCATAAGATCCAACTATAATAGCAAAGCTCACGATACATCAAGATCATGCGAAATCAAGAACACGAGAGAGAGAGAGAGATCAAACACATAGCTACTGGTACATACCCTCAGCCCCGAGGGTGAACTACTCCCTCCTCGTCATGGAGAGCGCCGGCATGATGAAGATGGCCACCGGTGAGGGATCCCCCCTCCGGCAGGGTGCCGGAACAGGGTCCCGATTGGTTTTTCGTGGCTACAGAGGCTTGCGGCGGCGGAACTCCCGATCTATTATGTTTTCTGATGGTTTAGGGTATATGGAGATATATAGGCGAAAGAAGTCGGTCAGGGGAGCCACGAGGGGCCCACGAGGGTGGAGGGCGCGCCCAGGGGTGGGCGCCCCCCCTGCCTCGTGCTCTCCTCGTTGATCCCCTGACGTGCACTCCAAGTCTCCCGGATTGCTTTCTTTCCAAAAATAACTTTCCCAAAGGTTTCATTCCGTTTGGACTGCGTTTGATATTCCTTTTCTTCGAAACACTGAAACAAGGGAAAAAACAGGAACTGGCACTGGGCTCTGGGTTAATAGGTTAGTCCCAAAAATAATATAAAAGTGTTTAATAAATGCCATAAACATCCAAAACAAGTAATATAATAGCATGGAACAATCAAAAATTATAGATACGTTGGAGATGTATCAGCGTCCGTGGACGTTTAGGGGGTCAAATTTGTGCATTATGGTTGTAGATGCTCTTAGAGAAATACTCCAACAATGCAATGCAATGTTACAAGTTGGAAAGGGGGCCAAAGGGAACGAAACATACATTGAATGACATTCCATTCATATGTATATACTTGTAGCAAAAACAAAACAAAACTGAGTGATAAATGGATTCATCTTGATGACAAAATAAACTTCTTTTTTCTCCCCAACCCACCCATGAGAAAGTAGCGCATCCCTGGTTAAACACTAGGTTTAGACAGCAACCAGGAGAATATCTTAACTCTTGGTTACTGTCGTGGTTTTGTCACGGCAGATGTCCTAGAGAAAGAACTTAGTCGTGGAGCCATCGCTACGGGTTAGCTTAAAGGGGTTAAAGCGGACAAGGGACGCAGAGAGTTTTATACTAGTTTGGCCCCTTACGATGAAGGTAAAAGCCTACGTCTAGCTGTGATGGAATTGATGGGGTTTCGATGACTAGGGAGAGAATACGCTTTGCCTGAGTCTCGAGTTGTTGTCTGTTGTCCTTGAACCGCCGCCGGGTCGTCCCCTTATATACATGGGTTGACGCCCGTCGGTTTACAGACTCTGAGGCCGGCTCATAATCGTGTCCGGCTCGGTCTCTGCTACTTCTATCTTACAACACAAGTTTACATCTCAATGCCAGTTTGTGTCTATAGGCCTTAAACCGGATTTGGGCCCTGGGCCTTCATGAAGCGGCACCGTCTGTCTTCATGGGCTTCAGATTTAGATGAACTACTTTGAAGTTAACCCGGCCTCTCCTGGCCGGTTTACGCCTAGTGGTAATATCTCCAACATTAGGCCCCAGATTGATTTGAACTGGTTCTGTCAATCCTCAATACTTAAGAAAATTTCTTCTTCAACCTCTTCACAAAATCTTGTAAACCGCCATGACATCATTTTCTAGGATCATGGTAAACCGCCGTGACGTCACCTGTCATTAAAGAGCCTCCGACAATCGAGGCGACAGCATCACCTCATATCCAACAATCCGGCTCCTCGATTTTCGCATCTGTCGTTTATCTCCCTTATAAATAGGGCCAGGGGGTCTTTCCAATTTCCCCATCGTGCCTCTTCGCTTCATCGTCATCCTCGCGACGCCCGACCCTTCGACCTCGGCCGCCGCCGTCAACCTTCGACTGCTGCACCAACCTTGGCCGCTGCATCGACCTTTATGTACCAGAGCTCCTCCGCCCGCCGCCGCTGCTCAACAGCATCCTAAGTCTCCCCTTTCTCTTACCATAGATCTGCACTTAGGGTTTCTGTCGTTCATCAGTGTTCGTCGCCGCCCTTCTTTTTCCTTATTTATATCCATGGATTAGATCCAAAAACCACATAGATCTCGCGCGGTAGTAGTTTCAGCACCTGTTTGATATCCAACTCATCTGAACTTGGTGAACTTCAAGTACGCTGGAATTTAGGTCAGAATATATTTTGTTTTCCTACGCGCGGTAGATCTGAAATTACCATAGCAAGATGTGAAACTTGTTTCTTCCTTCACTTACACACTTTGAATACCAGATTGGCCGGTTTAACTTCACAGAAAAAATGATGACCCGGTAGATACCATTAGTCCCTGTTGAACCGTCAATGTATTATACCGTTCCATTGTCAGACTCCGGTTTACGAATAACCAAATCCGGTTTACCAATATGCTTGTATCCTCATACCGCTGTATAGTTGTCCACTGTAAATCTTAAACCGGTAATAATCATTTTTTAGATTTTCCTTGTCATGGCTAAACAAGTCTATGAGTGCAATTGGGCTCCCTCTCGAGTAACCGAGGAGCAGTTAAACAACCTTGTTAAAACGGGCGCTTTAGCCAAGAAAGATGTCATCCACTGGAGGGTCCCTGTCCCGGAAAATCCTCCTACACCCAAGGATGGAGAGGTAGTCGTGTTTGCTGATCATCTCGGACGAGGTTTTAGCCCTCCCGGTTCAAAAAAATTTCGAGATGTGCTAGCCAATTTTCAGCTGCGCCCTCAAGACATCGGTCCCAACTCTGTTACCAACATCTGCCACTTCCAAGTATTCAGTGAAGTTTATCTGCAAGAGGAACCTACAGTCGAACTGTTTAGGGATTTCTTTCACTTAAACCGTCGCACCGAGTTCTCAGATGGACCCAATACGGAACTGGGCAGAATGGCGGTTCAGAAGTGGAAAGAAGTCACCTTCCCCCATCCCAAACTCCATAGTCACCCCAAAGAGTGGAACCAAACTTGGTTTTACTGCATGGATACCTCTCCATCTGACGAAAACCCCCTGCCGGGTTACCGCCCTGAACGCCTGAGCAACACACACCCGTTTCCTCAGAGGTTGACAGCAAGAGAACGGGCCAACTATGCTCCCAAACTATCAAAGCTTAGAGCCTTCATGGCGAACGGTTTGACAGGAGTTGATCTTGCTCGTTGCTGGATAAGCTGGAGCATTCTGCCCTTAAGCCGGCGCCCCGGTTTGATGTGTGAGTACACGGAGAGTTTGAAGGATGCTCAGCGGCACATTGACATTCAGCTTACAGACGAAGAAGTCACTGAAGCTGTAAAGAAAATACTGAATGAACCGGAGGCCGTCTGTGCCCAAACCGGACTACTCCCTTTCTGCACCTTCAACAGACCACCAGCTGTAAGAATCATATAATCCTTTGTATCTGAATTTGCTTCTGTCCAAATATTCTCTGAAAGTGTGATTATTTTCTAACAGGGTGATGATCCGTTCTGGAACAAGAAACCATCACAACACAAACCGGCGAAGCCGCAAGAGAAACCGGTCAAGCCAGTTTGTCCAAAGACCAAGGTTGTTAAGAAACCTGCCAAAAGAAGGACCACCGCATCCTCCGATCTACCTGCTGATGACGATGTGCGTAATCCAGAACCAGAGGTAGAACTTGACTCTCTTGGTTCATTTTTCGTACATCTCATTGACAATGATTATTATCAGGATGACACTGAAGGTAGTCACGCTTAGGACGTAGAGGTAACCATTCTTTCCTCCGATTCAGATCCTCTGCCAACATCAAAAATCCGTCAAGCAAACCGGAAAGTAAAATTTTCTCACCCTCTTGCTTACTTGGACCCAAACTTTCTTTTGAAGACGCAGCAGCACAAAGCTCACCGTACAACCCGGCACAGTGGCCAGGTAGTTACCTCCGCCGGTTTACCGAATAGTCCGGTTCGAAAACGCCGATCAGAGGTCTCTTATCCCATTGATACTTCATGCCCAAAAGCAGGTTGTTTTCGCCAGCCAATTAACCCATCTGATTCAAACTATCAGGGCACTTCTCACTCATCCTCTGGCGAGTCATCGGCCACACAGCTTCCACCCCTCAAAACAGTTCCTGGGTGAGCTATGCACATGTCTTTACTCTTGATGTGTTTTACATATTGTACTGATCCTTATGTCTATCTTTTCTCAACGCCAAGCCAAGACCCAGCAAGAAAGCTCGGTTAAACAAACTGGCTGATGATAATGTAGCTGCTGAACCGGAAACAACTCCAGAGGCGGAAGAAACCGATGTTGACGCCATGCTTCACGATCCGCCGCCTCAAGACCATGACTTCCTTGCTAAACAAGTGCAAATTGACACTACTAGCCATGCAGACCGGCCAACCAGCCCTGTCCAAACTGATGACAAACCGGTCAGTCCAGTTAAGGACACTGATAAACCGCCAACTCCGGTGAAGGCTGCTGATGAAGAAGATGATGATATTATGATTACTGGCACTGGCCACACCACTCCTGGCAATCCTATAGCTTTGTCAAAGCATACTGCCAAGGATGATCTCTCTGCTATCGGCAAAGGCAAATGGAATGCCGATTTATCAAGCTACGCCCATCTCAATGCTCAAGACATTCACTCTGGCTTCTTGAACCGTCTGTATACCTGCCGTGATTATGAAGCTAGTTTGGTAAACTTGATGAAGGAGCGATATGAGGTAACTACCATTTTTCTCTTTTGTCCAATTGTAGTTTATCAATTCCTAGTAGCCCCCAAGTGACGGTTTATGATATCGATCTAAACCGGGACTTTTGTCATAACCTATCTTTGCATATTTAGCCTCCAGGGACCGGATTACCTCGTTAAGATGAACCGGTTTCTTTAAAATTTGCCATACTGCTCTTTCACCGGTATTGTAGAAGAACTCCCATACCAACAGCTTTTTGAGTAAATACACATTAGCCCCCAAGTGCCAAGATTAATACTTGTATTGTGCTTGGGACTTGTAGAAATTTTTGATCAAGAGCAAACATGCATTAGCCCCCAAGTATCAAGGGCATAACTTGTTATGGGCTTGGTACTTCAAATATGTAATGTCAACTCATGATACATCTGTCCCTTTACAGGCGGAGCTGAGCAAGAAGGAACGCCAAACCGCTGATCTGCAAGAGAACATCAAAACCCAGCAAGCTGAAGCCTCCAAAGTGAAGGAAGAGTTGACCCGCGCTCTAGGCTCTATGGAGAAACTGAAAGAGGGCTTCAACAAAGAGCAGGCGGATTGGGAGACTGAAAAAGCCGCTTTGGTAAAAGGGCTGAAAATGCAGAAGCCGCTCTTAAACCGGTGGTTGACGAGCTGACTGGTGTAAAGCGGCAAGTGCATGCTATGACCGCTGCTGTGTTTGGTAAGCATCCTTCCTTTATGCTTTCAACATATCCTCCCATGCGTTGCCGGTTTACTGATGTTTGTAATGATACAGGAACTCGCATTAGCCATCTGGACTCTGATGTGAAGAAGAAGTTGAAAGCTGCCTACACGCTGATAGAGCAACTGTATACCGGCGCACAACAGATTATCTGCACCGCTTCTCATAATAAGCCACCCCCGACGTTGATCAAGGATACCTTAGACATGCTATCTATGCTGCCTGCCCGGATAGAAGAGTTGAAGCGGTCTGCTGCAAGGGCTGGCGCTCTGACCGCACTAACCCGGGCAAAAGCATGGGTGCCTGATCTTGATCCGACGGACGTGGCTAAAGGCTACCCAAGCTTAAAAGAAGACGGGTCAGAGTTTGGCACTCAAGATCTCCGCGCCATAAACCGGGAAGTACGTCCACTGGCTTGTCAACTTGCTGAAGAGGCTGATCTTACATTTTACCAGGCGAGCTATGATACCAATAACAAGCAGGTTGCTGCACCAACTCCTGAGGCTCAAAACCTGATCCCTCCAATCCGTAAGCACACTTATGCCCCTAACATTGAACCGTCCACCCTTATAAGCGACGAAGCTGTTTTCCAAGCTTTAACCGGGATCGACTGGACAACTGTTGACTTCCAGCCGCTGGGTAAAGACGAAGAAGATGAACCGGTGCAAAATGATCTGCAGCCGTCAGGTCAAGCTGCTCAGCGATCATAACCCGGGGGCCGGTTTAATCTTCCATACTACAATGATTATTGAGAAACAATTATTCCTTTGGGCACTGAAACGCCTTGTAATAGGCTAGTTAAAACACTTGGTCTGTTATGCCTTCGTGCATGTTTATCTGCAACTGATGCGTGTTAATCCGCCATCCTTGAGATATGATGTTCATAATCCATAGCTATTTATTCCAGTTGTTCCTGCAGATAAAAGCTTAAAGCGCCCTGGCGGTTTACCACCGGGCGGGTCATGATACCCAACTATATATATGACCAAGGTTTATAACCAAGGTTGTAAAAGATAACCAAATATGGAAATATATGATACCTGCGACCTTTAGGCATAGTGTTGGCTGACCAACCTTGTAATGAGGGTAATAACCTTAATCCGGAGTAAAATTATCTCCTGTTATATAATGCCGGTTTACAACAAAACCGTTCCAGGTTGTGATAAACACCGGTGTATTCCATACTGGTGACTATGAGTCAAAACCAGACTGGGCTGATAGTCTCCGGATTATAACTTGGTCATGTACTGACAACTTGTAGTTGACAGCCTAACCGGGTTGATAAACACTGATTTGAAAACATCACAAATCTTAGTAAAGAAAAAGAAACTTAGCAAAAGGCAAATAAAACCGTTGTAGTCGAGGCTTTTCACGGGCTGCCAGGCCCCAAATTTGATCAAGAGGTGTTGCTATGGTTCGGGTTCGACCAAGCCCCCAAGTGATGCTATGGCATTACGCCGATCAAGAGGTGTTGCTATGGTTCGGGTTCGACCAAGCCCCCAAGTGATGCTGTGGCATTACGCCGATCAAGAGGCGTAGCTATGGTTCGGGTTCGACCAAGCCCCCAAGTGATGTTGTGGCATTGGGCCGATCAAGAGGCGTAGCTATGGTTCGGATACGACCAAGCCCCCAAGTGATGCTGTGGCATTGCGCCGATCAAGAGGCGTAGCTATGGTTCATATACGACCAAGCCCCCAAGTGATGTTGTGGCATTGCGCTGATCAAGAGGCGTAGCTATGGTTCGGATACGACCAAGCCCCCAAGTGATCTAGTATCAAGCTTTAAGAAGCTAAATCAAGGGGTAAACCGGACGCCGCTTTGTAAGCTCCATGTAACCACACGTGATGTAAGAAAACAACAGATACCCCGCTTTAGCTGAGGTTCTGGTTTATTATATTGATCATAATATACAATGTCATAATATGTACATAAGCAGAGCCTGTAGCTCAAGTATAGTAGGGCCGAAGATGAGCAATATTCCACGGCCGGTTGGTCTTCTCCTCCGATTTACGTGAGTCTTTGCGCTCTCGAACATCGATTAGGTAGTACGACCCATTGTGCAGATCCTTGCTGACCACAAAAGGTCCTTCCCAAGGGGGGATAGCTTGTGCATATCCATCTGATCCTGGATGAGTCAAAGCACCAAATCTCCTTCTTGAAAGGTTCTGGTTCTAACCCGGCGGCTATGATAACGATGCAGATCTTGCTGATAAATCGCCGAACGGGCTGCCGCCATGCCACGCTCCTCATCTAACAGGTCAAGAGCTTCCTGCCGTGCCTTCTCGTTATCCGCTTCAACATATGCCGCTACACGAGGCGAGTCATGACGGATGTCACTAGGAAGAACCGCTTCCGCTCCATAAACCATGAAGAACGGCGTGTAGCATGTCGATCTGTTGGGTGTGGTATTGATGCTCCATAACACTGAAGGTAACTCCTCAACCCAACAACCCGGCGCCCGTTGCAAAGGAACCATAAGCCGAGGTTTGATGCCTCTCAAGATCTCTTGATTGGCCCTCTCCGCTTGACCATTGGACTGGGGGTGACCCACTGATGATACGTCAAGCCGGATGTGCTCACGTTGACAGAACTCCTTCATGGCACCCTTTGACAGATTGGTGCCATTGTCTGTTATAATGCCGTGTGGAAAGCCAAACTGGAAGATCACCTTTTTGATGAATTGAACTGCCGTGGCTGCGTCACACTTACTAACTGGCTCTGCATCCACCCACTTCGTGAACTTATCAACCGCCACCAAAAGGTGGGTCTTCTTGTCCTTGGAACTCTTGAAAGGCCCAACCATATCCAGCCCCCAAGTTGCAAACGGCCAGGTGATTGGAATCATCCTCAATTCTTGAGCTGGTACATGAGCACGCCGTGAGAATTTCTGACAGCCATCACATCTTTTAACCAAGTCCTCGGCATCAGCATGAGCTGTCAACCAGTAGAAACCGTGACGAAACGCCTTGGCCACCAAAGATTTTGAACCGGCGTGGTGTCCACAATCTCCTTCGTGGATCTCACGCAAAATTTCACGGCCTTCCTCAGGAGATACACAGCGTTGAAACGCCCCTGTCACACTGCAATGATGTAACTCTCCATTGATAATAGTCATGGACTTGGACCGCCGGGTTATCTGTCTGGCCAAAATTTCATCCTCTGGTAACTCGCCCCGGTCTATATACGCCAGATACGGAACCGTCCAATCCGGGATAACATGTAGAGCTGCCACCAACTGAGCCTCCGGATCAGGAACAGCCAAATCCTCTTCACCAGGGAGCTTGACGGACGGATTATGCAAAACATCCAGGAAGACATTAGGTGGAACCGGTTTACGTTGGGAACCCAGGCGGCTTAAAGCGTCTGCCGCTTCATTCTTCCGCCGGTCCACATGATCCACCTGATAACCTTTGAAGTGACCTGCAACAATATACACCTCACGACGATATGCTGCCATTAGTGGGTCCTTGGAATCCCAAGTGTCGCACACTTGTTGAGCCACCAGATCCGAGTCACCGAAGCACTTAACTCGGCTGAGATTCATCTCCTTAGCCATCCGAAGACCATGGAGTAAGGCCTCATATTCAGCTGCATTATTAGTGCAAGGGAACATTAAACAGAGAACATAACAAAACTTATCACCTCGTGGGGAAGTTAACACGACTCCAGCCCCCGAGCCCTCCAATTGCCTGGACCCATCAAAATGAATTGTCCAATAAGTTTGATCCGGCTTCTCTTCTGGCGCTTGTAATTCTGTCCAATCATTGATGAAATCCACAAGTGCCTGAGATTTGATCGCCGTTCGGGGTATGTATTTCAACCCGTGAGACCCGAGCTCGATAGCCCACTTAGCAATCTGACCAGTTGCCTCCCTATTCTGGATTATATCCCCCAGAGGAGCAGAGCTGACCACCGTGATGGGATGACCTTGGAAATACTGCTTAAGCTTCCGGCTTGCCATGAAAACCCCATACACCAATTTTTGCCAATGCGGGTACCTCTGCTTGGATTCAATGAGTACCTCACTAATATAGTAAACCGGCCGCTGAATCGGATATTCCTTTCCTGCCTCCTTGCGCTCCACCACAATAGACACACTAACAGCCCGAGCGTTAGCTGCCACATATAGCAACAATGGCTCTTTGTCAACCGGAGCAGCGAGAACCGGCGGATTAGCTAGCTGCCGCTTTAAGTCCTCAAGTGCTTCATTAGCGGCATCACTCCAGACGAAGTTATCCGTTTTCTTCAGCACCTGATACAAAGGGATGGCCTTCTCGCCGAGGCGACTGACAAAACGGCTCAACGCGGCAATCCGGCCTGCCAGGCGTTGAACATCATTGATACACTTTGGTTTAGCCAAGGAGGTGATGGCTTTGATCTTTTCCGGATTAGCTTCAATGTGTTGGAAATATGCCCTAGAGGCAATAATAAATGGTTATTATTATATTTCTTTGTTCATGGTAATTGTCTATTATTCATGCTATAATTGTATTGTCCGGAAATCGTGATACATGTGTGAATACATAGACCACAACCTGTCCCTAGTAAGCCTCTAGTTGACTAGCTCGTTGATCCACAGATAGTCACGGTTTCCTGACTATGGACATTGTATGTCATTGATAACGGGATCACATCATTAGGAGAATGATGTGATGGACAAGACCCAATCCTAAGCATAGCATAAAAGATCGTGTAGTTTCGTTTGCTAGAGCTTTTCCAATGTCAAGTATCTTTTCCTTAGACCATGAGATCGTGCAACTCCCGGATACCGTAGGAGTGCTTTGGGTGTGCCAAACGTCACAACGTAACTGGGTGACTATAAAGGTGCACTACGGGTATCTCCGAAAGTGTCTGTTGGGTTGGCACGGATCGAGACTGGGATTTGTCACTCCGTATGACGGAGAGGTATCTCTGGGCCCACTCGGTAATGCATCATCATAATGAGCTCAATGTGACTAAGGCGTTAGTCACGGGATCATGCATTGCGGTACGAGTAAAGAGACTTGCCGGTAACGAGATTGAACAAGGTATTGGGATACCGACGATCGAATCTCGGGCAAGTAACATACCGATTGACAAAGGGAATTGCATACGGATTGATTGAATCCTCGACACCGTGGTTCCTCCGATGAGATCATCGTGGAACATGTGGGAGCCAACATGGGTATCCAGATCCTGCTGTTGGTTATTGACCGGAGAGGCGTCTCGGTCATGTCTGCATGTCTCCCGAACCCGTAGGGTCTACACACTTAAGGTCCGATGACGCTAGGGTTGTAGAGATATATGTATGCGGAAACCCGAAAGTTGTTCGGAGTCCCGGATGAGATCCCGGACGTCACGAGAGGTTCCGGAATGGTCCGGAGGTGAAGAATTATATATAGGAAGTCCAGTTTCGGCCACCGGGAAAGTTTCGGGGGTTATCGGTATTGTACCGGGACCACCGGAAGGGTCCCGGGGGTCCACTGGGTGGGGCCACCTGTCCCGGAGGGCCCCGTGGGCTGAAAGTGGAAGGGAACCAGCCCCTAGTGGGCTGGGGCGCCCCCCTTGGGCCTCCCCCCATGCGCCTAGGGTTGGGAACCCTAGGGGGGAGTTCCCCCTTGCCTTGGGGGGCAAGGCACCCCTCCCCCCCCCCACTTGGCCGCCGCCCCCCTGGATCTGATCTCCAGGGCCGGCGCCCCCCCCAGGGGCCTATATAAAGGGGGGGAGGGAGGGCAGCACAAAACAGCCTTGGGCGCCTCCCTCCTCCCCTGCAACACCTCTCTCTCTCGTAGAAGCTCGGCGTAGCCCTGCGGAGACCCGCTACATCCACCACCACGCCGTCGTGCTGCTGGATCTCCATCAACCTCTCCTTCCCCCTTGCTGGATCAAGAAGGAGGAGACGTCGCTGCACCGTACGTGTGTTGAACGCGGAGGTGCCGTCCGTTCGGCACTCGGTCATCGGTGATTTGGATCACGGCGAGTACGACTCCGTCATCCACGTTCATTGGAACGCTTCCGCTCGCGATATACAAGGGTATGTAGATGCACTCCTTTCCCCTCGTTGCTAGTAGACTCCATAGATGCATCTTGGTGAGCGTAGGAAAATTTTAAATTATGCTACGATTCCCAACACAATGCCCCTGTTAGACACCAAAAAGCCCAGGAGCTTCCTTGCAGGTACACCAAAGACACATTTGGCCGGATTAAGCATCATTTTATAAACCCGCAGGTTATCAAAGGTTTCCTTCAAGTCATCAATCAATGTCTCCTTCTTCCTTGATTTTACCACAATATCATCCACATAGGCATGAACATTGCGGCCGATCTGTTTATGAAGACAATTCTGCACACACCGTTGATAAGTTTCTTGTGCACTCTTGAGCCCAAAGGGCATGGACACATAGCAGAAGGCTCCAAAGGGAGTTATGAAGGCTGTCTTCTCCTGGTCCTTAACTGCCATTTTGATCTGATGATAACCAGAATATGCATCCAAAAAACTTAAACGCTCACAACCCACCGTAGCATCAATAATTTGATCAATGCGGGGGAGGGCAAAAGGATCTGCTGGACAAGCTTTGTTGAGATCTGTGTAGTCCACACACATACGCCAAGTGCCATTCTTCTTGAGGATGAAGCGGCCCGGACCGACCTTACACGTACGCTTACGTGAGACTGGTTCCACCGACTGACATGCACAAGTTGCATAAGGTGGCTAGCGGGTGTCTGTCTCTCCTACTTTAGTCGGAACGGATTCGATGAAAAGGGTCCTTATGAAGGGTAAATAGAAATTGGCAAATCACGTTGTGGTCATACGTAGGTAAGAAAACGTTCTTGCTAAAAACCTACAAACCACGTAAAAACTTGCAACAACAATTAGAGGACGTCTAACGTGTTTTTGCAGCAAGTGCTATGTGATGTGATATGGCCAGAAGATGTGATGAATGATATATGTGATGTATGAGATTGATCATATTCTTGTAATAGGAATCACGACTTGCATGTCGATGAGTATGACAACCGGCAGGAGCCATAGGAGTTGTCTTTATTATTTTGTATGACCTGCGTGTCATTAAATAAACGCCATGTAAATTACTTTACTTTATTGCTCAACGCGTTAGCCATAGAAGTAGAAGTAATCGTTGGCGTGATGACTTCATGAAGACACAATGATGGAGATCATGATGATGGAGATCATGGTGTCATGCCGGTGACAAAGATGATCATGGTGCCCCGAAGATGGAGATCAAAGGAGCATGATGATATTGGCCATATCATGTCACTATTTGATTGCATGTGATGTTTATCATGTTTTTGCATCTTATTTGCTTAGAACGACGGTAGCAAGTAGGATGATCCCTTATAATAATTTCAAGAAAGTGTTCACCCTAACTGTGCACCGTTGCGAAGGTTCGTTGTTTCGAAGCACCACGTGATGATCGGGTGTGATAGATTCTAACATTCGAATACAACGGGTGTTGACGAGCCTAGCATGTACAGACATGGCCTCGGAACACACGCAATACACTTAGGTTCACTTGACGAGCCTAGCATGTACAGACATGGCCTCGGAACACGGAGGACCGAAAGGTCGAGCATGAGTCGTATAGAAGATACGATCAACATGGAGATGTTCACCGATCTTGACTAGTCCGTCTCACGTGATGATCGGACACGGCCTAGTCGAATTCGGATCATGTTACACTTAGATGACTAGAGGGATGTCTATCTGAGTGGGAGTTCATTAAATAATTTGATTATATGAACTTAATTATCATGAACTTAGTCTAAATCTTTACACTATGTATTGTAGATCAAATGGCCCACGTTGTCCTCAATTTCAACGCGTTCCTAGAGAAAACAAAGCTGAAAGATGATGGCAGCAACTATACGGACTGGGTCCGGAACCTGAGGATCATCCTCATAGCAGCCAAGAAAGATTATGTCTTAGAAGCACCGCTAGGTGAAGCACCAATCCCTGAGAACCAAGACGTTATGAACGCTTGGCAGCAGCGTGCTGATGATTACTCCCTCGTTCAGTGCGGCATGCTTTACAGCTTAGAACCGGGTCTCCAAAAGCGTTTTGAGAAACATGGAGCATATGAGATGTTCGAGGAGCTAAAACTGGTTTTTCAAGCTCATGCCCGGGTCGAGAGATATGATGTCTCCGACAAGTTCTTCAGCTGTAAAATGGAGGAGAACAGTTCTGTTAGTGAGCACATACTCAGAATGTCTGGGTTGCACAACCGCTTGTCTCAGCTGGGAGTTAATCTCCCGGATGACGCGGTCATTGACAGAATCCTCCAGTCGCTTCCACCAAGCTACAAGAGCTTTGTGATGAACTACAATATGCAGGGGATGGAAAAGACCATTCCCGAGGTATATTCAATGCTGAAATCAGCTGAGGTAGAGATCAGAAAAGAACATCAAGTGTTGATGGTGAATAAAACCACTAAGTTCAAGAAGGGCAAGGGTAAGAAGAACTTCAAGAATGACGGCAAGGGAATTGCCGCGCCCGGTAAACCAGTTACCGGGAAGAAGTCAAAGAATGGACCCAAGCCCGAGACTGAGTGCTTTTATTGCAAGGGAAGTGGTCACTGGAAGCGGAACTGCCCCGAATATTTAGCGGACAAGAAGAAGGCCGACAACACCCAAGGTATATGTGATATACTAGTAATTGATGTGTACCTTACCAGTACTCGTAGTAGCTCCTGGGTATTTGATACCGGTGCGGTTGCTCATATTTGTAACTCAAAGCAGGAACTACGGAATAAACGGAGACTGGCAAAGGACGAGGTGACGATGCGCGTCGGGAATGGTTCCAAGGTCGATGTGATCGCCGTTGGCACGCTACCTCTGCATCTACCCACGGGATTAGTTTTAAACCTCAATAATTGTTATTTAGTGCCAGCTTTGAGCATGAACATTGTATCTGGATCTCGTTTAATTCGAGATGGCTACTCATTTAAATCTGAGAATAATGGTTGTTCTATTTATTTGAGAGATATGTTTTATGGTCATGCCCCGCTGATCAATGGTTTATTTTTGATGAATCTCGAACGTGATGTTACACATGTTCATAGTGTGAATACCAAAAGATGTAAAGTTGATAACGATAGTCCCACATACTTGTGGCACTGCCGCCTTGGTCACATTGGTGTCAAGCGCATGAAGAAGCTCCATGCAGATGGACTTTTGGAGTCTCTTGATTACGAATCATTTGACACGTGCGAACCATGCCTCATGGGTAAGATGACCAAGACTCCGTTCTCCGGAACAATGGAGCGAGCAACCAACTTATTGGAAATCATACATACCGATGTGTGTGGTCCAATGAGTGTTGAGGCTCGTGGAGGATATCGTTATGTTCTCACTCTCACTGATGATTTAAGTAGATATGGGTATGTCTACCTAATGAAACACAAGTCTGAAACCTTTCAAAAGTTCAAGGAATTTCAGAGTGAAGTTGAGAATCAACGTGACAGGAAAATAAAATTCTTACGATCAGATCGTGGTGGAGAATATTTAAGTCACGAATTTGGTACACACTTAAGGAAATGTGGAATAGTTTCACAACTCACACCGCCTGGAACACCTCAGAGAAATGGTGTGTCCGAACGTCGTAATCGCACTCTATTGGATATGGTGCGATCTATGATGTCTCTTACCGATTTACCGCTCTCATTTTGGGGTTATGCTTTAGAGACTGCCGCATTCACTTTAAATAGGGCACCGTCTAAATCCGTTGAGACGACACCGTATGAATTATGGTTTGGGAAGAAACCTAAGCTGTCGTTTCTAAAAGTTTGGGGATGCGATGCTTATGTCAAGAAACTTCAACCTGAAAAGCTCAAACCCAAATCGGAAAAATGCGTCTTCATAGGATACCCTAAGGAAACTATTGGGTATACCTTCTACCTCAGATCCGAAGGCAAGATCTTCGTTGCAAAGAACGGGTCCTTTCTAGAGAAGGAGTTTCTCTCGAAAGAATTGAGTGGGAGGAAAGTGGAACTTGATGAGGTGATAGTCACCCCTTCCGAACCGGAAAGTAGCGCAGCGCAGGAAAATGTTCCTGTGGTGCCTACACCGACTGGGGAGGAAGTTAATGATGATGATCATGAAGCTTCAGATCAAGTTGCTGAACTTCGTAGGTCCACAAGGACACGTTCCGCACCAGAGTGGTACGGCAACCCTGTCCTGGAAATCATGTTGTTAGACAACGGTGAACCTTCGAACTATGAAGAAGCGATGGCGGGCCCGGATTCCGACAAATGGCTAGAAGCCATGAAATCCGAGATAGATTCCATGTATGAAAACAAAGTATGGACTTTGACTGACTTGCCCGATGAGCGGCGAGCCATAGAAAACAAATGGATCTTTAAGAAGAAGACGGACGCAGATGGTAATGTGACCATCTACAAAGCTCGACTTGTCGCTAAGGGTTATCGACAAGTTCAAGGGGTTGACTACGATGAGACTTTCTCACCCGTAGCGAAGCTGAAGTCCGTCCGAATCATGTTAGCAATTGCCGCATACTTTGATTATGAGATATGGCATATGGACGTCAAAACGGCATTCCTTAACGGCTTCCTTAAGGAAGAGTTGTATATGATGCAGCCGGAAGGTTTTGTCGGTCCTAAGAATGCTAACAAAGTATGCAAGCTCCAACGCTCAATCTATGGGCTGGTGCAAGCATCTCGGAGTTGGAACATTCGCTTTGATGAGATGATCAAAGCATTTGGGTTTACACAGACTTATGGAGAAGCCTGTGTTTACAAGAAAGTGAGTGGGAGCTCTGTAGTATTTCTCATATTATATGTGGATGACATACTATTGATGGGAAATGATATAGAATTCTTGAAAGTATAAAGGCCTATTTGAATAAGTGTTTTTCAATGAAGGACCTTGGAGAAGCTGCTTATATATTAGGCATCAAGATCTATAGAGATAGATCAAGACGCCTCATTAGTCTTTCACAGAGTACATACCTTGACAAGATATTGAAGAAGTTCAATATGGATCAGTCCAAGAAGGGGTTCTTGCCTGTATTGCAAGGTGTGCAATTGAGCACGGCTCAATGCCCGACCACGGCAGAAGATATAGAAGAGATGAGTGTCATCCCCTATGCCTCGGCCATAGGGTCTATTATGTATGCCATGCTGTGTACCAGACCTGATGTAAACCTTGCCGTAAGTTTGGTAGGAAGGTACCAAAGTAATCCCGGCAAGGAACACTGGACAGCGGTCAAGAATATCCTGAAGTACCTGAAGAGGACTAAGGATATGTTTCTCGTTTATGGAGGTGACGAAGAGCTCGTCGTAAAGGGTTACGTCGACGCTAGCTTCGACACAGATCTGGATGACTCGAAGTCACAGACCGGATACGTGTATATTTTGAATAGAGGAGCAGTAAGCTGGTGCAGTTGCAAGCAAAGCGTCGTGGCGAGATCTACATGTGAAGCGGAATACATGGCAGCCTCGGAGGCAGCACAGGAAGCAGTCTGGATGAAGGAGTTCATTACCGACATAGGGGTGATTCCCAATGCGTCGGGCCCAATGACTCTCTTCTGTGACAACACTGGAGCTATTGCCCTTGCGAAGGAGCCCAGGTTTCACAGGAAGACCAGACATATCAAGCATCGCTTCAACTCCATTCGTGAAAGTGTTCAAAATGGAGACATAGATATTTGTAAAGTACATACGGACCTGAATGTAGCAGATCCGTTGACTAAACCTCTCCCTAGGGTAAAACATGATCAACACCAGGACGCAATGGGTGTTCGATTCATCACAATGTAACTAGATTATTGACTCTAGTGCAAGTGGGAGACTGTTGGAAATATGCCCTAGAGGCAATAATAAATGGTTATTATTATATTTCTTTTTTCATGGTAATTGTCTATTATTCATGCTATAATTGTATTGTCCGGAAATCGTGATACATGTGTGAATACATAGACCACAACCTGTCCCTAGTAAGCCTCTAGTTGACTAGCTCGTTGATCAACAGATAGTCACGGTTTCCTGACTATGGACATTGGATGTCATTGATAACGGGATCACATCATTAGGAGAATGATGTGATGGACAAGACCCAATCCTAAGCATAGCATAAAAGATCGTGTAGTTTCGTTTGCTAGAGCTTTTCCAATGTCAAGTATCTTTTCCTTAGACCATGAGATCGTGCAACTCCCGGATACCGTAGGAGTGCTTTGGGTGTGCCAAACGTCACAACGTAACTGGGTGACTATAAAGGTGCACTACGGGTATCTCCGAAAGTGTCTGTTGGGTTGGCACGGATCGAGACTGGGATTTGTCACTCCGTATGACGGAGAGGTATCTCTGGGCCCACTCGGTAATGCATCATCATAATGAGCTCAATGTGACTAAGGCGTTAGTCACGGGATCATGCATTGCGGTACGAGTAAAGAGACTTGCCGGTAACGAGATTGAACAAGGTATTGGGATACCGACGATCGAATCTCGGGCAAGTAACATACCGATTGACAAAGGGAATTGCATACGGATTGATTGAATCCTCGACACCGTGGTTCATCCGATGAGATCATCGTGGAACATGTGGGAGCCAACATGGGTATCCAGATCCCGCTGTTGGTTATTGACCGGAGAGGCGTCTCGGTCATGTCTGCATGTCTCCCGAACCCGTAGGGTCTACACACTTAAGGTCCGGTGACGCTAGGGTTGTAGAGATATATGTATGCGGAAACCCGAAAGTTGTTCGGAGTCCCGGATGAGATCCCGGACGTCACGAGAGGTTCCGGAATGGTCCGGAGGTGAAGAATTATATATAGGAAGTCCAGTTTCGGCCACCGGGAAAGTTTCGGGGGTTATCGGTATTGTACCGGGACCACCGGAAGGGTCCCGGGGGTCCACTGGGTGGGGCCACCTGTCCCGGAGGGCCCCGTGGGCTGAAAGTGGAAGGGAACCAGCCCCTAGTGGGCTGGGGCGCCCCCCTTGGGCCTCCCCCCATGCGCCTAGGGTTGGGAACCCTAGGGGGGAGTTCCCCCTTGCCTTGGGGGGCAAGGCACCCCTCCCCCCCCCCACTTGGCCGCCGCCCCCCTGGATCTGATCTCCAGGGCCGGCGCCCCCCCAGGGGCCTATATAAAGGGGGGGAGGGAGGGCAGCACAAAACAGCCTTGGGCGCCTCCCTCCTCCCCTGCAACACCTCTCTCTCTCGTAGAAGCTCGGCGTAGCCCTGCGGAGACCCGCTACATCCACCACCACGCCGTCGTGCTGCTGGATCTCCATCAACCTCTCCTTCCCCCTTGCTGGATCAAGAAGGAGGAGACGTCGCTACACCGTACGTGTGTTGAACGCGGAGGTGCCGTCCGTTCGGCACTCGGTCATCGGTGATTTGGATCACGGCGAGTACGACTCCGTCATCCACGTTCATTGGAACGCTTCCGCTCGCGATATACAAGGGTATGTAGATGCACTCCTTTCCCCTCGTTGCTAGTAGACTCCATAGATGCATCTTGGTGAGCGTAGGAAAATTTTAAATTATGCTACGATTCCCAACACAATGCCCCTGTTAGACACCAAAAAGCCCAGGAGCTTCCCTGCAGGTACACCAAAGACACATTTGGCCGGATTAAGCATCATTTTATAAACCCGTAGGTTATCAAAGGTTTCCTTCAAGTCATCAATCAATGTCTCCTTCTTCCTTGATTTTACCACAATATCATCCACATAGGCATGAACATTGCGGCCGATCTGTTTATGAAGACAATTCTGCACACACCGTTGATAAGTTTCTTGTGCACTCTTGAGCCCAAAGGGCATGGACACATAGCAGAAGGCTCCAAAGGGAGTTATGAAGGCTGTCTTCTCCTGGTCCTTAACTGCCATTTTGATCTGATGATAACCAGAATATGCATCCAAAAAACTTAAACGCTCACAACCCACCGTAGCATCAATAATTTGATCAATGCGGGGGAGGGCAAAAGGATCTGCTGGACAAGCTTTGTTGAGATCTGTGTAGTCCACACACATACGCCAAGTGCCATTCTTCTTGAGGACCAGCACCGGATTAGCCAACCACTCAGGACGGAATACTTCAACGATAAATCCAGCCGCCAAGAGCCTGGCTACTTGTTCTCCAATAGCTTTGCGTCTTTCTTCATTGAACCGGCGGAGAAACTGATTGACCGGTTTATACTTAGCATCAACATTGAGAGTGTGCTCAACGAGTTCTCTCGGTACACCAGGCACGTCAGAAGGCTGCCATGCAAAGATGTCCCGATTCTCACGGATGAACTCGATGAGCGCGCTTTCCTATTTCGGATCCAAGTTAGCGCTGATGCTAAACTGCTTGGACGAATCGCCAGGCACGAAGTCAACAAGTTTAGTCTCATCAGCGGATTTAAACTTCAGGGCCGGATCATGCTCCGTAGTTGGTTTCTTCAACGAAGTCATATCTGCCGGATCAACATTGTCCTTGTAAAACTTCAACAACTCTGTTGCACAAACCGACTCAGCATAAGCCGCATCACCTTCCTCACACTCCAGAGCAATCTTGCGGCTTCCATGCACGGTTATAGTTCCCTTGTGACCCGGTATCTTGAGCTGTAGATAGACATAACAAGGCCGTGCCATAAACTTAGCATAAGCTGGCCGTCCAAATAGGGCATGATACGGGCTTCTGATTTTCACCACTTCAAAGGTCAAGGTTTCTGATCTCGAGTCATGCTCATCTCCAAAAGCCACCTCCAGAGCTATCTTACCAACAGGATATGCCGACTTACCAGGCACCACACCATGGAACACCGTATTGGACGGTTTAAGATTTTTATCTGTTAGCCCCATGCGACGGAAAGTTTCATAATAAAGGATATTGATACTACTCCCTCCATCCATGAGTACCTTAGTGAACTTATAACCTCCCACCTGAGGTGCCACCACCAGAGCCAGATGACCCGGATTGTCAACCCGGGGTGGATGATCTTCTCAACTCCACACAATGGGCTACTCGGACCAACGCAAATAACGGGGCACCGCCGGTTCAACGGCATTCACCACCCTTTTATGAAGCTTCTGATCGCGCTTGTCCAAGCTAGTGGTGAAGACATGATACTGTCCGCTGTTCAACTGCTTCGGGTTGCTCTGGTAACCCGACTGCTGCTGCTGCTGATTGCCCTGATGATTATAGCCACCTTGGTTACCTTGATTACTTTGATTGTTATGTCCACCCTGATTGCCATGGAATCCTGAACCGGAATTTCCTCCGCCATAACCCGGCCCATGAGAGACAGAGCCCGAACCACCTTCTGATCCATGATCATACCGGAAAGAATCAGAATTTTTGAACTCTTGCATGATGTAACAATCTTTCCAGACATGTGTAGACGGTTCCTCCTTCGTCCCATGTTTTGGACAGGGCTAGTTCAACAGATACGACAACCGGTCCGGATAGGATTCGGCATTCCACTGCACCGGGGCGGTTTACCCTTACGCCGCTGGCCCTTTTCGTGTGTATTAGTGTTAGCCACAAAGTCTAAACTGTGGTCCGCTTTATGCTTGCCGCCGTTTCCATGACCCGCCGGGTTGTGGTGCTGCCCCTTGGCGTTGCCGCTCTTCTTTCCCTTCCCTGTCTTATCATCGTCAGACTCGGGATCCTTGGTACTATCAGAGTCGGCATACTTCACCAGTGTAGCCATGATGGTTCCCATGTCATTACAATGACGTTTGAGCCGTCCCAACTTCAACTTCAAGGGTTCAAACCGGCAATTGCCTTCCAATGTTAAAACTGCGGTGTCAGCGTTGATGCGGTCTGATGAATGCAAAATCTCCGAAACCCGGCGCACCCAATGGGTTGTTGACTCTCCTTCCTCCTGGACACAGGCAGCTAAGTCCACAATTGACATGGGCTGCTTGCATGTATCCTTGAAATTCTGAATAAACCGGGCTCTCAACTCGGCCCATGACCTGATAGAATTAGCCAGTAAGCTCTTTAGCCAAGTGCGGGCCGTTCCTTCTAGCATCATGGTGAAGTACTTCGCACATGCCGCATCATCCACGTCCAGCATCTCCATGGCCATCTCGTAGCTTTCAACCCATGTTTCAGGGGATAAATCGGCGGTGTAACTCGGCACCTTGCGCGGGCCCTTGAAATCCTTGGGCAGGCGCACATTGCGCAACGCTGGGACAAGACATGGCACTCCCAAGGAACTAGAGGTAACTCCTGGTTCCACCGATGTGGTTGGACGAACCGGAGTAAGCTGACGGGCCTCGTGCTGCGCCGCTAACTCGGCCTCTCTGCGTGCCCGAGCCCGGTCCACCACCTCCTGAGCACCACCAGCACCACCCGCCGGGTTATGGCCATGGGGCGGATCACGGTTCCACGCATTGCTTGATACTGCCAGTTCATCCATACGCCTGCTGTAACTCCGGCTTGGATGGGGAGTGGAATGAATCCGATCGCGACTATATGAATAAGCCTCCTGTTGAACCAAGGCTGTCTGAAGAAGCTCCTTAACCCGACGCGTCTCGACCACTGCTGGAGAATCGCCTTCGATCGGGATGGCCGCCAGCCGTGAAGCGGCAGCGACAATGTTGTCCATTTGGTTAGAATAATGACCCGGTGGCGTGGGGACATGAGGTACCACAATGTTGTTCTGACGAGGCGGATCCACCAAACGTGGCTGAACCGGCGCCCCTACTCCGGGTGCCTCTGCCCGGTTTACCACCGGCGGATTACTAGTCCCTGCTCCTAGCGTCATAAACCGGCGGCAGGCGAGATCGGTGCCTCCTCTTAAGGACTTCGTTCGACGCACTCTGATCCAGCATAATCCGGTAAGCTTGTACATCCAAAGCGGCCCGCTCCGCGGCTATCCTGGTATCCTCAACTGCTTAGTCGGCTTTTGCCTGGGTGATCTGATCTTTCACTTTCGCGATTTCCGCATTGTGTGCATCCTGATCCGCCGGGTTAACCTTCGCCATTAGCATTGCCAACACATCAAAAAATCAGATAGAACCTGAGCTGGCGGTCGCACAGGGCCTCCTGCCCCAGCCACTGCCGCCGCTGCTGATCCGGAAATCATCGCCGCTGCGGTCGAAGAGTGGAGCGCTGGTTGCGTGCCGGCCATGAAGATTGCCACCCGGTTTGGCAGATCAAAGGGGTCCGGAATACTGTCGCCATTGGAACAGCCCTCAATCCGGCCATCTTGTAACTGATATAACGACTCGGTCTCTCCAGTCGATGACTCGTCGCCCGAATAAACGACGGTCTCACCACCAGATTCCGATCTATCCTCAGATTCCCCTCCATGGATAACTCCCACGAAGGCACGCTTCATGATAGGCTTGACCCGTGCAGATCTCGCACGCTGAGCCGTTTCGACGAGGTCGGTGCAGATGTCCGGCTCAGGGCCCGGTTCGCTGATCTTACCAATGAAAACGTGTATGCCACCAAAGGGGACCCGGTACCCGTACTCGATTGAGCCGGCTCGGGGCCCCAGCCTGCATCGTCGATGTAGAGCTTGCCGCGATGACTTTTGGTCATCCGGCCCACAGGGTAACCCTTGAGTCCTTCGAAGTTGCCCTCCAAGGACTTGAAACCATCGTGCGATAGCCCCACGGTGGGCGCCAACTGTCGTGGTTTTGTCACGGCAGATGTCCTAGAGAAAGGACTTAGTCGTGGAGCCATCGCTACGGGTTAGCTTAAAGGGGTAAAAGCGGACAAGGGACGCAAGAGAGTTTTATACTAGTTCGGCCCCTTACGATGAAGGTAAAAGCCTACGTCTAGTTGTGATGGAATTGATGGGGTTTCGATGACCAGGGAGCGAATACGCTTTGCCTGAGTCTCAAGTTGTTGTCTGTTGTCCTTGAACCGCCACCGGGTCGTCCCCTTATATACATGGGTTGACGCCCGTCGGTTTACAGACTCCGAGGCCGGCTCATAATCGTGTCCGGCTCGGTCTCTACTACTTCTATCTTACAACACAAGTTTACATCTCAATGCCGGTTTGTGTCTACAGGCCTTAAACCAGCTTTGGGCCCTGGGCCTTCATGAAGCGTCACCGTCTGTCTTCATGGGTTTCAGATACAGATGAACTACTTTGAAGTTAACCCGGCCTCTCCTGGCCGGTTTACGCCTAGTGGTAATATCCCCAACAGTTACAGTCTTTTTTTTGAAATATCCAGTTGATGACTGGCTTGCATTGATTGATAGCAGAGAGCAAAATGGAAATACAAATCGGGCGGGGACTGGGGAGTGATCAGAAGATTAAGGAAATAAAAGGAAGAAGGGTAAAAGGAAGCGTTTGTGACCGGCGGAAATGCCGAACCTTGGGCCGGTCGTGCGCGAGTCATACGATCCACCCAGATCCATCGTCCCGTGTTGGTTCCCGATGTGGCCATGTCATACGGGGGCCCATCTCATCCACCTGCAGATGCTTATCTCTTCCAATCACTCATTCAGATCCCCTCTCCCTCTCACTCCCCTTTCTCCAGACGTGCCACTCTCCTCTCTTCCTCCCATGATGCGGTTGTATCCTTCTCCTAGGCTGCCGGCGAGCTTCTGCGAGCCCTTTTCCCTCCATTTTGTTTTCCGGATCAGAGAAAGTTGTTGCAAAGGGAGGCCATGGGCTGCTTGCAACCCGAGAAAGCCATGGCCGTGCATATCCTCGATGAGGTCGGACATTTTTGCAACTGGCGTGGACTAGAGGTGACGGCCATCGATGCTGAAGCTGCAACCGGCTCTGCGATTTGCTTCAACCGGCACCAGGAAAGCTACCATCGGTGCCCGGGTTTGTTGCAACCAGGCGACGATGAAGTGTGGCTGGCGTTGGCGGGCTACAAATTTCGTTGCAACCGACAGTGGGAAAGCTACCACTAGCGACCGATTTTTTGTTGCAACTGGCGTGCGTTGGTGCAAGCGACGTGTGGTGGTGCGATGAGCGGTGACATGGGCTGACCATGGAGTACGCTTTTTTGCTACCACCATGGTGTTCGCTGTTGCATCGACGGGGAGCTCATCGTGGATGACCCGACCTCATAGATGGGACTCCACCTGTTGCTGGGATGCCTGGATGTCGCGTCCTTCCGATGACAGCTGCGATGCATCACGCCTCATGCTGCTTGTACGAACCGCCGACGGCAAGGGCTGGAACTGGCGACACCCACTGCCGCCACCATGCCGACGTGAAGCTGGAACCGGCATAGCACCATGCTACAACTGACATCTTATTTTGCTGCAACTGGCATAGCACCCTGCTACAACCGGGGTCTCATTTTGCTACAACGCACCGCTGGCATCGCATTTTTACTACAACCGCGTTGCCTTTTTGCTACAACCGGCTTCCTTTTTGCTACAATCGGTGGCGGCACTGATGTAGACGTTCATGGGGAAATCAAATCAGATTAAAGTGTGCGAAGGATTTCTTTTTCTTTTTCTTTCTCAGCATGGGGGCCAGCCCTCGATCTGGAGCGTACGTATGTACGCACGCGATCAGAAGCTCCGCGGGCGACCGGCCTAAATTTGAGCCGGCGTACCGGCGCATATCATCGCCTAAGGGTAAAAGCCCTTAGGCAAAGATCAAAACAACTCTGATATTTCACGGAGGGTACCCAAAAGGGTGCTCAAAAAACTTGGCTCCTGCTTGTCGCCACAGCTCAATGGAGTTTCTGATGGCCCCTGTTATATTGAGCCAGCTTGCAGTCTTGGCTCTGAAGGTGCAGCAACCTGCCAGTTGGGCAACACCGTGTCTTGGTCTTGCACAGTGTCATGACAGTAGATACGCGCGTGGTCGGCCGTGCGCAAGGGTTGTGCCTTCCTATCCCCTGACCTAAACCAGAAACGATGTAGTCCGACTGAAAGAGCATGCGCGCGCGCCGCATTGCCGAGCCACCGAGTTCGTCTGGAAGTTGACTCGAGGCTACGACTCTCGAACCCCGATCGCTGCACATATATATAATCGCAAGGAAAGCAAATCACCGCACCAGTGAAAGTACAAAGGGCGTGTTTGGTTGCCTGCATCGAGCCCAACTAGGCCCGCGCGGGAAGGGAGAGGCCTGTTTGGTTGCCTGGTTTTCCTGTTGGGCTTGCATCACACGCTCCTCAAAGCAGCCCAGAGCCTGGCTCGCTGGAAACGCTCGGATCGGCAGTTTCTCGCGAGCCAGGCTGAGTGCGGCGCGAGGTCGCACGGGCGGGAGCGAGGCGAGGGCGAGGGCGAGGGGGGATGGCGGGAGATGGAAATCTGGCGCGCCGTCCCGGTGCCAAATTAGCCTCACCCCCCTTTCACTCGCTCACCCATTAGCCACTACCCCCCTTTCTTCCCTACTGCCTCACCACCGGCGGCGGCTGCGATTTCATATCTGCGCTATAGGCGGCGGTGGCGGCGGAAGAGGCGGCAGCGTTTGCAGCGGATCTGGTGCTCCCCTTGCTATTGGCCACCGTCTGGTCAACCTAGTATGTGCCATGGCTCCCCCTACGTCGTCCTCATCTCCGATGTCGGTAAGCAGCACCCCTCCCCCCTTTGTTAGCTCAGTGGTTAGGCCGTTAAGCTAGGTGTAGGATCGATTTCCCACTGAACGAACCGTCGATGTCGACTAGGTTATGGATGCACGGATGAGGCTGATAATCCAGGCAGCAGCACTGATTGGTGTGATTCAGGCATGGGTCATGTTCATGCACCAGAGAGCTGTTCGTCGTGCTGGGAGACCTTTGATCCGCTATGGTCCATTGTTTCCCCAGGAACAGGAGAGGATCCAAAATCTGGACTACATCTACAACTGCAATGACGTCGAGGCTCTGTGGATGCTTAGAATGAAAAGAGCACCATTTGCCAGGCTTGTCGAGACCTTTAGGAGCAGGGGGCTATTACAAGATAGCATCAACACCAGTGTCGAAGAGCAAGTGGCCATGTTCCTCCATGTTGATGGCCATAACCAGAGGTTCAGGGTCATTCACAACATGTTCAGGAGATCAATGGAGACCATCTCTAGGTACTTCAAGCAGGTGCTTTATGTTGTTGGGGAGCTTAGAGGAGAGATGATCAGGAGACCATCTGGCCAGACTCCACCCAAGATTCGCGAAAGCCCAAGATGGTATCCATACTTCAAGGTGAGCATTGACAATATACACTTTTCATGGCTTGATATGCTTGTATTGTTCAAGTTGAGCACTAACACAGGCTTGTGATGCCATTTTCAGGATTGCATTGGGGCAATAGATGGTACTCATGTCACTGCCAGAGTTCCTAGGTCACAGTCTGCAGCATACAGGGGGAGGAAGCACTACACAACACTACAAAAAAAATACACTTCTGTGATGATACGTGTTTGTCACAGTAGGTCGCGTTTTTTGTCATGCATGTACATCCATGAAAAATTTATGACAGAATCAAGATAGTCATACCTGTGCTATCGTAGAAGTGTTCCATGACATTACCAAAATTATCATCACGGAAGTGTCCACTTCCATGACGATAAATCGCGCGTCATAGAAGTGCTTTCGTAAAGGGTGACCAACACGTGGCATCCACCATAACGGAACGCCGTTAAGCTATCGGGTCGGGTTTTGGATCCGATAACCCATTAACAGCCGCGACCAATGGGGATTTTCCATGTGTAAAATCATCATTGGCTGGAGGAAACACGTGTCGGCTCATCGTTGGGACAGATGTCATCCACTCATTGGACAGAAGGCGCCTATGATACGTCGACACGTGGCACGGCCCATCAAGTTTAAATGGGCCGGCCCAACTAAAGGCCCACAAGATTTTGCGGACCACAATGGGCCGGCCCAGCTAAAGGCCCACGAGATTTTGCGGACCATAATGGGTTGGCCCAGCTAAAGGCCCACAAGATTTCGCGGGCTATAATGGGCTGGCCCAGGTAATGGCCCACAAGATTTTTGTGGGCCCGTTAATTGTTCGCCGAATATTTGGGCCCAAGTACAGCCCAGTGACTTTCGGCCTGTTAGAGGCCTGATGTAGACATGGGCCCATTTCAGCCCGGTGTGACTTTCGGCCTGGGAATGCCCCATGCTGCCCATGGGCCATATATGGTCCGACGGGACATCGGGCCCACTAACGGCCCGTGCTAAAGGTGGCAACAATTAAGCCCAACGTGACTTTTGGCCTGTTAAAGGCCTGTCGCGTAATTCGGCCCGTTGATGCCTGTGCTAAGCTTTCGGCCTCTTAAAGGCCCATGATATCAGTGGGCCAACTAAGGCCCGAGATATGTTTCGGCCTGGTAACGGCCCGTGAGCTAACTGGGCCCAAAACGGCCCAGTCTACATTTCGGCCTGCAGAAGGCCCGTCGACGACTAGTGAAAATTGAGGCCCAACATGCATTTTGGCCTACTAAAGGCCCGTGGTTTCATCTCGGCCGTAACAGGCCAGTACAATATTCAGCCTGTTAATGGCCCAACGCTACCTGGGCAAACTAAGGGCTGGGTCGACAAAAGGCCCAACTAAAATATAGGCCGGTGTAAGTTTGGGCCTGGCGCAATGTGTGAAGGCCCCAATCATTCGGGCCCAAGAAAGACGCAGGCCGGCCCAATTGTGGCCCGCTAAAAACCTGGCCCGTTAGAGTCGAATGTTTCGGTCCGGTCGACTACATCTGATTTTTTTTCAGATAGCGAATGATGCAGTAACTAGTAGGAATTAAGAACAAACCTACTCTATACAATAAAGAAATTACGGCATAGTAACTAAGAATAAACCTACACTATACAATAAAGGATTTAAGGTATATGACATCCACTGGGCATCAAAGTTCGCCACAGTGATCATAAAGCGCAACGAAGAAGCAGATTACAAAAACTGGGCACCAATGCAGCATAACAAAATAATACTGAACCGAGACCACTTCCAAGAAAGTTCAAGAAAGGCTAGCCTTGCGGGGGAACTGCTGCGCAAGCTGCTGAGCAAGGCTGTGAGACCGGCCTAGCATGTCGGTCATAGCTTCCAGGTGTAGCTATTTAGCGATGAGGTTCTCATTGGTGTTCTCCGCAATCTTTCTTAGAGATAGGACTTCAAGTCGAAGTTGAGTTGCAGAATGCCTTTCTGCTAGAACTTGGGACTGAAGAAGTCGAACTGATTCAGACAACGAATTTTGTGAGCATGTTTGACTGTTAGTCTCAAGTTACTTGAACACTGCATCAAGACAAGACTTTGGGGTTGTCTCGCTATCTTCAAGATGTTTTGCCTTCTTTGCTGCAATATATGTTGGGTTTGTCTCACAGCCTTCAGCAGACTTGTGCATGCCATCAGGCATATCACCCTGAAACAAAGCAGAGAGATGACAGGTTTTGCACGTGTATAAACAAAGATGATAACTGTTCTGTCAATTCTATCCAATTTCAAATTAGAAAATAAAGAGTAAGTTCAAAATATCAATAGCATAATTTGGCATTGTTCATAATGCGGGGAGCTTCACCACACTACTGGATTACCATGTCAACATAACAAGCATAGATGAAGGGCAAAGAAAATCGTTGTATCTATTTTGGATAATATGCATGGCATGTTGTTCATATCATCAGCCACATCAGTAAGATAAAACAGGAGATGACAAGGTGCAAACGTGGGCTGCTTCACCACACACTGGATTATAGATCCACAAAAACAAGCATACATATAGGGAGTATTAAGTAATGTGCATGGTATGAATAAGGAATTTGGTTTTACAAGTAAAACTTAGAACTTACGGTTCTTACGAACATGCATTTTGGTAGAAACAGCAAACTAAACAGCAGTAAACGATAGGGAGTATGAGAAAATTAAACAGCAGTTGAGGATAAAGGCTTTAGAAGGACTGACTTACATTAACAGTTAACACCGGCTTTATAATGCCCTTATCCATGTCAAGGGAAGGATAACTCAAGAATTTTAGCACAGAATCTTCTTCATAAGCATTGCCTGTAGTCTACATTTTGTAGAGAGTAATTATAGATATGATAATACTGGAAGGGATAGAGGATAATGAAGATAAGATGCAGATTGATGCTACATAATCAACTACCAATCCCTGGAAGTACAAGCGTTACAGGACAAAATGTACTGACAAGAGCAATGGGCTACACTTCTGCACTGGCATTGTCTGTGTATTCTACTTGTTGGTAAGATTAAATATAGATCTGATCTTTTTTAGTAAATGGTGGGCGAGGGAGATAAGATGCAGAATGCTACAAAATGAACCAATCCCTCTTCCCATAATACAAGAGTGTTTTGAACACTGGTGTACTGTACAAAACGTTCTTATATTATGGGACGGAGGGAGTAGCTGTTAATGTAAGTACAGTGATAGACCACGTTCAGTCCTTACAAGAGGACTGCAGAGCTAAACCTCTTCAAAAGCATTGGGTTGATTCTAAATTTATGTAAGAGTCCATACGGATCTTATAATGTCCACCAAATGGACGATTACGAGGCTAACATGTGCAGTGATGCTACATAATCAAACAGCTATGAAAGTAAGTATGGTCATACAGGGCAAGAGGTACTCACAAGAGCAATGCAGTGTGCAGTATAGTTGCGAGATTCTGTGGTCCCTTGAGAACGAATGTTCTTCTGCTAACAGATTTCGTACAAGTGAGACATTAAGGCAAATGCAGAAATGTAGTTCAAATTGTGATGTGATATCATAGACAGTACCTTACGCTGTAGCCGAGACCAATGTGTAACAAGATTATTCCAGTCACCGTCAGATAAATGTAGCACCGGAGACTTTACAAAAATTTTGTTCAGAGGCTTGCCATCGAAGTGCGCTTGCCTCCAGTAGGAACGATACTTCATCAACGAGTGCTTGAAAAGCGCAACCAACCCTTGCTCGTCATCACAATCCAGTTTGCTCCTTGCCTATTTAAAAGAATGAAATCTTGTGTCTTCTATCAGCAGAAACATATGCAGTAATGACCATGAATAACATTAGTACATTACTTACGCGTAAGTTGCGGAGGAAGACTGGAAATTGTTCTGTGTCTGCGGTATAATCTTTCCATGAAGGAAAGATGCGCACAAAGTTCCTGACAACAACATAAGCTTCGTCTTCTAAACTGGGAAGAAATGGAGCAGGGGTCCTATTTGCTGCAATTGGGGCTCTCTCTGGTTCGAAAAGGGATTTGGCAACTGGATTTGGTGTACTCTTTGCTGGAATGGGGGTTTTGCGTCGTACAGCTGGTGCTATGTCAACTGGCGTAATCATACTGTTTGCTGCAGTTGGGGTCTGCTGAGTTGGGGCATCAGAAATGACCAGTGTAGTAGGGCTAGAGTCTGCTAGAGTTGGGGTATTTTGTGGGTCAGGTGATATTGCAACTACACCTAATGGGCTATTTGATTTATCAGGTGCCACTACCTTTTCCAAATACTTTGCTTGTGCTCCTCCACGATCGGCAACCGCCCTCTTCCTTTTGAATGTCTGATACACAAGAACAGCATTTGAATGGATAAATATGGTATGATGACAGATGGAATATGTACTGAAAATGGATAGGCAGGGCGTATTCACATACACGATGTGTAAACTAAGCTAATGGCAGTTCAACAAAGTAGAAGCAATGCAAAGCATCAGTTGCAAGATATGTGCGAGCAATGTAACCTTGGAAAGTTAGAGCAAGTACCTTGATGGGTGAATAAGATAGGGATCTTCCTCTGACTCCTCCACTAGGGAGCTACATTGACTTAGGTCTCCCTCTAGCTCAGAATCACTGTTAGGATCATATTCTGAGCATGAATCTGTAGGTGGAGAGCGTTTGCATTGCATTGCATCCAGACTTGATTTCAGTCCCTTAATGCGAAGTTTGACAGCCATGGCATTGTTCTGCTTTTATTCTTTTCATGCGCGCAAGCTCATAATCATTATGATGCTGTTCAGAATCTGAGATTCATGAAAACATAAAAAGTAGTCAGATTATCTATGGAATGCATTGCGGATTCAACTCGGAGAGTGTCTCCCTATAAACCCCTGCATATGCAAAGTTCACCTCCCCAACCGTGCTGACCAGAGCACACACAGAAATACAAACCCCTTATGTCTCTATAACAGGCAGGCACACATTTCAAAACTGAAGTAGGAACATTAGAATCGTATGAAATTCGTATTTGAACAGATAAACTAAGCAATTATGAGTGGCGTAATGTTTAGCTTCAAGGGTGGAGTGTTGGTAGTGCGACACAAAGCAAGTAGGCAGATTGTATTCCATGTAAAAGATCGAAACCTATGTAAAAGCTGGAAATGACACTTTCTTTCTATACAATGCAGTGTTCTTTACCCACACATGATGGAAGAGATCACATAGAGAAATACTATTCACTCATGTCTACGGTTCCAGTATTTAGAAACAGGGTGGTCCACCCTAAAAGAATATTGACAACAAATATGACAAGGCAAGCATAGATGTAGTGAATCAATCATTTACTTGTGAGCCTACTAGGACAAGTATGCAGAATTGTAACTGCAGTAAGAGACCGTCCAAAATCTGAATGAAGAAGTTTGTCTAGCACTTATTGTTTGCAACTAATCGACGTGAATAATTGGATATTATATCGAATGAGTAAGAAAGACAAGTAAAATTGTCAACAAACCTGGCTTGTAGTAGTAATCTGGGTCAATGTCACTACGACCAACAATCCAAAATGACTAGTTTCTGTTCCGAGGGCCGGAATTTTGAAAACCCTGTGAACTTTAGAGGTACTAAAGATTACCGAAATACATCTGAACCATTAAGTGTTGGTAGCACTGAGCACACAACAAACCCTAATGACAGTCCTGCCTAATGAGTAATGAATCAATTAGAAAATGGGTGATGAGGAGTGGCTGCTGAGTGTTGAGGGCGTATCTCAGGATAAATCGGGTTGGCTTGGTGGGTGCTGCACGCCTGAGCCCTGAACGGACTGGGAAGGTAGGCACGGTGGCGCGCCCGGGCAGCGGTGACGCTGTTGGGCGAGCGGCTCCTGGCCTCCTGTTAGTCCGGCGTCTCCTCCTAGAGTCATGCCGTCCGGGGACGACAAGTCGCCGGCGAGGCAGGCGGCTGGGGGCGAGTAGAGATCGGAAGCGCGCAGCAGAACAGAGGGGAATTGGGGCCTGGGACGACCCAAAATCCCAGGGTGGGCCGGCCCACCGTGGGCACCCTGTAGAGATACACACCCGAGCGGCGAACATGCATTTTCGAAACTAATTTAGGAACATTTAGCTGCCCAATTAAACAACTCTGTCTTAATAATATCAGATTCGTATTTGAACAACTAAGCTTGTTTAGCTTGATGGGTGGAGCAGTGTTATTATGACACGAAGCACGCATTCTGATCGTATAGTGATCATAAAAGGGGGAAACTCTAAGCATATTTTTTCAGCAAAAGAGGGTTTCCCCTCCGATTTCTATTAAAGAAACCACCACGTAACCAACATGATCAATTAAACCCTAAGCATGATCAATTAAACCGTATTATGGCTGTGCCATGGCAGATTTGAAGCTGCAAACCGGAGAAATGATATTTAGCATCCATTGTTTGCTTCGAACTAAGAAATAAATTCTAAGAGCTGAAAAGAAAGTAGAGTAACCAAGTTAAGATCTATTTTCTGGTTGAGATCAAAAAGTTGAGGAGATATGAAGTACCACCTCTCTTGCGGCGCCTGTAGGCATCGGGGGTGCGATGGCTGTCGATGGCGTTGAAGCAGATCTGCGATGGTAGACGGGTGCATCGGGGGATAAGTCACGTTGCGGTGGAAGAGAAGGTCGTGTGAGCGGCCCCGACAAAGAAGACGACGGCGCCGATGAAGCGAGAGGACGCGATGCAAGGCTATTGGTCCGTCACCGTGGATGAGAAACGTCCATCTCTAGCAGTGGACGACGCGGTCTTGGTAGGCGCTCCGGCATGGTGGAGGACGGTGGCGATGGATGTGGTGGAGGACGGCGGCGATGGATGGGGTGGCGGACGGAGGCTGATGTGGGGATGGGGTGTTCTAGCGCGGACGGTGTATGAATGGGAAAATGGAGGGAGAGGTACGGGGAACCATGTTTTTGGGACGCGCCTGTCTGAAATATGGGAAAGTTACGAACTTAGCCCCCGTTTAAACTTTGGACGTCTCGTCGGTTGGGGATAGGACGGTAATCTCGCATCTCGCCAATATTTGCCCAGAGCGATTTCGGACGAGGAGAGGGTGGTTGGCGCCCACGGTGTATGAACGGGGCTGACAGGTAGGGCGGTTGTGTCACGTCTGAGTGAAGTTACAAACCTGCCCCTATTGAAAATATTTGCCTACATCGATTTCGGCCGAGTCGAGTTTGTTTTGCCGCCCACCGTGTATGAATGGGGAATGGAGGGAGAAACAGAGGTCTTTCGGACGAGCTTGAATCAAATGAGTTTTGCCGCCCATGTTTGACGCCCACCGTGTCGAAATGGGCTCAGAGGCGGTCGTGTCACGTCTAATTGAAGTTACTAACCTACCCCTATTTAGAGCAGTGGAAATCGGGCCGATGGATTGTCCGTGTAATGGGTAGACAGTAATTTCCATCTCCCAAACACTTGGCTTCGGGCAGCCGACGTGGGAGTGGACATTTTGCTGCTTCTTTTGAATTTTGGGACAATAAGCATCCACGTTTACCCTGGCAACTAAATTCGAATCCATTTTGTATTCCTATATGAATCTTTATAAATCATTCTATGTGTTTTTATATATCTTCAAAAGGACGACAAAGATGTATTCCACTGTCATATATGAATATGGTTTACAAATGCAGATACTCGAATTCAGAAACTAGAATCCAGTTTAAGGTGAATTCGAATATTTGGAACACTTCATGTCCAACTCAAATGTCACACGCAGCATAATGTGTACTCCCATTTAGATATGTACACAAGCGATGTATCAAGATTCAAATACCGAGTCAATCAACCAAGAATGTACAGAACTAACAGACATATAAACACTTATAGAGTATATGGATCAATAATATCAACTAACATACATAAGCCAGGCCGTTGTACTTTTTTTTGCTACAACAGCATCCTTTTTTAGCCAGCATCTTGGCCCTTTCCGATGCAGTTGACGGGTGACCTTGACGAGCAGCGACCGAGGGAATTGAACCGTGCTCGGCACAGTAGGTAACGTTGTCTAGTTACTAAAGCATCCCTCCGTTGTTCATCGGTAGTCATTATGGACCGGGGACATGAGGGGAATTTCCTAGGGCTGGAATTCTGGCCGCCAGATATTTCGACTTGAAACGCTGAGGCTCGACTGGTTGGGGTTTCCTAATGTGCGTACCACGCACGCCACCGAAGGTCACGAGCCCGGTTTTTTTTAGGATCAACACGAGCCAAGGTCTGGCTGGTACGCCGTTGGGTCCTACCATTCGAGAATATGAAAGGAACCTTTTAAATTGCCGAACGAATCTATGTGTATTACAATACCCGTATTTTCCTTGCAAATACTAATCTCAACGTGGTAATTGATTTATGACGAGTTGTTGAATTAGAGTGAGTTTGTGATATAGTGATCTCAACGTGGATTTCACATTTCATGGTCCCTAGTAAGTTTTCCAATGCAAATTCAAATTTAAAAGATGAACAATATGGAGGTGAGAAAACTTTGTATGTATCAAGCATATGACCACACACACACACAGAGAGACACACACGCCAACAACAATCCAATAAGTATAGTGCATCTATTTTTCCAAACCATGCATGTATGACACGAATTCAAAAGTACTCCTTCTATTCCTAAATATTAGTCTTTTAGAGAGTTCAACAAGTGACTACATACGGAGCAAAATGAGTGAATCTAGACTCTAAAATATGTCTATATACATCCATATGTGCCAGTCCATTTGAAGCCTCTAAAAAGACTAATAGTTAGGAACGAAGGGAGTAAAATGTAAGACATCCATGGTCCTCAGTTCAATATTTAAAATGAACATGAAACTGAAACATGAATATTAAGTCTAGTACTACAGTACATGCAAATGTTGTGTTTAGGCGGAGCTATGATTGTCGGGGGTCAACCCCTCGACCTTAGATAAAATTCTGGAGCTCTGTTTAGGGTTGTTTAGATTATATTTGTCCCCACCCTCCCAACCACCGATTGGTTGTGCACCCCCCACCCCTCCTCCCCGGGAGAATATCATGTGCCCCCATACCTTAGATGCTATATGCCGATACGAGTTGCTTGGAGCTTGTAGATCTGAGATATAGCAGCTCACATGATGTGTCTTAATATTTTTGCAGGAAACCTTGATGAGTTTGAGAATTGCACACAATTTGTACAAAAACTACTTAGATGCCCTTTGATCCCATATCCAACGACCTCGAAGCTCGTATCACCGTAGCATCTAAGATGAAGGAGAACATCATATTCTCCTGTATGTAAGAATATCATGTGCTACCACACCTTAGATGCTTTGGGGATACAAGCTCTTCGGAGGCGTTGGATTTGTGACCCAACACCTCCTCGGTGGTTCAAATGGTTTTTTGCAGAAAAGCCCCAAAAGAGTTCGGCCACTGCTTACAAGCACAAAGACTGCTCGGATGCCATTGGATCTCAGATCAAACGACCTCCAAGCTCGTATCACCGTAGCATCCAAGCTGCGATAGCACCTTATGTTTTCTCGCACGGGAGAGTATGAGGTGCTCCCGCACCGTAGATTCTATGGTGATACGAGTTCACTGAGATCTAACGGCCCACAGTAGGAGGTTTGAATGTTTTTGCAATATACGGCTGATAGAGTTTGGGAAATGCGCAGAAAGTACAAGTACTACGCATGTGCCATGTGATCACTGATCATACGACCTAGATGCTCATATCACCGTAGTGGGTAATTAAGCTACGGGGAGCACCTAATATGAGCACCGGGGAGCTGTTGGATCGAAGATGCAGCGGCACACACGAGGCCTGAATGTTTTATTTGCAAAAAAACCTTTGGAGAGTTTGGAAATTGCGCATAATTACAAAGACTACTCCCAAGCCATTGGATCTCACTTCCAACGGTGTAAAAACTCGTATCACCATAGTATCTAAGCTGCGGGGTGGATGTGATATTCTATGTCGCTGTCATTTTTTTCGTAAACTTGCAAAATACGTGTAACTCGTGCCGTTACTTGTCTAACCGCGCAAAGTGTTTGTTTAAAAAAACCATCCTACACTGAAATATCGGAACAACACAGGGGGTCCCACTTGTCATTAATCAAATTTGGACCTAAAACTAACAAATCTGAAAGACGAGATTCGAACTGGCAACCTGGACTACAAAGCGTAAGTCGATAGCCTGAAAAAATGAACGGTTGTTGGCTTTGTCCCATAACTTGATTTTATACAGTACTTGCGTTGAGTAGAGTAGAGGGAGTGCCTCGTCAACACGTGCATGACCGTTGTCTCACTTACTGGTGGGTCCCAGGTCTGCGATCTCAATCTCTCTTCTCTCCATCGTCTAACCTTTGCACGGGCACACACGAAGAGCAGCGCTAGCTTGCCGTGGTGTTATTACAACTAAAAAAAGCTTGGAAAATAGAAGAATCGCCTAGAACAAGAGACATTGTGGCTGGTCGAGACGGAGCTAACCACATCTATCCTCCGTGCCACGTTTGCATGATGAAGCTGTGTGGCTAGTGGGGTGTTTTCGACCGACTGGCTGGGTCCCGAGGTCGAACCATAGGTACTACGTCTGATACAGTATATTTTTACACGCACATTTTTCCTCCGTGCCGAGACGTGGCACACCCTACCGCGCGGTTTCGGGGTCCTCCCGAGTGGTGCACGCATATATTCTTCCTGACGTGGGATGCCCTACCGCGCGTTTTCTGGGTCCTCCTCGGTCGTAGCGCCGAAGCAAGTAAATGAGTCGTCAAATCACGAAAGACCACCTTTCCCGCCGAGTACATCAGTGAAGCACGGTAACTAGCTAGTTGGGCTAGTTCGACCGATTAGCTAGGCCGCCGCCACATTTGTTTTTTCACCCCTTTTTTATCTACTTGCCGGCAGGTAAATTTAAATATCCACCGCGGCGTTGCTCTGGTGTTTGGGTGCGGCAGGATTTTTAATTTTTTGATTGACGGGAGCAGGCGCGGCAGGATTTTTAATTTTTTGATTGATGGGAGCAGGCGCGGCATCAATTAGTCACGATGACTCCGCCTATAAAAACCCACTGCTCCCTGATGTGAGAAGTCGTCGACTGGTGTTTTACCGTGGTGAAAACCAAAAGATTCCCCGCTCCCTCCGCCTTCCCATAGATTGCATTGCCTTTCAGCCGTTTCGCCCCCTTTGCTTCCTCTCCCCATTGCTTCTACCTGGTGCCATGGCAGCGCAGCAGATCACGGAGTCCGAGGTGAGGCGCCTGACACAGGAGCTCCATGCCAAGGATGCAGAGCTCAGGGCCAAGGACGTGGAGCTCCGTGAGCTCAAGGAGGAGAGGAGTGCCATGCTCCTCGTTATGTGCGGGAGTTCACGGAGCTTCCAAAAGCGGCTGGCGTCCACCACAAAGATGCTCGAGGCGTCGGCGGCGTTGCTGCAGAAAGCGGGAGATACGATAGGCCATCAGGCGAGCCGGTTGGAGCGCGAGCGGGCCGATCGTGACGAGGTCCAGGATCACCTCAGCCACTTGGTGAACCAAGTTGCCACGCACGTGTTGCGGCTGCACGATGCCTACCGTCGTGCCAGCGCGACGATGCCGGCCGTCGGGCTAAACCCGTTCGACCACCCGGTCGACTTCAACGAGCTGTGGTTTCCTGACCTGGTCTCCTTCTTCACCTATATCTCCGAGGAGCTGAGCCATCTCCGCACGATGGTGGGGGCTGAGCTGGACAAGGAGGGGTTGCGGGCTGCCGTCGCCGTTGCCGGGCGAATCCTTTCAGGGCTCCGTCACCGGAATCCATTCGTGCCATTGGACGCCGTCTTTGACGAGCTGGCTCCCGTCGACCGGGACCGGGCTCTGCGGGTGGGTGCACCCTGCATCACCAACGTCGTGCGCCTTGAGAAGCAGAGGGACTTCGGTGGTGTTTAGGCGCCCTCTGCATGGGCATGTCCATGTCTCGGCGCAACATGACCATTGGATCAAACACGGACGGTGCAGATCAGTCACTGTAGCACAAAGCGTGTGGGTGTGTTTGGTTGCATTCTCATCTCAATATAGTTGTTTCCTCTTCATGTATTTTTGTCAACCTACTAGTGTGGATTCATGCACCCTTCATGCACTCTGCCAAACACCCAAAAGTGGGTAGAGAAGGGAACTTTTGCTCCCATCCCGTGCACCCTTCGTACACCCAGCCTAACACTATTCGTGCTTCATATGGTTCATGTTTCGTGGAGTACTGTAGCACCGTACTCTCTGTGCGCTGTGGACCTAGTTCTGTTAACATTGATCTCACCGTTCATTCTCGATCGGACAGTCAAAAAAGCGGTACTATGTTACATATAGGAGTAGTTGACATGCGCACAACATCATTTGTTATCCTCATATCTTCCTACACTAGCAACAAGATTGTGTAGTACTGACATATGAACCACTGCACATGCCTAGTAGTAGGAGCACTGTATATGTTCAAGTGGCTGCCGTGTTTCGCACTCCTCCGTCGTAAGAGTGGAAACGCTTGCTGTAATTATTATTTTCTTCAGAAAAACAGTGGACACGCTCTACCGTGCGGATCCTCCTCCAGCCATGCACTAAATTACTCACTTTCGCCGACGTGTGGGACAGCCAGCACCTGGGTCCACCAGCCATGCACTAAATTACTCCGTAGTAGAGTGACGGTAGACTACCCCGATCGAACCGCCGCAGTAATGCCCAATGAGCCGTCAAATCACAAAACCCCTTCCTTTCCAGCAGTAAGTTGGACGGACGAAGCAACCATCATTTCACTCTTCTCTCTCAGCTTCCTCTCTTGAAGAAAACCCCCACTCGCTTCGCTTCTCCCTCATCTCGTTCCTCCTTTCACTCTTCTCTCTCAGCTTCCTCTCTTGGATGGACGCCGGAGCACCGGCCCACGTGATGTCTATGGCTCTGGCCAAAACCGTCGAGGCTCATGGTACGAAGAAGCGCAAGCACCCTGCCGAGACTACCGCAGACAAGCTCAAAGCCATCTCCCTGTCCAAGCCCCCCTCTCCGGGATCCCTCATTAAGCAACTCCAGGTAATGTCTCTTGTTGACGATCTTTTTCTCGATCTTGATCGTGTTTTTTCATCTAACACGCAGTACTAGTACTGGTAGTACAACTTTCTGGGTGATCTTGCATGTGATTTTAGTGTGCCAAATGACGGTTCTAAATTCCTCTTTTGACCAAAACATGCGAGAGGTTGACACTGATTTCTTATAGATTACTTTCAACTACTCCCTCTGTCCCAAATTTCTTGTCTTAGATTTGTCTAGATACGGATGTATCTAATACTAAAATGTGACTTGATACATCCGTATCTAGACAAATCTAAGACAAGAATTTTGGGACGGAGGGAGTACTTTATGAACATCAATGCTACCTTTTAAGAGGGTATATTTGCCTCAGTAACTTGTGTTATGGATATTGCATGTAATCCCTCTGCTCTCATGCCTTTGAAGACATGTTCTAGTGTCTTTGTTCACTCATTTCTGTGCGTATATGTAGTCATATATGGAGTATAATATCGAAAATCATCTTATATTTCTGAACGGAGGTAGTAATAAAATATGATTTCTGTTTGAATTAGAACCAGGTCCGCGGTGGAGATGAAGTTCTCAAAGTCATGCCGTGTGAACTGGAAGACCTGATGATGAGTTCTACTGCTGAACTATCCAGCTGCTGTGTCCTTGTCGCCACGTGTCCTGAACTAGTGTTTTCCTGTAGCATTGTTGTCAGGCGTGTTCTCGAGGCTGTACTTGACCACAACAATTTCCTGGCTATGCCTTCGATTACGAAGGGTGTGGTTCTTGTAAAGCTTCCCAACAAATCTGATGCGGCCTGTCTTCATCATCATGTTTATGAGTGGAAAGACCACTCTGTTAGGTTCTCCAAGGTTGACAAGATGGTGATGGTGCATGTAGACATCTCACACGAAGTCCATGGCCTAGTCAGTTATGCGGGGTTCATCCCGTAGGTCGGTGGCAAGAAATAGTCTGCAGAGTTTAGTTAGTGCAACTTTGCTTGTCTGTAGTAAGTACTATTGTTCAGTACTTGATTTGTGTGTGTGAAACCTGTATTGTTTATTAGTACTGCCGATTTTGGTGTGTGAACGGTCTATGTTAATGTCTATGTTAATGTCTGTCCACTCAATTCAGTCTATACTATCAAGATGCCCGTGCATTGCACGGAACACCAAGATGCATTTATTTTTTACAAAACACCTGTTGTGATTGACCCATGAGAGAGTAATCTCATGTGTAAAAACTAATGATATCTTGAGAAAGAGGAGAGATAAGGTGAGGAGGAGTGGGGCATGGTGGTGATTGGTGGTCGGACTGAGCGGAGGCATCGGGATGGACGACGCTGGCAGCGGCCATCATGCCAGATTGTTCGAGAGGCTTTTTTTTAATTGCTCAACAATGAGGTTGTGGGAGATAAGGATGAACGAGGAAAGACCTTATTTGCAAATGTGAAGAGAGGTGCAAGTATCTTTTTGCAAAATTATCATAGTTTGTTTTCTATCCGTCAGATATAGATCAGACGGTCTATATTGCAAGATGGCAGGCACACCATCATCACCAACTCGGGTTTTTATAAGAGTAGAGATATTTTGAAGTATCCAGATCATATTTTTTGTGATGACGGTTTATCAATTATGGTTACACTCCAATATCTGTATGCATTGCAGGGTTTATCGCACCCACCAGGATTTCTAGTCCCATGGATGTTCGGTCCATACGATTTGTCACGGCCTTTGGACTGTCCTGCTTGTGGGAGTAGGCGGGGCCCCTGCATGCCACGCGTAGTTGGACGATCAATCTTCTGTTTAGTACTTCAACATAGTGATTTCCTGGTAAGGATTCACTTGTGTCACATCAAGTAAATCTTATTGATTTACTGTCTAAATCTTATAGATTTAATGTCATGTTTTCTTTCTTTTCCTGCAATTTTACGATGCAGGTTTTGCCATGTGACATTCATCACAGAATAAACCGTTTGGTTTGCTCTACGATGGCTATTTTTGCAGGTTTCACTTCTTATGTCGTGTCAGTAACGAAGGCACTATCCATCACTTATATTACTGGAAAAAACTGGATCAGTCTGTTGTCTGAGTACAAGCTGAATCCCTATGATGAACTGCTGTTTGGTTTAACAAAAACGCCACAATTAGTCTTTCTCGCGTTTAAAAGAAATGAAGAAAAAACTGGATCACGGTCACGGATCCTAGTCAAGTTAGAAAGCTGATCATAGCAGACCAGACACGATCGCCGCTGTCTCGCACAGATCGAGCACCGGCAGTTGCTCTAGCACGGACAGCGGCAGCAGCTCAGTCTGATCCAGCTGAGGATTGGGCACCGACCGCGTCAGCGGATCAGTCTGATCTACCGGAGGATCGGGCATCGACACCGGCACCTACTCCGACACCGGCACCAGCTCTACAAGCAGCACCATCTCCGGCAGCAGCGGCGGCTCCGGCACCTGCACCAACACTTGCACTTGCATCTGCTCCGGCCCGTGCAATTGCACCGGCAACAGACTGAGCTGCAGTCCGCACTTCATATACCAAAGTCCTTACAAAAACCAACATGTCCACCTTCTTGGTAAGCATTGGCCGCCCAAGTGCTTCGTTCTTTTTTCTTTCCATGTTGTTTCACATGATTCACTGTGTTGATCTAACTGTTTGGGTATGTCTTCTTGTTTGCAAACAGAGAATTCCTAGAGCAACGAGGGACTCGGTCAACAATCTGGGTGACCGCGGCCAAGTTTCTCTTACCATGCGCAGCCTTGGTGTGAATGAACCTGCTCAATATACCGTAATTACAAAGGATGGTCGCATGATGATTGATGCTAAAGGATGGTCAAGGTTCAAATCTAAATCATATCTTGCGGTAGGGGATGATGTCAAAATCAAACTTTCTCGGCAAGGAGAGCTAGTCCAAATCAACTTTGAAATTCTTCAGTAGCAGCACGCAACTGCCGAACTGATCTATCCTCCGAGAGATTTTGATGTAATAATCTGGCATGGTGAAACAAGTGTCTTGTGTGTATAAGTAGTACGACAGTATTATTTATCACATGGTATATCGTTGATAGAATTGCAACTCTGATTGCTGGTTAGGAACTGTCGTTCGATTTCATTCCAACAGCTGCCGTGCTTTATTCAATTTTGTGTACTCGCCTTGCGACAGCATCTAAACCCAGCGCCGTACCGATCGCTTGCAATATGAAAAGCGCTGAGGTAGAACACATGGGCCCCCAAACATGCAGGGTCGGCCTGCGGCCCAAAGTCCAGAACCGTGAGCCTATCTGAGTATTATATTCTCAGCTGAACCCCCATAAAAAAAGCTGAACCCCCATAATGCCCGTGCGTTGCAGAGGGAGTATATTTCTCAGCAAGGTGAGCCTGTGATATAAAAGATTTGTATATTTCTTTACAGAGGGAGTATCTCTCTGTCAAAATATATATTTATGTGTAACTAGTTACTCCTGTCTTTCTACTTCCTTTCGCTGATATGTGGGGCAACCGGCAACGGGGTCCACGTGCCATATGCACAAATTAGAGTGCACAACTTCACGGTAGAAACACCCCGGTCGTAGCGCCGCAGTAATGCCCAATGAGCCATCAAATCACAACCCCCCTTTCCAACTTTAGCAGTAAGCTGGACGGACGAAGCAGCAATATTTCACTGGGCCTGAATCCCCTTCTCCCTCGTCTGCTTGTTCAGAGAAAACCCCCTCTCGGCGATTGCATAGGGTTTTCTCATGGAGAACCAGGTACGAATTCTTCATCCATCCCCGATAAATCCAAGTCCCTTGGTCGCAGGTAATCCTAGGATGGCAGCCGCCGCCGTTGATGCATTTTTCTTCTTACTGAATCTAGTGTGTTTCATTTGCAGTGCCCAAAGTGCGAGTACCCTACAGGTTTCTGCGCCCTCGGCGAGACGCCACACTTGTTCCTTCTCATCCTAACACAGCATTTTGAAACGCGCACGTTATGTTCCTAGAATCCTCTTTTCTATCCGGGAGGGTGGGGTTTTTTTGAACATGCTGTGTTCTCATATTATTTTTCCTGTAGTGTATTATTTGCTCTGCCAGAACACATGTACTCAAGATGCTCGGCCTTGCCATAACTGAATACACTAGTTTAATGGTCACAGTGAAGACAAGCCATGGATATAAGTTCCGAGTTGGGTTCATGAACCAAGAAGATCGCTGCTTTTTTTATGGCCGAACTTGGATAAACTTTCTCAAGTTTTACGGACTGAAAGTTGGCGCACAAATGTTGATGGAAATAGCAGAACCTGGTCTCATCTTCACTGCGATCTTCCACCCCGACGTCGTTCCAATTGTTCATCCATGTTAGTTTTGTATCTGGTTCTTGCTTGTTGCCTCGATTACTTCTTAATCCACCTATTCTGTCTAACTAATCACAATTTAACTTTAGAAGTAGCAACGAATCTCTCACGAAGATGCTACTTCTAACTAATATTTTCTTATAATTGGTGGCACGTGTAGGTTTTTTCAGAGTTAAGCAGTCTGCTCGTTTGTTACTTTGTAATAACTCGGCTGTTACTAATGGCACTGAAGTTGACTGGATCGACATCCACAAGTTCCTACACTTTATTGATCGTCTTGAGGTCCTTGTGGGGCGTTTCAATGGTGGAAGGCCACGTGGGATATGTGTGCCACTGCTGCACTCGTTGAACAGGTCCAACCGTGTCGAGAAACTTATGGTACGAGTTGTTTTCTGTTATATATGTTGTTCATAAACTATTTCTTATACACAGTTTTACAGTTGTGATCTTCTTGAAACAGGAACTGCCGAGTTCTATTGTTCCTATACAGATGCCTGACCATGGTCGGGTCAGACTTGCGCTTGGTCACAACATGATGTTTATGTCGACCTACTCAATTCCCCTTGGAGGTGAAAAGATACTTATTCATGGGTGGTCTCAAATAATGAAGGCCCGTCCATCTTGGAGAATAGGACAGAAGATTATGTTCATGCTTTTCCATGGCTCTAAAGCGAATATCCTGTTTATTGACCACGTTGCTTTCAGCTTTGGTTTTTAAGTGCCCCTGCTGGTTTCAGTTAAGGTTGTTAAGTACTCCTGTTGCTTTTACAGTCTATCGTGTTTCTTCAGTCCTGTCTTCCTCCAGCCGCCAAAACCAAACCAGCGCCGGCGGGGCCGCCTGCTTCCGCCTCCCACGGCTGGCTGCGCCTCAGCGCACGCATCGCCGCCCCACCGTCTCCTAAATCGTTAACGCCGACGTCCTCCGCGCGCTTTGGTGCGCTCGCTGTGGCGCCGCCCTCTCGCGTTGTCAACATGGTCAACAAGCAACAGGAATCGGCAGAAGTACGTGGAGAGGATGACAGTAGGGGCCCACCACATCAGCGTATGGAAAAATAAAATGCTTCCTCCTAGTGTTTTCCTGACATCTGGGACCCACGACATTGTGAGCGTATATAGTCAATAGACAAGAGAACAGCATAAGATCGGCTAACACCTGGGACATAGCTACTCGAGCAGTAATTTTTTTTGTTTGGTATTGTTGAGACGGAGCAGGGTTTGAACTGGGCTGTGGCCCGTCTAGCCCAGGCTTATATTTTATGTTCACCATGTGACCAGCCCAGCTATTTTTTCTTTGTGAAAATGAGCCCAGTTTATTTTTTCTGAAGAATACCCAATCCAGGCCTACTTATTTTTTACGCCCTGATGGGCTGCAACCCTTTCAAGACGCCTGCAAATCTTGAAAGTAATATGAAATGGGTTGTAAATATAAAAAACAGATGACAAATTGGCAATTACTTTATAATTTCTGAATTTTTTCACATTTTCAGATTCCTATTTCACTGGGCATTAACCTAATTTAAATATATCTTCAAAGTACTTTAAATCTGGCTCGGCATTTCGGTATTAAAAATAGTTTGGAACCCATAGAAATATGTGAAATTGGCCCTGGCCAACCAAAAAAACGACTCCAATAAATTGCATAAGAAGTTGCCATGAGCTATATATAAATTATTAAAAAAAGAGGGAGTGGTCTGACTTGTGGGCCTGTTTAGTTGACGCGTATGCAAGATTTTTTTAGTTATTATATACGTCAACAAACGATTCTAGCAGACGTAACCGTTGGATGTCAATCCAACGGCCGTCGTGTTTCTTCAATCTCTGATCTTCTTGCTCCAGCCGCCAAAGCAGCGCCGGCGGGACCGCCTACTCCCGCCTCCCGTGGCCGGCTGTGATGCCGCGCAGGCCTCAGCGCCCCCTACTACTCCCACCGCTGGCCAGGGCATCCCTCTACTCACCCACACCCCATATTATTCTGCGGCGACGACAGCCTCACACCGCAGCCGAACCGGTGAACCCTCGTGCTCCTCTCCGCGCGGGCTTCCACTGCCGCGTCTTCCCCGGCTCCGCGTCGTCCCCTTCCTAGGCCTCGCCATGGTGCTCTCGGCGCAGCGTGGTCAATGTGGTCAACGATCGACTTCCATCGGAAGAGTACTGTACGTGGAGAGGCTGACAGCTGGGTCCACGGCAGCCGCAAGGAAGTGCCTCCTTATTACGCGGAAAATAATTATTCCTCCACCTGACAGCAGGGACCCACCGGACGGGCCACCAGTATTTCGTGAAAAAAAATGTTTCCCCCTGACTGCTGGGACCCACAGGACGGGCCACCGTATTTCGCGAAAAAACGTTCCCCCCGCTGTCAGCTCGGACCCATCGGAAGTGCCTCCTTATTACGCACAAAAAAATGAATACCCCCTGCTAGCTGGGACCCACCTTGGTGGGAGGCTGACTTGTGGGCCTACTAAGTTGACTGGGACGGAGGCCTTTGTCAACTTTAGTCAATGTATGAACGATTCTAGCTCCAGTGACCGTACGATGTCCATCCAACGGCCGTAGTGCTTCTTCAACCTCTGGTCTTCTTGCTCCAGCCGCCGAAAGCAGCGCCGGTCGTGCCGCCTGCTCCTGCCGCCCGTGGCCGGCTGTGATGCCGCGGAGGCCTCACCGCCCCCTACTACTCCCACCGCTGGCCAGGCCATCCCTCTACGCACCCACACCCCCTGTTATTCTGCGGCGACGGCAGCCTCACACCGCAGCCGAACGAGTGAACCCTCATACTCCTCTACGCGTGGGCATCCACTGCCGCGTCTTCCCCGGCTCCGCATCGTCCCCTGGTGCTCTCGGCGCGGCGTGGTCAACATGGTCAAGGAATGGCTTCCATCGGACGTGGACTGTACGTGGAGAGGCTGACAGCTGGGTCCATGGCCGCTGCGAGGAAGTGTCTCCTTATTACGCGCAAAATAATTATTCCTCCACCTGACAGCGGGGACCCACCGGACGGGCCACCGTATTTCACGAAAAAAACGTTTCCCCCTGACTCCTGGGACCCACCAGCTACATCTTCGCACGCAAGGAAGTGCGTCCAAAAAAACGATTCGCCCCCCTGACTGCTGGGACCCACCAGCTACATCTTCGCACGCAAGGAAGTGCGTCCAAAAAAACGATTCGCCCCCCTGACTGCTGGGACCCACCAGCTACATCTTCGCACGCAAGGAAGTGCGTCCGGGCAAAAAAAATGATTCCCCCCTGACTGCTAGGACCCAGCAGCTACACCTTCGCACGCAAGGAAGTGCGTCCAGGCAAAACAAAACGATTCGCCCCCCTGACTGCTGGGACCCACCAGCTACATCTTCGCAGGCAAGGAAGTGCCTGACAGTCGGGACCCACATGGTCGAAGCGTACATAGCGTTGTCATTCTGGTCGCGAACGTGTACGTACATATATACTGGTCGATGTAGAGGCGCGCACGTGTCGTAGTAGAGGCGCGTACGTGTCGTAGTAGAGGCGCGCACGTAGCATGTACACGTACGTACAGCGGCCAGGGTGCAAGAAAGAAAATACGGCCACGTACGTACATACGGGCAGGGTCTCGACCGCCTACTCGCGCATACGTACGGCCAGGGCTCGTGTACATGGCTGGGTCGGAACGGAGAAACAGCGTCGTCGTCGTGTTCATGGGGAGGCAACGGAATGCGTCGTGTTCATGGGGAGGCACGGAATGCGTCGTGTTCATCGGGAGGCAACGGAACGCGTGGGAGCCAACCGGCTGGGTCGGAACGGAATGCGTGGTCGTGTTCATCGGGAGGGCTTGGACGGAACAGGCGATGGAAACGAGGCTTGGCGTACCGCAAAACGGAGGAAACGGCCTTGTGTTCGACCGGCCACGTTCGAAACAGGATCCTGTTCATCGGGAGGGGTCTGACGTACCGCAAAACGGAGGAAACGGACCTCCTACGGTCGAAACGGGGGTCCTGTTGATCGAGAGGGGTGTGGCGTACCGCAAAACGGAGGAAACGGACTTTGTGTTGGAGCGCTACGGTCGAAACGGGGGTCCTGTTGATCGGGAGGGGTGTGGCGTATCGCAAAACGGGACTCCACGGGATACTGTTCATCTCCACCGTCGACCTCCTCCAGCCTCCACGGGCTACCGTCGACCTCCTCCAGCCTCCACGGGCTCCTGTTCATCCAGCCTCCACCGCGCGCTACTCCACCGGCTACGGTTCAACCATCCCTCCACGGGCACCCCTCCACCGTCTACTGTTCATCCAGCCCTCCACACCACGGGGTCCTGTCCAACCACCCCTCCACGGGCACCCCTCCATCGTCTACTGTTCATCCAGCCTTCCACACCACGGGGTCCTGTTCAACCACCCCTCCACCGTCTACTATTCATTCAGTCCTTCACACCACGGGGTCCTGTTCATCCAGAGGCAACGCCACCGCTCACTGTTCATCCAACCCCCCCCCCCCCCCGGCAACGCTCACTGTTCATCCAATCGATCGACTTCAGTTAGCAGCAGTAGCGAAGGAATCGCTCGATCGGGTTCAGTTAACAGTCATCGATCGATCGCTCAGGTTCAGTAATGCGTAGCCTGCAGTGCAATCGCTCGGGTTCAGTTAGAGCCCAACGCCTCGCTCGGGTTCAGTTAGAGCCAACGCCTCGCACACACGCGCGTACGTGTATGAGAGAAACGCGCATCGCTCGGCCCCCGACCTCCCACCGTAACCGGGAACTCCCCGAAATTTTCCTCCCCCTCGCTTCTACCACGGTTTTTTCCGTCATGGACGGCCCAAAGAATGTCATGCAGCTGCGTCTCCGGCCCGCCCAGGACGAAAAGCCCATTTTCTGTCATGATTTTTTGTCATGGAAGTAGGAGCCCACCACATCTATGATGATACCGGGTTTTGTCACAATTATCGTCATAGAAGTGTCATATGTATGACAGAAACAAATTTCGTTCGGCCCAAAATGTCACGGATGTGTCTTTTCTTTGTAGTGCAAGCCAGAATGTGCTTGCTGCTGTTGACTTTGATCTGAAGTTCACATATGTGTTGGCTGGCTGGGAGGGGTCAGCGCATGATGCTAACATTCTCACTGACAGCATGAGTCGACCTGATAGGATCAACATCCCCGACGGCAAGTTCTACCTTGGAGATGCTGGCTATGCATGTCGGCCGGGTATTCTTCCACCCTTCAGGAAAACAAGGTACCATCTCAACGAGTTCTCTGGTAGGAACTATCCTAGGACTGCACAGGAGCTGTTTAATCTCAGACACTCCAGCCTTAGAGTAACTGTTGAGAGGGCATTTGGAGCTCTGAAGAATAGGTTTAAGATCCTGGATCAGAAGCCATTCCACCCATACTCCACTCAGGTTAAGCTAGTTCTTGCTTGTTGCATTCTGCATAACTGGATCCTCCAGTGGGGCTTTGATGAACACGTGCCTGAGGAGGAAGATGTCGAGCCTGACGATGTTGTTAGCTCCGGCCATGGTGTGGAGGCATTTGACAATGACGCTTGGAAGAACAAAAGGTTGGAGTGGGCAGAGGCGATGTGGCTTAACAGAGGTCAGTGCAGGATTTGAAGATGGAAGAAGAACAACAAGCAGCAGCAGCAGCAGAAGAAGAAGAAGAAGAAGAAGAAGAAGAAGAAGAAGAAGAAGAAGAAGAAGAAGAAGAAGAAGAAGAAGAAGAAGAAGAAGAAGAAGAAGAAGAGGAGGAAGAAGAAGAAGAAGAAGAAGAAGAAGAAGAAGAAGAAGAAGAAGAAGAAGAGAGGAAGAGAGGAAGAGGAAGATCTGGTAGCACCTGTGAACTATCCCCTATTTAGCCAATGGCTCTTAATAATTTGAACTGTCATTTGATAGTAGTTAGGATGAACTGTCATTTGTTTAAGTAGATGGCGCTACATGTTCAGATTATGTGTGGTAAGCTCACCACTAGTTAGAAATGGTGACAACACCTTATGCAGGTTGAAACCAAACACCATGTCATATGTGCGCCTAATGCAATGCGGGCAACCAAACGCCGGGTCAAAAATGGCTGTCTCATGCAACTAGGGACATGCAGGCAACCAAACTATGTGCATCTGGTTTTTTTGGCCTGCATCCCCTCAAACCGGCTCAATAGAGCCAGGCTCGCCAGGCCAGGCTGAATCGCCAAAGAAGTTCAGAACTACCTACTAGTTCAAACTAAGCCTGCCGAGTGCCAACTCTACGTACGTGCGTACCAGCGTAGCCGGCGGCCACCGCGCGCGGCACGGAGGCGGATCAGCAGATGGCTGGTGAAGCGGTTCAAGAGCAACTACTGGGGCGACCCGGTGGCCAACCCCGATATCTTGCAGGGATACGGGCCGCTCATGTCCCGGATGGACGCTGAGGACAACGAGAACTAACGCATCCTCAGGGCGAGCAAGGAGTGGCGCGCGTGTGGGTGCCCTGGCAACGCTGAGACAACCTAGGACTAAATCACCGACACAAGAGCCCTACCGACGGAAGAAGCTACTCCCTCCGTCCCATAATATAAAAATGTTTTTAACACTACACTCTCGCCGCCGTTTGAACGATGGCCGTCGCGTCGTTGCACGTCTGTGTGCAGCAGACTCTCTCTCTCAATGTAGCTACATGCAAATTACTCTTTTCTCTTTTCCTATAATTTTTCTACATTTTTGTATTTTTATGTATTCTGTGATATTTCTTAATGTACTATATATAGTGATCCAATTTGATATTATCCCTTGTGTTGCATGGAGCTGCCTAAATTTTGATCTTTCTAGGAATCTGAGCTATGACGTGTGGCAATATAACCATGATCACCTTGCATCGATTGCAGATTTACAGTGGTACTCTCATTTATAAACTTAGAGTATGGTTAGGTTAGTCATAGTGAAGAGTAACTTAGACTAGTAACATGCATATATTACTAGTCTATGTTACTATCTTCATAGTGGTTAGTGTCATAGGTGTGGTAACATATATGCCTTCATTTATTATTTTATAAACTTATTTTATATTGGAAAGCGCTATGTGATGGTAACATATTATGTTACTTTTCCAGCAAAAAAAAGCATATTATGTTACTCTATTTGCCTCTCCTTATTGATTACTTGACACATCATCATTTTTGCTTATGTGGCATCTATGTTACTATTTATGTTACTTCATTATGACCAGCCTTAGTAGCATAGCCAGCTGCTAGCTATATGATCTTACTACATCGTTTATAGCCGAGGTTAACCGACAAGTACAATAATGCCATCGCCATCGGTGCCATCTCCACTGCGCAACACCACCATGGCATTCTCCTTCCATGTATCGATGATGGCTTGTAGCTTGACCCTCTTTTTATGTTTACCATCTTTATCTTTGAGTAGTTGTACTAGTTCTTCGGGATAAGGTTTTTTTTTGATAAAAAGAAATCCCTCTCCGAATTTTATTAAAAGAAACCATATTGTCTTACAACTACTAGGAACAAATGGGAAGTAAACAAGGCATGATCTGCCTGAACATCATCAGCTAGCCTCATCTGTCCGCACAGACCACAAGTCGATAACCCACACAGTTTTTAGACTCCAGACTGCATCATCCTGGGAGTCCACAGGCCGGTTCTCCAGAAGACGGTTAAGCAGACAAATTCAAACAAGCATAAAGCATAATACTACTCCAGAAAGAGGTAGACAGCCACACGGTCCAGTATGTTCTTCTAGAAAGAGATAAATAGACCATAGTTCTCGGAGATATAGATGAACTCTTTTAGGATTACAATGAAACTCCTTTAAGCAATCTAGAATCTTTGTTTATGTTCAAGTTAATAGCCTTTATGAGTGTTGTGAGGAGCGTTCACGCAACATTATCGCTTTGATTGGCCATGGAGCATATTACTACTGCTGTTTAGGTTAGGATATTGAGGTAATTCAAGGTGACACTAAACTCCTATCTTCCTTGCCTTTACAATCGGTGGGGAATTGCTGCAGCCGTCCTTGGATTTTGCTGGAACTAGCAGTGGAGGATGTTGGAAGCACAATGAGACTTTTTTGCTAACGGAGACATTTTTGCTACAACCGCGATCGTCGAAGCTGAACAAGCAAACGTGGGTGTTGAAAATGGCGATCCATGATGGTGTGGCATTTTTTGCACGACCGACGATGGATTTTTGCTACAAACCGTTGGATCCAGCACATGTAGATGGTGGAGGCAGGGTCACGGGGTGCTGCAACCGGCATCCACCGACATCGGAGAGGACGTGTGGCCTTGCTGCTGCGAGCAACCTCGTCAGTTGCTATGGCGAGGCGTGACCCTATGGCTAGCCTGGGGTGGACACATGTGTTGTGTTGGATGTGTTGTGAGGGGCTTTTTTCCGGGAGGCTTCGAGCAGCGCTGCGAGTAGCCTCGCCGGCGATACGAGTCTAGGGCGGATGCAGCAGCGCGGGGAAGCGAGTGGCACCATGAATATCAGATTGTTCTCGCGATGAGCGGTGGTGTGTGTTAGAAGGAATAGAGGGGAACACGTCGTGGACGAGGGCACGCATCGGTGTTGCCAGCACTGGGCATGCGTAGATGAACGAAATTGATGTTGACTAGGCGCCGCACGCACTAGACTTGCCAAGCCCGGGGACACGTCGTGAACAAAGGTATGCGTCGGTGTTGCCGGCACCGGGCATGCGTAGACGGACCAGCATGAGTTGTGCGGCATGTCGTTGCGGCTAGCAAAGAAGGACTCAATGACGGTTGTAGCGCCTGCGTGAGGTCGATGACGCCTGCGGTGGTAGGAGTAGATGAAGTGGTCGAGGAAGATGACAACAACGTTGGCGATGAGCTTGTGCAGGCCGAAGACGAAGAGGTGGATGGCGGCGGCGCCGCCGGAAGAAGCGTGGCGACGACGGCCTGATGGCGGCTGCAACTAGGTTAGGAGCGCGACGGCGGTGCTTGAAGTAGGAACCCGACAGCGTGACGAAGACCAGCGCGGATGCTAGCGTTCCCGCGCCTAGGGAGACGGCGCGGCATATACCACATAGAAGTCGACGCGCCGGGACAGCGAAGTGGACCGCATGCCGCGACACTACAGCCCAAAGGGGCGATGCAACGGTGATATGTTTCTCGATCGGTGAAGGGGCGCGCTGTACTTGGGGACGACCTTCACGGGACCTGCGAAGATGCGTCAAACCGACTGATCGGGTCGGTCGCACGGCGCGGATGGAGCAGATCGTGGGCAGGCGGGTTCCTACTTCAAGCAACTTGCCAAAAAGTTGTGTAGTCATTTGACTGCACAGCTCATGCATGGCTTCGCCACTGAGGACAAGTATATATGAAATATAAAATTTAGAGGGCAAGACGCCTTAGAAACGACTAGCTGAGTGCCCGTGCGTTGCCACGGAATATCACATTTTTCTTCTTCGACGCCCAGTATGCTATCCATCTCTTAATATAACCCCTTCATGTAGAAATACAATGTGTATTGTCCCTTCTTTCCTCACCCTTGTATGTGCTTGGAATTTTCCGCAACTCCATCTATGATGTGTCGCTCACCATTTCCTATATAAGATAAGTTGTCAGGATTGTAACTATAAAATGCACCTTTTCCTTCTCCATTGCTCCAACTATCCACCCCTCACCTCTACCACTCCCACTGTATTGCAAAAATGTAATAGCAAAGAGAAGTTTCTTGTAGTAAATTTTTAAACATAGACTATATTTTTCATTTACAGAACCGCAACTATTGCAAAATTATTTTAACTACAAATTCTACATCATCATTTTCACATCGTATACTACAACATGTTAAATGAACGTTAATCTTGAGAAGACTCGGCAGGCAACCTATAATTATTTTCGACAAGCACTACTTTTTTCTACAACTCCATCTATGATGTGTCATCGCTTCGCTCAACACTGCCTATATAAAATAAGTTGTGAGGATAGTAACTACAAAGTGCACCATTTCCTTCTCCATTGCTCCAACTATCCACCCCCCCCCCCCCACCCCCCACCCCCCATTGCATAAATGTATCTGCAGCCATCAATTTTCTGTAGTAAAATTCAAAACATATAATACATTTTTCATTTACATAACTGCAACTATTGCAAAATGATTTTAACTCAAATCATCATTTTCACATCATGTAATACATGTTAAATGAAGGTTAATCTAGACAAGACTCGGCAGGCAGCCTACATTTATTTTCAACAAATTAAAATAATTTCACTTTACAAATTTGTCCATAATCCATACACATATCCATGATCTTACTGTAGACATGTTCAGAATAGACTGTGTGTATGCCATCCATGCTTGCTGTCCTATCCCCAAAATCAGTGTTGGATCTCACAACACATACATAATGTAGACTCAGATGGTCAAACCAGAATACTTCATTTCTGAACTCGTGCAGTGCTGGCAACTACATATGCGTCAGCCACTTGCAGATTTGAACAGTGGCAGGCTGAAAGCTATACACATAACAAAAGAAACATGAGGAACTTCTTGAACAAATAATAAGAGTGTGCAAAGGACTGAAGGTGCAATGTTCAAATACATCGTTCCAGGTCAGCCAAAACCAAAGCCAGTTAATTCATTTTGTGGCAAACCAAGTCCATTAAGTACTTACCGTATGAGCAAAACTTCATGCTTACATGGATTAAACTCCAAATAAGAGAACTATTGTACTCTATATGAGCAAGATTTGAACGGATGAAGTCATGTGAAATGGATCACTTATATAATATATGAAGCATTAACTAGCAACATGTCAATTTAGTATACCTCAAAGAAATACACATCCAGTATGGGCGGATGTATCCGGATGTTATAGATCCTAAACTTTTACAGTATATGTTGACTATTAGGCATGAACAGACATTACAAACTCAAAGTTCAATAACCGCAAAACGACGACCTCCAAATCATATTACATGGTCTTCTGTAGAGAAAAACAAAATGCTAAACCAAACTTCCGTAGAACAGCATGAGGTTAGCCCAAATAGTTGATCCATCATCATTTGAACCATTATAAGAAAACTTGTTGAAAACTGAATAATTCTATGACGTTTGATGCTAAAAACATATGGATTCTATCAACATAAGTCAGGTCTTTTGCACCATCGTTGTCAATGTGATGTCCACCCATTAATGCCATAAGAACACCATAATTGTCTCTACCATAACACCACTTACTGACATCATGCCACTTACGATCAGATGTTGTAGCCTCACTTCCACCGCCATCCTTTGTTCTATCTCACTCATAGGTGGGCTTTTCCACCGTGAGTAGAAGACATATGGTCGTGTAAAATCTAGGACAAGAAGCTCCAGCGATGTTCACATCGTCAACGAAAGGTCAGTGGAATTAGGAGTGGAGCAAATGTTTTGGGGAATCCTGTGCTAATTGAATTGTGGCTCAAAGATCTTGTATTGCTTATGTTTCTCCCATCTATCTCTGACAAAAATTAGGATTAGATGGGCACTTTCGCAAGTACCCGTCCTCTCTCTCTATCTTTCTTTCTCTCCCTGCCAGATCAAGAAGCAACGAAAAGCAATCTCACCCTTCCTCTCACTCCCCTTATGTCCCGTTCCTGTAGCCAAACAAGAACATATATGAGACGCACCTGACGGAGAGAAGAGTTGGAGCAACCCGCGGGAGGGGGGGAATTCGTCCTACCACCTCGTGCCGGTGCAGATGAAAGTCGCCACATGCCGGGGCTCGTCGTTGGCGGCACACCGGCGGCCGAGGTTGCTGGGTTGCATACGTGTGTATGTGTCCCACTCCCGTCCCCTGCTCAAGGTGGAGGCCTAGCTTCCACGCAGCCGGCCACCTCCGCGACGCGCGATCTGGTTCGACCCGCCGCCGAAGCCGAGGCCCGAGGGTGCCGTCGCGGAGATGAGCCGGATGATTGAGATCTAGTAACCGACCCCATCGAGACTGACGGAGCCACCAACGCAGGCGAGCGAAAGGGTTGGGTCTTGGGTCGAGGGACTCGTCGACCTCGATGAAGCGGCTGACGTCGTCGGCTAGTAGCGTGAGGGACGCGGTGGTGAATTTTCTCGGGAGCGATACACGGGGATTGGGAGGAGCGAGGGGGTTGCTGGACGTGGGACGTGGGAGGTGTCCTTGTTCCGGGTCGTGGCTGCTTTTTTTTTTCTTATCGTGGCTTTTCTTGTTTCCTTTTATCGTGGGAGGAGAGAGCGATCGTGCGAATGGGAGGGCGGGGAACCAGGTCGAACCATCGAAGGAGGTTGAACCATCACGACGTTCGATCCTCCTTTAATAGTAGAGATTCCTATATAATGTCGAACTATCTCTGAATACCAAATATATTACTAACAGCATTGACTAGTATCGAGTCGAGGGAGGGGAGAAGGAAAAGCGACGACAACGTGGGACGGGCTCCAATCGCATGGCCGCAGGAAGCTGAATCATACTGCGCGACGACCGGCCGCAGGAAGCTGAATCATACTGCGCGACGACCGGCCGAGAGTTGGGCACTTGGGCTGGTCGACCGGCTCCTAGCAGCCGCCAAAAAGAATACTACTAGCACGTGTTTTTTTTCGAAATTAAACTGGTATATGCATTTCGTTGTTTCTTGTATCGTACTTGGACACGCGCGTCCCCCCCCCCCCCCCCCCCCCCCTTTTTTTTTTTTGCATCGCCCGGCCGTGTCCCTGACCGAAACGACCTAAGCCTTACGAGCGACCGAGTTCAGCTCGGCTGGAAGTCCACACGTGGTTACTCTTGAATCTCTTGACTGATAGCTGCATATATAAGTAGTCAAAAAGGAAGGCCAATAACCGCAGCATCGAAAAGTAGAAAGAAGTTTATAGACCTACCTGCCCGTTCAGGCTAGGGCGCTGCCGAGTGCCGACTCTACGTACGTATACGAGCATAGCCGCCGGCAGCTCCAGGGCGGCTACCGCTGCATGGCGGCCAACGCGAGCGGGACGATGACGGATCAGCGGATGGTAGACGGCGCGATCCCAACGAAGAGGGCGCGTGAGCAGCCCGAGGAAAAGTTTGAGTACGTCGTCGAGAAGGACATGGTGAGTGACCCCCTATCACCTTACCTGTTCATCATTATGGCCGACGTTCTACAACAAATGATCATTCATGCTCACAAGGATGGTACTCTTCTACACCCCCTGTGTCCCCACCTCCCGTGCCCTGTTCTGCAATATGCGGACGACACTCTAATCATCGTTAAAGCTACCACGAACGCAGCCAAGCACCTCAAACACATCCTAGACGCCTTTGCCGCAGCCAATGGCCTTCAAATAAACTTCACCAAAACGAGATTCATCCCCCTTAATGTGGATCCGCAGGATGCCGCTCTAATGGCCTCTGACCTTGGAACGAACATCTCCTCCTTTCCTCAAACCTACCTAGGTCTACCCCTCTCCCCGCATAAGCTGCCGTCCTCTGCATTTCAGCCTGTCATCGACCGATGCGACACATATCTGGCTGGCTGGTGTGCCCTACTCCTCTCGCGTGGTGGCAAATTAGTTCTCCTCTCTGCCGTCCTAGACAGTCTCCCCACGTATTTTATGCTTTGCTTTTCTCTGCCCGTCCAGGTTATTGAAGCAATTGATAAACGTAGACGCACTTTCTTCTGGTCCAACGATGAAACCTGCTCTGGAGCTAAATGCTTGGTTGCTTGGGATAAAGTGTGCACTCCTAGAGATGCAGGTGGTTTGGGTGTTAAAAACCTTCGCGCACAAATTTTTTTGTTTACTGCTGAAATTTGCTTACAAGTTTTTACACTCCACCTCCCTCCCTTGGAAGGACTGGGTTTTGTACCACTCACCTCTTCACATTGGCTTTGGCAAGAACAGCTCCTTTCTTGCTAAGACTATTTACAAACACCTACAGAGCTTGAGAGAGATTTCCCAGTGTACTGTTGGAGACGGTTGCTCCACCTTCTTCTGGTTAGATCGATGGCTAAAGCCAGAACCTCTGGCTATAGTCTACCCAGCCCTTTTTTCCCACCATACAAATCAAAATGCCTTGGTAGTTACAATTGTGCAGGAAGGGATCGAACTTGCTCTTCGTAATCGGCTAACCACTACTGCGATCGCAGAACTTGCTTCTCTAAACTCTTTGTTGCAGGATTGTGCTTTCTCGCAGGTTCCGGACACTCGTCGCTTGCTCAACGGGTCCGCCTTCTCGACCCGGGGTGCATATGCGGCTCTCTCGGATCATCTCTCCGATCCCATGCTTGCCGCCATCTGGGACTCAAAAGTGCCAAAAAAAGGTTATGATCTTCGGATGGCTCTTCTACCTCGACCGCCTCAACACCCGGAAGAACTTGCATAAAAAAAGCATCCTCGATTCTGAAGCTTGTCCAAGATGTTCTCACCAGGTTGAAGATCGCGAGCACCTGTTCTTTTCATGCCCGGCTGCTCGGGGCATTTGGCAGGCTACCTCCATTCGCCCGTGCTTTACGCCTATTAGTGACCTTTTCTCTACGAGGTTACCAACTGCATTGCCAACTTCAGTCCGCTCCTTCATGTTCCTAATCATCCTCTGGAAGATCTGGGACGCACGGAACAAAAAAGTCTTCCAAGGAATAGACCTTCCCACTGCTGATTCCATTAGAGCTATTCTTGATGACATAACTATATGGGCTCCTCGGCTCAAAACCGAGAGCCTAAAGGAACACGCCGGGCTGTGGCGTGACTTCCTCTCCTCACAAAACATGTGAGTTCTGTACTCTTCTGCTATGTTTGAAATATATTCAGGTGGGGAGCCTTCCCCCCCCCCCCCCCCGGTGACCATTTCAAAAAAAAATGGTGAAGCGGTTCAAGAGCAACTACTGGGCCGACCCGGCGGCCAACCCCGATATCTTCTTGCAGCGATACGCTGGGGACAACAAAGCCCATCGCCTCCTCAGGGAGATCCAGGACGGCGCGAGCTCAACGAAGAGGGAGCGTGAGCAGCCCGACAAGGAGAACTTTGAGTACATCGTCGAGATGGACATGGTGAAGCGGTTCAAGAGCAACTACTGGGGCGACCCGTCGGCCAACCCTGATATCTTGCAGCGATACGGGCCGCTCTTTTCCCGGATGGACGCCGAGGACAACGAGGCCCATCGCCTCCTCAGGGAGATCCGGGAGTGGCGCGCCCGTGGGTGCCCTGACGACGACACTGGGGCGACCTAGGACTGATGCAAGAAGGCAAGAAGCTACCTCTCGTGGCCGTTTGAACGATTACCGTCGCGTCGTTGCATTGCGCGTCTGTCATTTTCTCCTTTCCTATATTTTTGTATTCCTTTTACATTTTTATGGATGCTGTGATATTTCTTAATGTACTATAGTAATGCAATTTGATATCTCTTTACCTTGGCGTTGCATGGATGCTGCCTAAATCTTGCTCTTTCTAGGAATCTCAGCTATGACGTGTGGCAATATAACCATGATCACCTTGCATCGATTGCAGATTTGTAGTGGTACTCTCATTTATACACTTAAATAAGTATCAAGCTTATACTTCTTAGGACATCTCCAACGCCGACCCCAAAACTGACACAATACTCGTCTGCGGACGGACCCACCCGGATACAGGGGTCGGCCATCCAACCCTTTCTCCTAAACGACCGCCGCTATTTTTCTAAGTCCGGAGCATTCAAAATAATCGCATGACAAATCTTCAGTGAGTGAAAATATTCAAATGTGACACTAGTTCATCATCGCCATTTCATCTGCATACTCATCCTCATCATACAAGTTGTCAGATGACTCAACGTAGTTCTCATACAATGACTCCATGTTTGAATCCGTTGCTCCATAGAAGCGGGAAAAATTGTCAAAATGTTAGCACGGCATTTTACCAAACACTTGTCGGGTGTGGCGACCCCATGGACTGCATCCGCGAAGACGGATGGTACCTGTGAGGCGGACAGACGAAAGGTAGAACAAAGGTGTAGCAGCCCGGTGGAGGGGGGGGGGGTCCGGCAAGGGTTTGGCTAGCGACCAGAGTGATACAACGACGGCGACACCCAGGGAGGAAGCAGATGCAGAGCAAAGGAGAGCAAGTGGATGGAAGGATATGATTTTGGGTGGGTCGGGAGTGGCAGAGGTTTGGGCTCCCGCAAAGCCCCCTATTTTGATTCAGATTTGTGGAAAAACATATGCGCGGACGCGTCCGCAGATGTATACGGGTCCGTGTTGGATGACAAGCGGGGGATAGGGAGAAAAAAAAAGGAAACTTGATTGAGAGGCTATTTGTAGCAGAAATTCAAAACGGTGCTAGGGCTCGTATACTCGAGTTAGTCAACATAATTTTTGAAAAAATAAAAAATGTTTTAAATAAGAGTATGTTTGTGTCTTCTTTAGTATATGAAATTTTTTATACATTCTTATACACGTTTAACATTTTGTAAATACATGATTAATATTGTCTCATACGTATGTTTTGATGTCTACTTTTTTTCATACACGTTGTACATTTTTCATATACATTACTTTATACAAAATTAACATATTTCAAATGCATGATTAACATTTTATCAAACACAATGTTTTTAATGCAAATAATGCCTGAAATAGTGAACACATTTTAAAATTTGAATAAAATTTCAACATGTGATTTTTTTTCAAAATCTGAACAAAATTTGAAAAACACGAACAAAACTTTAAAACATGATTTTTTTTTTGGAAAAACAGGAACAAAATTTGGAACATGTGAAAAATTCTGAAAACATTGACAAAAGAGTTCGATTCTTTTTTGAATGGTGAACAAAATTTGTTTTCTGGACAATTTTTTTGAATTGTGAACAATTTTTGAAAAGTGAAATTAATGTACGGTGATCATTATTATACATAGTGAACAAAATTTCAATGTATGGTGAATAGTCCTTTTCAATATGGTGATTTTTATTTGAAACATGAACAAAATTTGAAAAACATGAACAGTTTATGGAAACATGGACGGAATTATAAATATTTTCTGTAGATTTTTTCAAAGAAATAAAGTGTAAGAAAAAGAAAAGAAAAGAAAGGAAGAAATATACAGGAAAACAAAAATGAAAGAAAAACATGAGGAAAACCGTAAAAACCGGTAAAACAAAACAGGAAAAACCCGGTTCAAGGAACCTTCTAGAAGGTTCCCAAATCCGGTTGTGGGGGGTGAATAGGATTGTGCATTCAGCCAGACATGTCACTGGGCCGGCCTAGTCATACAAAGTTAACTAAAATAAACAGAGAAGGAAAAATGGTGAGCTACCGAGAGCGAACCCTGGTCTCCATGCAGACGGGAAAATATCTGGTGCACCGGAGCTTGTGGTGCTACCGGTGCACCGAACTCACATTGTGCTTTTAAACTGTTTAAAAAATTCTAAAAAAATTTAACACACTCACAAAACATCAATGTAGGTTGTCACAAGATGGTAAGTTAAAATTCGAAACATAGCTCGAAGAACAAAAATGACAAATTCAACACTGAATAGTACATAACATAACTTGGGCTTTAGATTTGGCCCATTATCACACTGACGTCAAATTTGTTATTTTTGTATCTCAAAATTTATTTCAAATTTTTATACATTGAATTTTTTTTAACATGCTAGATTTTTAAAAATATTCTATGGCATCCGGTGCACCGGTAGCACCACAAGTGCGGGTGCACCGGATACATTCCCCCATGGACCCAACCAGCGCAGATAGCCACTGGGTCCACGTCCTCTTCGAGATAAAAAGTCGGGGCATCACATACTTTAGGTGACATGAGCTCGGATTTTTCACTGTTTTTCCTTTTTTTTCTCTTTCTTTATCATGTTTTTTCTTTTATTTTTTATCTCTAGTTTTACTCCTTTTCTCCTTTCTTTCTTTTTTTGTTGTTTTTCTTCAGTTTTCTTTATTTCTTTTTTGGTTTTAGCTAGGTCTTTTTATTTCTTTCTACTTTCTTTGTTTACTTCGGTTTTTTTCTTTTTATTTCATTTATTTTATTTTGTTTTCGGTTTGATTTTTTTGTTTCTTTTTGTTTTCATTCTATATTTTTCTTATATGTGAACAATTGTTTTATAATATATGTTCAACATTTTTTCCAATACAAATTTTACATTTTTAATACATGTTCAACATTTTTCTAATATATGTTCAACATTTTTCCAATACAAATTTCACAATTTTTAATACATGTTCAACATTTTTTCTAATACACATTTTCTAACATTTTTCATATGCTTGATTAACATTTTTACTATATAAGATTAATATCTTTTGAATACGTGTCAACATTTTTTTATACACATTTAATATTTTTCAAACATTTTATTAACATTATTCAAACACTTGTTCAACATTTTTCTTAAATGCTCGATTAACATTTCTGTATATATAATATCAATTTTTAACATCATTTTTAATGCATGGTCAATATTTTTTCTATACATATTTAGCATTTTGTAAATTCTTGATCAACAATTTTCAAATATGGTTCAACTTTTTTTTCCAAAGACTTGATTAACATTGTTGTATAGATGATCAAAAATAATTGTCATTTTTTTAATACATAATCAACATTTTTTTATGCACATTTTTCGAATACTTGATCATCATTTTTCAAATGCTTATTCAACATTTTTAAAAATGCTTGATTAACATTCTCATATACATGATAAAAAAATAATCATGTTTTGCAATACATGGTGAAATGTTTTCTGTACACACTTAACAAATTTCAAATGCTTGATCAACATTATTCAAAAACTTGAATAACATTTTTGAAATACATGATTGAAAATTATACACATTTTTTGTATGCGTGTCAAACATTTTCTCTCTATACACATTAAACAATTTTCAAATGCTTGGTCTACATTTTCTAAATATTTTTATAGAGTTTTTAATATATATTTAAAATATTTTAAAATATAAACAAAAGCAAAACTAAAGCAAAAACCATACAAAAAATGTAAACAAAAAGAGAAAAAATGAGGGTGTGGCTCCCCGCGCTCCTAGGCCAGCCCATCTTGTCTCCTCTTCAGCGAGGGCTCGTACCCTGTCGCTGAAGGTGAGATATAGGGGCGCCCTAGTCCCGCTGGCGGCGGGCATCCTCCCTCAGAAGAGCCGAGCAGTACGACGGCGGCGATGAATAGAACTACCGCTATATTTTTTTTCCTTTGCAATAGTGAAGAATTCTTGAGGATATCTAGCTGGAACAGCCTGTTCTTGAACTTATAATCATGGAATCAACTCGATCATCATCAGATTATAAGTTCATTCCATAGCGAACCAGACGACGTAGTCGGGCCATCTCACGCTACCCGTTTCCACACGGCACGCGCCATGTCCCGTCGCCCCACGTCAACTGCCGGTGGGTGAGCGCCCTGATCCGACCGTCCACCGCTCATGCTCTTGTCCGCCCGGATGCACCCACCTCAGTGCACCCCCATTGGGCAGCCCGTCCCATCGCCAGCCATCCCCGTTGCCCTAGGCAGGAAAACGATAAAATTTTTTGAAGAAAACCGGAAAACGCAGTAAAAGAAAACAAAAACAGAAAAAAACGGTTGCTCGCTTCAAGTGGGCTGGCCCGTGTAGCAAGCCGCGACAGTTGGACGCACGCGGGCCGCGAATAAAATCCCGCAGGGAGAGACATAGTCGCGGCCACGGCGCGCGGGCTCCCACAAAAGAGGCAACCAGTACGACGACGCAGCCGGCCCATCTCACACCACCCGTTTCCCCGCGGCCCGCGCCACGTCCCACCGCATCCGCGTCAACGGCCGGTGGGTGAGCGCCCCGATCCGACCGTCCACCGCGCTTATCCGCGTTCGCCCAGATGCACCCACCTCGCGCGCGCCCATTGGGCAGCCCGTCGCGTCGCCACCCATCCCCGTCTTTCCTACGCGGACACGTCGCGCGCCCGCACGCCGCCGGAGCCCACCACGTTCCGCTCAGTGGTCAGCCGGAACAAAATCCCTACCCCGCACCACGCCCCCGCCCCCGTATCCACCCACCCCCGCTGACACCCCGTCCCCCACACCCCGCCCGCACCCGATTCCCACGAGGCCAATCGGCGGGCGCGGCGGCCGAGAGATCCCGAGCAGCGACAGGGGTGGGATCTGGCCGTGTGCGCGAGGCAAAGAGTGGGTGGGAGCGCAGGCCTACTTTATTACCCGGCGCGCACTAATCCAGATTTGGGGCCGTGGGTGTGTGGGTTTCGTCGCTGTGGGGCGACGTTTTAAAACGCACCGGCCCGAGCGCCTCCGCCAGGCCAACACCTGTCCTCCCCCGCTACCCCTCTCGCCGTCGCGGTCGCGCCCGCGGCCAACGACCTTCTTCCACCTCGCACCCACCCGATCTCTCTCTCTCTCTCTCTCTCTACGTGCGCGCGCGCACCAATCGCTCCTGGCAGCAGTAGTAGTAACTGCTCGGATTTGCTCTTGCTAAATTCGGCACTGCCGCCCATACTTAATCGAGCCCGGCCGCCTCCTGTCCTCCTGCTTAAAGCAGCTCGAGCTCGCTCGCTCGCCCGCTGCTCCCCATCACGACTACCACGGCCGCTGTGTCTGTCAGGCTGGAGCTCGAACACCTGTAACGCCCTGACTTGTGCCTGCCTGTGTGCTTTTTGATTCGGTTGGATTAATTGGCGGGAGTGAGTGAGGGGATCGGATCCGATGGACTTTCCGGGAGGGAGCGGGAGGCCGCCGCCGCCGCAGCACCAGCACCAGCACCAGCTGCTGCCGCCGATGACGCCGCTGCCGCTCACGCGCCAGGGCTCCTCGGTCTACTCGCTCACGTTCGACGAGTTCCAGAGCGCGATCGGCGGGCCGGGCAAGGACTTCGGATCCATGAACATGGACGAGCTCCTCCGCAACATCTGGACGGCCGAGGAGTCGCAGGCCATCGGCGCCGGCCCCAACGCCGCCGCCTCGTCCTCCGCCGCGGCGGGGCCGGACCACGGCGGCATCCAGCGCCAGGGCTCCCTCACGCTCCCCCGGACGCTCAGCCAGAAGACCGTCGACGAGGTCTGGCGCGACATGATGTTCTTCGGAGGGCCCTCCGCCTCCGCCTCCGCGGCCGCCGAGGCTCCCCCGCCGGCCCAGAGGCAGCAGACGCTCGGGGAGGTCACGCTCGAGGAGTTCCTCGTGCGCGCCGGCGTCGTGCGCGAGGACATGCCGGGCCCGCCGCCGCCCGTCTCGCCGGCGCCCGTGGCCCAGGCGCCGCCTCCGCAGCCGCAGATGCTGTTCCCTCAGAGCAACATGTTTGCTCCTATGGTGAATCCTCTGTCCCTGGCGAATGGGTTGATGACCGGAGCATACGGACAGGGAGGAGGCGGTGGTGGTGGTGCGCCCGCTATGGTTTCGCCGTCGCCGACGGGGAGGCCGGTCATGTCCAACGGCTACGGCAAGATGGAAGGCCTCAACTTGTCCTCGCTGTCGCCGCCGCCGATGCCGTATGTTTTCAGCGGCGGGCTGAGGGGGAGGAAGCCACCGGCCATGGAGAAGGTGGTCGAGAGGAGGCAGCGGCGGATGATCAAGAACCGGGAGTCTGCGGCGAGGTCGCGCCAGAGGAAACAGGTGAAAATTTTATTACTATCTGATGTGTTTGCTTGCTAGCAGTGACACGTGTTGCACAATCATATATCTTTGTCTTAACCAAATTTTACTTCAGTATGGCACAACAGCAGCTCTAAAAAAGGTATTATAGAATACAACAAAGGATTAAAGCTAACTTATGTTAAATTGACATGGGCATGCTAAATTACAAAGGGTACAAACATGAATGATCTCGATTGCATAGCCGCCGTCTTCGAAAATGTTTGAATCTTAGTGAGAACAATATCTAACACCAATAGGTTCTCCTTGCCGTTGAGCTTCTGTAAATCTCGGATAATCGATATTGGCTAAATTTGTGCCTTCTGATATGCAACAGAGTTACATGATGGAATTGGAGACTGAGGTGGCAAAACTTAAAGAGCGGAATGAGGAGTTGCAGAGAAAACAGGTATGATACATCTCCTGGCCACTTTTCTTGTTTAATTGTATTTGTATTGTACTTCGGCAATGCGCATTCTAGCATTCCTTTTTATTTGTGACTAGTTGCCTTCTGGTTGATCACCTCAATTTATCAGAGAAAAATCTGGATGATCACTATCTGGATATTTAGTTTCTAGTGATAGGTCTTAGTCACCCTGCAGCATTTAACAAAGTCAAAGTCAATCAAAGAGAGAACAAATCACAGAATGTTTTCAACTACAAGTCTACATACAGCAAGAGTGGTATTTTTATTGCATGATTTACTCTCAACATTCTGTTGTGGATTTCCACAAAACTAAAACTCATGGTAGCAGTTAACAAAAATAGGTTTCAGTGGCAGCTGTCGAAATACTTCAGTGCTAAGTATTTTGCTCCTCTAATGGTAAAAGATGATCTTTTGTTTCTTCTGATGAATATAAGACCTAGATTAACTATGGCTTGTCTGGAATGGATTGTTCCATTACTAAACTAGCAGTACTTCTAAACTTTACTCTGCGTATTAGACTGTTTCCTCTTATTCTCTGTTCTTGCCTTGTTCAGTCTGTCACTGTTCTGTTACCATCTTTGACGCATGTTATCTGAACTAGTTGGTTATTTCTTCTAATGTGCAGGCGGAGATCCTAGAGAGGCAAAAGAATGAGGTAATTGCCTACCATTTTGAAGAAACTGCTTTTGCTCTACTGATACTATTTTTTGCTTATTTTACCATTCAAGAGAAGACGGAACTGACCAGCCTATGTGCGCTCTTTTGTTTAACTAGTAGCATATTTCGTTAGTATAAAGGAAAACGTGTCTTGACCTATGATCATGGATACCCATTCAGGAAGTATTGCAAGCGACCTGTCAATGTCATGAATATAGTTTAGCTCTATGATGCATGGTTTGATTCATCAACGATATTATTATGAAAATCCAAGTTCTCGAAACTTGTGGTACTGATACACTTGTTTGAATAGGAAATGTTATGGTCTGATTGACAGCTACTGATGTAGATGTAGAGTTCTGGTTTTCTTATCGTATACTTGACTTTACAATGCCGTATTGACAAAGTAAAGCTGTGTGAACTGCCGAAATGATAAGGCGAGGATTGATGTGGATTTGATTGATAATATTTTCCTACAACAGGGGTTAGGTGGTAACATTTAAGTGGCTTCAAATGATTTAAGAAAACCTTGAATTGATCGGCCAACTGCAATGACTTTCGCTCTAATATTTCATCTATTGACCCAAGTGTTGTATTTGTAAGGTTAGCTGTGTTCTATTCACTTTTTTATTTCACTATTGCTACTATTTGGTGTTACTTTGTTCATCTGTAGTACCAGCTTAACAAGATAAAATGTTGGGAGTAAACAAATTACACAAGTGCAGTTTTTAGACCAGAGATTATGTGTGTGTCGTCAACTATATATGTTTTCATCTGATTGAAAGAGCTGTTCAATTGTATTTCCCCCAACATCGCATCTAAAGTCATCATTCTTTATTAACATTTCCCATGAGAAATGGTGTTTCTTTTGTGTAACAACAACAATTTCAGCTATTTCTTTTTTCTTCTCTTTCTTGTGGGAAAATTTCAGCCACTTTCATCATGATACCATATAGGACTGGTTAACAACTCCATCGTTTTCCAGCTTTCACTGCCAGATTGGCCAAGTTTTCGTCAATTAAAATTTTAGTTAGGGGCTGGTCCAGATTGTGAGAGCTTTAGCGTTCCATAGGGTGGTCGATGATGACCTTGGTTAGGGGCTGGTACTGTGCCTGGCTTGCTGTTTTTTAAGTTCATGTACATATGTGTTTGTAGCTCTCTTTTCTTCTAATAGAATGCGCAGTGCTCCTGCTGCTCGTTCTTGAAAAGAAAAGAAAATTAGTTACCTGCACATTTTTTGCTGAACTTCATTTTGAAGTTCACACATCATTATCTCCATGATATTATGAGAAATGTGTGGGCTTTCTGATTTAGGGCAGGGACCTTCTGTCTTTCTTTTTTCATCGATTTTTTGTAAACTCTGCCAAGAAAAAGGTTATGGTCTCTCACCTGTTTCTCGACCTTCAAGTTCCTTGGGGCGTAGTTTTCTTTTGTGTATGTTGACCCACTTAGCAGTCGTACAAAGCCTTAGACTGTTAGACACTTGACCCAGGTTCCACTCTATACAATCATGTTTCATTCATAGGGAAAAGGGTGAAACTTCTGCCATAATTTGGTGGTACATGATTACATTTTGTTTTGCTGTTCCTAGTTAAAAGAAGTGACGGCTCCTCCATTGTTCTGTAGGCATTGTCATATGTCATTTCTGAGATTGCCTCGTTACATTTCAGGAAATAATTTTTTGCCCTAACATAATTTGGAAATGGTATATGCAGGTATTCGAGAAGGTTAGCAGGCAAGCTGGACCTACCTCAAAGAGGATCTGCCTGCGGAGGACGCTGACGGGTCCTTGGTAAGCCGAAGGCCTGTAAACTAGAGCACACTACTTTCAACGCTGCGAAGTTTATACATACAGTAGATGAATTTCAGAATCGCCAGGAGTTGCGCTTGTAGAGCAGCCACTGATCCGATGCTTCAGAGTTCAGACTCCTAGGCCGATAGACTGCCGGCGATCTTCGCTCGATAGGTTTTTAGCCGTCCGCGTGCCGTTCCGTGTGAGTAGAGAGCATTTGTATGTAAAAATCTATTTAACCATGTGTTGGTGTGATACTACATTTTCTATTTATTTTTTTCTGTTTCGAGGACTCATTACACAACCATGTTAGAAATGAGTTTGTATTCTTCATAAAAACGATGCCCGGTCGGCTTGTAAAGCGGAACTATTTGCGCATCTGTAGATGATTTTCCTCCATTGTGCGCATCTTCAGAGAGTGAACTGAACTGAGCTACTTTGCAGAGTAAAGAAGATGTGTGTCTGATGGGCAAATCAGACACAGCAAAGCTTCTTGTATCTGGTAAGCACAAACCGAACTAGTTTGATTCGAGTACTCGGCATCAGTGGCTGCTGTAGGCTGTGTGTTTCTGGCTCCATTACCATGTCAATGGAGCCATGTATGTAAGCTTTGTATACATAAACCATGGCACTTGGTCATGTGGAACCAGAACCAAAACGTCTGTCTGTATATTACGAGAACTTCCGGATCAATAATGTAAATTACAACTATCTTTTCTGGAGGTCCATATGGGCTGAACGTGGGTAGGCCGGAGCCAGAATCGTTGGGAGCATATTCCACCTGCTTAAGGTCCGTGCAAAGCACCGACGGGCGCGTGGTTGGCCAGGGACGTGACACGCAGGCGTGCCGCGCTAGCTTGCCTGCCCTCGTGGCCATCCTAATCACGTGAATATACAAACTGGAAACTCGCTGTCCGGACACGTGCCCCAGTGCGGCATCCCATGTTCTTCCCTCCCGTCAGATCGGAAAACGCAGGTGCGTTAGCTCGGAATCATCGGCCCATCATCGATGGCAGGGCTGAACTACCTGATGCGGACAGCAGGCCGCTTGTACGCAAATTGCAGGTGTACCGCGCGCCGGTGCGGGGAATTTCACCGGGCAGTAATGGGTTGGTTCCGTTGCGATTCAAATCAAAAGAGACGCAGTTATTGGCAGGCTCGTGGTACCGCCGTGACGACCATCAAGGCCGTGTCACCGTGCTGCCGTGAGGCTGTACCATCCTGACACCAATATCCCAACCTCTGCCGTTGCACTGCAGCTCAGGAGCTCAACGGTTCTACCTCTGCCGGGCATTTGCGCTCAGTGAGCATCTACAACCGGACTCCATATCCCTTTTCCTGGGCCAACAATCCGGATCCGACCACTGGGAGGCGGGAGCTTGCCGCCTACTCAGACAAGAAGGAAAGAACCCTCCAAATCATAGTCCGTCGTTCCCTGGAGGATACTGGATATCAGACCTCCGGCGTGGGAGCCATCCTGCGACAAATCCACCGACACTCTGGTTGGCATCCAACGGCGACGGCGTGCCGAGCGGAAGCTCGCGCCGCATGCCCGCACCGTCACCGTAGCCTATGAGTGCGCCTGAGCGGGTCACTGCAGAAGGCTTCGCCGCCCCGGGTCAATGTATCCCCAGCGTTGTGTCCTTGTCCCCGCGACGTCAGACTCGGAGTCCTAGGTCAATGGCCGCAATGCCCAAGGTAACATATGTGCCACATGCTATAACTGTGGAGGCACACCCAAGGTCGATGGACACCGTGCTCGTCGTCAAAGGGAGAAGGTGTGGCACGCAGCGGCAGCTGGCGACGAGGATGCCCATGCCAAGATGTTGCAAAGCGGCGAGCCCGGATCGCCCTCACTATGGAGCATGCCCTGGTCGTTCGTTTGCTCTCGCCAGAATTCCCCCAAGGAGGATCTGAACATGTCCAGTGTCGTGTACGACACATTCAGCTCTCGCGACGAGCAGATCCGCCTCAACCTCTATTACGCCTTTGACCGCTACTTCCGTGACCATGGGGACAATGGTAAGGGTTAGGGTAAAGGAATGGGCGGGCGTGGTCGAACTTCATCTATAGTCCTATGAAGCAGAACGTGTCAAATTTTGGTAGTCCGACGAATCAACTTCCCTATGCTATGTCCTAATTTAGTACTCCCTCCGGTCCTTTTTACTCTGCATATAAGAATTGTCTGAAGTCAAACTTCGTAAAGTTTGACCATATTTATATGAAAAAATATTAACATCTACATTTCTAAATTTATACAATATGAAAATTAAAGTCATGACACATTTAATGTCGTTGATTTCGCACTATGAATGCTAGTATATTTTTCTATAAACTTGGTCAAAGTTTACGAGGTTTGACTTCAAACAAATCTTATATGCGAACTAAAAAGGACCGGAGGGAGTACGGTATGCATGAACATCATCCTATGCCCTGTACGAACTATGAAAGTATGCGTGTTGATCCATATTGCATGCTTGTGTATGAATTTGAGGAGGAGAATTGTTGCGCGGACTATACGTGGATGTGTCCGGACGTGTCAACGAACATAAAAGAGTCAGATTTGCCCATTCGTAGATTACTGAATTCCACTAGGGTAGAATGAGCTGATTGAGAGAAGAGATGGGTGGTGGCACTGACAGCTACGGTGGACAGCTAGCCGTGCCGAGACGGCGACAGAGAGGGACAGCCAACGAAACCTGCTCTCCATCTCGTTTCCTCCCGTTCCCATACGGGTCCGGGGCCAGGCGGACCACAGCCTGTCCCATCATTCGCGATAAAGGGAATTTTCTCTGCAGAGGGGTGAACGCCGAACAAATAATTCTCTTCACCACTGCAGAAAGGATGGTGGTACAGTATCTATCCGTGTCGTCATCCTCCTTTCTCGAATCTCGACGCAGAACCCTGTCGCCTGGTCATAAAAACCTAGATCATGATTCACACACACACACAAAAAAAAAAAATCTATCCCCGTTGCTTGGTCGTCAGATGAGGCAAAGGATCGGCGAGCTGCTTCAGATTGTTGTTGCTTGATCGGGTGGCCAATGACATGAGGGGGGATTGATTTGGTGAGCAAACCCAATGGCAGCATCCATCGCCCATCGATTATTTTGCAAGAGGAAGAAGCAACAACAACTGCTACCAGCCAACAGTTTATTATCAATTCCAGGAACGCGAATTAAAATTAATCTAATCTACCTGCTGATGATTGATGGTGATGATGCGCCAATGTACAGGGATGTCGAAATTATTACTACGACGAAATCAGGGGAGGTAACTACTAACGGAAGCAATGCCTCCGCGACTGAAGATCAGGGGAGGGGAGGAGGAACTAATTATAACAGAGGTAACGCGGATTACGGAGTATGGTTTTCGAATTGCTCAACGATAAACATGTGACAGAAAGTCGATTAGTAGCAGCAGGCTAAGCTATAGCTAGTCCAAGATGCGATGCCAGAGCAGATGTGGAAGGCGGCTGGCCGATCGTCCGACGACACCTAATAGATTCTCTTCTCGTTGCTTGCTTGCTCATCATTGGTTGCTTCTTCGATCTCGAGCCAGGGAGGGATGATTCTTTTCTTCTGCGTCGCTGGTTGTCCCTCCTCTGAATTCGGTATAGCTTTCACGTTGGCGTACCACGGAGTTGTTGATGGCTGGTTGGTTCAGGAGCGGCTGCGCATGGACAGCGCCACCACCTGCGCCCACTGCTTCAGCCTCATCTTCACCGTCTCCGGCGGGTCATCTGCAGGGAAGTGAAGCACCGCCGCCAAAAAAGTCAGATCAAAACTCCAATCGCGCCGACCCGCGACGGATCAGCAATCAAAATCTATTCGCGTTTGGTAAGAAACAATCGATTACTTATTTCATAATTCAGAGGTTGTTCATCTAATCAACAGATCAGATGAAACGGAACTGAATGTGCGTACCTGGGGAGAGTATGGAGAGGGGGCTCCCGATGGGCGACGGCTCGGAGGCCTCCGAGGAGGCGCCGCAAGAGCACTGGCTCTGGCCGGCCGCGCAGCCGCCGGCACCGGCGCCGGCGTTGGCGGCGACGGCGTAGAGGAGGTCGAGCGCCGGGAGCGTCTCGACGAGGCGGCTCCTGCCGGCGTCGCAGGCGGCGCAGCGCTGCGAGGGCGGGTCGAAGCGGAAGCCCAGATCGAGGGAGCCGCGCAGCTCGTCGAGCTGGTCGTCGGTGACGCTCTGCGCGCGCTGCAGCGGCGAGCGGCGGCCCCGGCCGAGAATCCCGCGCCGCCGCCGCTCCCACGCCTCGTCGCGCTCGATGTCGGGCGACCACGAGTTCTGCTTCTGCAGGCCCATCGCCCCCGCCGCGCCCCTCAGCCTGCCCCCGCCGCCCAGGCCCATCAGATGGGGCTGGAACCCCTTCCTCTCCTCCTCCATGGCCGCCGGCCTCCTCCGCGAGGGGGACGGCGTGGGATTTGGATGGGGGCGAGGAGGACCGCTGGCCGCTGCCGGGGGCGAGTGGCCGGGGTGGAGTAATTTATCTCCCTCGGCCTGCCTTTCCTTCCGCCGCCTTCTTCTTTTCTCCTTAGCGGATCGGGTGCTGGCGGCCGGGCGGGCGGGCTGCCGACGTAACGGGCTGATATATACTCGTGGATGCGGATCCAACGGTGGGATTTCTTCCAAGTGCTAGGGCGGGGGTCATTATTGGGCATTGATTCGGGGTCACGGGGAACGTGGGCCGGGGGGAATTCTTTCTGACTGGGAACGGCCGTATGCAACTCCAAATTTTAACTTTTGCTCAAAGAAAAAAAGGTGTTTTGTACTGCTACGGTGCGGCATTTGAGCTGGCTGTTTGAACCGCGGTTGGACTCGGACGCGCTGAATCCTCGCGTGCGGCGGGTAAAACGGCACGGTTCTTCTGTGTCTTGTTTTCACGTCAGTCAGTTAGCTAAAATTTCGTCGAAAATGCGTGGGAGAATTACGTGTGGTGGATGGACAAATTAGTTGGTAATGCCTCGGGAATAATTTAGTTAGCGAGTGCATCACACGGACGTAACCACCGCCGGCCGGCCGGCTAGTGGTGCATCACGGTGGAGAGGGTGAAGGGCGCCTGTTTGCGACAACCGACTCGATTACCACCTAACCGACGTGCGTGATTATGTCAGGCCGGTGGGATTTGCTTGCGCGCAAAGATTTTACAATGTGCGCTGATCGATCCACGTTCGTCAAAAGAGTATCGCGGTTCTGCGATCCTCGATATGCATGGAGAATCTTCTGGAAAACTCCTTGCGATCCTTGACATGCATGGAGAATCTTCCAGAAAGAAAATAGTGAGACCCAACTCGAATTCAGATTCTGTTGCCCGCTGAATTTTGGGGTCTAGTTCGTCAGGGCCTTTTTCTTTGGGCTCTTTTCAGTTTGATTGACGATACGGTCAAGGGAAATTACCGGAAGGTTTTTCCAACCGAGCGTCTAGTCGCATACTACATTCCCTCCTGGATTCGTGTCCATGCAGATCGCGCTAATTTAGGGTAGTTTGTCAGACGTTACGATTTGTAGATACGGTCCATGATTTGCTTTGCGCTAATGCGTGCATACCAAACTTGTAAGATTTTTTCTCTCTTTCTAATCAACTTCGGACGGAGATCTTATCGCTGCGATTTTTCTTTTGCAGTAACAACTTTGATGCATCCTGAACATGCATGGAGAATCTTCCGGACCCAACTTTGATTGAGTCTAGATTCTCGCGCTGCTGAATACTCCCGGTAAGATTTTCTTGGTACACCCTCCCCCGCCGCCGGCCGTCCCCGCCCCCCCCCCCCCCTCCCGGATCCGCCCCCGTGCCACCTCCCCGGGAGGTGGCCGGGGCGGCGCGAGCCCCTTCCCTCTTCGTCCGCCCTCCTTTCCCCTTCCCTCCCTGCCGCCGCCGACGATCGCCCCAGCGCCTGGCCGGGTGGTGTTGGCGGCGGCGGGACGGCCTGTCCCCCCGCGCACGGCTCCCTGCCCGGGGCATGGGGGCGGCGGCGGTGCTCCTCGGCTCGGCGACGGCCCGACGACAGTGGCCGGCGGCGCGCGAGGTGGTGGCGTGGCCCCTTGGCGGCGAGACAGTGTGGTGGCGCAGGTTGGCCCGCGGCGCGCTCCCGGCCCAAATCTGGGCCATGCGGGCCCATTAGGGTCCTAGCGGGCCGCCCCCCGGCGTGGCTTCATCGTCGTCTGTATGGTGTGGAGGAGGGGGAGCTTGGATGGGGGCGGCGACGCCGACGGCGTGCTTGCTGCAGCGCGATGGCGGGAGCTTTGTGGGCGTGGAGGTCCCGGCCAGGCCTGTGGGCCCACGGGCCTGGTATGCTCCTGCTACTGTGTCCGGTCGGCTACCGTCGTTGACGGTGGAGGTTGTGCCCTCCCGCGTGCCGACGGTGCTGCGGCCCCTAGCCCGGCTCCTATTTCCCATTGTGCAGGCCTCACTTCGCGGTGCCGTGGTGAGACGGCGTGGAGGCTTCATGACCGCGGTGGCGCAAGATGTTGGTCGGTTTGGTGGCAGGCTCTGGAGCATCCGAGGTGAAGGTTGGGATCGGGGGAAACCCCTGTCGGCCTGTCCGACACTGACGCGGCGACGCCGGTGGGTGCCGCCGGACCTTCCCTGGAGGGCGACGGGGGCGACCCTTCCTCTCGCCTCGTCGCGTACCGGGGGGAAACCCTTGGCAGCAGCGTCGTCATTGTCGCGGTCCTTCTTGGAGGTGTTGATTGGTACCGGTGCTTCGGAGCCTTGGAACTTGGTGGGAGATCTTCGGTGGGCGCAGTGGTCGTTAAGCTTATTCGTTTCCATCGATCCGCCGTTGTCGGCATTTTCTTTCTCTTGTTTTTTCTCTTTCGTTTTCTTTTGAGTGTGATTGTGCTTCTTCCGCCCCAGCATCTATCGTTGTCTGTATCGGTTGGTTGCTTTGTAATACAAAGCGGGGAACTTTTTTTCTTCTTCAGTTTTCGTTCGTACATCTATTTTTAGTTAAAGACATATAAGCGATTTTTGTGTTAATGATTCGCACCGATCGACGATGGATTGCATTCGTGCATGCGTCTCAAACGTAAAGACAGATATTATTTTTACAGCACATAAATCTTAAGATATACAAGTAGATCTTCGCGTCCAATTTGCAAGAGCAACTTGTGTTGGCACTTGAACGATCGGTCGCTTGCCCGACACTGCCTCTGCTTGCACCGTTTGGTTAGTACGTATACCTAATTAGAAGATGTACACGCAAGTTGCCAGGGCCGGAAACGGAAATAAAGCGTGCAAAAGGTGTACTACTGGCCTGTCGCGGTGCAGTGTCTGGGCGGATTAATAAGCTTGCCCAAGAATAGACTGGCCGGAAAACGAAATCCGTGGCGTGTGCCTTGGAGCCTGGACGATGCCAAGCCATAAATCGCACGCGATGCCTGTCTTCGCTTCGATTTCTTGCGTAGGGTCCTATACTAATCCTATGCGTGACACCTTACAATTAGCATGTGCAGATTCGTGGCTTGCGATTTCTGTCGTGTGCAGAAAAAAAAAATGGAAAACAACAAGAGATCAGTTTCGTGTTTGAAACGGGCCTGCTGGGGGAAATCATTTATATTTATGACTGTAATTTACTTGCACTTCACCATGATTCAAGCAAGATGCGTGGTCAACTGTGACACTCGAAGATCATCCGGCATGATCGGCACGCCTACATAGTTTAGCCGGGTTGCCCCACACTTGCACGAGAAGATTCCTGGCTTCGTTTGATTCGATTTTACAGCCGAAATATCTCCATTTGATTCGAGTAATATAGCACATGACGCAATAGACGGCTTCTAACAACCGGTATATACAAGGTTAACTAGTGCAATAATTGAGCATGCAACTTGCTTCTTGGTCATTGGACGGGCCTTTGCACATTGAGAACGATTGATGACCTCACGTCGCAATGTCACACCGCCTTTGATAATTGCAGTAGGAGTATTAGAATGCAGGGAATATCCCACGGCGTTGTCAGGTCAAGATACGCATATGCTCTTATCATATTTTTGCCGACGAGAAGCACTTGCGTCTAGCTCAACTACCACATTATTTTACTACCACTTCTTTTGCCTATTGGTTTACTGGTAGGTTATTATTATTTTCTTTCAGCTAGACTTTATTTGGTTTTCACTGTAAATTATCTACAGTACTTTACTACTACTAAGAACTGAAAAATAACAAGTTGGCTCCAAAACGTGAAGTATACATGTCTTTGCTTCAGAAACCCGGCGGTCACACAAGACAAGAACAGAAGCAAAAGGCGCTTGGAGAGGCAACTTTTGCCAAAAAGTCTAACAACTCCCACAAATTCAGAAAAGTAGGATGTCATGTTTAAAAGCTAATTTAGCACTAGTATATCTTCAGTTACCTATAGTTAGTAAGATTTTTATGAGTGGTACGTAGTAGTTTTCACTGAATCTGCCCTGAAACTGAAACGACAACATATGTCTGCGGAAGAAGACAAACCTACTCAAAGTACTACAGTACAACAAACAATGACCTCACCTTGGCACATGTCGTTTGTAGTTGCTGGTAGACTTGACCAGGCTGGAACTAACCCGGAAAGTGCGCCAGTTTTCCGTCAACGGCCAAAATCTCGCTAAGCCTAACTAGTAACTGCCATGGGATATCTGCGAAATCAAAATGTGGACACATTACGTAGTAGAGCTGCCAGTGCTTCCTTACGGATTCCTGGAGAGTGGAAAAGAAAACCAAAACGTGTAAGTATCGACATTTTAAACTCATCACCGTGCAAACAGACACCCATGTTGTATGTTTTTGTTTCTGAATGGTCTGATGATTATGCACTCGCAAAGGAAAAAAAGGAATATCGGGTGACTGACTACTCATCATACGCAGAAGAGCAGAGAACAGGAATTAAGAGTATTATGATATCTCCAAAACGGATTCTTAAACCGTCCACAACCGTCCAGACTGCACGGGCCGATGTGTTTAGCCATCTAACACGAGTCTGTATCTATCCGTCAAATGGTCCAGACGTATTTTTTCGGCACCCCGGCCGCCACGCCACACCCCTGCCGAAACTCGACGAATCCGTCACCTCCAATGGTACACTAGGGCTCCACGCCGCTTCTCCTCCACCGCCATTCCACACCTCTCCTCCGACCGACACGTAGGCCGTACCATCCGCTCCTACGCACTACAAAAAAAATACACTTCCGTGATGATACGTGTTTGTCACAGTAGGTCACGTTTCTGTCATGCATGTACATGCATGACGATTTTATGACAGAATCAAGATAGTCATACCTGTGCTGTCGTATAAGTGTTCCATGACATTACCAAAATTATCATCACGGAAGTGTCCACTTCCATGACGATAAATCGCGCGTCATAGAAGTGTTTTCGTCAAGGGTGACCGACATGTGGCATCGACTGTAACGGGTCGCCGTTAAGCTATCGGGTCCGGTTTTGGATCTGATAACCCGTTAACAGCCCGGACCAATGGGGATTTTCCACGTGTAAAATTCTCATTGACGGGAGGAAACACGTGTTTGCTCACCGTTGGGACAGATGTCATCCACTCATTGGACAGGAGGCGCCTATGATACGTCGTCACGTGTCTCGGCTCAACAGTGGCCCATTCCGGTCAAAAGGCCAGACCTGTCAAAATAAGCGGGTCGGCCCATTAGCGGCCTACTTGAGTCAGGCCCATTTACAAGCACGGTCCATACAAGTTACACAGAATGGGCCCATCAAAGGCCCATTCTAGATTTGACAATTTCTAGCCCATCGTCAGTTTTAGCCCGTTAACGGCCCGCTATGTCCTTGGGCCCAATTGCGGCCCGAGCTTCTTTCGGCCTGTTAGCAGCCCATCGTCAGTTCCAGCCCGTTAACGGCCCAAAGCGTCTTTCGGCCTTTTCTCGGCCCATTCCGCAGTTCGGCCAATTCTAGCCCGTTGTGACTTTAGGCCTGTCCTCGGTGACGATGACATGTACCTAGGGTAGGGTAATAGGCCTGACCTAAACACCCTTCCCAAGGACACTGCCCTACAGTCAAAGGCATTCAAAGTACAACAACGGCTACCGACTGAAATCACCTCAGAGTGCAACCCACTCGACCAACAATTCCACTCGGATAACCCAATTCCATTCGACCAGGCGGATAATCAGTCGACCATACCAGAAATCATTCGGAGTATAGAAGATCTAAAGTCACTCAGGATCGCTACGGTCAGGCGTTCACTCCGGAGTCTTAATGATCATTTATATGTCTTTATTATAGGCGTTACCAGGAACGTCTCACCTTAATGTACATTGAAGCCCTTGTAATGTGGGTTGGCTGGGTCCTGGCGCACTCTATATAAGCCACCCCCTCCACTGGCACAAGAGTTTGCACCCCCTGTAACTTCACGCATAATCCAATCGACCAAGCCTCCGGGCATCGAGATGTAGGGCTGTTACTTCCTCCGCGAAGCGCCTGAACTCGTAAATCTTGCGTGCACAATCTCATCGTAGCTAGGATCTTGCCTCCTCTTACATACCCCCCATTCTACTGTCAGACTTACTCCCACGACAGTTGGCGCCCACCGTGGGGCAGGTGTCTTAGCGACTTCCGGTGAAGTTGCAATTTTCTTGATCTCCATCGTCATGGTTTCTAGCGGCGGTCTGGCTGAGGGCCGTGAGATCTATCTCGGCGCGCTCGTTTTCATCGCCGACGACTCCTCCTGGCTCCAGGAGGCCTCCCTCGACATCGAGACGCTCCTCGTCCGCGGGGCGACACACTTTCGTGTGTGCGTCCGCGGCGTCCTTCTGCGCCAGCCGTCGACTCAGTGTCGGTCGGCTCCCGCAGTGTCTCTGCTCCCCGCCGCTCGCTGTCGCAAGCGAGCTGGTCGATCGCGCCTTCAGCGGTGGGTAAAGCATGCGGTGGCCCATCAGTCGGCCACTCCTCAAGTCGCGGCAATCGAGCCCGACGAATCTCTCTATGGGTTGTTCGATCTGTCGACTGGCTCCGTCGAGACCCTGTCCGAGTGCGACAGCAACGACCCCGCGGCTGAAGTCCTGATGGTCGACACGCCGCGCGACCCTCCTGGTTTCCGTTGCGGCGGCGACAGTGGTGATGACGACCAGTCGCTCAGTCACGAGGAATATCGTCCTGAAGCCCTCACGTCGCAGCAGAGGAAGGAGCTGCACCGTCGCAACGTGGAGGCGCTCCACACTCCCATCATTGGAGAAACCTCCGAGGCTCGGGCCTTGGAGGCGGCGCGCTTGGCTACTTTGGCTGAGCGTGCGCTGCTGGAGAACCTTCAACATTCACTCGACGAGCGCGCCCGTCAGCAGATCCCTGAATCCAGTCGACGATGACGATAGTTATTTCCGTCTGAGCCCCAGGTATATCGTACCCCGATTCAAAATCTTACAGCTGCAGCCCGTATAGCAGAGTCGATTCAGCCGTGCCAGTCGGAGGCTGGAAGAGGCTTGATGCAGATCCGAGCACTGCTCCGAGCAGCATGAGAACAAAACACAGCCGTTTCTCAGTCTCGCAACAGGATCCACAGCAGGTCCGCGGTGGCGGACACAGTTCAGTCGGCCCATAGCCCAAGATCGCCTCTGCGGCGTGAGGGCCGTGGTCACCGCCAAGAGCAATACCTGGGGCGGAACCGTGAGCAGTATGATCATCGACTCGGCCGTGATGACCGCCGCCGAGTGCCTACGCCCCCTCCGAGGGGCGGATCGTACGTGCCCCAGCAGTATGATGACAGGCGCCCGTCGACCCGAGAGAGCCCGGGTTTGATGCGAGGTTGATTCTTGTTCAAGGTCTGGTCGACAGGAATCGAGCACACAAAGAAGGAATGGACAGAGATCATCCGACCGGTGGCAGAGTTCATGTCTCTGGACCTAAATGTTTCAGTAGAGCCATCAGAGCTGCAGAGATCCCTCCCAACTTCAGGTTGGCAACGGGAGTGAGCAAGTTCACCGGCGAGTCCAAGCCTGATACTTGGCTAGAAGACTACCGAGTGGCTGTGCAGATTGGTGGTGGAAACGACGATGTGGCCATGAAACATCTTCCCCTGATGTTGGAAGGTTCGGCCAGGGCTTGGCTGAATCAATTGGCTCCTAGCAGTATTTACAGTTGGGAAGAGTTGGCCCGAGTATTTGTCAGGACATTTGAAGGCACTTGTAAACGGCCGGCAGGGCTGGCTGAATTACAACATTGTGTTCAGAAACCGAATGAAACGTTGAGGGATTACATCCAGAGATGGACTACTCTTCATCATACTATGGAGAACGTGTCAGAACATCAAGCAGTTTGCGCTTTCAAGGAGGGCGTTCGGTACAGAGAGTTGAACCTGAAATTCGGTCGGACATGAGACATGTCTTTGACTCGGATGATGGAAATAGCCACTCGGTACGCTAACGGTGAAGAGGAAGACCGACTCCACAGTGGCAAGAGTAAACTAGTCGCCCAGGACACCGGGGGAGGTAATTCCAGTCGGAAGCAGAAATGCAAGGCAGAACCCGCAGGACCTGGTGAGACTGCAGTTGTAACTCAAGGAAAGTTCAAAGGAAAACCTAAGGGGCCATGGATCCCCAAGAAAGTGAAGGATCAAGCAGGCAATGATGTGCTTGATTTACCATGTCATATTCACACCAAGAAGGATGAAGAGGGCAACTTGATTTATCCCAAGCATACCACTCGACAGTGTCGACTTCTTATCCAGCAGTTCCGAGAGAACCGGCCCAGTGAGAAAGAGAAGGAATCTGATAAGGATGAAGATAAAGAGGAGGATGATGGTTACCCCAATGTCAATGCCACTTTAGTGATTTTTTCTGACATTGAGAGCAAAAGTCGATCGAAGGTCATCAACAGAGAAGTAAACATGGTTGCTCTGGCAACACCGACATATTTGAAGTGGTCACAAACTACAATCACATTCGACCAGTCCGATCACCCGGCACACGTTGCTACCCCAGGGCGGCAAGCTCTGGTGGTTGACCCGGTCGTTGGGGGCACCCGACTGACCAAGGTCTTGATGGATGGTGGCAGTGGCTTGAACATTTTATATGTTGAGACTCTCCGAGGGATGGGCATTCCGATGTCCAAGCTTAGTGAGAGCAATATGAGGTTCCACGGTGTCATCCCTGGGAAGGAAGCCAATTCACTCAGCCAAATCACTCTTGACGTGGTTTTTGGCGATTCAAAGAATTACCGTAAGGAAAAGTTGACATTTGAAATTCTGGATTTTCACAGCGCCTATCATGCTATTCTGGGCAGACCTGCATATGCACGTTTCATGGCTCGACCATGTTACGTGTACCTCAAGCTGAAGATGCCCAGTCCCAGGGGCGTGATCACAGTCACTGGTAATCGGCAGAGAGCAGAAGAGTGCCTCCAAAAGGGCTTGAAGATTGCTGATGAACAAATGGCAGCAGTAGAAATGCAATAATACCAGAAGAATGCAGATCCGAGTGATTTGTTACGTGCCAAGAAGCCTGCTTCAAAGTCTGCATTTCAGTCGTCCGGTTAAATGAAGCCAGTTCACATTCACCCGACCGACCCCAATGCTGCTCCGACTCATATCTCAACAACACTCGACAACAAATAGGAAGAAGCGCTCATCCAGTTCCTCCGTGAGAACTGGGACATCTTTGCATGGAAGCCTTCTGACATGCCAGGTGTACCCAGGGGACTGGCTGAGCACCATTTGGGAGTTGACCCGAAGGCAAAACCCGTTAAAGAGCATCTCCGTCGGTCCACCGTGGAGAAGAGGAAGGCAATTGGTGAAGAGGTGGCTCGGCTTCTGGCAGCTGAGTTCATCCGTGAGATTTACCATTCCGAGTGGCTCGCCAATGTTGTCATGGTCCCCAAGAAAGATGATTCACTGCGTATGTGTATCGACTTCAAGCGTATGAATCGGGCCTGCCCTAAAGATCATTTCCCTCTCCCCGCATCGACCAGATTGTCGACTCAACTGCGGGATGCGAGCGTTTGTCTTTTCTAGATGCATATTCTGGGTACCATCAGATCCGACTGTATGGACCCGATCAAATAAAAACAGCTTTTATCACCCCATTGGGGTGCTTTTGCTATGTTACCATGCCCTTTGGTCTCAAGAATGCTGGTGCCACATTCATGCGCAGGATTCAGAAGTGCTTGCTCACTCAAATCAGTCAGAATGTGGAAGCATACATGGATGACATCGTGGTTAAGTCGCGTAAAGGTTCTGACCTGCTGACTGACCTCGCTGAAACCTTTGCCAATTTGAGAAGATATGATATCAAGCTTAATCCGTCGAAGTGCACATTCGGAGTCCCAGGTGGAAAGCTGCTCGGTTTTCTCGTTTCCGAACGAGGAATCGACGCAAACCCAGAAAAAGTTGGAGCAATCCTCCGAATGAAAAGCCCTGTGCGTGTGCACGATGTTCAGAAGCTTACTGGTTGTTTGGCTGCATTGAGCCGATTCATCTCTCGTCTCGGTGAAAAGGCATTGCCTCTTTACCGACTGATGAAAAAATCTGACAAGTTCGAGTGGACTCCTGAAGCTGAAGCAGCGTTTGTAGAGCTCAAAGCCCTGCTTTCCACCCAGCCGGTGCTTGCTGCTCCAATCAGCAAAGAGCCTCTACTACTATACATTGCAGCCACTGGACAAGTTGTCAGTACAGTGCTCACGGTCGAGCGGGAAGAAGGCAAAGCCTACAAGGTTCAACGCCTAGTGTACTAAATTTCTGAAGTCTTGACTCCGTCCAAGCAGAGATATCCGCATGATCAGAAGCTTGTTTATGGAATTTACTTAACCACGAAGAAGGTTGCACACTACTTCTCAGATCATTCGGTTTCAGTCGTCAGTGACGCTCCATTGTCAGAAATTTTGAACAACAGAGATGCAACTGGTCGAGTGGCAAAGTGGGCGATTGAACTCCTTCCGTTGGATATCAAGTTTGAGGCAAAGAAAGTAATCATGTCCCAAGCAATAGCAGATTTCCTCGCCGAGTGGGTCGAGCAGCAACAACTGACTCAAATTCACTCGGAACATTGGACTATGTTCTTTGATGGATCCAAGATGCTGAATGGTTCTGGCGCTGGGGTAGTCCTTGTATCCCCACGAGGCGACAAGCTCAGTTATGTTCTCTAGATTCACTTTGATTCCTCCAACAATGAAGCTGAATATGAAGCACTTCTGTACGGGTTGCGTATGGCCATCCCACTCGGCGTTCGTCGCCTAATGGTTTACGGCGACTCAGATTTGGTGATTAATCAAGTGATGAAGGAGTGGGACGTCAGGAGCCCAGCTATGACTGGCTATTGCAATGCAGTGAGAAAGTTGGAAAAGAAGTTTGAAGGGTTAGAGCTCCACCACATACCCCGACTCAAGAATCAAGCAGCTGATGACCTGGCAAAGATAGGTTCCAAGCGCGAGCCTATTCCCAGCAATGTGTTCTTGGAGCATCTGCACACCCCGTCAGTTCAAGAGGATCCTTTCACAGAAGAGCCCCCGCAACCAAAAAGTTCTACTGATCCGACTGAAGTCGAAATCCCAGCAGTGGTCGACATGATCATGGAGGTTTTGGTCGTCATCCCCGACTGGACAGTGCCATATATTGCATATTTGCTCAGGAAGGAGCTTCCAGAGGATGAAGATGAGGCTCGCCAAATTGTCCGTCGATCCATAGCCTTTACTGTGATTGGAGGACAACTTTACAGAGAGAGTGTTACTGGAGTCGCTCAGCGATGTATCACACCAGAATAAGGTCGAATGATTCTCAATGATATCCACTCAGGGACCTGTGGTCACCATGCGTCCTCTTGGACCATTGTGGCCAAAGCATACCGAGCAGGATTCTACTGGCCGTGAGCAAATGAAATGGCAAAAGACATAGTCGACAAGTGTGAGGCTGTCAGTGAAGGAAATATGCCCTAGAGGCAATAATAAAGTTATTATTTATTTCCTCATATCATGGTAAATGTTTATTATTCATGCTAGAATTGTATTAACCGGAAACATAATACATGTGTGAATACATAGACAAACATAGTGTCACTAGTATGCCTCTACTTGACTAGCTCGTTGATCAAAGATGCTTGAGTTTCCTAACCATAGACATGAGTTGTCATTTGATTAACGGGATCACATCATTAGGAGAATGATGTGATTGACTTGACCCATTCCGTTAGCTTAGCACTTGATCGTTTAGTTTACTGCTATTGCTTTCTTCATGACTTATACATGTTCCTATGACTATGAGATTATGCAACTCCCGATTACCGGAGGAACACTTTGTGTGCTACCAAACGTCACAACGTAACTGGGTGATTATAAAGGTGCTCTACAGGTGTCTCCGATGGTACTTGTTGAGTTGGCATAGATCGAGATTAGGATTTGTCACTCCGATTGTCGGAGAGGTATCTCTGGGCCCTCTCGGTAATGCACATCACTATAAGCCTTGCAAGCAATGTGACTAATGAGTTAGTTGCGGGAGGATGCATTACGAAACGAGTAAAGAGACTTGCCGGCAACGAGATTGAGCTAGGTATTGAGATACCGACGATCGAATCTCGGGCAAGTAACATACCGATGACAAAGGGAACAACATATGTTGTTATGCGGTTTGACCGATAAAGATCTTCGTAGAATATGTAGGAACCAATATGAGCATCCAGGTTACGCTATCGGTTTATTGACCGGAGACGTGTCTCGGTCATGTCTACATAGTTCTCGAACCCGTAGGGTCCGCACGCTTAAAGTTCTGTGACGATCGGTATTATGAGTTTATGTGTTTTGATGTACCGAAGGTAGTTCGGAGTCCCGGATATGATCAAGGACATGACGAGGAGTCTCGAAATGGTCGAGACGTAAAGATCGATATATTGGACGACTATATTTGCACATCGGAATGGTTCCGAATGAGATCGGGAATATACCGGAGCACCGGGAGGTTACCGGAACCCCCCGGAGGTATATGTGCCTTATTGGGCCTTAGTGGAAAAGAGGGGAGAAGAGCAAAGGAGGGCCCCCCAAGCCCAATCCGAATTGGGAGGGGGGCCGGCCCCCCCTTTCCTTCCTCCCTTCTTCCCTTCCTTTCCCTCTCATACACCAACTTGGAAGGGGGGAATCCTACTCCCGGTGGGAGTAGGACTCCCCTTGGCGCGCCCTCCTCCTGGCCGGCCGCCTCCCCCTCCTCTACTCCTTTATATACGGGGAGGGGGGCACCCCTTGGAGAGACAACAATTGATCATTGATCTCTTAGCCGTGTGCGGTGCCCCCCTCCACCATAATCCACCTCGGTCATATCGTAGCGGTGCTTAGGGGAAGCCCTGCGTCGGTAACTTCATCAACATCGTCATCACGCCGTCGTGCTGACGAAACTCTCCTGCGAGCTCTACTGGATCGTGAGTTCGCGGGACGTCACTGCGCTGAACGTGTGCTGAAAACGGAGGTGCCGTACGTTCGGTACTGAGGATCGGTCGATCGTGAAGACGTACGACTACATCAACCGCGTTGTCATAACGCTTCCGCTATCGGTCTACGAGGGTACATGGACACACTCTCCCCTTTCGTTGCTATGCAGCACCATGATCTTGCGTGTGCGTAGGATTTTTTTTGAAATTACTACGTTCCCCAACAGTGGCATCCGAGCCAGGTTTATGCGTAGATGTTATATGCACGAGTAGAACACAAGTGAGTTGTGGGCGATACAAGTCATACTGCTTACCAGCATGTCATACTTTGGTTCGGCGGTATTATTGGATGAAGCGGCCCGGACCGACATTACGCGTACGCTTACGCGAGACTGGTTCTACCGACGTGCTTTGCACACAGGTGGCTGGCGGGTGTCTGTTTCTCCAACTTTAGTTGAACCGAGTGTGGATACGCCCGGACCTTGTGAAGGTTAAAACATCACTAACTTGACGAAATATCGTTGTGGTTTTGATGCGTAGGTAAGAACGGTTCTTGCTCAGCCCGTAGTAGCCACGTAAAACTTGCAACAACATAGTAGAGGACGTCTAACTTGTTTTTGCAGGGCATGCTGTAATGTGATATGGTCAAGACATGATGCTATATTTATTGTATGAGATGATCATGTTTTGTAACAAAGTTATCGGCAACTGGCAGGAGCCATATGGTCGTCGCTTTATTGTATGCAATGCAATCGCCCTGTAATTGCTTTACTTTATCTCTAAGCGGTAGAGATAGTCGTAGAAGCAATAGTTGGCGAGACGACAACGATGCTACGATGGAGATCAAGGTGTCGCGCCGGTGACGATGGTGATCATGACGGTGCTATGGAGATGGAGATCAAAGGCACAAGATGATGATGGCCATATCATATCACTTATATTGATTGCATGTGATGTTTATCCTTTATGCATCTTATTCTGCTTTGATTGACGGTAGCATTATAAGATGATCTCTCACTAAAATTCAAGGTAAAAGTGTTCTCCCTGAGTATGCACCGTTGCCAAAGTTTGTCGTGCCGAGACACCACGTGATGATCGGGTGTGATAAGCTCAACGTTCATCTACAACGGGTGTAAGACAGTTTTGCACATGCAAAATACTCAGGTTAAACTTGACGAGCCTAGCATATGCAGATATGGCCTCGGAACACTGAGACCAAAAGGTCGAGCGTGAATCATATAGTAGATATGATCAACATAGTGATGTCCACCATTGAAAACTACTCCATCTCACGTGATGATCGGTTATGATTTAGTTGATATGGATCACGTGATCACTTAGATGATTAGAGGGATATCTATCTAAGTGGGAGTTCTTAAGTAATATGATTAATTAAACTTAAATTTATCATGAACTTAGTACCTGATAGTATTTTGCTTGTCTATGTTGTTGTAGATAGATGGCCCGTGCTGTTGTTCCGTTGAATTTTAATGCGTTTCTTGAGAAAGCAAAGTTGAAAGATGATGGTAGCAATTACACGGACTGGGTCCGTAACTTGAGGATTATCCTCATTGCTGCACAGAAGAATTACGCCCTAGAAGCACCGCTGGGTGCCAGGCCTGCTGCAGATGCAACTGACGACGTGAAGAACGTCTGGCAGAGCAAAGCTGATGACTACTCGATAGTTCAGTGTGCCATGCTTTACGACTTAGAACCGGGACTTCAACGATGTTTTGAACGTCATGGAGCATATGAGATGTTCCAGGAGTTGAAGTTAATATTTGAAGCAAATGCCCGGATTGAGAGATATGAAGTCTCCAATAAATTATACAGCTGCAAGATGGAGGAGAATAGTTCAGTCAGTGAACATATACTCAAAATGCCCGGGTATAACAATCACTTGATTCAGCTGGGAGTTAATCTTTCGGATGATAGTGTCATTGACAGAATTCTTCAATCACTGCCACCAAGCTACAAGAGCTTCGTGATGAACTATAATATGCAAGGGACGGATAAGACAATTACCGAGCTCTTCGCGATGCTAAAGGCTGCGGAGGTAGAAATCAAGAAGGAGCATCAAGTGTTGATGGTCAACAAGACCACCAGTTTCAAGAAAAAGGGTAAAGGGAAGAAGAAGGGGAACTTCAAGAAGAACGGCAAACAAGTTGTTTCTCAGGAGAAGAAACCCAAGTCTGGACCTAAGCCTGAGACTGAGTGCTTCTACTGCAAACAGACTGGTCACTGGAAGCGGAACTGCCCCAAGTATTTGGCGGATAAGAAGGATGGCAAGGTGAACAAAGGTATATGTGATATACATGTTATTGATGTGTACCTTACTAGAGCTCGCAGTAGCACCTGGGTATTTGATACTGGTTCTGTTGCTAATATTTGCAAGTCGAAACAAGGACTACAGATTGAGCGAAGATTGGCGAAGGACGAGGTGACGATGCGCGTGGGAAATGGTTCCAAAGTCGATGTGATCGCCGTCGGCACGCTACCTCTACATCTACCTTCGGGATTAGTTTTAGACCTGAATAATTGTTATTTGGTGCCTGATACGTCTCCAACGTATCTATAATTTATGAAGTATTCATGCTATTATATTATCTGTTTTGGATGTTTATGGGCTTTATTAAACACTTTTATATTATTTTTGGGACTAAACTATTGACCCAGAGCCCAGTGCCAGTTTCTGTTTTTTCCCTTGTTTCAGTGTTTCGCAGAAAAGGAATATCAAACGGAGTCCAAACGGAATGAAACCTTCGGGAGCGTGATTTTTGGAACGAACGTGATCCAGGAGACTTGGAGTTGAAGTCAAGGAAGCTTCGAGGTGGCCACGAGGTAGGGAGGCGCGCCCCACCCTCGTGGGCCCCTCGTGGCTCCCCTGACAGACTTCTTTTGCCTATATATGTCCATATACCCTAAAAACATCGGGGAGCAGAATAGACCGGGAGTTCCGCCGCCGCAAGCCTCTGTAGCCACCAAAAACCAATCGGGACCCTGTTCCGGCACCCTGCCGGAGGGGGGATCCCTCACCGGTGACCATCTTCATCATCCCGGCGCTCTCCATGACGAGGAGGGAGTAGTTCACCCTCGGGGCTGAGGGTATGTACCAGTAGCTATGTGTTTGACCTCTCTCTCTCTCTCTCTCTCTCGTGTTCTTGAGGTGATACGATCTTGATGTTCGCGAGCTTTGCTATTATAGTTGGATCTTATGATGTTTCTCCCCCTCTACTCTCTTGTAATGGATTGAGTTTTCCCTTTGAAGTTATCTTATCAGATTGAGTCTTTAAGGATTTGAGAACACTTGATGTATGTCTTGCCGTGATTATCTGTGGTGACAATGGGATATCACGTGATCCACTTGATGTATGTTTTGGTGATCAACTTGCGGGTTCCGCCCATGAACCTATGCATAGGGGTTGGCACACGTTTTCGTCTTGACTCTCTGGTAGAAACTTTGGGGCACTCTTTGAAGTACTTTGTGTTGGTTTGAATAGATGAATTTGAGATTGTGTGATGCATATCATATAATCATGCCCACGGATACTTGAGGTGACATTGGAGTATCTAGGTGACATTAGGGTTTTGGTTGATTTGTGTCTTAAGGTGTTATTCTAGTATGAACTCTATGATAGATCGAACGAAAAGAATAGCTTCGTGTTATTTTACTACGGACTCTTGAATAGATCGATCAGAAAGAATAACTTGAGGTGGTTTCGTACCCTACAATAATCTGTTTGTTTGTTCTCCGCTATTAGTTACTTTGGAGTGACTCTTTGTTGCCTGTTGAGGGATAGTTATATGATCCAATTATGTTATTATTGTTGAGAGAACTTGCACTAGTGAAAGTATGAAGCCTAGGCCTTGTTTCGAAGCATTGCAATACCGTTTACGCTCACTTTTATCATTAGTTACCTTGCTGTTTTTATATTTTCAGATTACAAAAACCTATATCTACCATCCATATTGCACTTGTATCACTATCTCTTCGCCGAACTAGTGCACCTATACAATTTACTATTGTATTGGGTGTGTTGGGGACACAAGAGACTCTTTGTTATTTGGTTGCAGGGTTGTTTGAGAGAGATCATCTTAATCCTACGCCTCCCACGGATTGATAAACCTTAGGTCATCCACTTGAGGGAAATTTGCTACTGTCCTACAAACCTCTGCACTTGGAGGTCCAACAACGTCTACAAGAAGAAGGTTGTGTAGTAGACATCAGTGCCATCGTTAAGCATGAACATTATATCTGGATCTTGTTTGATGCGAGACGGTTATTCATTTAAATATGAGAATAATGGTTGTCCTATTTATATGAGTAATATATTTTATGGTCATGCACCCTTGAAGAGGGGTCTATTTGTATTAAATCTCGATAGTAGTGATACACATATTCATAATGTTGTAGCCAAAAGATGCAGAGTTGATAATGATAGTGCAACTTATTTGTGGCACTGCCGTTTAGGTCATATTGGTGTAAAACGCATGAAGAAACTCCATACTGATGGACTTTTGGAATCACTTGGTACTTGCGAACCATGCCTCATGGGCAAGATGACTAAAACGCCGTTCTCCGGAACAATGGAGCGAGCAACAGATTTATTGGAAATCATACATACTGATGTATGTGATCTGATGAATATTGAGGCTCGCGGCGGGTATCGTTATTTTCTCACCTTCACAGATGACTTGAGCAGATATGGGTATATCTACTTAATGAAACATAAGTCTGAAACATTTGAAAAGTTCAAAGAATTTCAGAGTGAAGGGGAAAATCATCGTCACAAGAAAATAAAGTTTCTACGATCTGATCATGGAGGAGAATATTTGAGTTACGAGTTTGGTTTACATTTGAAACAATGCGGAATAGTTTCGCAATTCATGCCACCCGGAACACCACAGCGTAATGGTGTGTCCGAACATCGTAATCGTACTTTACTAGATATGGTGCGATCTATGATGTCTCTTACTGATTTACCGCTATCGTTTTGGGGTTATGCTTTAGAGACGGCTGCATTCACGTTAAATAGGGCACCATCAAAATCCGTTGAGACGACGCCTTATGAACTGTGGTTTGGCAAGAAACCAAAGTTGTCGTTTCTTAAAGTTTGGGGCTGCGATGCTTATGTGAAAAAACTTCAACCTGATAAGCTCGAACCCAAATCGGAGAAATGTGTCTTCATAGGATACCCAAAAGAAACTGTTGGGTACACCTTCTATCACAGATCCGAAGGCAAGACATTTGTTGCTAAGAATGGATCCTTTCTAGAGAAGGAGTTTCTCTCGAAAGAAGTGAGTGGGAGGAAAGTAGAACTTGATGAGGTAACTGTACCTGCTCCCTTATTGGAAAGTAGTTCATCACAGAAATCGGTTCCTGTGACACCTACACCAATTAGTGAGGAAGCTAATGATGTTGATCATGAAACTTCAGATCAAGTTACTACTGAACCTCGTAGGTCAACCAGAGTAAGATCCGCACCAGAGTGGTACGGTAATCCTATTCTGGAGGTCATGTTACTTGACCAAGGCGAACCTACGAACTATGAAGAAGCGATGGTGAGCCCAGATTCCGCAAAATGGCTTGAGGCCATGAAATCTGAGATGGGATCCGTGTATGAGAACAAAGTGTGGACTTTGGTTGACTTGCCTGATGATCGGCAAGCCATAGAGAATAAATGGATCTTCCAGAAGAAGACTGACGCTGACGGTAATGTTACTGTCTATAAAGCTCGACTTGTGGCAAAAGGTTTTCGACAAGTTCAAGGGGTTGACTACGATGAGACTTTCTCACCCGTAGCGATGCTTAAGTCTGTCCGAATCATGTTAGCAATTGCCGCATTTTATGATTATGAAATTTGGAAAGTGGATGTCAAAGCTGCATTCCTGAATGGATTTCTGGAAGAAGAGTTGTATATGATGCAACCAGAAGGTTTTGATGATCCAAAGGGAGCTAACAAAGTGTGCAAGCTCCAGCGATCCATTTATGGACTGGTGCAAGCCTCTAGGAGTTGAAATAAACGTTTTGATAGTGTGATCAAAGCATATGGTTTTATACAGACTTTTGGAGAAGCCTGTATTTACAAGAAAGTGAGTGGGAGCTCTGTAGCATTTCTAATATTATATGTGGATGACATATTGCTGATTGGAAATGATATAGAATTTCTGGATAGCATAAAAGGATACTTGAATAAGAGTTTTTCAATGAAAGACCTCGGTGAAGCTGCTTATATATTGGGCATCAAGATCTATAGAGATAGATCAAGACGCTTAATTGGACTTTCACAAAGCACATACCTTGATAAAGTTTTGAAGAAGTTCAAAATGGATCAAGCAAAGAAAGGGTTCTTGCCTGTGTTACAAGGTGTGAAGTTGAGTCAGACTCAATGCCAGACCACTACAGAAGATAGAGAGAAAATGAAAAGTGTTCCCTATGCTTCAGCCATAGGCTCTATCATGTATGCAATGCTGTGTACCAGACCTGATGTGTGCCTTGCTATTAGTTTAGCAGGGAGGTACCAAACTAATCCAGGAGTGGATCACTGGACGGCGGTCAAGAACATCCTGAAATACCTGAAAAGGACTAAGGATATGTTTCTCGTTTATGGAGGTGACAAAGAGCTCGTCGTAAATGGTTACGTCGATGCAAGCTTTGACACTGATCCAGATGATTCTAAATCGCAAACCGGATACGTGTTTATATTGAATGGTGGAGCTATCAGTTGGTGCAGTTCTAAACAAAGCGTCGTGGCGGGATCTACGTGTGAAGTGGAGTACATAACTGCTTCGGAAGCAGCAAATGAAGGAGTCTGGATGGAGTTCATATCCGATCTAGGTGTCATACCTAGTGCATCGGGTCCAATGAAAATCTTTTGTGACAATACTGGTGCAATTGCCTTGGCAAAGGAATCCAGATTTCACAAGAGAACGAAGCACATCAAGAGAGGCTTCAATTCCATCCGGGATCAAGTCCAGGTGGGAGACATAGAGATTTGCAAGATACATACGGATCTGAATGTTGCAGACCCGTTGACTAAGCCTCTTCCACGAGCAAAACATGATCAACACCAAGACTCCATGGGTGTTAGAATCATTACTGTGTAATCTAGATTATTGAATCTAGTGCAAGTGGGAGACTGAAGGAAATATGCCCTAGAGGCAATAATAAAGTTATTATTTATTTCCTCATATCATGGTAAATGTTTATTATTCATGCTAGAATTGTATTAACCGGAAACATAATACATGTGTGAATACATAGACAAACATAGTGTCACTAGTATGCCTCTACTTGACTAGCTCGTTGATCAAAGATGGTTGAGTTTCCTAACCATAGACATGGGTTGTCATTTGATTAACGGGATCACATCATTAGGAGAATGATGTGATTGACTTGACCCATTTCGTTAGCTTAGCACTTGATCGTTTAGTTTACTGTTATTGCTTTCTTCATGACTTATACATGTTCCTATGACTATGAGATTATGCAACTCCCAATTACCGGAGGAACACATTGTGTGCTACCAAACGTCACAACGTAACTGGGTGATTATAAAGGTGCTCTACAGGTGTCTCCGATGGTACTTGTTGAGTTGGCATAGATCGAGATTAGGATTTGTCACTCCGATTGTCGGAGAGGTATTTCTGGGCCCTCTCGGTAATGCACATCACTATAAGCCTTGCAAGCAATGTGACTAATGAGTTAGTTGCAGGATGATGCATTATGGAACGAGTAAAGAGACTTGCCAGCAACGAGATTGAGCTAGGTATTGAGATATCGACGATCGAATCTCGGACAAGTAACATACCGATGACAAAGGGAACAATGTATGTTGTTATGCGGTTTGACCGATAAAGATCTTCGTAGAATATGTAGGAACCAATATGAGCATCCAGGTTTTGCTATTGGTTATTGACCGGAGACGTGTCTCGGTCATGTCTACATAGTTCTCGAACTTGTAGGGTCCGCACGCTTAAAGTTCTGTGATGATCGGTATTATGAGTTTATGTGTTTTGATGTACCGAAGGTAGTTGGGAGTCCCGGATATGATCACGTACATGACGAGGAGTCTCTAAATGGTTGAGACATAAAGATCGATATATTGGACGACTATATTTGGATATCGGAATGGTTCCGAATGAGATCGGGAATATACCGGAGCACCGGAAGGTTACCGGAACCCCCCGGGAGATATATGGGCCTTATTGGGCCTTAGTGGAAAAGAGGGGAGAAGAGCAAAGGAGGTGGCGCGCCCCCCAAGCCCAATCCGAATTGGGAGGGGGGCCGCCCCCCCTTTCCTTCCTCCCTCCTTCCCTTCCTTTCCCTCTCATACTCCAACTTGGAAGGGGGGAATCCTACTCCCGATGGGAGTAGGACTCCCCTTGGCGCGCCCTCCTCCTCGCCGGCCGCCTCCCCCTCCTCTACTCCTTTATATACGGGGAGGACGGCACCCCTTGGAGAGACAACAATTGATCATTGATCTCTTAGCCGCGTGCGGTGCCCCCCTCCACCATAATCCACCTCGGTCATATCGTAGCGGTGCTTAGGCAAAGCCCTGCGTCAGTAACTTCATCAACATCGTCATCACGCCGTCGTGCTGACGAAACTCTCCTGCGAGCTCTACTGGATCGTGAGTTCGCGGGACGTCACGGAGCTGAACGTGTGCTGAAAACGGAGGTGCCGTACGTTCGGTACTGAGGATCGGTCGATCGCGAAGACGTACGACTACATCAACCGCGTTGTCATAACGCTTCCGCTGTCGGTCTACGAGGGTACGTGGACACACTCTCCCCTCTCGTTTCTATGCATCACCATGATCTTGCGTGTGCGTAGGAATTTTTTTGAAATTACTACGTTCCCCAACAGTCAATTCTACTCCAACATGTCTCACAAGCCTGCGTCAGCTTTGAAGTCCATTCCACTCGTCTGGCCGTTTGCTGTTTGGGGGTTGGATATGGTTGGACCTCTCAGAACTGGCAGGAGTGGCTTCACCCATCTGCTTGTAGCAGTCGACAAGTTCACTAAATGGATTGAAGCCAAACCCATCAAAAACCTCGACTCAAGTACTGCCGTCAGCTTCATCAGGGAGTTAACATTCAGATATTGGGTTCCACACAACATCATCACGGACAATGGTTCAAACTTTGATTCAGATGAGTTCAAAGCTTTCTGTGCTTCCCAAGGCACTCGGGTCGACTACGTTTCAGTTGCCCACCCGCAGTTGAACGGGCAAGCCAAAAGAGCGAACGGCTTGATCCTCCAAGGGTTGAAACCCCGATTGATGCGTGACCTCAAACATGTAGCAGGAGCTTGGGTGGACGAGCTACCATCAGTCCTTTGGGGATTGAGAACAACACCAAATCGGTCGACTGGACAGACTCCCTTCTTCATGGTCTATGGGGCTGAAGCCGTGCTCCCGAGTGATTTACTTCACAATGCACCCCGAGTAGAACTCTTCTCAGAAGCTGAAGCTGAACAAGCTCGACAAGATGCTGTTGATCTTCTAGAAGAAGAAAGGGAGATGGACTTGATCCGGTCGACCATTTATCAGCAAGACCTCCGTCGGTTCCATGCCAGAAAGGTGAGAGGTCGAGCATTTCAGGAAGGAGACCTTGTGCTCCGAGTGGATCAGCAACGGCCTCACAAGCTTGCTCCTTCTTGGGAAGGTCCCTTCATCGTCACCAAGGTGCTCCACAACGGAGCATATCATCTTTACAATGTGGAACACAGAAAGACGAGCCACGCGCTTGGAATGCGGAGTTGCTCCATCATTTTTATACTTAAACATTCAGACTGATGAGATGTAATAAGAAGTACCTTTCAGTTTGTTTATCAAAGATACAGTTTTACAGTCTCCTAAATGATTGTTGTTACATATGCATGTATTAAAAAAACCAGTGGGTGGCTTAGCCGCGAACCCGATTCGCCTAGGTTTCAAAAACAAACTCTGAGTGAAGAGCAATCCTCTCACTCGGGGGCTTAGCCGCGAACCCGATTCGCCTAAGTTTCAAAAACAAACTCCGAGTGAAGAGCAATCCTCTCACTTGGAGGCTTAGCCGTGAACCCGACTCGCCTAAGTTTAAAAAATCCTACCGAGTGAAGAGCAATCCTCCCACTCGGGGGCTTAGCTGCAGTTCCGTACTCACCTAAGTTTAAAAAATCCTACCGAGTGGAGAGCAATCCTCTCACTCGGGGGCATAGCTGCAGTCCCATACTCGCCTAAGTTTAAAAAATCCTACCGAGTGGAGAGCAATCCTCCCACTCAGGGGCTTAGCTGCAGTTCCGTACTCGCCTAAGTTTAAAAAATCCTACCGAGTGGAGAGCAATCCTCTCACTCGGGGGGCTTAGATGCAGTCTCGTAGTTGTCCAAGTTTAAAAAATCCTACCGAGTGGAGAGCAATCCTCTCACTCGGGGGCTTAGCTGTAGTCTCGTACTCGCCTAAGTTTAAAAAATCCTACCGAGTGGAGAGCAATCCTCTCACTCGGGGGCTTAGCTGCAGTCTCGTACTCGCCTAAGTTTAAAAAATCCTACTGAGTGGAGAGCAATACTCTCACTCGGGGGCTTAGCTGCAGTCTCGTACTTGCCTAAGTTGAAACATACACTACTGCAGGATGGTCCAAACGCGACACTACGATCAGAGACCCTTCGACGAAACTGTGTACGATGCCATAATCGCAAACGGTGGTGTAAAAAACCGTCAAAAAAGGTGCAAAATGTTTGCGATGACAGATGCATCAAACACGGTTCAGAATTTAGTTGCGTGTGCAATGCAGGGCATACGGTTCAGCTCAATTAACTGTTTGGTATGAGGAGGCAAAAAAGAAATGGGCAGCCAGATGAAGGCGTGTGCGATATACAACATACGATTCACTTGGATGAACTGTGTATGATTAGGCAACACAATGGAAACGGTTCAACTGAACAAGATGTGTGTGATACGCGGCAAACAGGTCCGTAATATGAAATGTGTGCGAAGACCAATAGTAACACAGATGATTGCTGCTAATAAGCCGTGTGAATTGCTCTGTCTACAGTAGAATAACATGTATATATATATAACTGAAATAAACATCCAATTACATAAGTGACTATATAGATCATTCGCACACACCTCAATAAACAATTGCATGCATTCTAAAGTAGGAGAAACGACCGTCTAGTCATCTACTTCTTGTGACGTTCCCACCACTGCTATGTGGCTCGATCCCTCGTCTTTGTCAAGAAGAAGACATTTCCTCATGTCAACGATCCGCCCGTACATCTCGTAGGTTGTGTACGCGTCCATGGCCGCGTACTTGACATGTTGTTCATCCAGTCTCTTATGCCACACACTGTGCCAGGAGTTCTTGTCCTTATTGCTCTCTTCCTTCATCTTCGCGTAGTAGGGGTCATTGATGGCCGAGGCGAGGTCAACCAGGGAGTTCAGTTTTTTTTGTCGCTGCCCCAGACCTTGTAGTGGTGCTGGATGTTGACAAGATTCGGGCATTTCAAGTCCGAAACCTTGAGCGCTTTTAGATCGTTGGTGGTGTCCACCGTAGCGAAACTGTAGTCGGAGCTCTTGATAAACCTGGAGAAACGCTCGCAAGGCCTTGTGGCAAGGTGGAAGTAGTAGACGAGGACGTCATGTCGCACGCACAACTGGGCGACGGCAACCTTCTGATCGTGCCCGGCATGACCGATGGTGTACTCGAGGTCGAAGCCGACCACTCGGTACTTTTCCTCGGCAAGGAACTGCTCCATAGTTTGGATGGAGCTCTCCACAGAGACCGGATCGTTTGTGTACACCACCGAGAGGGCCTTGCCCTCACGTGGTTGTCCACTACGTGATGCATGGTGAACTGCCCGCCGTTGTCGTCGTCGGCCGCTGGGAGCGCCATTGGAGCCACGGGGAGCGCCATTGGAACCGCTGGACGTCCTCTCTGTAAGTGTCCTCGTGGGTGTGCTTATTGTGTCGTGTGAGACGAGAGATGAAGGTAAATGGCCGCAGGAATAAAAGGGGGCCGGGCGGCGTGGATTGTCGGTGCGTCCGCATGGCAGTTTTTGCAGCGGGTAACTGCATCGTCAGTCATGCCCGACGTGATCGTGCGCCGGCCCCAAACACTGGCAGCGCGCGTGGAGGGACGAGGGCAGAGCACCCGGAGGGACGCGAGAGCAGAGCGCGCGCGGCGGGACGCGAGCAGAGCGCGCCGCGGCCACCTGAACCGCAAGCAACCACACGCATAGAGCAGTTGAACACACAGGAAATGGTCGCCTACAAGCCGGCCGACAGTTGCGTCGTTGCGTAGAGAGCGGCCGTGTGGTACCACCTCCGTCTAGTCTATAGTCTCCTTTATATTTTGTGCCATACTTTTCCCTCAAATTTAACCAACAAAATGTTAATGCATGTTTTAAAAATTATATAATTGGAAACTATGTTCAAATACAAATCCAACTATATAATATTTGGTGACATGCATTCGTATTTTATTACTTAAATCATACTTATAAACCAGGACGGTGGTATAGTAGGTAATTAAATCGCAAACATTTTTTATTAACCGTATGTGTACGTGGCCTTTCGTCCTCCTCTCGCACGTCTTGTCACCCCGCTGCTGCAGACGGCTTACAGCGCAAATTTGCGCAGCGCGCAGGGGCATTATTTTTGCCAAACGATGGCGCCAATGAATCGTCGGTGAGCCCGTTCCCGCGCAACCTCGCAGGTTCCCGCGCAAGCTTCCCGCCCGACTTGGTGAAATCCCCCAAAATCCCAATGCTTACCGACCTGCTATAAAAACCCTCACGGCTGGCGAGTCCTGCATCGCATTTTCCCCTCCATCCCTGTAGCTTATCTCGTCTGCTTCTCCCACAATCGCCAATGGCACCGGTCCGTCGTCGTCGCTCAGCTACTCTGCCGTCATCAGAGGACAACTCCAGCTGGGAGGCTACACCGCGGCGGCGGCGCAGTCCCCGGCGTAGTGTAGTGCGCGTGGCATCCCTGTTGGGTGTGCGTAGAACACCCACCACACGCTCCGCCGCCGGTGTCCAAGGCAGCTGTTGCCGGCCGCCGTTGCCGCCACACCACCGTCGAAAGCCAGGGCCATCGCCCGCTCCGCTGCCGCGGCCCGAAGGCGGGAGGTGGCCGTCGTGGCCGCCACCCCACTGCCGACCACTGTGGCCATCACCCGCTCCGTCACCGCGGCCTAAAGGCGGGAGGTGGTGGTCGTGGCCGCCAGCCCGTCGTCGGCCGCCGTGGTCGCCAGCCCACCGTCGACCGCCGGGGTCATCACCCGCTCCGCCACCGCCGCCCAAAGGCGGGAGGCGGAGGTGGATGCCCGCACGTGCGTCAGCGACCTTGCGCGCTACACCGAGTTCCCGCGGGAGGAGGAGGAGCGCCTCGTCGAGCATGCAAAGAGCCTTACCGCCGCCGTGGCCGCGGCACACGCTACCTCAGAGGCGAGGAATCAGGAGATCTACGAGGAGAACCACCGCTTCGAGAGGGGTCGTCTGGAGCGGCAGAGGGCGTTCTAGGTGAGCGTCGCTGAAGCTGCATTAGCAGCAGGCACCGCACTGCGGTTGCCCAGCTCGTCGGTAGGCTCCTCCTCCTCCGCCTCTTACCGAGCGTGCTCGGCAGAGGAGAGACATCCGGAAGTAGTACAAAGCCCCTCCGCAGCAGTAGTAGTATTTAGGGGTTATTTTGTTCAGTTCATCTGACTATAGATGTGGTGGAACTGTACAACGTACTTAAAATTAGCTAGTATATATAGTTGAACTAGCTATTTCAGTACGTGGTTGGCAACAATTGGGGAAAAGTTTGGTCGGTTCAGCTGTCGAGTTGAACTGTTTGTATAAATGCTTAATCTATGAATGAAATCTATGCTTAATTACTGAATTTTGACAAATAGCAGTGTTACAAGGATTGACAAAGCTTACCAAATTGTTTGTACGTGGTTGCACATGGGTCATCCAAAACAACCGTTTGCGTTGAAGGGATGCACAAATCCTGCGCTGCTCTCACTTTGCATACGTGTGTTCTATCTAAAATGTTTGTGATCAAGAGCTGCAGAAATCCTGCTCGGCACATTTTCTCTTGGCTTCGTGGGGAAGCTGTCGGTTTGCATACGGGTGTTCTAACTAAAACATTTGCGATGAGTGTTTTATATTTAAAAAGCGAATTAAACTGCGGCTTGGGCGCCATTAATGGAGAGGATGCAAGCAAGGCGGGCGGCCATGGAAGTCAAAGGGCTCGCTTCCCAGTGAGCCTGCGCAACGTACATCTCGCACGCTTCCCGGTGAGCCTGCACACTCGAGGACGGCTTGCACGCCTCTCGGTCAGCCTGCGCACCGGACGGTGCTCGCACGCCTCCCGTTCAGTCAAGGTCAAGCAGCTGTCCGCACGGCACCTCCTACAGCCATTAAAACCAAGACACGTGGCGTCACGTTAATGGTTAACAGAATTTTTGATTTACTAGAATTTAAAAACCAGGCATCTCAATGTTTTGCCAGCAATCAAGGGTGCCCTGGTGTTTGAAATTCATTCCCATTTCTTGCATGGGACCTAAGCATGCACCCAAGGACACAGATTTGATTTTTCAACCAATTTATATGCACTGGAGCATGTGCATGTAGTTCAAATTTGAATTATGCACATAAATGCATTGAAAACTCAGTTAATGCATAAAAATGTCCAAACGAAACCCGAAAAATCACAAAAATTCGGACAACACTCTTGTTGTTCTATGTTGACACGAGAAGAAATTTTGAAAGCAATAAGAGGCAATGGATATCGTTTCGTCCCCAAAGGTGGGACGTTCCCTACCGAAAACCATCATGCTTGTTGTGAGAAGCTCCGGTTTGTGAGAAGCATATACCCAAACCTGCCCCAAATGGGACAGAATTTGTACCACGGCATGTTGATGCTGCTCCATGATAGCATGCCAAGTTTCATGAATTCCAGGCGAGTTTTTGATTTACTAGAATTTAAAAACTAGGCATCTCAATGTTCTGCCGGCAATCAACGGTGCCCTGGTGTTTGAAATTCATTCCCATTTCTTGCATGGGACCTAAGCATGCACCCAAGGACACAGATTTGATTTTTCAACCAATTTATATGCACTGGAGCATGTGCATGTAGTTCAAATTTGAATTATGCACATAAATGAATTGAAAACTCAGTTAATTCATAAAAATGTCCAAACGAACCCCGAAAAACCACAAAAATTCGGACAACACTCCTGTTGTTCTATGTTGACACGAGAAAAAAATTTGAAAGCAATAAGAGGCAATGGACATCGTTTCGTCCCCAAAGGTGGGACGTTCCCTACCGAAAACCATCATGCTTGTTGTGAGAAGCTCCGATTTGTGAGAAGCATATACCCAAACCTGCCCCAAATGGGACAAAATTTGTACCACGACATGTTGATGCCGCTCCATGATAGCATGCCAAGTTTCATGAATTTCAGACGAGTTTTGGATTTACTAGAATTTAAAAACCAGGCATCTCAATGTTTTGCCGGCAATCAACGGTGCCCTGGTGTTTGAAATTCATTCCCATTTCTTGCATGGGACCTAAGCATGCACCCAAGGACACATATTTGATTTTTCGACCAATTTATATGCACTGGAGCATGTGCATGTAGTTCAAATTTGAATTATGCACATAAATGCATTAAAAACTCAGTTAATGCATAAAAATGTCCAAACGAACCCCGAAAAATCACAAAAATTCACACAACACTCATGTTGTTCTATGTTGACACAAGAAAAAAATTGAAAGCAATAAGAGGCAATGGATATCGTTTCGTCCCCAAAGGTGGGACGTTCCCTACCAAAAACCATCATGCTTGTTGTGAGAAGCTCCGGTTTGTGAGAAGCATATACCCAAACCTGCCCCAAATGGGACAAAATTTGTACCACGGCATTTTGATGCCGCTCCATGATAGCATGCCAAGTTTCATGAATTTCAGACGAGTTTTTGATTTACTAGAATTTAAAAACCAGGCATCTCAATGTTTTGCCGGCAATCAACGGTGCCATGGTGTTTGAAATTCATTCCCATTTCTTGCATGGGACCTAAGCATGCACCCAAGGACACATATTTGATTTTTCGACCAATTTATATGCACTGGAGTATGTGCATGTAGTTCAAATTTGAATTGTTCACCTGAAATGGCTAGAAATCCAATTTAATGTATTAAATGTTCAAACGAACCCTGAATAATTCCAATTCTTTTACGACACACATATAGTTGCATGTTCACTACAGATAAAAGGTCTAGCAATTCAAACACCATCCATTGCCGCTGTGACCCCATTATGTAATTCAAATCAAGATGAAAAATCAAGTAGATCGCACACAGTTTATTATCAGCAACCGTGTGAGATGCAGCACAAAATATCCTGGAGCACCGTCGGTGTATAGTACGCCTATGGCTCACGCGAGAAGGTGCGTCGGCTATAGTCCACAACCGGCGTCTCAAGCACACTAGCTCGCTCCCCAAATATCATTTCACTGTTCAATCGTCGCCGGTGAAAGATGGGCACGTGGACCCGCGTCGTGAGGGCAACTTCGGTGGCCACTCCGACGAGAGCGCGGCCACAACTGCCATGCGCATGCTAACAAGGTGCATGAGCGCGGCCACAATCTGCGACCGGGCGGCAACGGCCGCCCAAACGGCCGCTGTTGCTTCTCAGGTGGCGGCAGCAACATCTGCCTCGGGGATAGCAACTGACGAGAGCGGCACAACAGTTGTCCGTTCCGCAGCGGCGACCTTAGCCCTGATGGAGGCTGCCCACGACCATGTCGAGGCCCCCCACGCCCAGCTCCTGGCGGTGACTGCACAAATCGAACGAAGCTTCTCCGACAACGGTCGGCAACCCACGGCCGAAGAGCTGGCAATCGCCAAGAGCGTTCGAGCAGCCGTCCGTTCCTTCGCCGCATACCTTACGACAACGGAGCCCGTCCAAGCCCAGATCGTGTCCGCCCACGCCCAACTCGTGGCGGCCTTTTCTAAAGAGATGGCGGATGCGGATAGCGAGATGCTTGCCGAGTATGGTGCGATGGATGCCAAGGAGCCCCTTCCCCAGGAGACCATCGGGCATGAGCTGGACATGGAGGCGGCGGCGGAGATCGATGAGCACCAGCCGTAGTAGTACTCCTTGTTTTGTTTAATTAAGAGCACCGGTCTCTAATTTGTTAGAGTAATGTTTAGGTCAGCTAGCTCTGTTTAATTGCTGAACTTGCTCGATTAAGAAGTGTGGGTGTGCTGTAGTCTCCTTTGTGTACCCAAATTATGCAATGACGTGGATGACCACTGTAACCATGTAAATTCGAGCCAAAACTTTTGACGTTCAAACTCATCACACATGGGTTAAGCTATCTGAATCGTTTGTGATGTCCACATATCGTAAACAGTTCTGAATAAGGGACCGTGTCTGATGACACTTTGCGCGCTAGTTTTTTCGCTGAAGCGATTCCAAATTTTTGGCTTCTGCGGAAATATCTAACTCCCCGCCCCCTTCCCCCTACCAAAAGCCACATTTCCCCTCTTTCCGCCTTCCTTTCCAAGTTGAAACCTTCACTCCTTGCTTGCAGCACCGCCTCCTCGTCGGCGACCCTCCTTCACGCTGCTCGGCCTCCTCTATCCAGGCAGGTAATCCACACCCGACCCCCATCCTCCTCCTCCTTCCACATCCCACATGCCCCGACCGCCGGCGCGAGCACGACACCTTCCACCCAAATCACTGACCCCTCCACCAAGTAAGCGCCGACCTAAGCCATGGTGCACACAGTATAGCCGGGACCTCAAGGAGCATTTGGCAGCGGAGAAGCAAATCGCGACCACACGCGTGGATGAGGTCGCGATGGCTGCAATTCGTGCCGACCCCCAGATCTTGAAGGAGCACCTTGCCATTTGCTAGCTATGCTGGTTAAGCATGCTCTGTTTACCCGTTGCATGTGCTGCTCCTGTCTTTCCTTCACAAATTCTAGTGAATTGTGCTATCTAATTTTACCATGCAATCTGTTGCTCTAGTGTATATGTTCTATATGTCATGCAGTGTGGTGCTCACTTATTAACTATTTTGTTAATTAGTTGTCGTCTTCAGTTAACTGTTTGGTTCAATTCTGCAAATGTGATGTTCAATTCTTCAGGCTGCAATTTTGTATTGTCTTCCGTGTGAGAAATAAATTGAATTTATCTTTACAAAATTGTGGGTGCATTCTGTTATTGTATACCATGTGAGGAATAAATTGAATTTGGCTATAGTAAATACATGAGAAACAAATACAATTGCTACAATTTGCTGTAGTTAACTGTTTGGTTAACTGTCTGATCTTCTATTAGGAGTATGTTATATTGTGCAATGTGGTGCTCAGTTAATGTTTGGTTCATTTGTTGTGGTGTTTAGTTAACTGCTTGATTAATTCTGCAATGCAATGTCCAATTGTCGTGGGTAGAATTTTGTATTGTTGTGCATGTGAGGAATAAATCGAATTTGGCTGCACTTAATACATGAGAAACATATACAAGTGCTGTATTTCCTAGTTCTTAATCATGCTTGGTTTGGGTAAATGGGTTTTCCATGTGGCTTGAATTAATCTGATGAATCTGCAATGTGCTTATTTTTCATCAACATATTTTACTGATAGCATGCGAACCCTTACTTAACCTGATGACTAACTACCTTATATGTGTTGCAGGGAAACAATAGGAAGCACCGAGGTTTACAATCGAGGTTAGCACGTGCATGGTCCGTTGTCTAATAGCACATTATTGTGCAATTGCAGGAACCATTCTAATATTTAGGTTTTTAACAATTTGGTCTTGCACATGTAGGTCCTGCTGTCAGAGGTTTTGACCCACTGTTCGACCCTTTTTGCATATGGGGAAATGAGTTGTCCATGAATATCAATCAAATCAATAAACTCAGAAAGATTGTTAGGATAAAGAAATTAGCGACAAAAAACAACAAGATCTTTGTCTGCACAATGAAGAAGACATCAGTTCACTACAAGATGGTACTAACTATTATACCGTGCCTTTTTTTATTCCTTTGCCCCATTTTCAATATAGAGAAGATATTTATGCACATCCTTGTTTTCAGGCCTTTCCAAAGCAGTTCACTGATGATTACCTCTCAAACCACCTCTATGGTCAGGAGGCGAGGAAGGTTTTCATACAACACCCACGGTTCAATATTGAAGTGTTCCTGAAGAGGACGAAGGACGGACGGTAATCATCCACAGGCACTGGCCTAAAGTTGCAAAGATCTTCAACATGAATGAAGGCTCAATATTCGCCTTCCGCTTCAGCAGTTTTCCAGATGAGATGCATCTGTCTATATATCGTCTATGATGCTAATTTTGAAAGGTTCTACATGTTGCATGTGGAACTTGCTGCTGGTGCAGTTGTGTAATGGGGTAGCTGAGTGCTGAAGCTATATCATGTTGTACTCTGATGTATTTCAATTATGAAATTCTGCTTCCTTAATATGGAAATGAAATATATTGTGTGCTTAATATGAAATGTCAATTATATTAATAAATGGATTATGAATAATCGGATAATTAGCTTGCTAATGGCGAATTTGCCTGCTAATTGGGTTTTGCTATTGCAAACGGTTGTTGAAATAATACCGTGGGCGATGACCTCAGGCAACGAACACAGTTTCTAGGAATAAACCGTGTTGGATCAATGAATAATCACACACGACTTTCTCTTGAAAACTATTTGCGTTAGGCCACCTTGCGCAAATGTTTACCACATAAAAACTGTGTGTGATGGATGATACGTCCATTTTGCATCATGCTTTGATATTGATATTTATTGCATTATGGGCTGTTATTACACATTATGTCACAATACTTATGCCTTTTCTCTCTTATTTCACAAGGTTTACATGAAGAGGGAGAATGCCGGCAGCTGGAATTCTGGGCTGGAAAAGGAGCAAATATTAGAGACCTATTCTGCACAACTCCAAAAGTCCTGAAACTCCACGAAAGTTATTTTTGGAAATTATAAAAATGCCGAGCGAAGAAAATACCAGAGGGGGCCCACACCCTGGCCACGAGGGTGGGGGCCGCGCCCGACCCCCTGGGCGCGCCCCCTGCCTCGTGGGCCCCCTGGCAGGCCTCCGGTGTCCATCTTCTGCTATATGAAGTCTTTTACCCTGAAAAAATCATAAGCAAGCTTGCGGGACGAAACTTCGTCGCCACGAGGCGGAACCTTGGCGGAACCAATCTAGGGCTCCGGCGGAGCTGTTCTGCCGGGGAAACATCCCTCCGGGAGGGGGAAATCATCACCATCATCATCACCAACGATCCTCTCATCGGGAGGGGGTCAATCTTCATCAACATCTTCACCAGCACCATCTCCTCTCAAACCCTAGTTCATCTCTTGTATCAAATCTTTGTCCCAAAGCCTCAGATTGGTACCTGTAGGTTGCTAGTACTGTTGATTACTCCTTGTAGTTGATGCTAGTTGGTTTATTTGGTGGAAGATTATATGTTCAGATCCTTAATGCATATTAATACCCCCTCTGATTATGAACATGAATATGATTTGTGAGTAGTTACGTTTGTTCCTGAGGACATGGGAGAAGTCTTGCTATTAGTAGTCATGTGAATTTGGTATTCGTTCAATATTTTGATGAGATGTATGTTGTCTCTCCTCTAGTGGTGACATGTGAACGTCGAATACATGACACTTCACCATTATTTGGGCCTAGAGGAAGGCATTGGGAAGTAATAAGTAGATGATGGGTTGCTAGAGTGAAAGAAGCTTAAACCCCAGTTTATGCGTTGCTTCGTAAGGGGCTGATTTGGATCCATATGTTTCATGCTATGGTTAGGTTTACCTTAATACTTCTTTTGTAGTTGCGGATGCTTGCAATAGGAGTTAATCATAAGTGGGATGCTTGTCCAAGTAAGGGCGGCACCCAACCACCGGTCCACCCACATATCAAATTATCAAAGTACCAAACGCGAATCATATGAGCGTGATGAAATCTAGCTTCACGATAATTCCAATGTGTCCTCGGGAGCGTTTTCCTTCATATAAGAATTTGTCCAGGCTTGTCCTTTGCTTAAAAAAGGATTGGGCCATCTTGCTGCACCTTATTTACTTTTTTTACTTGTTGCTCGTTACCAATTACCTTATCACAAAACTATCTGTTACCGATAATTTCAGTGCTTGCAGAGAATACCTTACTGAAAACCGCTTGTCATTTCCTTCTGCTCCTTGTTGGGTTTGACACTCTTACTTATCGAAAGGACTACGATAGATCCCTACACTTGTGGGTCATCAAGACTCTTTTCTGGCGCCGTTGCCGGGGAGTGAAGCGCCTTTGGTAAGGAAAAATTTATATAGTGTACTGAAATTTACTGTCACTTGTTACTATGGAAAGTAATCCTTTGAGGGGCTTGTTCGGGGTATCTTCACCCCGTCCAGTAGAGCAAATAGTTGCTCCTCAACCTACTGAACCTACTAAAAATGTTTACTTTGAAATCCCATCGGGTATGATAGAGAAACTGCTGGCTAATCCTTTCACAGGTGATGGAACATTGCATCCCGATTTACACCTAATCTATGTGGATGAAGTTTGTGGATTATTTAAGCTTGCTGGTATGCCTGATGATGTTGTCAAGAAGAAGGTCTTCCCTTTATCTTTGAAGGGAGAGGCATTGACATGGTATAGGCTATGTGATGATATGGGATCATGGAACTACAAACGATTGAAATTGGAATTTCATCAGAAGTCTTATCCTATGCATCTTATTCATCATGATCGTAATTATATATATAATTTTTGGCCTCGCGAAGGAGAAAGCATCGCTCAAGCTTGGGGGAGGCTTAAGTCAATGTTATATTCATGCCCCAATCATGAGCTCTCAAGAGAAATGATTATTCAAAAAATTTATGCTCGACTTTCTGACAATAATCGCTCCATGCTCGATACTTCTTGTACTGGTTCTTTTATGATGAAGACTATTAAATTCAAATGGGATTTATTGGAAAGAATTAAGTGCAACTCTGAAGATTGGGATCTCGACGAAGGTAAGGAGTCAGGTATAACACCTAAGTTTGATTGCGTTAAATCTTTTATGGATACCGATGTTTTTCGTAAGTTTAGCACTAAGGCCTTGTACAATGGGAGGTGCTTAGAGAAATAAACCAGGCTTTCCTTAAGCACCGGTGCTTATTTGTACAGGGTAGACGCTTAACTAAGCGTCTCTTCAGTACAAATAGGCATCGGTGCTTCAGAAAAACTCGGTTTATTTTTCTAAGCATCTCTCTAAGCACCTCCCATTGTACAAGGCCTAAATATGGACTTGACTCTGAGATAGTAGCTTCTTTCTGTGAATCATTTGCTACTCATGTTGATCTCACTAAGGAGAAGTGGTTTAAATATCATCCTCCCATAGAAGTAAAAGTAGTTGAACCTATTAAAGTTGAAGAAAAGACTATCACTTATAATGATCCTATTGTTCCTACTACTTATGTTGAGAAACCACCTTTCCCTATTAGAATAAAGGATCATGCTAAAGCTTCAACTGTTGTCAACAAAAGTAATATTAGGACACCTAAACCCCCTGAGCAAATTAAAGTTGAACCTAATATTGCTATGGTTAAAGATCTCTTGGTTGATAATATTGATGGGCATGCTATTTACTTCTGTGATGAAGCTGCTAGAATTGCTGGACCCAATTCTAAAAATAAACATAGACCTGTTGTAGGCATGCCTGTTATTTCTGTTAAAATAGGAGATCACTGTTATCATGGCTTATGTGATGTGGGTGCTAGTGCTAGTGCAATACCTCACTCCTTGTACGAAGAAATTATGCATGATATTGCACCCGCTGAGTTAGAAGATATTGATGTTACAATTAAGCTTGCCAATAGAGATACTATATCACCGATTGGGATTGTTAGAGATGTTGAAGTCTTGTGTGGGAAGGTTAAATATCCTGCTGATTTTCTTGTTCTCGGTTCCCCACAAGATAGCGTCTGTCCCATTATATTTGGTAGACCCTTCTTGAACACTGTTAATGCTAGGATAGACTGCGAAAAGGATATTGTTACTATTGGTCTGGGTGATATGTCTCATGAGTTTAACTTTGCTAAATTTCGTAGACAACCCCGTGATGAGGAATTGCCTAGTAAAGATTGACGGCGTTCTGGGAACGGGGGTCCCCAGACTTGCCTGCCTGTGGCCCACGGCGTGGCTTTGCAGGCGGGCCCGTATGGCCCATCTTCATCAACAAGGCATTGAAGACCCTCGCGAGGTGGATGACGCAAGACCTCCTTAGGAGCGGCCACACCAAGCTGCCTCGCGAGGAGCGGAGAAATCAAGGCGAGGCAAACCTCGCGAGGCTCTCGTGATGTGAGCCGTGACGATCAAGGTCAGGCGGGCGCCAGGCGGGCGCCCACGCTCGCACTGTCCTTGTTTCCTCTTTGGTGCTAAGGCGGCAAGCGCAGGCGCGGATTACCGAGGAATCAGACAAAGGTTTCCTTATCTGTGCAACGAGACCAAGACCAACAGGACGCCAAGACGGAGGTCACCATGGAGCCCAAGACGGCGTCATCACCAGAGCCTTTTGCAGGCGAAGACCACTTTTGTCAGGATAAGCTATACTAGCTGTCCCTTTTCAAATTGCCCACCGTTGTTGGCTCCCTTCCCGCTCAATATTTGGGAAGAGGACCAGGTCCTATATAAGTAGAACTAGCCACCGCAGTAGGGACAACTCATCTTGGATAGGATCCACTCCATCCTCGCATCCACAAGCACAAGAGCACCTCAACCTCAGGAGGCTGTTCTTCCCCTTGTACTGTTCATCATCAGCCCAAGAGGCAATCCACCACCACACACTGGAGTAGGGTATTACACCACATCGGTGGCCCGAACCAGTATAAAACCCGTGTCTCTGTGTGTTGCGAGTTCACCGAGTTCGTCCGCGAGATCTTAGCGAGCTAGGGCGTAGATCGGTAGGAGGGAAAGATCTCCGCACGCACCCCAGAGTTCGAACCTTAAGGGTTTTGCCGGAACCCGTGATCCGACATTTGGCGCGCTAGGTAGGGGTGCGCCGGAGCCTCTTCCCCGCTGATCGGTCTGCCGACGCTCCACGTCCCGATGTCCGGCAACCCAAGGCCAGACTCCGACCCCTGGGCTGCTTGGTCAGCCCGAGCGGCGTCACCTGCCCAGGGAGACCTCGACCCCGCGCTCCAGGCGACGCAAGCGCATTCCAACGCTGCGGGGCACGGGCGGCGCGGCCAGGCGTCGTCCACCCCCACTCCACGGCAAGTACGAGCCGCTGCAAGGGCAGGAAGCCACGCCACAGCAACAGCACCGCATTCACGGTGGGAGCAAGCAAACATGCGGGCAGCGCTCATGGTGGTGCGAGAGCTGCTGCGGTGCCGGCTGATGGAGAGCAGCCGGGATGCACTGCTGGAACGCATTGCCGAGCTGCTGGATGCGGTGGCATCGGGAGCACCGCCTTTCTGCTATCAGCTTCCTCCTCAGGCCACTACGGGGTCTCACGGCGGGCCACGCTGTAACCACGCACCATTGGGTGTGCCTGGGGGCTTCGTCAGCACCAACTCGGCCGGCAGCGCCGGGGGCTCCGCCGCCCCCATGCTGCCAGCAACAAGCATGGGCACAAGCATCGCCTCCCATGGTCCCAGCGAGATGCCGCGCTACCATCCTCAGGACGCCGTGCTGGGCCGGGCAACATGGAGTGTGGGGCACTACGGTGAGGTGTTCGGGGTAACAGCCCCGGAAGCCTATGTGCCCCGCATGATGGATCAGGAGTATGCACCGGAGGACGACGCTGGTTCGTTCCTCAGAGAAGAATGGGAAGAAGGGACGCTGGAAGTTGAAGCCTTCCAGGAACCGACGGAAAACCGCAACGATCGCGCCAGCAACAATGACTACAGGGTACCACTAATCTCTCAGGAGCAGGCTTACGCCAACCATGGGCTACAAGTGAATCAGGTCACGGTGTCGGTCAACGACCCCGGCGCAGCAGCATCCCTTCCGCCGGGGGAATCACGCTGGGGGCCACGAGGAGGGAGCCAGGAGCAGGGCCCCTCCCCACGTCGCGCGAAGCCAGGCAACGCCCGGAGGTAGGCCCTCTACCAGGGAGGTGCCGGCGAGCCTACCCCCGGCAGAGGACCCGTGGTCGCCGAGGGAACCGCTGGCGTCCCCTTTCCCCCCTTTGTGTTGTCCAGGTTGCCGGTCGGCTCAAAGGTGGTCGAGGGTGGCGCAAGGCGGGGCCCTCGTCTGGCGATATAAAGCAAGGCCGGTTCCTGTGAAGAAGGCCCAGTGTGTGTGAAGCTCGCCGCCTGTGACACTCTCACGTAATAATGAGTGGGGCTGTACACGCCCCGGAGTCTCAGGGGTGCCGGCCTCAGGCCCTGGGGCTCCCTCCCACGCCTAGTGGCAGCACTTAGCTCCGCGCTGGTGAGAAGACTTGAAGACCAGAAGACTAGACTAGGCGCCGGACGCGGCCATTTGCTTTGGATCTCTTCTTTTGTAGCCTTGCTTTCTGGATTTGGATTTAAGTTGAAGTTGAGCTTTTGTCAATGCGTGCGGGGGTTGAATTTTCTTGTTCAAGTGATTTCTTGCCATCTGGTTCTTGCCTTGTTATGGAGCCCCTCGCGAGCGGGGCTGGGCCCAGCACGCGCGGCACGCGCGCCGATCGGCGCAGGAACCTCGCGAGGCCCCCTCGAGCAGGTCAGCAGGCCCTTCAGGAGCCCCGTGGCGACTCTCGACCTTGCAACCCGATTCAGGGCCTACTCCAGCTAAGTAAGCCGCAGCGGCAAAACTTGCCGTCAGACTCACGACCGACCAAAAACACATCCTCGGTTCGGCATAAAGAAGTAGAAACCATGGTTTGCTTACATGAGGGGCCCCCCTCTCAAAATGCTCTCACAATCTTTGGGGGCCACGCCCGAGTTTTTGCGTACAGGATAAAACGACAGGAGAACATGGGATCAGCCAGATATGTCGCTCCTACATCGTCCTCGGACGCGTCACTCGCGTCGTCTTCGTCTTCGCTGGCGCCGTCGCCGCCTTCGGCGACGCCTCCATCGCCGTCATCGACCACGTCGCCTTCGTCTGCAACGACCACCACCGCGTCGTCGTCAGAAGCAAAGGCTCTGACCAGCGCATCCACGTTGTCCTCCACCCATCGCGCCAGGTCGCCCCTGACAGCCTGTGGTACGGGGGCAATGGCGGCGTCAAAGTCGAAGTTGGGGAAGGTGTTCCTGAGGTGGCTGAAGATGCGGGAGAACGCGCGCCCGAGCAGGCCCCGACTTTTCTCCTCCACAAGCCGGCAAGCCCTGTCAGACCGGGCTTCCAGGCGCGTCACCACGTCGGTGAAGAAGATCAGGTGGCTGGCGTAGTCATTCGAGTGGGGGTGCGGTGCATTCTCATCGCAGATGTGGCCCAGGGCGGTATTAGCCCTATTCCGGAGGTCCTGAAGCATGGGGGCGTGCTCGCACTCCAGCGTCCGCCGTTGGAGCACTTCCTCCCTATTTTGCCGCGCGACGGCCTCCGTGTCATCAACCCGTTTCCGAAGAGAAAGCAGCTCGGCGCAGGCGGAGGCCAAGTCCGCCCGCGCCGTAACCAGGGCGGCAGCCGTGGCCTCCCCACGCCTCTCCGCCTCGTCCAACCCGGGCCTGAGGGCAGCGGCCCTGCCCGCATCCTCCGTTCCTGCGAGCTTCAACTTCAAGTCATACCTACCCTCCAGATCTGCGCGAACCTCGGCCACCCGGCGGTCGACTTCCTCTTGCACCTTGGCCTCGCAAACCCCAACGGCATCTTCTGCTTGAGCGACTTGGCGCTCCCTCGTCTCCAGCTGCTCAAGCTCAAGGCTGCGTTCCACGGCCTCCAGGGCCAGCGCCTCCTGGCGCTTCCGGACCTCTTCTCCCTCGGTGGGCGTCCCCCCTCAGTGACGCAAGGGCGGCTCTGCGCGCCTCCACCTGCTGCTTGAGGGACGCACACCAAGCCTGGAGCTCCCACGTGCGCTTCTCCGCAGCCTCGCGACGGCGGTCAGCCTCAGGAGCCTCCTCCAAGGCTCGGGAGCAAGCTTTGCGGGAAACCTTGAGGGACGCCTCGGCCTTCGCATTATCAAGGTCACGCTGGTAGCGGCCAAGGTTGATAGCCACCCTCAGCTTATGCCGTTCCTCCACCAGCCGAAGACCTTCAGCCTCAAGGCGCGAGTCAACACCTGTGAGCTCTTCGCCAAGTCGGCTCATCGCGCCCATCGCCTCCTGGAAGAGCTCATGGCGAACGACGCTCCGCCCGTGCTGGAACTCGAACGCGCGGCTCACCTCTTCCTCCATCCCGGGGGCTGCAGGCGAGGCATCAAGCGGCGCACCACCTCTCAGCAGGGGGCTGGGGGCTGGCGCTGCCCCAGGCGCCAGCCAGTTCACGCGGGGGGCCCGCTGCTTGAACAGGAACCGGAGACTGAAGCCAACCAGCTGCTGTCCATGATCGGAGGAGGGGTCCTGGGCATGCCTGCCAGGCTCCATGCCAAGCCGTAGGGGAGGAACGACAAGGTCGCAGGATCAGCGCGCCACGAAGGCAAGGGCGCTCCTTTAGCCAACCCCGCTCCCGGGGCAGCAAGTGGACTCGGAGTGCTCAAGGCCAATGGGGGAGCCGAGGAAGGAGGAGGCCGTTTCTCAAGAGGCGCAGTGGCCTCGACGGAAGGAGCCCTGAAGAACTGACGTCAGGAGATGAAAACAACGCACAAGAAGCCATAGCAGTACGGCACTTTGATACGTCTCCAACGTATCTATAATTTATGAAGTATTCATGCTATTATATTATCCTTCTAGGATGTTTTATATGCTATTTTATATGATTTTTGGACTAACCTATTAACCTAGAGCCCAGTGCCAGTTTCTGTTTTTTCCTTGTTTTTGGGTTTTACAGAAAAGGAATACCAAACGGAGTCCAATGGACGTGCCAATTTTGACGATTTTTTATGGACCAAAAGAAGACCCCGGAGTAAAAGAGTTGGGCCAGGAGAGTCCCGGGCTGCCCATGAGGGTGGGGGGCGCGCCCACCCCCTGGGCGTGGGCCCCTGCCTCGTGGACAACCCGGAGACCCCCCTGACGTGAGACCTACGCCAAAAAATCCTATAAATACTGAAACCTCTAGAGAGCAGAATAGATCGGGAGTTTCGCCGCCGCAAACCTCCAGAGCCACGAAAAACCAATTGGGACACTGTTCCGGCACCCTGCCGGCGGGGGGATCCCTCACCGGTGGCCATCTTCATCATCCCGGGGCTCTCCATGACGAGGAGGGAGTAGTTCACCCTCGGGGCTGAGGGTATGTACCAGTAGCTATGTGTTTGATCTCTCTCTCTCTCTCTCTCTCTCTCTCTCTCGTGTTCTTGAGGTGTTATGATCTTGATGTATCGCGAGCTTTGCTATTGTAGTTGGATCTTATGATGTTTCTCCCCCTCTACTCTCTTGTAATGGATTGAGTTTTCCCTTTGAAGTAATCTTATCGGATTGAGTCTTTAATGATTTGAGAACACTTGATGTATGTCTTGCGTGGGATAACCGTGGTGACAATGGGTTATTCTATTGATTCACTTGATGTATGTTTTGGTGATCAACTTGCGGGTTCCGCCCATGAACCTATGCATAGGGGTTGGCACACGTTTTCGTCTTGACTCTCCGGTAGAAACTTTGGGGCACTCTTTGAAGTACTTTGTGTTGGTTGAATAGATGAATCTGAGATTGTGTGATGCTTATCATATAATCATACCCACGGATACTTGAGGTGACATTGGAGTATCTAGGTGACATTAGGGTTTTGGTTGATGTGTGTTTTAAGGTGTTATTTTACTACGAACTCTAGGTCTGTTTGTGACACTTATAGGAATAGCCCAATGGATTGATCGGAAAGAATAACTTTGAGGTGGTTTCGTACCCTACCATAATCTCTTTGTTTGTTCTCCGCTATTATTGACTTTGGAGTGACTCTTCGTTGCATGTTGAGGGATAGTTATGTGATCCAATTATGTTATTATTGTTGAGAGAACTTGCACTAGTGAAAGTATGAACCCTAGGCCTTGTTTCAACGCATTGCAATACCGTTTACGCTCACTTTTATCGCTTGCTACCTTGCTGTTTTAATATTTTCAGATTACAAAAACTTATATCTACCATCCATATTGCACTTGTATCACCATCTCTTCGCCGAACTAGTGCACCTATACAATTTACCATTGTATTGGGTGTGTTGGGGACACAAGAGACTCTTTGTTATTTCGTTGCAGGGTTGCTTGAGAGAGACCATCTTCATCCTACGCCTCCCACGGATTGATAAACCTTAGGTCATCCACTTGAGGGAAATTTGCTACTGTCCTACAAACCTCTGCACTTGGAGGCCCAACAACGTCTACAAGAAGAAGGTTGCGTAGTAGACATCACACTTACACGTCGATGGCGATGTACTTCCTCCGCTTCAGCGGCCCGAAGATGTTGTTGCCGCTCGGGGACCCTTTCCTCTTGCGGAGCTCCTCGAAGTCCACGCAAAGCCGACCGAAGCGCTGGAAATGGCGGCCAGCGCGGGGCGAGGCCGAGGAAGAGCTTGGAGGGACAACTTCAGGAGTGCCCGCCTGCGGTGAGCAGTCAGGCGCCGTCTTGCCACAACCTCCCGAGGCACTCGGGGCCTTGGCCTCGGGAACCGCATGCTGCGTCACCTCAGTAATCGACGCCCCAGGATCACCACGCGACAAGTGCTCCTCAGCACTTGAGCCACCGGCCTCCGTCAGAGCTCGCCCTCCTGCACCCTCACTTGGGGCGAGCTCGGCACCGGCGGCGAGGAAGGGAACCACGCCAACGGGGTTCTCGCGGGGCCCCACCAGGCCGATCGGGCGCAGCCCCCACTCATCAAAGGAGGGCATGCTCTCGGCAAATTCGACCTTGTTCTCGCAATGGTACATCAGGCAGCTCTTCCTGAGCATGTCGTCCGGTAGAGGGGCACCCGTCAGGACCGTAAGCACTGTCTCCCGCGTCTTGAGGGGGAGCCCCTCCTCCTGAAACCTCATGTGGTCCTGACTGCTGAGCAAGGCGCACATCGGGCGGGAATGGCGCTGAAGCAGAGCGACTCGGCGCTTGACGAACTCCTTCACCACCATAGGCGTGGTCACGCCACGGTCCTTCAACCTCCTCAGCTTGGGCCAGACGGGAGCGATACGAGGGCTCGTGAGCTTCTGATGGCCCCAACTGGAGTTGGGAACAGCAGGCCCCGCCGGAGCTTGGAGCAGAGGGCTGAGCACGCCGGCGTCGACAAACACCCATCGTGTCCGAAACCTGCTCGTGGATGGAGGAAGCTCAAAATCGATCCCCGCGCCCGCTATCGCGGCCACGGCCTAGACGCTCACGCACCCCGAGCTCTGCCGAGGGTCAGTCAGATGCAATGAGAAGAAATGGCAGAAGAGGGCCACCGAAGGAGCGATGCCCACCATGGCTTCACATAAAAAGGCGAAGGCGGCGAGAAGAGTCACAGATTGAGGGTCGAGATACAGCTTGTGGATCTGATAATGCTCGAGCACCACGTTGGAGAAGGTGGAGAAGGGAGGAATCAGGCCAGCGCAGAGAGCATCTATGAAGATTGGGACCTCGGTGGCCGCCCGGGCCATGCGAGTGCGAGACGCGGGCCAAGCCACCGTCTCTCCCCACTCGTTGAAGCTGGAAGCGAGCATTGGACGCACCTTGTCCATGGCCTCGTCGTTGAGCACCAGAGGTCGGTCGAGCGCCGGCTCGACAGCCGGAGGCGCGCTCGGCGAAGACAGGGGTTTCTTCCCCTTGCCCGCTTGTTTCGGCGCCATGGCGATGGAGCTGGCAGGAGGCAGGACGGATGGAAGAAGAGAAGAAGAGTCTCGAGGAAGCAGAGAGATTGGGGAAGCAAGGCGTGGACGACGGAGGAATAGCTGTGTAGATTGCGGGGGCCGCGTAGCCAGGCGGACTCTAAGGCAGCGTGGGGAAGCGGAGACGCCCACATCCAATCAACCACCACGCGTCGACCGAGGCCGCAGGCTTTTTGGGGCCCGCGACGCTCCGTACTTGACCTTTGGCTTCGCCTCGAAGCCAAGCCCGAGCACACCTTGGGCCCGGGGGCTACTGTCGGCGTTCTGGGAATGGGGGTCCCCAGACTTGCCTGCCTGCGGCCCATGGCGTGGCTTTTTAGGCGGGCTCGTACAACCCATCTTCATCAACAAGGCATTCAAGACCCTCGCGAGGCGGACGACGCAAGACCTCCTCAGGAGCGGCCACACCAGGCTGCCTCGCGAGGAGCGGAGAAATCAAGGCGAGGCAAACCTCGCGAGGCTCTCGTGACGTGAGCCGTGATGATCAAGGTCAGACGGGCGCCAGGCGGGCGCTCGCATTGTCCTTGTGTCCTCTTTGGTGCTAAGGCGGCAATCGCAGGCGCGGATTACCGAGGCATCAGACAAAGGTTTCCTTATCTGTGCAACGAGACCAAGACCAACATGACGCCAAGACGGAGGTCAGCATGGAGCCCAAGACGGCGTCATCATCAGAGCCTTTTGCAGGTGAAGACCACTTTTGTTAGGATAAGCTGTACTAGCTGTCCCTTTTAAAATTGCCCACCATTGTTGGCTCCCTTCCCGCTCAATATTTGGGAAGAGGCCCAGGGGCTATATAAGTAGAACTAGCCACCGCAGTAGGGACAACTCATCTTGGATTGGATCCACTCCATCCTCGCATCCACAAGCACAAGAGCACCTCAACCTCAGGAGGCTGTTCTTCCCCTTGTACCGTTCATCATCAGCCCAAGAGGCAATCCACCACCACACACTGGAGTAGGGTATTACACCACATCGGTGGCCCGAACCATTATAAAACCTGTGTCTCTTTGTGTTGCGAGTTCGTCGAGTTTGTCCACGAGATCTTAGCGAGCTAGGGCGTAGATCGGTGGGAGGGAAGATCTCCGCGCGCACCCCAGAGTTCGAACCTTAAGGGTTTTGCCGGAACCCGTGATCCAACAAAGATGAAATTATTGGTCTTGCTTCTATTGCCGTGCCTCCTAATGATCTTTAGAACAATATTTGCTTGACCATGAAAATGATATGTTTATGAATGAAAGGAGGGAAATAGATGAAGTATTCTTTAAACAGGGACCCATTCTCAAACACAACTTGCCTGTCGAAATCCTAGGGGATCCTCCTCCACCCAAGGGTGATCCCGTGTTTGAGCTTAAACCATTACCTGGTACTCTCAAATATGCTTATCTTGATGAAAAGAAGATATATCCTGTTATTATTAGTGCTAACCTTTCAGAGAAGGAGGAAGAGAAATTATTGAAAACTTTGAAGAAGCACCGTGCTGCTATTGGATATACTCTTGATGATCTTAAGGGCATTAGTCCCACTCTAGGTCAACACAAAATAAATTTGGAGAAAGACGCCAAACCAGTTATTGATCACCAACGACGACTAAATCCTAAGATGAATGAAGTGGTAAGAAAGGAAATATTAAAGCTCCTTGAGGCAGGTATAATTTATCCCGTAGATGATAGTCAGTGGGTAAGTCCTGTCCATTGTGTCCCTAAGAAGGGAGGTATTACTGTCATTCCTAATGATAAAGATGAATTGATCCCGCAAAGAATTATTACAGGTTATAGGATGGTAATTGATTTCCGCAGATTAAATAAAGCTACTAAAAAGATCATTACCCTTTGCCTTTTATTGATCAAATGCTAGAAAGATTATCCAAACATACACATTTCTGCTTTCTAGATGGTTATTCTGGTTTCTCTCAAATACCTGTGTCATCGGAGGAACAAGAAAAGACCACTTTTACTCGCCCTTTTGGTACTTTTGCTTATAGACGTATGCCTTTTGGTTTATGTAATGCACCTGCTACCTTTCAAAGATGCATGATGGCTATATTCTCTGATTTTCGTGAAAAGATTTGTGAGGTTTTCATGGATGATTTCTCTGTTTATGGATCCTCTTTTGATGATTGCTTGAGCAACCTTGATCGAGTTTTGCAGAGATGTGAAGAAACTAATCTTGTCTTGAATATGGAGAAGTGCCACTTTATGGTTAATGAAGGCATTGTCTTAGGGCATAAAATTTTCGAAAGAGGTATTGAAGTTGATAAAGCTAAAGTTGATGCTATTTAAAAGATGCCGTGTCCTAAGGACATCAAAGGTATAAGAAGTTTCCTTGGTCATGCCGGTTTTTATAGGAGGTTCATTAAGGACTTCTCAAAAATTTCTCGGCCTCTGACTAATCTATTACAAAAAGATATACCTTTTGTCTTTGATGATGATTGTAGAAGCATTTGAAATACTTAAGAAAGCATTGATTTCTGCACCTATCGTTCAACCACCTGATTGGAATTTACCCTTGGAAATTATGTGTGATGCTAGTGATTATGCTGTAGGTGCTGTTTTCGGGCAAAGAGTTGATAAGAAATTAAATGTTATCCAATATGCTAGTAAAACTCTAGACAGTGCCCAGAGAAACTATGCTACTACTGAAAAAGAATTTTTAGCAGTTGTATTTGCGTGTGATAAGTTCAGACCTTATATTGTTGATTCTAAAGTAACTATTCACACTGACCATGCTGCTATTAAATATCTTATGGAAAAGAAAGATGCTAAACCTAGACTTATTAGATGGGTTCTCTTGCTACAAGAATTTGATTTGCACATTATTGATAGAAAGGGAGCTCAGAATCCCGTTGCAGACAACTTGTCTAGGTTAGAGAATGTTCTTGATGACCCACTACCAATTGATGATAGCTTTCCTGATGAACAATTAGCTGTCATAAATGCTTCTCGTACTGCTCCATGGTATGCTGATTATGCTAATTACATTGTTGCTTAATTTATACCACCTAGTTTCACATACCAGCAAAAGAAAAAGTTTTTCTATGATTTGAGACATTACTTCTGGGATGACCCACATCTTTATAAAGGAGTAGATGGTGTTATTAGACGTTGTGTACCTAAGCATGAACAGGAACAGATCCTACGCAAGTGTCACTCCGAGGCTTATGGAGGACACCACGCTGGAGATAGAACTGCACATAAGGTATTCCAATCCGGTTTTTACTGGCCTACTCTCTTCAAGGATGCTCGTAGGTTTGTCTTGTCTTGTGATGAATGTCAAAGAATTGGTAACATTAGTAGACGTCAAGAAATTCCTATGAATTATTCACTTGTTATTGAACCATTTGATGTTTGGGGCTTTGATTATATGGGACCGTTTCCTGCCTCTAATGGATATACACATATTTTAGTTGCTATTGATTACGTTACTAAGTGGGTAGAAGCTATTCCAACTAGTAGTGCTGATCATAACACTTCTATTAAGATGCTTAAAGAAGTTATTTTTCCGAGGTTTGGAGTCCCTAGATACTTAATGACTGATGGTGGTTCACATTTTATTCATGGTGCTTTCCGTTAAATGCTTGCTAAGTATGACGTTAATCATAGAATTGCATCTCCATACCACCCACAGTCTAGTGGTCAAGTAGAATTGAGTAATAGAGAGCTTAAATTGATTTTGCAAAAGACTGTTAATAGATCTAGAAAGAATTGGTCCAAGAAACTTGATGATGCGTTATGGGCTTATAGAACTGCATATAAAAATCCTATGGGTATGTCTCCGTATAAAATGGTTTATGGAAAAGCTTGTCACTTACCCCTCGAACTAGAACATAAGGCATATTGGGCTATTAAAGACCTCAATTATGTTTTCAAACTTGCCGGTGATAAGAGGTTATTTGACATAAGCTCACTTGACGAATGGAAAACCCAGGCCTATGAGAATGCCAAGCTGTTTAAAGAAAAAGTGAAAAGATGGCATGACAAAAGGATACAAAAGCGTGAGTTTAATGTAGGTGATTATGTGTTGCTATTCAACTCTCGTTTAAGATTTTTTGCAGGAAAACTTCTCTCTAAATGGGAAGGTCCTTACGTTATCAAGGAGGTCTATCATTCCGGTGCCATAAAAATCAACAACTTCGAAGGCACAAATCCGAAGGTGGTGAACGGTCAAAGAATCAAACATTATATCTCAGGTAATCCCATAAATATAGAAACCAATATTATTGAATCTGTAACCCCGGAGGAATACATAAGGGACACTTTCCAGAACATTCCAGACTCCGAAAAGGAATAGGTACGTGGTACTGTAAGCAAACCGACTCCAAAACAGTTCTAATGGCAATTTTTCTCCGTTTTGGAATATTTAAGAAAATAGGAAAAGAAGTAGTGCAGGAAGGACACGAGGCTTCCACGAGGGTGGAGGGCGCGTCCCCTGCCTCGTGGGCACCCCGTGCGCTCTCCGGACTCCATTTTCTTGCACTATACTTCTTTCGGTCGGTAAAAATTCATTATATAATCTCCTGAAGATTTTGACTATCGTATCACGCAATTATCCTCTGTTTTCGTTTCGAGCTGTTTTCTGCCAGATTTGTCAAGGCCAGGCATCATGTCGTCCCCCTCCTCCAATAATGGTGACAACGATGCTTGGCTAATGAAGATAGAGCTGAAGAGAGAAGAACCCGGGGAGATCAACAAGGATGATGGGATCAAGAAGGCCATGGAGGATCAAGCCCCGGCAGCAGAAGAAGAAGACATCCTTCCACCTCTCTTTACCCCGACTGAGATCGAAGCTTTCAAGATCATTGAGTTGGCTCATATACAAAACAAGTATCTCACAAGTGAAAATATTTTGTTGAAGGAGCATATCGTCGCACTCAAGGGCATCATTCGCAAGTTGGAGGGATCTCTTATGCTCGATGTGCGACTATCCATCATCACCACCATCTTCTCCACCTCCGAAGAAAGAGATATAATCACATGGGTATGGGCACTCCCCTTGGCGACTGCCAAGCTTGGGGGAGGTGCCCTGGTATCGTATCACCACCACACTCCTATCTTTACCGTTTTTCTTAGTTCGATCTTTTTGGTAATATCTTGATCTAGTAGAATAAAGTTTTAGTATGATATAGTTTTGAGTTTTGCTTTATGATCCTTCTATGTAATCGAGTCCGTGAGTTATATATAATAAAGATTAGTGTTGAGTCAAGGGCTTGATTATCTTGCTATGATCTTGAGTGAATAATAAGAAATAAAAAGAAATAAAGAGATCATATGGATGTAGAGTAATGACTTCACATATAAAGAGTATGATGATTAAAAGTTGTTGAGAGTTGACAAACATAGTTTTGGTCATCGTTGTAATTAATTGGAAGTGATAAAGAAAGAGAGGTTCACATATAAATATACTATCTTGGACATCTTTTATGATTGTGAGCACTCATTAAAATATGACATGCTAAAGAGTTGATGTTGGACAAGGAAGATAACATAATGGGTTATGTTTTCTTATATCTGAAATAAAGTATATTGTCATGGATCGTCCAACATATTGAGCTTGCCTTTCCCTCTCATGCTAGCCAAATTATTTGCACCAAGTAGAGATACTACTTGTGCTTCCAAATACCCTTAAACCCAGTTTTGCCATGAGAGTCCACCATATCTACCTATGGATTGAGTAAGATCCTTCAAGTAAGTTGTCATTGTGCAAGCAATAAAAATTGCTCTCTAAATATGTATGATTTATTAGTGTGGGAGAAAATAAGCTTTATACGATCTTATGATGTAGAAGCAATAAAAGCGACATACTGCATAATAAAGGTCTATATCACAAGTGGCAATATAAAGTGACGTTCTTTCGCATTAAGATTTTGTGCATCCACCCTTAAAAGCACATGACAACCTCTGCTTTCCTCTGCGAAGGGCCTATCCTTTATTTTTATCTTCTACCTTATGCAAGAGTCATGGTGATCTTCACCTTTCCTTTTTACATTTTATCCTTTGGAAAGCACATTGTGTTGGAATGATCCTGATATATATATCCAATTGGATGTAAGTTAGCATGAACTATTATTGTTGACATTACCCTTGAGGTAAAAGGTTGGGAGGCAACACTATAAGCCCCTATCTTTCTCTGTGTCCGATTAAAACTCCGTAACAATAAGTATTGAGTGAGTGTTAGCAATTGTGGAAGACTAAATGATAGTTGAGTATGTGGACTTGCTGAAAAGCTCTTAAATAGACTCTTTCCGATGTTATGATAAATTGCAATTGCTTCAATGACTGAGATTATAGCTTGTTGGTTTTCAATAAAGTTTCTGATTCATACTTGACATTGTGAATAGATTGTTACTTTAGCATAATAAATCATATGACAATATTCATATATGTTGTTGTTATAAGAATGATCATGATGCCCTCATGTCCGTATTTTATTTTATCGACACCTTTATCTCTAAACATGTGGACATATTTTTCGATTTCGGCTTTCACTTGAGGACAAGCGAGGTCTAAGCTTGGGGGAGTTGATACGTCCATTTTGCATCATGCTTTGATATTGATATGTATTGCATTATGGGCTGTTATTACACATTATGTCACAATACTTATGCCTTTTCTCTCTTATTTCACAAGGTTTACATGAAGAGGGAGAATGCCGGCAGCTGGAATTCTGGGCTGGAAAAGGAGCAAATATTAGAGACCTATTCTGCACAACTCCGAAAGTCCTGAAACTCCACGGAAGTTATTTTTGGAAATTATAAAAAATACTGAGCGAAGAAAATACAAGAGGGGGCCCACACCCTGGCCACGAGGGTGGGGGGCGCGCCCTACCCCCTGGGCACCCCCTGCCTCGTGGGCCCCCTGGCAGGCCTCCGGTGTCCATCTTCTGCTATATGAAGTCTTTTACCCTGGAAAAAATCATAAGCAAGCTTGCAGGACGAAACTCCGCCGCCATGAGGCGGAACCTTGGCGGAACCAATCTAGGGCTCCGGCGGAGCTGTTCTGCCGGGGAAACATCCCTTCGGGAGGGGGAAATCATCACCATCGTCATCCTCAACGATCCTCTCATCGGGAGGGGGTCAATCTTCATCAACATCTTCACTAGCACCATCTCCTCTCAAACCCTAGTTCATCTCTTGTATCAAATCTTTGTCCCAAAGCCTCAGATTGGTACCTATAGGTTGCTAGTAGTGTTGATTACTCCTTGTAGTTGATGCTAGTTGGTTTATCCGGTGGAAGATTATATGTTCAGATCCTTAATGCATATTAATACCCCCTCTGATTATGAACATGAATATGATTTGTGAGTAGTTACGTTTGTTCCTGAGGACATGGGAGAAGTCTTGCTATTAGTAGTCATGTGAATTTGGTATTCGTTCGATATTTTGATGAGATGTATGTTGTCTCTCCTCTAGTGGTGTCATGTGAATGTCGACTACATGAAACTTCACCATTATTTGGGCCTAGAGGAAGGCATTGGGAAGTAATAACTAGATGATGGGTTGCTAGAGTGACAGAAGCTTAAACCCCAGTTTATGCGTTGCTTCGTAAGGGGCTGATTTGGATCCATATGTTTCATGCTATGGTTATGTTTACCTTAATACTTCTTTTGTAGTTGCGGATGCTTGCAATAGGAGTTAATCATAAGTGGGATGCTTGTCCAATTAAGGGCAGCACCCAAGCACCGGTCCACCCACATATCAAATTATCAAAGTACTGAATGCAAATCATACTCGTGATGAAAACTAGCTTGACGATAATTCTCATGTGTCCTCGGGAGCGTTTTCCTTCATATAAGAATTTGTCCAGGCTTGTCCTTTGATGCAAAAAGGATTGGGTCATCTTGCTGAACCTTATTTACTTTTGTTACTTGTTGCTCGTTACCAATTACCTTACCACAAAACTATCTGTTGCCGATAATTTCAGTGCTTGCAGAGAATACCTTACTGAAAACCGCTTGTCATTTCCTTGTGCTCCTCGTTGGGTTTGACACTCTTACTTATTGAAAGGACTACGATAGATCCCCTACACTTGTGGGTCATCAATGGACAACCTTTGCCACACAGTTTCTTCTACGGACCGTGTGTGATACATTCAATAACGCAAACGATTTAATGGGAAAAATTGTGTGTGATGTACCTGTGAACGGAAACATTTTCCTTGGAGCGACTGTGTGGGATGTGCATACGAACGGAAACGTTTAGCAGGGACTGACTGTGTGGGATGTACTTGCGACCGGAAACAATTTCGCCGTATAATTGTATTTTTTAGCTCTACTGTACGTATTTCCATATTTGAGCGCTCGCCGGTCGCACACGACTTCATTTTGCCGAACGTGTGTGCTAGGAGGGCATATCCCCGACGGTTTCTGGGTCATGTGGGAAGGACCCCCTGCCGCCCACACTCACTTGGAGACGGTTTCAAATGCCGTCGCGCAAAGGGGTTAAAAACCGTTTGTTTAGGACCGACGCGCACCGGTGATACTCCGAGTAAAGAGCAATCCTCTCGCTCGGGAACTTGGCGACACGCTCCGAGCTGCGCCATAAGTACAACGTACGCTCCATCTCGATCCGCAAGGACAACGTGGTGCAGGTCTTCTGCAAACCTCTCCTCAAAGCTGCCTCACAAGTACAAATACTTGTTCCGAGTGAAGTGACGAGTTTCACTCGGAGTCAAAAGATTTGGAAGCAGTAAAGCCAAAGCAACCGTATTCAAAGAAGAATCAAGTTCAGATGAATGTCGCAAGGTTCAGAACCACAGATAAAAGTTCTCAGGCATCAAGCCCGAAAGAGTTTAATGGTTACAAAATCACTCGGCATTCCGAGGCAAATTTAATCAAGGTTTAAAGTTTGTTCACTCCGCGGGAGGAGGGCTGGCAGGCTCGACGAACTCGTCCAAGTCGATCCCGTCCGCAATACGGGTGGCTGCTTCGATGAAGGTCTCCATGAAGGACTGGAAGTCAAGCTTCTTGGTATTGGCCACCTTGAGCGCTGCTAGTTTCTCTTCCTTGGCCTCCTTGCAATGGACGTGAACCAGAGACAGAGCCACATCCGCACCACATCGAGCGGATGACTTCTTTCATTCTAGCACTCGACCAGGGATCTCATTAAGTCGAGTCATCAGAGACTCGAGATCATTCTGAAATGTCACCCTTGGCCAGAGCGCTATGTCAATCCGCGACACTGCCACCTTCAGTCGCGCGAGGTAGTCCATGGCGCTGGCAAGACGAGATTCCAGTCGGAGCATGTTCATGGCAGTTTCATCCTTAACAGGGGAGTTGATGGGGTCCAAGTTCGTCTCAATGCGCCCAGTCTCTTCCTAGAAGTTTTGGCAGAATTCTGCACACACAGTGAAGTGGTGAGTCGACAACTATATAACGAGTCGAAAAACTGCAAATCAGTCGGACAAGGAAAGGTACCTTCAAGCATAAGGAACAGCTTCTTGGCGAGTCCTCCCAGATAAACCTCCAACTCGTCCTTCTTCCGAGTGAGATCTCCAACTTTTTCAGTCACAATCACCTTGTCTTTCTTCAGCTGCACGACTTCCTTGTTGGCTTCACTGATGGCAGTCTTCAGTCTGGTGTTTTCTTCTTCCAACTTGCCAACTGAAGCCAGCTTCTTGTCAGCAAGTTCGGTTTTCTCCCGCGCCGTCTTCTGCGCAGCAGCGAGGTCGAGGTCCTTCTGCTCCAGCGCCTGCTTCATTTTCTCTAAAGAAATAACATTCTTCAGTCGAGCTTGGAGTTGTCTGTTTTCATTACGCACATCTGTTCGAGTGGAGTCACTCGGTTCAAAAGGCGAAAAGTAAAGATGGCAAAGCAAACAGTCGACAAGTAGTTACCTCTCCCATAGTAGTTGCTTCATCTTTAGCCTTCTGCAGATTTTGCTTGACCAGTTCTAGATCAAGGTTGAGCTGAATTTGTTTCTGCTCCAAATCAGCGAACTGGACCCTGAAGTCACAGGATTTCTGCAGTCGGTGAATAACACACGTCAATCGACTGGGACAAAGATCAATTGCTTCCGAGCGAAAAAGATACAAGTTCAAGTCATTACAGCAAGAGAGTTCTAAGAATACTGCTGAATCAAACATTCAACAGTAGTCTCGGGGACTACACCCAGTGGGTGCACTTGGCGTGCCCCCACTGGTCCGGATCCCACTCGGCACGACCAGTCGAGACCGAGTGGAAGAACTGCAAAGAGATATTTTTGATAAAGACCCCCGCCGAATCAAACATTTGACGACGGTATGGGGGACTACACCCAGTGGGTGCACTCTGCGTGCCCCCACTGATTCAAAGATACACTCAACACGACCTGGTCGACTCAAGTGAAAGAATTATACAACAAAAGTTTAAACACCCAGTGGGTGTACAGATGCAAGGTGCAGACTCATGATAGATGCACATTAAAGGTTTCAAAACACTCATCCACGGACATCTTACGAATAATAAAGCAGCAGTTTTCAAGTACCATATCCTAGCAGAGCAAGAGTCAAGCCGAAGATCAGTCGGAAATCAACTAACCTGGATGTTAGCCTGGAGGGCTGAGCTGGCATCATAAGCAGCTTGGCTGGCCTCACACACCACCTTCATCTGTTCCATCATAAGGCCTGCCTGGCGTATAGCTTCCTTAGCAGCGCTTACCTGGTCTTCTGGGGCAAGATGGGCAGCGAAGAGTGAAGCTGGTGGAACAGTCGAAGTTGTCAGAGGATCTGAGGCATGAGGTTGCACGTATGAAGTAGGGACTTGAGCGGTCGACACCGAAGGACGAGCAGTCGACACAGGAGGGGGAAAAGAAATGGAAGCCCGAATCGGATCTTTGGACCGCTGGATCACTGATTCTGGCGCTGGTGTCGACTGGGGCACCTTGCTGGCGGGCACCCTCTTGCTCGAAGTCCTGCTTTTCCTCCCTGTGGTCTTCTAGGGCACATCTTCATCGTCGTCTGGAAATTCAATGACGTTTTGCGGCGCTGCAAATAATTTGACCATAAAGGTTCAGTCGACCAACAGATCAATCGACAAGATAAAAACAAATTTGCAGAGTCATACCTGCTTTAGAAGTAGCTGCATCTTCAGTTTCCTCGTCATCTCCATCCTTGTAAATGTCCATGGAAGTTCCAGAAGTAGCAACACTGGAAGTTTCAGAACTCACTCGGTCAGGCAGGAGAATGAATCGGCAACAAGTATAAGAGTCCCTGAGCAAAGAGTGGGAACAAAACACTTACGCAGAGGCAACAGGAACATTAACCTTGATCTTAGGCAGGGCCTTCCGAGGCTTTGAAGGCGCAACCTTGAGCTGCTTCGAGGCCTTTTCAGTCGGAACGGGGGAAGACGTCCGAGCACGCTTCAAAGTCTGCTTACTCGGCACAACCGCTTTCCCACAGACACTTGCTGGGTCATGGGTCTGCTTGGAGCGTCTCTTAGAGCGAGGTGGGGAGTCGACCTCCTCGCCGCTGCTCGAGTCTTCATTTTCTTCGTCGTCTTGGTCATCAGATTTCCAGTCGGCACTGTCACCGCCGCTCGCCTCTCCTTCATGGTCTTGCTCTCCATTGGGCATCGAGTACATCTCGGTATAGATCTGCGAGGCAAAGAATTAAACAAGTATCAGTCAGGATCAAAGACAGTTACAAATCAGAACAAAAGACACTCGGCAATAAAGGTCAAACCTTGTCTGGTTCATTGGAGGAGTTGAGTGGTTGAATTCTCCTGTACCCCCTGGGGTTGTCTTTGTTTCCAGTGATGCCCTGGAACCACTGCTCCACCGTCTCCTCGGTGACTTCCTCCAGGTGAATCCGAGTGGTGTCGTAAATGCCAGAGTACATCCACATAGGATGATCGCGAGCCTGGAGTGGCTGGATGCGTCGACTGAGAAACACCTCCACCAAATCCATGCCGGTCACACCATCATGGACTAATTGGATGACTCGTTCAACCAACATGTTCACTCGTGTTTCTCTGCTGGAGTCACTTTCAAGGAAGAGGGCTGCTAGACCCGCTCCATGGAGAAGGGAGGAAGGCCAATCGATTGACCAGGAGTCGGTTGGTCCTTACAATAAAACCAAGCCGACTGCCACCCTCTAATTGAATCGGGAAGAGTCATAGCTGGAAAAGTACTCCTACCCCTCATCTGAATCCCTAGACCTCCGCACATCTGGATCACGTGCGTCCTCTCATCACTCAGATGAGCCTTTTTCACAGTCTGGGAACGGCAAGTAAAGATGTGTTTGAAGAGACCCCAATGCGGTCGACAACCCAGGAAATTCTCACACATGGAAACAAATGCATCGAGATATATGATGGTGTTGGGGGTAAAGTGATGAAGTTGGGCTCCGAAAAAGTTCAAGAAACCCCTGAAAACCGATGATGGGGCAAAGAGAAACCGCGGTCAACATGGGTCGCGAGGAGCACACACTCACCCTCCTGCGGCTGCGGCTCGGTCTCGTTGCCCGGCAGCCTCCAAGATCCATGGGTGATCAAGCCCCCGTCGACAAGATCCTCCTTCAGGATCGTGGACCGGATCCAGCTACCCTAGATCTAGCCGAGCGGCAGGTCGGCCCTTGTAATGCCCGGATAATCAGCTACAGTAACCTCTGCTAATGATGCCACGTCACTCCGTTACTATCGCTAATCTCGCGTTAGTTCAAAACGATTCGAATTCATATTTGAATTTTTGTCAAACGTCAAAGACTTTCAAACATTAAAACAAAAATGTTCGGTATGTGACTTAATTAAGTTTACTAAATTAGGTACAACCTATGTATTTTTACAAAACTAAAATGTTAGGTAAATAAAGAGAAAACAGAAAATAAAATAAAAGAAAAAAGAAAGTATAAAGAACAAAAACAAAAGAAAAGAAAAAGAAAAAGCCCCCCTGGCCAACTGGGCCAGATGGCCCAGCTCATAGGCCAGGCCGGCCCACCTGGCCCAGCCGGCCGACCCACCCCCACTCCATATCCCCACCAGGGGAAACCCTAACCCACTACCGCTCTCCCACTCCACCCCACGACGCCACTCCCTCTCCCCCTCTCCTCTCGATCCCATCTGGATCGGGGAGGGGCCCGACCCCGACGCTGCCCGGATCGACCGCGTCCACTGCCGCCCGAGGACCGCGACACCGTCGTTGCCGGACTGCCTCCCCGTCGTCCTCTCCGTCACCTACTCGTCTCCGTCGTCTCCGCGCGTCGTCCCCGTCCTCCCCCACGAGCCGCTACCCCGAGCCTCGCCGCCCCCTGTGCCCCTGCAAACGCCGGTGAGGCCCTCAGCCTCCTCTTTCCCCCACTGCCGCTGCGGTCCTCCATCGCACGCGCCGGCCGTGCCCGCGCCACCGTGCTCACCTCGCCGCGGACCTCGCGCCGCCGTTGGTACGCCCGACCACCGCGCCCCCGCTCTAGCCTGATCCGCAACGCCCAACACGCCGCCCCCCTGTCGCGCCCGCCGTCGACCCTGGCCCCCGCACCGTGCTCCTCCCCTCTCTCGCTCGCGGCCTTAATCGCCCCCGCGACCCCCTGCCCCTGCTCGCGCGCCTGCGCGCCTCATCGCGCTCACCCCGCCCGGTCCCCGTGCTGCTCCTCCGCCTGCATCTCGGCTGCGCCCACACAAGCGCGCCGCCGCGGCCTTCTCCCGCTCGCGCTTGCTGCCATGGCCGCGCGTGCCTGCCCCGACGCCCCTGCTCCTCGCGTCGCCGCCCCCGGTTCCCCTGCTGCTCCTCCTCCCCCGTGCCGCCGCATTCGGCCCGTCCCTGCTTGGCGCTTCCCCGACGCGGCTTTGGCCACTACTCGCCGCCGTCCACCATTCGCCTCCCCCGCCCTGCTGCCCTCCCGCCGGCGTCCCCCTCCGGCGACCGCCCGGCCTCGTTCGCCGCGGCGCCCCTGGGCGTGCGCCCGATCGGGTCGCGCCCGAAACCCGCTAGCGCCCGCGCCCGTTTGGCCCCTGGGCCTATGACAAACGGGCCCCAACGCCCCAGAACGGTTTTATAAAAAAAGGGAATTTAAAAAAATAAAAATAAAATATTAATTAATTAATTAATTAAAAAATTAATTAACTTAATTAATTCTGTATTAGTTTAACCTAATCATTTTAGTTAACTAATTAAGCCTAATTAGTTTAACCTAAAACCTAATCAACCTAACAGTGTATGACAGGTGGGTCCCACTGGGCCCACACGTCAGTTTGACCAGTCAACACCTCTGTTGACTGCTGACGTCATGCTGATGTCAGCAAACCCTATTCTAGATAATGTGAATTAAATTAATTAAATAAATTCTAAAAATGATTTAAAACTTTAGAAAATCTTATAAAATAAACCGTAGCTCAGATGAAAATACTTTCTACATGAAAGTTGCTCAGAACGACGAGACGAATCTAAATACGCAGTCCGTTTGTCCGCCACACATCCCTAGCATAGCAAACATGCAACATTTCACCTCCGGTTCATCTGCCCAAAAACGCAAAACACCAGGAATACTTCCTGGATGTTTGCCACCTTCGCTGGTATTACCTACCCCTGCGTTAGGTCACCCTAGCACTACGTATTGCCATGTTATACTTTGTGATGCTTTGATTGCTCTGTCATTTATTATGTTCCCCCTCCGTTACTTCTTTCCGGTAGACCTCGAGGCCATTGCCGATACCCCTGTGATCGACTACATCAACGGCGACCCCACCTTCTTGCCGGAACAACCAGGCAAGCCCCCCCCCTTGATCACCAGATATCGCCTATTCTTCTCTATACTGCTTGAATTAGAGTAGTGTAGCATGTTACTACTTTCCGTTAATCCTATCCTGATGCATAGCCTGTCCTTGCTACTACTGTTGTTACCTTTACCTGCAATCCTATATGCTTAGTATAGGATGCTAGTATTCCATCTGTGGCCCTACCTTCTTGTCCGTCTGTTGTGCTGTACTACTGGGCCGTGATCACTTCAGGAGGTGATCACGGGTATATACTATATACTTTATACATGATACATGTGGTGACTAAAGTCGGGTCGGCTCGAGGAGTACCCGCGAGTGATTCACGGATTGGGGGCTGAAAGGACCTTTGTCCCGACGGCCCTCTGGGTGGATCTTTGTGGCGGAGCGATAGGCAGGTTGAGACCGCCTAGGTGAGAGGTGGGCCTACCCTGGTCGGTGTCCGCGGTTACATAAATTAACACGCTTAACGAGATCTTGGTATTTGATCTGAGTCTGGCCATTTGGTCTATACGCACTAACCAACTACGCGGGAACAGTTATGGGCACTCGACGTCGTGGTATCAGCCGAAGCCTTCGTGACGTCAGCGACTGGGCGGCGTGCGCCAGATTGGACCACGTAATGTGACTTCCTTTGTAATGGAGGTTGCTAGGTCTGCTTCCGGCCGCCCTCGCAACGTGCAGGTGTGCAATGGGCGATGGGCCCAGACCCCTGCGCCATAGGATTTAGACCGGCGTGCTGACCTCTCTGTTGTGCCTAGGTAGGGTTGTGACGTGTTGATCTTCCGAGGCCGGGCATGACCCAGGAAAGTGTGTCCGGCCAAATGGGATCGAGCGTGTTGGGTTATGTGGTGCACCCCTGCAGGGAAGTTTATCTATTCGAATAGCCGTGTCCCTCGGTAAAAGGACGACCCGGAGTTGTACCTTGACCTTATGACAACTAGAACCGGATACTTAATAAAACACACCCTTCCAAGTGCCAGATATATCCCGGTGATCGCTCTCTAACAGGGCGACGAGGAGGGGATCGCCGGGTAGGTTTATGCTATGCGATGCTACTTGGTGAACTTACCATCTACTCTCTTCTACATGCTGCAAGATGGAGGTGGCCTGAAGCGTAGTCTTCGACAGGATTAGCTATCCCCCCTCTTATTCTGGCATTCTGCAGTTCAGTCCATCGATATGGCCCTTTACACATATACCCATGCATATGTAGTGTAGCTCCTTGCTTGCGAGTACTTTGGATGAGTACTCACGGTTGCTTTTCTCCCTATTTTCCCCTTTTCCTTTCTACCTGGTTGTCGCAACCAGATGCCGGAGCCCAGGAGCTACACGCCACCGTCAACGACGACTCCTACTACACCGGAGGTGCCTACTATTACGTGCAGCCCGCTGACGACGACCAGGAGTAGTTTAGGAGGATCCCAGGCAGGAGGCTTGCGCCTCTTTCGATCTGTATCCCAGTTTGTGCTAGCCTTCTTAAGACAAACTTGTTTAACTTATGTCTGTACTCAGATATTGTTGCTTCCGCTGACTCGTCTATGATCGAGCACTTGTATTCGAGCCCTCAAGGCCCCTGGCTTGTATTATGATGCTTGTATGACTTATTTATGTTGTAGAGTTGTGTTGTGATATCTTCCCGTGAGTCCCTGATCTTGATCGTACACATTTGCGTGCATGATTAGTGTACAATTGAATCGGGGGCGTCACAGCCCTCGATAACGACCCCCGACTCATCTTCTTGCCTTTCGCCACCGCCGTCGCCTTCTTCGCACGCTCCAGGGCCGCCGTCTTGTCCTTTCCCATCGCAGCAGACTGCGCACAAATGGGGAGGCGGCGTCGAGGGTGGAGGCGAACGCGAGGGAGAAGCAGAGGAGGAAGAATGGGAATGGGGCGCACTATGCAGAACATATCGGCCCCGACGCCTTATATAGGCCTACTTCCGAGTGGCTGACTCATGGGCCCAAGTGATCCTGTCAAATCCCGCAACAGTCGCGCGCTTGATACGTGGCGGAAAAGGTGGCACGAAGATCGAGGCGTCTCTGTCTAATCCATTCCATTTACTACGGTGCCCTCCGTCCCACGCGCTTCCCCAAATTTTGAATCCCATGAGATCCGGGAACAGCAGTACAACCAATCGCGCCAAAGATTTCGTACCACTTCAACACTCGAAGCATATCAGCATAAGTTCACTCGACAAACTCTGAATGGACCAAGGCGACTGAAAATAAAGTTGAAGTTCCAGCATGGTTCACCGACCCAGCTAAAATGCCTCCGAAGCATAGGAATCGGGACGAAACCATCTTCAACCCCTTCTCCACTCGGACCTCGACCCATTCGGGGGCTAATGACGATGACATGTACCTAGGGTAGGGTAATAGGCCTGACCTAGACACCCTTCCCAACGAAACTGCCCTACAGTCAAAGGCATTCAAAGTACAACAGCGTCTACCGACTGAAATCACCTCAGAGTGCAACCAACTCGACCAACAATTCCACTCGGATAACCCAATTCCATTTGGCTAGGCGGATAACCAGTCGACCATACCAGAAATCACTCGGAGTACAGAAGATCTAAAGTCACTCAGGATGGTAACTATCAGGCGTTCACTACGAAGTCTTAATGATCATTTATATGTCTTTATTATAGGCGTTACCAGTAACGTCTCACCTTAATGTACATTGAACCCCTTGTAACATGGGCTGGCTGGGGTCCTGGCGCACTCTATATAAGCCACCCCGTCCACTGGCACAAGGGTTCGCACCCCCTGTAACTTCACGCATAATCCAATCGACCAAGCCTCCGGGCACCGAGACGTAGGGTTGTTACTTCCTCCGCGAAGGGCCTGAACTCGTAAATCTTGCGTGCACAATCTCATCGTAGCTAGGATCTTGCCTCCTCTTACATACCCCCCATTCTACTGTCAGACTTACTCCCACGACACTCGGCCCATTCGAAATTTGGGCCAACTCCTAGCCCATTTTGTCTCTTGGCCTGTTAACTGTCGGCACAACAGTTGGGCCTTTGACTTTACGAACATTAGGGGCCCACGTTCCGCAGGGCATCGTTTCAGCCCAACGCGACTTTCGGCCTGTTAAAAGCCTAGTTTGCAAATTGAGCCTCCTTTGGTCCATAACACTTTCGGCCTCTTACTGGCCCGTAAAGTAAAAAGGACAAAATTGACATGAATTTCGGCCTTCTAGAGGCCCGCGGTCCATTTCCATTTATACGGTCCTATAGAGCTTTTGGCCTGTTAACAGCCTGCTAAGAGCCGTTGTTACGGTGGGCCACATCATTTGGGATCCACTTAATATTATTTTGACCAGCCCAAGTAAGGCCCGCTTTGACTACATATGTTTGTTCGTTTGTATGGCGTCCAGGAAATGTTTGGGCGTGTTGGCCCCCGTTTCAACGATATAGCATATTCAAGAATTATCCTACTCTATACTATCGCCCTAAAAAACATACACTATACAATAAAAAGACTAAGGCATAGAAACGTAGAATAATCCTACACTATACAATAAAAGAATTACAGCCGAATATACCCACTGGGCATTATAGTTCGGCACCAGTGATAATAAAGCGTACACAAACAGCAAATTACATGCACTGGACAAATAAAGCTCATACATCATGGACACACATCAACAGAACTTACCATTTGAACTATAATCTCTTTTGAAAATAGGATTGGCCAGATTCAGATAACACAAATTTCAGTCTGCAAAATCTCCAATTCCTTCGTGGTTACCTCAGTGTCTTGTTTCATTTTTTTGACTCCTGCATCTAATACCTGCATGTCCAGTCTCAACTTGTTGATTGTACGTTGAGAATCATGTACACGTTGTCTTGCCACCTCTAGTTGATGCTCGAGAACATCAGCACATTCCAATTCCAATCCATAATCATTCGGTAACGGCCATGCCGCACTGCTCGCAGATCTTTGTGTTGATTTCACTTCATTCTGAAATGTTTCTTTAAGTACACATGACTAGGGCAAAAATATAGTTACAACAGTGAAGCGAGGAAGACAGGCTATTTTGTACATGGCAAAACATGACTAACAATAATGTTACACATCATGAAGCATAAGCACGTGATATTTAAAAAAATATAAAAATGGTAGTCTCTGCAGCCTGCATACAGAAATCTCTCTTAGCTCACCAGAGGAGCATGATGTTGGGGCCAAATCCAAAACACAGTCAAGTTACAAATTTAGACAGCACGTTGCGTATAAGTAAGCAAGCAGTTGGCCATTCTGTAGCTTAATTAAAGTCTTAGGGAGCATAATGAACAGCAAAGGGATTCATACAAACCTACTACAACAAGGAAAACTATGCAATCATTAGCCTAGTATAAACTAGATTGTGAGCCTCATGCAGTAATAGTTGGTTAATAGACTTCAAAGCTTCAGACACACTTCGCCAGAGTAATTAAATGGTAAGGCCTTTAATTATGTCAACTAATAGTTATACAAGTACCCAACATCAGGCATCATTGTTTGGGCATCTCATTAACTGAGGACAAATAAAGCAATTGAAAAGAGCAAATTAACTATGCCTGAAACAAACAAGGAATTGAACTGTTGAGTTCGATACAGTGACTTACCTTAACTGGTTGAACAGGCTCAGCGCTGCTCCTACTTCTCTTGCAAGGCTCCTTCCTAACATCTTGTACTTGGAAGTCCTCAATCTTATCTTCATTGCACCCCCTCTGCAAGGTGACACAAACTAGTTACTCGTCTCCTTGGAAGATAAATATGCATACTTTCCAATCTGTGAACAACACAAAAGGATGAGATTATAACAAAACAACACCACATAATGAAACATGCCACATCTCTTGCACTTGACACAATGAAATGAGCATTTACTATGTGTGCACTATGTAAAAACTAGGCATACCTTCGAACTGGATCTCCAGGTACTCTTGGAGACCCTACTTTAGTGTATAGCCAAACCTTTATGTCACCTATGAGTTAGACAAGCCCCCACTACAGCAGCCCTTAGTGTTTAAATCGTTGACAAGTTCTGTTAGAGTGTTAGGTCAAGAACAACAAGTAATCAAAGCAAACAGTCCTGGTATGGTTGGCTGATGCAAACAAGCAATTGAACAGATGTGTGAGAAAATCTTACATATCAAGAAAAGAAGCAAAGAAGGAAGCTTAAAGACCATCACTTGACTGACCAGATTTAAGGGGCATTTAAACATCATGTGCAACGTATGAACTAACATAAACATTGCATATTCCAGATTCTACAATGGAATGCACATGTATTAGGTTATGCCATGTATGATGATGCCTAAATGTACACTATAGAAGGCAGGAGTGGTTCATCATTGCACGCACAATTGAATTTCAGGTTAAGGGCTAGTTCTATTCCGCCTTTTCAAAGCTTATTGTCAAAATAAGCCATAAAAGATGTAAAGAAGTCATTTTTTAGTAATGGGCTTGGGCTTAACTTATTTCGCTTTGGAGGGGGTGTTTCGGGTAGAAGCTCACTAAAAATTGAAGGGAAGGGGAATACTGAAATGACTCTGTTGTCTGCCTATATTACACTCAAAATGCAACTGCTCACGCCCGCGTCACACCTGACCCTCAAGTAAAAACAAACACGCAAGCGTTCATTGCCCTGCCCGCTTGCATCTCCTCTCCTCTTTCCCTCTACCTCGATCCCCTGCCTGCAGCGAGCCATCGCCACTGGTCCCATCTGGCCTGGTCCTCAACGATGCTCTGTCCAGCTAGGCTACATGGCCGGCGGGTAGGGCCAAACCTCCCCGGCTGCTCCTCCCTCTGGCGCCGTCCCTTATTCTCATGGTCTCCAACAGCTGCTCCACTGTGGTCCATCCAACGCACTACTCCGGCGGGCGCCGCACAACTACGGCTGATGCCACACTGCGGCAGAAGGCACCTTATTCCGCCTTCCCTCCTCCCAGAACGTGGCCTTGAGGTCTGTTGAAGGATGAGCTCATCCAACAAGGTGAGGATCTCCTTTGATATTTTTGCCAAAGTTTCATTCTGATCCACTATACGATGAATTGCTATGAGCTACTTTTGCTGCTGCTATATAATGCATTGCTATGAGCTTCTTCTGGTGCTGTTATATGATGAATTGCAATGAGCTGCTGCTGCTATACGATGAATTGCTATGAGCTGTTTCTATATGATGAGTTGCTATAAGCTGCTCCTGCTGCTGCTATATGATGAATTGCTATGAGCTGCTCCTGCTGCTGCTATATGATGAATTGCTATGAGCTGCTCCTGCTGCTGCTATATGATGAATTGCTATGAGCTGCTGCTGGTATATGATGAATTGCACACTGCTGCTGCTGTATGATGAGTTGCTATGAGCTGCTTCTGCTGCTATATGATGCTTTCAGGTGGTGCTGCTATATGATAATAACCAGCCACTTGGACCATCAAATTTCAATAAATAATTGTTCTTCATTTAAATGTGGGTCATGCGTTCTTCGTTTAAATTAGGCAATGTGATCTCTATGGAAGACATTGACCAAAGTAGATTGTGCCAAGTAGATGGTATCTTTGTATTTGCATTTTGAACAAATAGTGATGGTCTGTTTTCCTATCATATTAATTACTGCACTGGGTTAAATTTGTGATGTTTGCAAGTCAAATTAATTTTCATATGGGCAGCAAAATGACAAAATATAATGCAATCTAGACTTTTCACTGATCGTACCAAAGATAAGCTGAAAAGGAAGGCAATGAAAAGAACTGGTTGGCTTATTACCTGGAGCTAATATTCACAGGTGCTTATTTTCTTAGGATAACTCGTAATAACTGTCCCTAAGAAACTTGGCCAATAGAACTGACATACAAATAACATGTCACGATGATTGCAATGGAGGAGTGACCTACCAGAGCACACTGTATAGGCTCACCGCTGCCTCTCCTTTTTTTGGGACGTTCCATGAAATTGCCACATACATCTTGTACTTTTTCATTGTGTAACCCTATCTGCATGTTGACAATGCTAATTTCAGACATCTCTACATGATAATACATTGCATATCCCTTGCGCATATTTAAACCGCCAATTAACGATTGTGTGCGTAGCATAAACTAGCCATGACTCTATGTGCTGGACTAGCAGGCACTCTAAGGGAGCCTAATGTAGTGCACTAGAATTCCTACACGCCACCTACGATTTTGTGTAATGTACTGATATGTCTCCAACGTATCTATAATTTTTTATTGTTCCATGCTATTATATATTCTGTTTTGGATGATTATTGGGCTTTATCATACACTTTTATATTATTTTTGGGACTAACCTATTAACCGGAGGCCCAGCCCAAATTGCTGTTTTTTTGCCTATTTCAGTGTTTCGTAGAAAAAGAATATCAAACGGAGTCCAAACGGAATGAAACCTTCGGGAACACGATTTTCGGAACAAACGTGATCCAGAGGACTTGGAGTGGACGTCAAGCAGCAGACAAGGAAGCCACGAGGTAGGCGGGCGTGCCTACCCCCCTGGGCGCGCCCTCCACCCTCGTGGGCCCCTCGTGGCTCCACCGACCTACTTCTTCCTCCTATATATACCTACGTACCCCAAAAACATCCAGGAGCACCAAGAAACCCTATTTCCACCGCTGCAACCTTCTGTACCCGTGAGACCCCATCTTGGGGCCTTTTCCGGTGCTCCACCGGAGGGGGCATTGATCACGGAGGGCTTCTACATCAACACCATAGCCTCTCCGATGATGTGTGAGTAGTTTACCTCAGACCTTCGGGTCCATAGTTATTAGCTAAATGGCTTCTTCTCTCTCTTTGGATCTCAATACAAAGTTCTCCTTGTTTCTCTTGGAGATCTATTCGATGTAATCTTCTTTTGCGGTGTGTTTGTCGAGATCCGATGAATTGTGGGTTTATGATCAAGATTATCTATGAACAATATTTGAATCTCCTCTGAATTCTTTTATGCATGATTGGTTATCTTTGCAAGTCTGTTCGAATTATCAGTTTGGTTTGGCGTACTAGATTGATCTTTCTTGCAATGGGAGAAGTGCTTAGCTTTGGGTTCAATCTTGCGGTGCTCGATCCCAGTGACAGAAAGGGAAACGACACATATTGTATTGTTGCCATCGAGGATAAAAAGATGGGCTTTATATCATATTGCATGAGTTTATCCCTCTACATCATGTCATCTTGCTTAAAGTGTTACTCTGTTCTTATGAACTTAATACTCTAGATGCATGCTGGATAGCGGTCGATGTGTGGAGTAATAGTAGTAGATGCAGGCAGGAGTCGGTCTACTTGTCACGGACGTGATGCCTATATACATGATCATGCCTAGATATTCTCATAACTAATGTCAATTCTATCAATTGCTCGACAGTAATTTGTTCACCCACCGTAATACTTATGCTCTTGAGAGAAGCCACTAGTGAAACCTATGGCCCCCGGGTCTATTTTCCATCATATTAATCTTCCAACACTTAGCTATTTCTATTACCGTTTATTTTACTTTGCATCTTTATCATAAAATACCAAAAATATTATCTTATCATATCTATCAGATCTCACTCTCGTAAGTAACCGTGAAGGGATTGACAACCCCTTTATCGCGTTGGTTGCGAGGTTCTTATTTGTTTGTGTAGGTACGAGGGACTTGCGTGTGGTCTCCTACTGGATTGATACCTTGGGTCTCAAAAACTGAGGGAAATACTTACGCTACTTTGCTGCATCACCCTTTCCTCTTCAAGGGAAAACCAACGCAGTGCTCAAGAGGTAGCATGTACTACCTCTGTTCCTAAATATATGTCTTTGTAGAGATTCCGGTATGGACCACATACAGATGTATATAGATGCATTTTCGAGTGTAGATTCACTCATTTTGCTCCGTATGTAGCCTATAGTGGAATCTCTAGAAAGACATATATTTAGGAACAGAGGTACGAGGTAGTATCATGTATGACATCTACATATCTAATTTAGCAGCCAGTAGTAGAAATCATTGTCTGCACAAAGGGATTACTGGTCGAAAATCCAAGCAAAGCACGCTCGCAGGCACACAACAATACAATAGAGAGAGACGCACTTACAAGATCATAGCAATGCCTCAGTCCAGGATCTTGGTTGGCCAAGTTGTTAGATCCAGAAGAAACATCGTCCTTGTAGTTTTTCCCAGCTGCATAACAGGTAACAGCGACATGTTAGTATATTTGAAGTACATCGGGCAGGTGATGCTGGACGGGTTTAAAGGTGACAAGTACCTAGGCCGTGGCGAGTGCTTGGCATCTTGCCAGACGGTGGGAATCAGGTTAGAAACGTCAAGGGTGATGACGTTGCGCTGGCTGTCGGGGTCCGGTAAGGAGATCAAGAACAGTCGAGTAGGCTGTTTGTGGAGCGGATCTGGTAGGGTGGACTATGGTGTGGGCGTCGGTGAAGCTGCTCCGGTGGTTGGGTAAAGGATGGTGTCGACGATGCGAACCTACGGCCGTGGACGGGGCGTCAGAAGCTGCTCCGGTAGGTTGGATGAGGGTGCGACGAAGCGGATTTGAGGCCGTGGACTTGTGAGTTGGCAAAGCGGCCCCGGTAGGGTTGAGAATGGTATAGGCGAAGGTACTCCGGTAGGGTTGACGATGTTGTCGGAGAAGCGGCTCCGGTAGGATTGAGGAAGGTGTCGGCGAAGAGGATCAGAGGCCGTCGACGGGGGCATCGGTGGGGCGGCTCTGGGGGTGTGTGGACGAAGCGTCTCTGGTGGGGAGTACGAATGAGCCGCTGCAGATGCGCTGTAGTTGACAAGAGTACCGGCGAAGCAGATCCGGCGCCGTGGACAAGGCCAACACTGAATGGGCTGTGGTACAGTGGTCGATGAGCAGTCTACTTGTTTCTAGGGGAGGTGGGAGGGGTAGATGCGGCTGCAGAAGCAGATCTGGCGAGGTGGACGCCGCTGGCAGTGAATGGGGTCTGGTATGCCGATGGATGAGCAGTCTAGGGTTTCGAGAGGGGAGGGTTAGAAAGGCCAATGAACTACGGATGACGTGATGTAAGATGCTCTGGTGCTGTTGAGTTAGTCATTTTTGCGGGAGGGGGACAGGAAATGGGGGTGCCGTGTGGTGGGGGGAACCGGAAGCTTCCAAAGCAGCCCCGACCTATTATGTAGATGACGGCGGTATTGTAACTGTTGTTCTCCGTGCACCAAGGACAAAACGGGAATTTCGCATGCTAAAGACTAGGTGGCGGAAATTTTAGAAGGAGGCAGGAGATTTTGCCGCCCGCGGGATCGTTCGTATCTAGTTTCAACTAATTTTGGACCGTGCTAGCGGGAAGGTCATGCGAGACTGTGTACACGGGGCGCGCATCAGCAGTTAATAACTGGTGTGAAGTCCGCCCCAGAAAAAAAAGAAAATAACTCAGGATGATCCACCGATAACTTGGACGTTCACACGGGCGCGGCCAATCGTACGGGTGTAGAGGCGCGTTCACAAACAAAGGGATCAAACTCTCAGCCTATGTATTTCTCATGTAAATAGATAATTTAATGCCATTGGTTATTTACTTTAAACATAATGCATTGACGTGTTAGTGTAGAGGCGCACAAAAAGAAATGGATATTGTAGTCCCACAAAAGAAATGGATATTGTAGTCCGCTACTTAAAAGTGTTACCTCATATGATTACATAGCCTCCATTTCATAAATTGCGTACCCGTTGAATTCATATATGAATATTACATATATTACTTCATAAGAGAACCTTAAATAATCCAAGACTAATGAATTTGAATGCAAGACTAACAATGGTGCATGTACATGATAGCTACATTGGTTGTTTGAAGAAACATCACTGTAACTTTGGCATGCACAATTGAAAAGGTTTATTTAGATAGAAAAAATGTGATATGTGAGTGTCCAATCTTTATAGCGTTGAATCGATATTGTACCTTTGGCCACGATACAAAGTAGATATCGATTTATGTTCAAGCGATGCACGTCCATGATCGGTAGATAGTGATACGTGAATGAATTGTGCAATCTCTCTCACACGCATACATATCTCAGTTCCCCGTGGGCATCAGAATCACACACGCGCACTTCGTGTATTTATCTCCCTCCGTCAAGGTTAGAATTCGTCTTTCCACCCTGTCCTACAAGTCTCTCACACAGAAACGCACACGCTCTCTCTGTCGAACACGCCCACCCCTTTAATTCCGCCCACCCACAGCCACTAATGTCTCAAACTATAATTATGTCTCTCACACATATGCCTAAGGTTAACTCGAGTTCCGGAACCATATGAATAAATACAATGGGATTCCAACAGAGCACCTTTTGTTTTGAGATTTCTCTCTCTCTCTCTCACACACACACACACACACGCGCGCGCGCACGCGTAGACATTGTTTCTCGCTTCATTTTTTGGCACTTGCATGCACACCGTTTGTTTATCTCCGTGATGCTTTAAGTATGCCTCGCACACATGCTATCCACCTGTCCCTTAATATAGATATGTGTCACACAAGCTCCTTCTCCCTACTAGCAAGATGCCCATGCGTTGCACGGAACATCAAGATGCATTTGTATGAGTAGTTTATCTTGTGGGAGAAAAGGATGAACGAGGGAATGCCTTATTTGCACATGTGGAGAGGGGTGTGGTTATCTTTTTGCAAAATTGCCATAGTTTCCTTCCTATCTGTCGGATATAAACCGGATGGCCTATATTGCAGGATGGAAGGCACACCATCATTACCAACTCTGTTTTTATAAGAGTAGAGATATGTAAGTGTCTCTGCCCCCCAAACACCCAAACACACACACACTTCCCGACACCGAAGGAGTAGGGTGACACCTCGATCTTGATACTAATCTATCGACTGGCTTCTCTCTCAAACACACACACACACACTACCCGACACCGAAGGAGTAGGGTGGCACCTCGATCTTGATAGTAATCTATCTACTCCTCTTTCAAACACACACACACACACTCGCTAGTTGTGCCTTTGTGCCTACCGCGCACACTCTCGATACGTCTTTCTCTCCCTCCCCCCTCCCCACCCCCACCCCAACAATGATAGCAGAAGGTTGACAACTCGATCTGATCTTAATATGTCAATTGGTTTCTCTCTCAAACATTGTGTCTCTGTGCCTCGCTCAGACACACTCGATACGTCTTTTTCTCCGTAACCCCCTCGATATGTAGGCTTCTCGCGCATGAACAGCTGTAGTGACGATGACACTGAACCTAGTGTGCCTTGTTTCTACCGGCCTCATGTGATAGTTTTCATCCTGTTTTCTATTAATTGACAAGGCAACCTTTTCTTTGTTACTACTAGTGAATCTGAAATCATTCGGGGCAGACATAAAATATATCACTTCAACCCAGTTACCACAGTAACTATTTTAAAAGAAACTAGCTAGATACCCATGCGTTGCATGGAACATCAAGTTGCATTTTTATGAGTAGTTTATCTTGTGAGAGAAAAGGATGAACGAGGGAAGGCCTTATTTGCAAATGTGGAGAGGGGTATGGGTATCTTTTTGCAAAATTGCCATAGTTTCCTTCCTATCCGTTAGATATAAATCCGACGGCCTATATTGCAGGATGGCACACACACCATCATCACCAACTCTGTTTTCTACTCCCACCGTTCCTAAATATTTGTCTTTTTAGAGATTTCAACAAGTGACTACATACAAAGCAAAATGAGTGAATCCACACTCGAAAATATGTCAACATACACATCCGTATGTGGTAGTCCATTTGAAATCTGAAAAAGACAAATATTTAGGAACGGAGGGAGTATAAGTGTAGACATCGAGATATATCTCCAGCATGGTCCACAACAAAAATGTGTTGGACTGGTTAGCGTCGGATGCTCGCAACGCGATCACCTGAGCTCGAATTTTGTCTTCAACTTTAGATTTTTATATTATATATTACTTATTTAATATATATTTCTTTTGCTACTGTACTGACAGTGGAACCCACAGAGTACTTAGAATACAAGATTAAGGATGTACTTGTCTCTACTTTTATAAAAAAACCGAGTTGGTGATGATGGTGTGCCTGCCATCTTGTAATATAGACCGTCTGATCTATATCTGACGGATAGAAAGCAAACTATGACAATTTTACAAAAGATACCCGCACCTCTCTCCACATTTACAGATAAGGCCTTGCCTCATTCATCCTTATCTCCCACAACCTCATTGCTGAGCAATTAAAAAAGGAAGTCTCTGGAACAATCTAGCATGGTGGTCGCTGCCACCTGCCGGCGCCGTCCATCCCCATGCCTCCGCCCAGTCTGACCACCAGTCACCACCACGCTCCACTCGTCCTCACCTTATCTCTCATCTTTCATTTTTTCGATGAAATTCTCGAGATACCATTTTTTGGATAAAATTGTCGAGATATCACACATGGGATTACTCCTGCATGGGTCAATCACAACAGGTGTTTTGTAAAAAATGCATCTTGATGTTCCGTGCAATGCACGGGCATCTTGCTAGTTTCTTTTTAACTTTTTTTTACGAAGCTGTAGCCACCCTGCAAGTCACGTGTACACTGTACATGCAATTAACTTTTTATAGAGGGAGAATCATACACGCAATTAACTCAAATGGATTGGATGTGACTTTATTAATTCCAGCATAAGAGCATCTCCAACGGCAGCCGGCAAATTTCCTCCTGCTTCCTTCCGCGGAGGACGGCATCAAACGCCAGCGGCATACATTTTCACAACTCTAACCAACCAGATGAAATTCGTGAAAACACAGACTGATTTCATATAAGCATGAAGGATTTTGTATAAAAAACCGGATCTACATATAAACATGATGGATTTTGTATAAAAAAGCCGGATCTACATATAAACATGATGGATTTCATTACATTTACATGAACTAAGCGGTGCTACGGCTCTCTTGGTATAATTAATACTCCCTCCGTCCGGAAATACTTGTCCTAGAAATGGATGTATCTAGACTTATTTTAGTTATAGATACATCCAATTTATCTTTTCTTAGAACAAATATTTCCCGCCAGCCGGAGAGGGAGTACCTAATCTAAATGGCTACCCGCGGATCCCTTTGTCTTCCTCATGTCTGGCAGACACTTGCGGGGTCGACGAAGGTCCTCGGAAGAGACGAAGCAGCAAAGAAACCACCTGAATGCGCAGTCGTCGCCTCGGCGGTGGCCTTCATGGGACCCAAGTGGCGGCGGCCTCCCGTGTTCTACATCTCCTCGATGATGGCGGCGGACACGGATAAGCTGGCCACCGACTCGTCGCTCTCCACACACCCGGCTTCTGTCTCTGCCTGCATGGCGCTGCCGCAGGCACGGGAGGCGCGGCCACCACAGACACTGGTGGCGCGGTACGACGCGGCAGTGATGACACCCGTACCGGCGTGCTCACCGTCGTGCCGGCGTGGAGCAACTCGCCACTCCTCATCAAGCTGAACTGGAGCGGCGAGTTGCTGAACCACGCGCCGGCTTGGGGCGGCAACTGGCTCCGTCGGGCCAAGCGAGGTTGGTGAAGCACCGAGCGGCCTCGCCCGTATCCGGAGGGCTCGGCAGGCCACCCAGCCGGGTAGTATGCCGGAGAATGGCTCCTCGGAATCCATTAGAAGAGTGGAGAAAATGGTGAAGGAGGAGATGGGGGAGCGGCGGAGGGGTGCGGTTTTTGCCCACTGTCTGTCTGGCCTCGTTTAAATAGAGGGCGGACGGTAGGAGCTTGGCCGGCGTCTGGCCTTGTTTAAACTAAAGGCGGACGGGAGGAGCTAGACCGATGTTGCGTTTAATTCCGGCCCGCTCATGAACGGACGTGTGGCCGGAGTAGGTTTCTCGGTTTGCATGCGGGTTTAACGGAGGGATTTGATGGAGGCTGTTGGGGAACGTACTAATTCAAAAAAAATCCTACGATCAGGCAAGATCTATCTAGGAGAATCATATCAACGAGCGGGGAGAGTGTGTCCACATACCCTCGTAGACCAAAAGCGGAAGCGTTTAGTAACGCGGTTGATGTAGTCGAACGTCTTCGCGATCCAACCGATCCAAGCACCGAACGTACGGCACCTCCGCGTTCAGCACACGTTCAACTCGATGACGTCCCTCGAGCTCTTGATCCAATTGAGGATGAGGGAGAGTTCCTTCAGCACGACGGCGTGGTGACGGTGATGATGAAGTTACCGGCGCAGGGCTTCACCTAAGCACTACGACGATATGACCGAGGTGTGTAACTATGGAGGGGGCACCGCACACGGCTAAGAGAAACTTTGGTGTGTCTTTGGGGTTTCCCCTCCCACGTAAATAAAGGAGGGGGAAGAGGAGGCCGGCCCTAGAGGGGGCGCGCCAAAGGGGGAGTCCTACTTGGACTCTCGGTCCAAGTAGGATCCCCCCTTTCCTGTTCCAACTAGGAGAAGGAGGGAAGGGAGAAGAGGGGAGAAGGAAAGGGGGGCCGCCCGCCCTCAACCCTAGTCTAATTCAGTTTGGGCTTGGGGGGGCGCGTGCCTCCACATGGTCGCTGCCTCCTCTCTCCACTAGGGTCCATGAAGGCCCATTAACTCCCGGGGGGTTCCGGTAACCTCCCGGTACTCCGGAAAAATGCCCGAACACCCCGGAACCATTCCGATGTCCAAATGCAACCTTCCAATATATCAATCTTTATGTCTCAACCATTTTGAGACTCCTCATCATGTCCGTGATCTCATCCGGGACTCCGAACAAACTTCGGTTCATCAAATCACATAACTCATAACACAAATCATCATCGAACGTTAAGCGTGCGGACCCTACGGGTTCGAGAACTATGTAGACATGACTGAGACACATCTTTGGTCAATAACCAATAGCGGAACCTGGATGCTCATATTGGCTCCTACATATTCTATGAAGATCTTTATCGATCAAACTGCATAACAACATACGTTGTTCCCTTTGTCATCGGTATGTTACTTGCCCGAGATTCGATCGTCGGAATCATCATACCTAGTTCAATATCGTTACCGGCAAGTCTCTTTACTCGTTCCATAATGCATCATCCCACAACTAACTCATTAGCCATATTGCTTGCAAGGCTTATAGTGATGTGCATTACCGAGAGGGCAGAGAGATACCTCTCCGATACACGGAGTGACAAATCCTAATCTTGATCTATGCCAAACCAACAAACACCTTCGGAGACACCTGTAGAGCATCTTTATAATCACCCAGTTACGTTGTGACATTTGATAGCACACAAGGTGTTCCTCCGGTATTTGGGAGTTGCATAATCTCATAGTCAGAGGAATATGTATAAGTCATGAAGAAAGCAATAGCAATTAAAACTAAACGATCATTATGCCAAGCTAACGGATGGGTCTTGTCCATCACATCATTCTCCTAATGATGTGATCCCGTTCATCAAATGAAAACACATGTCTATGGTCAGGAAACTTAACCATCTTTGATTAACGAGCTAGTCTAGTAGAGGCATACTAGGGACACTTTGTTTTGTCTATGTATTCACACATGTATCAAGTTTCTGGTTAATACAATTCTAGCATGAATAATAAACATTTATCATGATATAAGGAAATAAAATAATAACTTTATTATTGCCTCTAGGGCATATTTCCTTCAGTCTCCCACTTGCACTAGAGTCAATAATCTAGTTCACATCGCCGCGTGATTTAACACCAATTGTTCACATCACCATGTGATTAACACCCATAGTTCGCATCGCCACGTGACATATACTCAAAGGGTTTACTAGAGTCAATAGTCTAGTTCACATCGCTATGTGATTAACACCCAAAGAATACTAAGGTGTGATCATATTTTTGCTTGTGAGAGAAGTTTAGTCAACGGGTCTGTCACATTCAGAGCCGTATGTATTTTGCAAATTTCTATGTCTACAATGCTCTGAATGGAGCTACTCTAGATAATTGCTCCCACTTTCAATATGTATCCAGATTATGACTCAGAGTCATCCGGATCGGTGTATAAGCTTGCATCGACGTAACTCTTTTATATCTATCTATCTACTCTTATAAAAACCAGAGTTGGTGATGATGGTGTGCCTGCCATCCTGCAATATAGGCCGTCCAATCTATATCTAACGGATAGGAAGGAAACTATGACAATTTACCCGCACTCCTCTCCACATTTGCAGATAAGGCCTTCCCTCGTTCATCCTTTTCTCCTACAAGATCTTGATGTTCCGTGCAACGCACGGGCATCTTGCTAGTCTACACTCTTATAAAAAATAGAGTTGGTGATGATGGTGTGCCTGCCATCCTGCAATATAGGTTGTCCGATTTATATCTGACAGATAGGAAGGAAACTATGGCAATTTTGCAAAAAGGTACCCACACACCTCTCCACATTTGCAAATAAGGCCTTCCCTCGTTCATCCTTTTCTCTTACAAGATAAACTAGTCTTATAAAAAAATAGAGTTGGTGATGATGGTGTGCCTTCCATCCTGCAATATAGGTCGTCTGATTTATATCTGACGGATAGGAAGAAAACTATGCAGTTTTGCAAAAAGATACCTACACCCCTCTCCACATTTGCAAATAAGGCCTTCCCTCGTTCATCCTTTTCTCTCACAGGATAAACTACTCATACAAATGTATCTTGATGTTCCGTGCAACGCACGAGGATGTTTCCTTGGGGGTCTCTCCAGCGCGGCATGGTCGTAGTTGCAAGTTGACGTCCCTTGAGATGCCGGCGTTGAGGGGCACTCGGATTTTGTCCGATGAGCAGGTAAGATGAGTTTGATCACGTAGTAAATGCATTCTAAAGTCTACTTCCGTGTCCATTTCCTAATTCTCCCCCTGCCCACTGTTTCACAGGTTAGGCTCGGTGCGAGTGGAGATTGGCTTGCATATGTACGGGAGGGTACCAACATCAATTTGCACAACATTTACAACAGTGACACCGTTCCCGTAGAACCTTTGTCCAACATTGGGATCAGCCATGCAACGGGCCACCGCCTGAATTGGTACGATGGAACCACGGTGAGATTGAAGAAGATAGCACGAACCTTGCACATGGCGGTCAAAGGTGGACCATGCTGTCTGCGGCCGATTTGTTGCCGTACGAGTACGAAGACGTTGTGCTCCTTTCTAACCGCATCTTCGCAATGACAAACCAGGGGACTTGTTTCGTATGGGACACATCCTACGGTATACTCCCTCTCCCCCAGTTTATTTTTATTGAATTTTTTCGTTTTATAAGTTCAAATTCAAATTTAGAGCTCCCCATCACATGTTGAGATTACAATGTCCATTAAATCGTTGCGTGCATGTATAGTAAAGAAACAAATCTCGAGTTTGGCATGAGTTCGTGCAGCGGTAGCACCACAAGGCCTGGCGCAGGAGTTACATTTCCCTCTCGGGGCCCTCGGGACTGAGCTTCAGCGCCTTACTACACCTGCCTTTGAGTCAATAACATGTGGACCCGATAGGTGGCTGGTCCACATGTAATGCTCCCGAAGGTAGAGGGGCAGTGGGGACGAGAGGGGTGAGCCGCAGGTTGGGGGATATGTGGTGTCATGGGTTCGAGCGGCGTCATGGGAATCGCATGTGGCTGTGGTAGAAACTTGATGCTCGCCGCATTTCAGGTGGCCCACATGTCAAGCACACAAAGGCAGAGGGGCGGTGCGGCCGAGAGGGGTGAGGCGCACGTCGAGGGACATGGTGCCGTGGGTTGGAGCGGCGGCGTGGGAATCGCGACTGGCAGTGGATGAAACGTGATGGTCGCCGTAGTTGAACTTCCATGGACAAGCTGTCATGTCTACGGACACATGCATTGCATACCGATCACTGGAAGGAGTAGTAGTAGAGAAAGCTAGGGGGATAAATAGTTCCTTATAGTCAAGCGGACCCACGCTACTACTTGTTTCAAAGACATGCACACCATCGAAATAGTCCATCTATATCAATATACACAAAGAGGGAATAATTTTTTTTACAAGAGAGGAAATAGTTCATCCATCCATAATGCCCCGCTTCTTCTTCTTGTTGTTGTTCTCATTTTCTGTGGGAGACAGCTTCGCAACAAGCTCTCTGGACCTTGCAGCTATCTCGAAACTCACACGGGCATCGAGGGCAGCATATTTATATCCGCTCGTATGTCAAGGGATAATTCTCCCATCCAGACAACCTTAATGCCAGCGTCTCGTCACCCTTCTGAAGAGTTGTTCTGAGCAGAAAATTTGCTACGGCGAATAGGGATGGTGTCGGTTTATCACAATCTTCTACAGGAATTTTTTTTGGTTTGTACGTCAGCGATGCTTTTCAAATCAAGGTTGTACGGCCCCAACTTTTGTTTGTCCCCTGCGATGGCTGCCCCACAGAAGTATATGTTCTCCCGAGACAAGAAATCATGAAGCTCACCTGGTATGGAGGGCGCGTGTATGATGTGGCACACCAAAACATCATCTTCGAGGCACAGCTGAAGGACGGCGACGCGTTGGATCTTCCCAGTGGCATGCTCTGTGTACTCTGCGTTAGACCGATGACCTTCATCTCCACCTTTTGGAGGGAGTTGGATACATTGTTGATCCACTTCCGAACAACCCTTGAGTGGTCGGTGACTTTGGCAACTATGCTCAACGAGCCTTCGATGAGGACATGTTGGACGCTAAAAACCTGCATTCGGATCTCTTTCGCCATTTGGAACCGCTGGACCGGAGGGCTATGGTTTGGAGAATTAGGATTAGATGGCTAGTTTAACTGATGAAGATGGTTATTTAAAGGGGCTTCGGAATTACTCCAGGAGGATGTGGATAGGTTAAAACAATGTGAATGCAGTGTGGTTTGGATGCAAATGAAGATGAAGGAGTAGTGAAGAAGCCGAGGAAAATCGGTTCCCGATGGAGAAGTAAATGGGAGAAGTGGCCTACAGGCAGTTGATTAGACGGCTAGGTAGACTAAATGAAAAGGCTACGCGGGTAGACTGAGGAGTGGTACCTGTCCCTGTACGTGCCCATCCTTCTAGCGCTACATGTGTCACTGGCTAGTTGAGGTCACTCTTTCGAATCACCGTGGCGAGACATTATATGATTCCTTTTTATTTCTGCACCCCTCCTGACAGGTGGGACCTATGCAAACGGATAAAAAAATGTGTCGCAGCTGGTTCGGATGGATATTGGCGCGTGCGTGGGAGACACAACATTCTCTAGTTAAGGAATATGCAGTTATCCTCAAAAAAGTAAAGTCCTTCTTCGCGCTTCCGCATGCACGAGAATTTGGATATGCTCACAATATGGATGATACCTGGAGGATGAAGTGAACCCAGAGGCATGCTAGCACGGGAGTACTACTCATGTTCCTACTACTCCTACTACTAGTAGTAGTACAACTATGGTACACTTGATGGTCAAAATACTATTATTCATCTGGTCCTCATAGTGAAGTGACAAGACCCTGTGCCCGAGGTGACACCAGTCCAGGCGGCGTGTCCGGGTTACCAAAGTCAGCCTCACCTTGTGCACTATGCAGTCACTGTCACCGCCGTTGTATAGCATGCCTCGCCTCGTCTCCCTCTCCCCTAGCACCACTCCATCTCCATCTCTGTCTCGCCGGAGATCCCGAGGTCAATCTTCATCATCTCACTGTGCCCCCGCGTACCCTCGCCTCGCTCGCCTCCCCCAGTACCACTATTCCCTCGCTAGCCGCTCCAGCACCAAGAGCCTTCTCCCTCGTAAATCAAGCCCCCCAAAACCCCACCTTCCAAACTCCACCATGGCCGAACGCGAACCGCACAACATCCATATGGGCCGCGATTAGAGCAATCTCCCCAGTGACATCCTCGACCTCTGTTGTTCATGTATGGATATGTTGAGCGCCATGTGGCTGGCTGCATGCTCGAGGGACATGCACACGGCCATCGTCGAAGCGAGGCCTAAGCTTTTCAAGACACCCTGCTCGCAGCTATCTGGTCTTGCGAGATTTGCTCACCATGATACGGAGGCATACATGATGCCCCTCGACTTCAATCCGATCTCCATTAGCCAAAACTTCTTTGCAAGTATGTAGTGGGTCGCCGTACATCATTTCCCTTAACTTCGACCCGACCACCATTGCCCGAAACTTCTTGGCAGGTATGAACTGGGTCGGCATGAACTCCCACTGGATGGCTGTCGTCAGAGAAGACGGGGAAAAGTTGGTGCTCGTGAACTTCCAGACCTCCCATGAGATTATCCTTCCTCCGTTGGATTATATAGAGTTTTACCATCGCGGTCCAAGTCATCTAGATTACCACGTCAGTTGGACACACCTTGTTTTGCAGAAGATTGTAATCTTCCAAGTGCCCACACGACATGCGGATTACGCAGATTTCAAGCTAATTGCCTTGTTCGACCGCGGACTCGCCTATCTTTACGCCGGTGCCTTCTTTAGCTGGAGACAACTCAGCTCGCAGTGGATCATCGTCAAAGTTGATACACACTTTTGTGATGCTATTAAACACAATGGCATCATCTACGCGATCGACAAAGCAGATGGCACCACGTATTGCTGGGACGGCGCGTGTAAGTTGTTTTCGTCTGATGTTAATGATGACGCCATGGCACTGTTTGAACTTTTTGCGATGATTGGCATATCCCTGTTTGAGCAGAATTTGAGTAGAACTATGGCAATGTATTAAAGACGTCGTAAATCAGCTATATTTGGAATGAGTTCATTCATGCGATTGTGACCATGTCATTACAGCCAATTTGTACCCCTGAATAATCAAACTGTTAGGAAGATATTGATATTCTCCTTATTTTATAGTAATCTATATACTACTAAATATGAGTGTGTATCAATGGCCATGTTACTTTCCTCATTTTCATGATGTAGAAACATGCATCACACTGTTGGTTTCATCTAACCATACATTAGGGAAGTAAATGTGCATATGGAGAACTCTATATTTGGAAGTAGTGAAATCATGTAATGCTTACCATGTATACATACCCATGTCCGCCCTTCAGCAATCAATGGCTAGAATAGCTCACAAAATTTTTGCCCACAGAACATGAGTATATAACATTGCATGGTCTGTTAGTTTCCTTGAAGAATTTGTTGTGAGGACAGAACATGATTACATAACATGCATGACATGGTAGTTTCCTGTGAAGAATCGATTGTGAGATAACATGAGTATAACCATGCATGGCACTTCTATATTTCGACCCCAGTATACATTTCCCTGTATTTTCCTCCTAGTTCCAACAGGGACAAATCAACGTTGTTTCTTGCATTATCCTACTCATACTATGAACAATGATGATCTTACAATAACAATGCATGTCCTTTTTGATATGATGCAGTGTCCCTACAGTTACTGCCCTTTGTAATCACACCACCTTTGCCAAAAATAGGGAAGCACAACTGGTTCCTTGCTCGATCAGACAACGGCAAAAGACTGATTATCATTCGGGCACATGAGCCAGAAAAGTTATATTGCAAAAACCCACTATATACAAGCACCGTGAAATACGTGAGTATCCGGACAGTGGCTGTTACGTCTATGAGCAGGATACCAGCTTGTTGGGGCCTTCAGGATTTTTGAGTTGGAGGCGGGTAAACAGCCTTGGTTCACACTCTCTGTTTCTCGGACTCAATTATCCAATTAACTAGGAGATCACCGTTGGCAAGGACCTTGATGGCAGAGAGGCTCTGTTTGCTATGGAAAATTGTGTCTACACGGTGAGCCCTAGGAGTTTGGGAGCAAACTCCCCTAATTGTCAATGATACAGCCTGCAGCCAAAAGAAGGTGAGAATGACAAAGGCATCTGGATTAACTTTGATCCTTGGATGTGTCGAGTCCGACAGGCAGTGATGTGGTTCAAGCCTTCAGGTTGATAGGTAATTGGGTTGTTGCGTTGAAAGGGTGGAGTACTGGTGTCTCCGGATCACTGGTGGCTGAAGCGGGGCTGCAAATTATGATGATGTTGGATCATCCCTCTTCAAATGACTTGTTGTCTTTGCTGCTTGTTCTGGATGGGTAGTTCTCTCTTTTGTTATGCATATTCCTTGTCATTTGGTCATCCTCGTCTATGTCACTCTTACTATGTAATAGTTGCCTCTATTTAGAATGTCATTCTTGTCTGGATCACGAGAGTCTGAGCGCTGCAGATGGGTGCGTTTTGGTGGTGTAGCAAGACTTCTTATGAACTATCATGTCTTGTTGTTTATGTGAGTAGTAGTCACTAGTCAGTGTTTGAATGTTGTATATATCGTTGTTTCGAACTATTTATTGTCTCGAACTTCTGGTGGGCAATGAAGGCATCACCATTCTCTAGTGTTCAGAGTATATCTCCTTTTTCAAGTTACTAGCAAGATGCCCGTGCATTGCACGGAACATCAAGATCTTGTGGGAGAAAAGGATGAAAGAGGGAAGGCCTTATCTGCAAATGTGGAGAGGAGTGCAGGTAAATTGTCATAGTTTCCTTCCTATCCGTTAGATATAGATCGGACGGCCTATATTGCAGGATGGCAGGCACACCATCATCACCAACTCTTCTTTTTATAAAAGTAGATAGATAATTTGAGCTCAGTGTCTTTTCGATGATGTACAGTTGTTTGGGCCAGTGAGGTGTCATTGAATATGGGCCGAGTAGTAACACAATGCCAAACAGGTCAATTATGACTCTCAGGCCGGGCTCTAAAAAAATCCTCAAAAAAAGGCCGGGCTCTCAAAAAAAGAAAGAATTGGGACTCTTGCGCGCCGACATGTGGGCGCCACTGGTGTTTTCGTGCACTTGCGTGCCGAGAGCATATTGGCGCATGTTCGAAATTCATGCTACCTTTTCATCCCCAATCTCCCGCCCCTCCCCCACCTCTGGAATCTCGATTCCTACTCCAGTTCCCCCAAATGCCCCTCCTATACTCCTTGCACTCAAACGCACTATCATGTCGCCGGTCAACACGGATCTCCGAGCCAGAGATCCTGAGGTCCGTCCTGCCTTCGGGCGCTGCGTGCTGTCGCTCAACAGTGGCATGGCGGTGCTTGACGACTAGTTTGTGAGCAAAGTGCTGATGGTAACCATCAACGGCGACCGGCCTCCCGTCTCGCCAGATGACCTTGTCAAAGCTCTTGGCATTGCGCACGACATCCAAATAAGTGACTTGCTCGTCGAAGTCTGTCCGCCACCGGCTGATTTCTTCGTCAAGTTCCAGACAACTTTCGAGTGTAGTCGTGTGTTTGAATCTTCCTGTCATTTGTTCTACGATGGCACACTAGTGAGCTTTGATCGGTGGCACCCAAGATGGGGCTCGGTGCCCTCTGAGCTTGAGTTTCTAACAAAGCTTACCTTCCATGGCATGCCTCGACGTGCTTGGAACAGCGAGTCCATGAATGAGCTTATCAACGACCTAGGAGGTGAGCTCGTAAGTACGTTTGTTCCTCCAGACAGCTGGGCTCTGACGGTTATGGCATGGATGAAGAAGTCGTCCACCATACCGAAGGTGATTGGTGTTGAGATACCGGTGCAGGAACCGGGGTTGTACTATTCGTTGCCACCAAGGCCGCCGCTGACCACGTTAGGGATGTACCTGTATCGAGTGTTCGTGCATGTCGAAGAAGTGGTCAATCCATCAATCAAAGTCCGGCCGCTGCCGCTGGTGCACAGGTCCGTCGACAACGTCCATTACAGGAGTCAACGTCAGACTTTCCCCGTGTTGCTCGAAACGATGGATGGCATAGGGCCTACTCCATCGCGCGGCGGAGGCCACTACTTCTTTGGGAGAAGGGACAAGAGCTGGCTGCCTGGATGTGCTCTAATTTGACGTAACAACTGAATCTTGTCAGATACTAGTTAAATCCGAGCTATGGGTGTGAAGCACTGATGTGCTAGTACATTTGATTGTGACATGTTCTATTTTTTTACCTAAACTTTTTTTAGAAAGAGTTGTACGTCAACTTAATGTTCTAGCAGAACTTATATATTGTGTTGTCTGTCTGTTTTCTTTGCACAACATTCAAAATATTTCCCCGTCATTGATAAAGACGATGAACCGTTATGTACGAGTTTGTTGGTTTCAACATAGCCCTACCCGTAGCGATCCACTGCTTCCACCCCGATTGTGCCGCCTGCGTGAAATTTTTGTATGCAAGTTCAGTGTGCTATGATGTTCTATATGATTGTGTCAACTATATAAGTTTTTACTGAGCATCATCAATGCATATGGCTGATACGTCCATTTTGCATCATGCTTTTATATCGATATTTATTTCATTATGGACTGTTATTACACATTATGTTACAATACTTATGCCTATTCTCTCTTATTTTACAAGGTTTACAAGAAGAGGGAGAATGCCCGCAGCTGGAATTCTGGGCTGGAAAAGGAGCAAATATTAGAGACCTATTCTGCACAGCTCCAAAAGCCCTAAAACTTCACGGGAGCACTTTTTGGAATTAATAAAAAAACTGGCGAAAGAATCAACTAGAGGGGGCCCACACCCTGGCCACGAGGGTGGGGGCGCGCCCTACACCACTGGGCACGCCCCCCTGTCTCGTGGGCCACCTGGCAGGCCTCCGGTGCCCATCTTCTGCTATATGAAGTCTTTTACCCTGAAAAAATCAGAAGGAAGCTTTCGGGACGAAACACCGCCGCCACGAGGCGGAACCAATCTAGGGCTCCGGCGAAGATGTTCTGTCGGGGAAACATCCCTCCGGGAGGGGGAAATCATCACCATCGTCATCACCATCGATCCTCTCATCGGGAGGGGTCAATCTCCATCAACATCTTCACCAGCACCATCTCCTCTCAAACCCTAGTTCATCTCTTGTATCCAATCTTTGTCCCAAAACCTCAGATTGGTACCTGTGGGTTGCTAGTAGTGTTGATTACTCCTTGTAGTTGATGCTAGTTGGTTTATTTGGTGGAAGATCATATGTTCAGATCCTTTATGCATATTAATACCCCTATGATTATGAACATGAATATGATTTGTGAGTAGTTACGTTTGTTCCTGAGGACATGGGAGAAGTCTTGCTATAAGTAGTCATGTAAATTTGGTATTCGCTCGATATTTTGATGAGATGTATGTTGTCTTTCCTCTAGTGGTGTTATGTGAACGTCGACTACATGACACTTCACCATTATTTGGGCCTAGAGGAAGGCATTGGGAAGTAATAAGTAGATGATGGGTTGCTAGAGTGACAGAAGCTTAAACCCTAGTTTATGCGTTGCTTCGTAAGGGGCTGATTTGGATCCATATGTTTCATGTTGTGGTTAGGTTTACCTTAATACTTCTTTTGTAGTTGCGGATGCTTGCAATGGGGGTTAATCATAAGTGGGATGCTTCTCCAAGGAAGGACATCACCCAAGCACCGGTCCACCCGCATATCAAATTATCAAAGTAACGAACGCGAATCATATGAGTGTGATGAAAACTAGCTTGACGATAATTCCCATGTGTCCTCGGGAGCGTTTTCCTTCATATAAGAGTTTGTCCAAGCTTGTCCTTTGCTACAAAAAGGATTGGGCCATCTTGCTGCACCTTATTTACTTTCATTACTTGTTACCCGTCACAAATTACCTTATCAAAAACTATCTGTAACCGATAATTTCAGTGCTTGCAGAGAATACCTTACTGAAAACCGCTTGTCATTTCCTTCTGCTCCTCGTTGGGTTCGACACTCTTATTTATCGAAAGGACTACGATAGATCCCCTACACTTGTGGGTCATCAAGACTCTTTTCTGGTGCCGTTGCCGGGGAGTGAAGCGCCTTTGGTGAGTGGAATTTGGTAAGGAAAGATTTATATAGTGTGCTGAAATTTACTGTCACTTGTTACTATGGAAAGTAATCCTTTGAGGGGCTTGTTCAGGGTATCTTCACCCCGACCAATAGAGCAAAGAGTTTCTCCTCAACCTACTGAACCTACTGAAAATGTTTACTTTGAAATTCCTTCGGGTATGATAGAGAAACTGCTAGCTAATCCCTTTAGAGGAGATGGAACATTGCATCCCGATTTGTACCTAATCTATGTGGATGAAGTTTGTGGATTATTTAAGCTTGCAGGTATGCCCGAGGATGTTATCAAGAAGAAGGTCTTCCCTTTATCTTTGAAGGGAAAGGCATTGACATGGTTTAGGCTATGTGATGATATGGGATCATGGAACTACAACCGATTGAAATTGGAATTTCATCAGAAGTTTTATCCTATGCATCTTGTTCATAGTGATCGTAATTATATATATAATTTTTGGCCTTGCGAAGGAGAAAGCATCGCTCAAGCTTGGGGGGGGCTTAAGTCAATGTTATATTCATGCCCCAATCATGAGCTCTCAAGATAAATAATTATTCAAAAAATTTATGCTCGGCTTTCTCTCAATAATTGCTCCATGCTCGATACTTCTTGTACTGGTTCTTTTATGATGAAGACTATTGAATTAAAATTGGATTTATTGGAAAGAATTAAATGCAACTCTGAAGATTGGGATCTCGACGAAGGTAAGGACTCAGGTATAACACCTAAGTTTGATTGTGTTAAATCTTTTATGGATACCGATGTTTTCCGTGAATTTAGCACTAAATATGGACTTGACTCTGAGATAGTAGCTTCTTTCTGTGAATCATTTGCTACTGATGTTGACCTCCCTACGGAGACGTGGTTTAAATATAAGCCTCCCGTTAAAGTAAAAGTAGTTGCACCTATTAAAGTTCAAGAAAAGACTATCACTTATAATGTTGATCCTATTGTTCCTACTGCTTATATTGAGAAACCACCTTTCCCTGTTAGAATGAAGGATAATGCTAAAGCTTCAACTGTGGTCCGTAAGAGTAATACTAGAACACCTACACCCTCTGAGCAAATTAAAGTTGAACCTAGTATTGCTATGGTTAAAGATCTCTTGGTTGATAATATTGATGGGCATGTTATTTACTTCTGTGATGAAGCTACTAGAATTGCTAGACCCGATACTAAAAATAAACATAGACCTGTTGTAGGCATGCCTGTTATTTCTGTCAAAATAGGAGATCATTGTTATCATGGCTTGTGTGATATGGGTACTAGTGCAATACCTCATTCCTTATACAAAGAAATTATGCATGATATTGCACCTGCTGAGATAGAAGAAATTGATGTTACAATTAATCTTGCCAATAGAGATACTATTTCACCAGTTGGGATTGTTAGAGATGTTGAAGTCTTGTGTGGGAAAGTTAAATATCCTGCTGATTTTCTTGTTCTTGGCTCCCCACAAGATGACTTTTGTCCCATTATATTTGGTAGACCCTTCTTGAATACTGTTAATGCTAGGATAGATTGCAAAAAGGATGTTGTTACTATTGGGTTGGGGGATATGTCTCATGAGTTTAATTTTGCTAAATTTCGTAGACAACCCCATGATAAAGAATTGCCTAGTAAAGATGAAATTATTGGTCTTGCTTCTATTGTCGTGCCTCCTAATGATCCTTTAGAACAATATTTGCTAGACCATGAGAATGATATGTTTATGAATGAAAGGGAAATAGATGAAGTATACTTTAAAAAGGGACCTATTCTGAAACACAACTTGCCTGTTGAAATTCTAGGAGACCCCCTCCACCCAAGGGTGATCCCGTGTTTGAGCTTAAACCATTACCAGATACTCTTAAATATGCTTATCTTGATGAAAAAAGGTATATCTTGTTATTATTAGTGCTAACCTTTCAGAGCAGGAAGAAGAGAAATTATTGAAAACTCTGAAGAAGCATCGTGCTGCTATTGGATATACTCTTGATGATCTTAAGGGCATTAGTCCCACTCTATGCCAGCACAAAATAAAATTGGAGAAAGACGCTAAACCGGTTGTTGATCACCAACGACGGTTAAATCCTAAGATGAAAGAAGTGGTGAGAAAAGAAATATTAAAGCTTCTGGAGGCAGGTATAATTTATCCTGTTGCTGACAGTCAGTGGGTAAGTCCTGTCCATTGTGTCCCTAAGAAGAGAGGTATTATTGTAGTTCCTATGATAAAGATGAATTGATTCCACAAAGAATCGTTACAGGTTATAGGATGGTAATTGATTTCCGTAAATTAAATAAAGCTACTAAAAATGATCATTACCCTTTACCTTTTATTGATCAAATGCTAGAAAGATTATCCAAACATACACATTTTTGCTTTCTAGATGGCTATTCTGGTTTCTCTCAAATACCTGTGTCAAAAGAGGATCAAGAAAATACCACTTTTACTTGCCCTTTCGGTACCTTTGCTTATAGATGTATGCCTTTTGGTTTATGCAATGCACCTGCTACCTTTCAAAGATGCATGATGGCTATATTCTCTGACTTTTGTGAAAAGATTGTTGAGGTTTTCATGGATGATTTCTCCATTTATGGATCTTCTTTTGATGATTGCTTAAGCAACCTTGAACGAGTTCTGCAGAGATGTGAAGAAATTAATCTTGTCTTGAATTGGGAGAAGTGCCACTTTATGGTCAATGAAGGTATTGTCTTGGGGCATAAAATTTCTGAAAGAGGTATTGAAGTTGATAAAGCTAAAGTTGATGCTATTGAAAAGATGCCGTGTCCCAAGGACATTAAAGGTATAAGAAGTTTCCTTGGTCATGCCGGCTTTTATAGGAGGTTCATTAAGGGCTTCTCAAAAATTTCTAGGCCTCTGACTAATCTCTTACAAAAGGATAACCCTTTTGTCTTTGATGATGATTGTGTAGAAGCATTTGAAATACTTAAGAAAGCTTTGATTTCTACACCTATTGTTCAGCCACCTGATTGGAATTTACCCTTTGAAATTATGTGTGATGCTAGTGATTATGCCGTAGGTGATGTTCTAGGACAAAGAGTTGATAAGAAATTAAATGTTATCCAATATGCCAGTAAAAATCTAGACAGTGCCCAGAGAAATTATGCCACTACTGAAAAACAATTTTTAGCAGTTCTATTCGCTTGTGATAAGTTCAGACCTTACATTGTTGATTCTAAAGTAACTGTTCACACTGATCATGCTTCTATCAAATATCTTATGGAAAAGAAAGATGCTAAACTTAGACTTATTAGATGGGTTCTCTTGCTACAAGAATTTGATTTGCATATTATTGATAGAAAGGGAGCTGAGAACCCCGTTGCAGACAACTTGTCTAGGTTAGAGAATGTTCTTGATGACCCACTACCTATTGATGATAGCTTTCCTGATGAACAATTAGCTATCATAAATGCTTCTTGTACTGCTCCATGGTATGCTGATTATGCTAATTACATTGTTGCTAAATTTATACCACCTAGTTTCACATACCAGCAAAAGAAATAGTTTTTCTATGATTTAAGACATTACTTCTGGGATGACCCACACCTTTATAAAGAAGGAGTAGATGGTGTTGTTAGATGCTGTGTACCTGAGCATGAACAGGAACAGATCCTACGCAAGTGTCACTCCGAGGCTTATGGAGGACACCACACTGGAGATAGAACTGCACACAAGGTATTGCAATCTGGTTTTTATTGGCCTACTCTCTTCAAAGACGCCCGTAAGTTCGTCTTGTCTTGTGATGAATGCCAAATAAGGGGTAATATTAGTAGACGTCAAGAAATGCCTATGAATTATTCACTTGTCATTGAACCATTTGATGTTTGGGGCTTTGATTATATGGGACCGTTTCCTTCCTCTAATGGCTATACACATATTTTAGTTGATGTTGATTACGTTACTAAGTGGGTAGAAGCTATTCCAACTAGTAGTGCTGATCATAACACCTCTATTAAGATGCTTAAATAAGTTATTTTTCCGAGGTTTGGAGTCCCTAGATATTTAATGACTGATGGTGGTTCACACTTTATTCATGGTGCTTTTCGTAAAATGCTTGCTAAGTATGACGTTAATCATAGAATTGCATCTCCCTACCACCCACAGTCTAGTGGTCAAGTAGAACTGAGTAACAGAGGGATTAAATTGATTTTGCAAAAGACTGTTAATAGATCTAGAAAGAATTGGTCCAAGAAACTGGATGATGCATTATGGGCGTACAAAACTGCATATAAAAATCCTATGGGTATGTCTCCGTATAAAATAGTTTATGGAAAAGCATGTCACTTACCTCTCGAACTAGAACATAAGGCATATTGGGACATTAAAGAGCTCAATTATGATTTCAAACTTGCCGGTGAGAACAGACTATTTGACATTAGCTCACTTGATGAATGGAGAACTCAAGCCTATGAGAATGCCAAACTGTTTAAAGAAAAAGTTAAAAGATGGCATGACAAAAGGATACAAAAGCGTGAGTTTAATGTAGGTGATTATGTGTTGCTATTCAACTCTCGTTTAAGATTTTTTGCAGGAAAACTTCTCTCTAAATGGGAAGGTCCTTACGTTGTCGAGGAGGTCTATCGTTCCAGTGCCATAAAAATCAACAACTTCGAAGGCACAAATCCGAAGGTGGTGAACGGTCAAAGAATCAAAAATTATATCTCAGGTAATCCCATAAATATAGAAACCAATATTATTGAATCCGTAACCCCGGAGGAATACATAAGGGACACTTTCCAGTATGATTCAGACTCCGAAAAGGAATAGGTATGTGGTACGGTAAGTAAACCGACTCCAAAACAGTTCTAATGGCAAATTTTCTCCGTTTTGGATTATTTAAGAAAATAGGAAAATAAGAAGTAGTCTAGGAAGGACACGCGGCGTCCACGAGAGTGGAGGGTGCGCCCTACCCCCTGGGCGCACCCCCTGCCTCGTGGGCACCTCGTGTGCTCTCCGGACTCCGTTTTCTTGCACGATACTCCTTTTGGTCGGTAAAATTTCATTATATAATCTCCCGAAGGTTTTGACCCTCGTATCACGCAAATATCCTCTGTTTTTGTTTCGAGCTGTTTCTGTAGCAGATTTGGAGCAAGATGCCGTCTCAGGATTCCGACGGAGAGAGCTATGTGTCACACCTCATTGCTGACCCAAAGACCTATGGGGATCTATCTCCTTGTGGTCGAACTACGGATGAGGAGGAGGATGCTCATTTGATGAGGATCAATGATTCAAGTTTGGAGGAGGAGGATGTCCCTCTACCTCAACCTGGGGATATGCACGTGAAGTTCAAGAAGTCTAGTCTCCCTAAGAGGGCTACACTGTCTAACAACCGATCTATTCCTTCTTGTTTTTGGCAGAAAAGCAAAGGAGATTTATATCGGAGGTCGATGATTTAAAGGAGGAAATTGCTCTTCTCAATTACAATATGAAGAAGCTGAAAGCACAATTTACATCATCAACAACTCCATCATCACCACCTCCGAAGAAAGGGAAATAAACACATGGGTATGGGCACTCGCCTTGGCAACTGCCAAGCTTAGGGGAGGTGCCCCGGTATCGTATCACCATCACACTCCTATCTTTACCGTTTTTCTTAGTTCGATCCTTTTAGTAATATCTTGATCTAGTAGAATAAAGGTTAGTATGATCTAATTTTGAGCTTTGCTTTATGATCCTTCTATGTAATCGAGTCTGTGAGCTATATATAATAAAGATTAGCTTTGAGTTGAGGGCTTGATTATCTTGCTATGATCTTGAGGGAATAATAAGAAAAAGAAAGAATAAAAATAAATAAAGATATCATCTTGATCTTATGGAGAGTAATGACTTCACATATAAAGAGTATGATGAATAAAAGTTGTTGAGAGTTGACAAACATAGTTTTGGTCATCGTTGCAATTAATAGGAAATAATAAAGAAAGAGAGGTTCTCACATATAAATATACTATCTTGGACATCTTTTATGATTGTGAGCACTCATTAAAATATGACATGCTAAAGAGTTGCTGTTGGACAAGGAAGACAACGTAATGGGTTATGTTTTCTTATATCCGAAATAAAGTATATTGTCATGGATCATCCAACATGCTGAGCTTGCCTTTCCCCCTCATGCTAGCCAAACTCTTTGCACTAAGTAGAGATACTACTTGTGCTTCCAAATACCCTTAAACCCAGTTTTGCCATGAGAGTCCACCATATCTACCTATGGATTGAGTAAGATCCTTCAAGTAAGTTTAGCATTGTTGCATGCAATAAAATTGCTCTCTAAATATGTATGATTTATTAGTGTGGAGAAAATAAGGTTTATACGATCTTGTGATGTGGAAGAAATAAAAGCGACGGACTGCATAATAAAGGTCCATATCACAAGTGGCAATATAAAGTGATGTTCTTTCGCATTAAGATTTTGTGCATCCAACCTTAAAGCACATGACAACCTCTGCTTCCCTCTGCGAAGGGCCTAACTTTTATTCTTGTCTTATACCTTATACAAGAGTCATGGTGATCTTCACCTTCCCTTTTTACGTTTTATCCTTTGGTAAGCGCATTGTGTTGGAAATATCTTGATATATATATATATATATATATATATATATATATATATATATATATATATCCAATTGGATGTAAGTTAGCATGAACTATTATTGTTGACATTACCCTTGAGGTAAAAGGTTTGGAGGCAACACTATAAGCCCCTATCTTTCTCTGTGTCCGATTAAAACTTCATACCCGTAAGTATTGTGTGAGTGTTAGCGATTGTGAAAGACTAAATGATAGTTGAGTATGTGGACTTGCTGAAAAGCTCTTATATTGACTCTTTCCGATGTTATGGTAAATTGCAATTGCTTCAATGACCGAGATTATAGTCTGTTAGTTTTCAATGAAGTTTCTGATTCATACTTGACATTGTGAATAGATTGTTACTTTAGCATAAGAAATCATATGACAATATATATTTATGTTGCTGTTATAAGAATGATCATGATGCCCTCATGTCCATATTTTATTTTATCGACACCTCTATCTCTAAACATGTGGACATGTTTATCGTTATCGGCTTCCGCTTGAGGACAAGCGAGGTCTAAGCTTGGGGGAGTTTATACGTCCATTTTGCATCATACTTTTATATCGATATTTATTGCATTATGGACTGTTATTACACATTATGTTACAATACTTATGCCTATTCTCTCTTGTTTTACAAGGTTTACAAGAAGAGGGAGAATGCCGGCAGCTGGAATTCTAGGCTGGAAAAGGAGCAATATTAGAGACCTATTCTACACAGCTCCAAAAGTCCTGAAACTTCACGGGAGCACTTTTTGGAATTAATAAAAAATATTGGCGAAAGAATCAACTAGAGGGGGCCCACACCCTGGCCACGAGGGTGGGGGGCGCGCCCTACCCCCTGGCACGCCCCCCTGTCTTGTGGGCCACCTGGCAGGCCTCCGGTGCCCATCTTCTGCTATATGAAGTCTTTCACCTTGGAAAAAATTAGAAAGGAAGCTTTTGGGACGAAACACCGCCACCACGAGGCGGAACCTTGGCAGAACCAATCTAGGGCTCCGGCGGAGCTGTTCTGCCGGGGAAACATCCCTCCGGGAGCGGGAAATCATCACCATCGATCCTCTCATCGGGAGGGGGTCAATCACCATCAACATCTTCACCAGCACCATCTCCTCTCAAACCCTAGTTCATCTCTTGTATCCAATCTTTGTCCCAAAACCTCAGATTGGTACCTGTGGGTTGCTAGTAGTGTTGATTACTCCTTATAGTTGATGCTAGTTGGTTTATTTGGTGGAAGATCATATGTTCAGATCCTTTATGCATATTAATACCCCTATGATTATGAACATGAATATGATTTGTGAGTAGTTACGTTTGTTCTTGAGGACATGGGAAAAGTCTTGCTATAAGTAGTCATGTGAATTTGGTATTCGTTTGATATTTTGATGAGATGTATGTTGTTTTTCCTCTAGTGGTGTTATGTGAACGTCGACTACATGACACTTCACCATTATTTGGGCCTAGAGGAAGGCATTGGGAAGTAATAAGTAGATGATGGGTTGCTAGAGTGACAGAAGCTTAAACCCTAGTTTATGCGTTGCTTCATAAGTGGCTGATTTGGATCCATATGTTTCATGTTGTGGTTAGGTTTACCTTAATACTTCTTTTGTAGTTGCGGATGCTTGCAATGGGGGTTAATCATAAGTGGGATGCTTGTCCAAGGAAGGACAGCACCCAAGCACCGGTCCACCCACATATCAAATTATCAAAGTAACGAACGCGGATCATATGAGCGTGATGAAAACTAGCTTGACGATAATTCCCATGTGTCCTCGGGAGCGTTTTCCTTCATATAAGAGTTTGTCCAGGCTTGTCCTTTGCTACAAAAAGGATTGGGCCATCTTGCTGCACCTTATTTACTTTCATTACTTGTTACCTATCACAAATTACCTTATCACAAAATTATCTGTTACCGATAATTTCAGTGTTTGCAGAGAATACCTTACTGAAAACCGCTTGTCATTTCCTTCTGCTCCTCGTTGGGTTCGACACTGTTATTTATCGAAAGGACTATGATAGATCCCCTGCACTTGTGGGTCATCAATGGCTGAAAGATGTATTTACGAGCATTGGCCGATGGGTTTCTCTCTCTCTCTCTCTCTCTCTCTCTCACACACACACACAAACACACACACACGCATGCACACACGCACAAGTGGGACTCGTTGAATTATTTCTTCGCTCGTGACATCTTTTAATTAGGTTCCACTGTACTCTAACTTTTTTCTTAAGTTATTAATTGAGCTCAGTGACTTCAAAAAGTTGTACACAAGCCTTGTTTGGGCCTTTCCGGCGTCGCTGAATGTGGGCTAAGTAGCCATGTAAGGTTGTACTGTACTACACAGGCCTTTTTTCAACATCAGCAATGCAGCTGGGCCGACAGTTGTACACAATCCGGGTCAACTTGTTATTCTCCGCCTCGCTGGGCTGCAAATCTTTTCTAGGAGGAATGCATCAGGCTTAACAAGAAAATGGGCTTTAAGAAATAATAAATGTGATGTAATTATAAAAACTGGGCAGTAACTATAAAAAAATGCAGCAAACACGTAATTAGTTTAAAAAATATATTATTTTTGGAATTTTCATTTCATTACTTGTTGCACGCGCAATATTTCGTTGGATTTTTATGTAATATAAATTTATTTTGAAATTATATTTAATCCGACTAGAAATTTCGGGATAAAAATATTTCGGATCCTATCAAAATGTGGGAAATTTTATTGAATTCTGTTTTGAGCGGTTGGTTGAAATTATTAATCATTGTCCTAGCTAGAAAATGGGTTGTACTTTTAACAAACTGTAAATGGGATGTAGTAAATTCCATTAGAATTCAAAAATGAGCTGTACATTCTTACAAATTGCAAATGGACTATATGTTCTCTGTCACGCACTTGTGGGACTACTAAGTTGACGCGTCCCAAAAAAACAAAACTAAGTTGACGCGTATGCAAGGCTTTGTCAACTTATAGTCAACACACGGTTCTAGCAGCAGTGGTCGTTGGATGTCCATCCAACGGATGTCGTGCTTCTTTTCCAATCTCGGATATTCTTACTTCAGCCGCCCAAAAAATGATTCCTACCCCTGACATCTGGGGCGCACCGTTTCGGAGGCTGACCTGTGGGCCTACTAAGTTGACGCGTACCAAGGGCTTTGTCAACTTAGTTAATATAAACGTTCTAGCTGCAGTGACCGTACGATGTCCATCCAACGGCCGTCGTGCTTCTTCAACCTCTGGTCTTCTTGCTCCAGCCGCCCAAAGCAGCGCCGGTCGTGCCGCGTGCTCCTGCCTCTCGTGGCCGGCCGTGCTGCCGCGGAGGCCTCACCGCCCCCTACTACTCCCACCGCTGGCCAGGCCATCCCTCCACTCACCCGCATCCCCTGTTATTCTGCGGCGACGACGGCCTCACACCGAAGCCGAACCAGTGAACCCTCGTACTCCACTCCGCGTGGGCATCCACTGACGCGTCTTCCCCGGCTCCGCGTCATCCCCTTCCGAAGCCTCGTCGTCGTCCACCGCCTTGGTGCTCTCGGCACGGCGTGGTCAACGTGGTCAAGGAACGACTTCCATCCAGGGGCGGCGCCAGCGTGGGGTCGTGTAGGGCGGCCGCCCCGGGTAAATTTTGGGACCTAGGGTAGCTCCTCTACTACTTTGGCTAGTGGCCGCCATGGAAGATGAGACGAGTTCCCTGTAACCTGTGTGTTCGATCGTGGGATCAGCCAAGGAGGAAGACGAGGAGCGAAATAACGATTCGCTTTTGAGATGGGCCAGCTAGTACGTCCTATAAGTTGGTAGTAAAGGCCCAATTAAGCAGGAGCCCATTTTTATGTACAGCTTCAAGCCTTGACGTTCCCCAATTTCTCTAACTTCCCATCACGATCGACCGAGTAAACAAATCTGGGCATTAGGCCGTCACGTCTTCCGCCGCCGGCTCGCCGCCTCACCCTGGTGCTGCCCAAGCCCGATAGATGGTGCTTAATGGAGATCTGAGAGCCGGGTCGCCGCCTTGCCGTTCCCAATTTCTGGCAACATCACCACTGGAATAGCCATGCACCGCGCTTACAAGTACAAGCAAGCAGCCATGGAGGACACAAACAGCAGGTTCTTCTGCTCTCCCCCAATCTTGTTTTCTTATCTTTTGTTGGAATAAGTGTCATATTATGCTAAGATTTATATTTTATTTTTGTGCTTTTTTTTTTGAACAATCTGTGCATTTTTAGGTACCTGGACTTGAAGATTGGACATTTTGGGATGAAGAACGAAAGATTCAATCAGCGGGAGCACAAGTTAGGCCTTATAATTGTTTTGGTTGTTTTTAATGCTTTTTACCTAGTTCTTGAGATTGAAACTACTTTGAACAATTGTTTGTGTTGATTGTCTTATCTGTATGCATACTACTTGCTAAATTTATGGTGTTGATTGTCTTGTTTGATAACATCATGGATTCGGATTTTGTTTACTTTAAAAGTCCGCCCCGGGTAACTTCAAATCCTGGATCCGCCACCGCTTCTATCAGAAGAGTAGTGTACGTGGAGAGGCTGACAGCTGGGTCCACGGCCGCAGCAAGAAAGTGCCTCCTTATTACGCGGAAAATAATGATTCCTCCACCTGAGAGCAGGGACCCATCGGACGGGCCACCGTATTTCGTGAAAAAAATGTTCCCCCCTGACTGTTGGGACCCACCAGCTACATCTTCACACACAAGGAAGTGCCTGACATTCGGGACCCACCTGGTCGAAGCGTGCATAGCATTTTCATTCTGGTCGCGAACATGTACGTACATATGATCGGTCTGTCTGCAGGCTGCATCGACGAACTGTGGCCGTGTAAGGGCACGTGTCGTAGTAGAGGCGCGCACGTGTCGTAGTAGAGACGCGCACGTAGCATGTCACGCAGTTCCGTTAATATCGTGTACACGTACGTACAGCGGACAAGGTGCAAGAAAGTAAATACGACCACGTACGTACATACGGGCGGGGTCTCAAACGCCTACTCGCGCATACGTACGGCCAGGGCTTGTGTACATGGCTGGGTCGGAACGGAGAAACTGCATCGTCGTCGTGTTCATCGGGAGCCAACCGGCTTGGACGGAACAGCCGATCGAAATGAGGCCTGGCGTACCACAGAACGGAGGAAACGGCCTTGTGTTCGACCGGCCATGGTCGAAACGGGATCCTGTTCATCGGGAGGGGTCTAGCGTACCGCAAAACGGAGGAAACGGACTTCTCTTGGAGCTCCTACGGTCGAAATGGGGTCCTGTTGATCGGGAGGGGTGTGGCATACCGTAAAACGGAGGAAACGGACTTGTGTTGGAGCGCTACGGTCGAAACGGGGGTCCTGTTCATCGAGAGGGGTGTGGCGTACCACAAAACGGGACTCCACGGGATACTGTTCATCTCCACCGTCGACCTCCTCCAGCCTCCACGGGCTACTGTTCATCCACCATCGACCTCCTCTAGCTGCCTCCACCTGCGACTGTTCATCCACGGGCTCCTGTTCATCCAGACTCCACCGCTCCTCCACCGGCTGCTGTTCAACCAGCCCTCTCCACGGGGTCCTGTTCAGCCACCCCTCCACGGGCTACTGTTCATCCAGCCCTCCACGGGGTCCTGTTCATCCCCCCCAACCGGCTCGATCAATCGGGGTTCTGTTCATCCAGCGGCAACACCACGGGCTCCTGTTCATCCAACCCCCCACCGGGATCTGTTCATCCAAACCCCCAACAACACTCAGTATTCATCAAGAGGCAGCATCGATCGGCTTCAGTTAGCAGCAGTAGCGAAGGAATCACTCGGGTTCAGTTAACAGCAAGGGATCGATCGCTCGGGTTCAGTAACGTAGCTAGTGCAATCGCTCGGGTTCAGTTAGAGCCCAACGCCTTGCTCGGGCTCATTTAGAGCGCAACGCCTCGCACACACGCGCGTACGTGTACGAGAGAAACGCGCAAACCTCTGTGCATCGCTCGGCCCCGACCACCCACCGTAACCGGGAACTCCCCGATATTTTCCACGGTTTTTTCCATCATGGACGGCCCAAAGAATGTCATGCAGCTGCGTCTCCGACCCACCCAGGACGAAAAGCCCATTTTCTGTCATGATTTTTGTCATAGAAGTAGGAGCCCACCACATCTGTGATGATACCGGGTTTTGTCACAATTATCGTCATAGAAGTGTCATAAGCATGTCAGAAAAAAATTCGTTCGGCCCAAAATGTCACGGATGTGTCTTTTTTTGTAGTGACGATGCTCACCATGCCAGACAACTGTTCGGTGAATTGCCCGAGCTAAATTTTGTTGTCCCTTCTTTGAAGCAATTGATTCAGATATGGAGTACATATACGAGCACTACGTTGAGTCGTCCGTTGAGGACTACACGGATGAGACAGCGATGATGCAGGTGGTCCTTGCTGACGTGGAGCATGCGGAGGAGCATGTTCTCAATTTCTAGGGATCGATGGGTCATCGAGTGCTTAACCGCAACAGGGATTGTGGCCATTTGACGCTGATGGATGACTAATTTGCCCGCGATGCCCTCTACGCTGGCAATTTTTGCTCGCGCTTTCAGATGCACAAAAATGTCTTCGATCGTATCTACCATGGTGTTTGGTCTTTGATGACTACTTCATCTTGAAGAAGGACTCCGTGGGAAGGGTTGGGTTCACTGGTTACCAGAAGTGCACGTCCGCACTGCGGATGCTTGCACATGGCACAACCGATGATTCATGCGCCGAGTACCTACGTATGTCTCAAAGCACATGCAGAGATGCCATGGTCAAGGTGTTTCGACCTCAGTACCTGAGAGAACCAACTGTGGCAGACACCGAGAGGATCTTGGCAATCTCGGAAGCAAGTGGGTAGTCAGGTTTGCTCAGATCTCTTGACTGCATGCATTCGAAATGAAAAAATTGCCCAAAAGCTTTACATGGACAATATCAGGGTCATGTTAAGAAGCCCACCATCATTCTTGAAGCAGTTGCATGACATGATCTTTGGATTTGACACGCTTTCTTTAGCATGCCTGGGTCTCACAATGACATCAATGTGCAGCAGCGATCACCATTGTTTGCTAGGCTGACTGGAGGAAAAGCTCATCCTCGCCACTATACTGCCAATGGGGCGTGAGTACAACATGAGCTACTATCTGGTTGACGGTATCTATCCTCTGTGGGCTAACTTTGTCAACACCATCTCTAACCCAGTTGGCCAGAAAAAGTATCACTTTGCCCAAAGTCAAGAAGCAGCTAGAAAGAATGTTGAGAGAGCATTTAGAGTTCTGCAGGCACGTTTTGCAGTTGTTTGTGGACCTGCTAAACAATGGGAGCCGAAGACCTTGTGGGGGGTGATGATCTGTTGTGTGATCATGCACGACATGATGGTGGAGGATAATGGTAAGGATGCTGCCGCGGGTCTTGAATTTGAGAACATGGATGATCCTATCGAACTTCCCGACCACAATCCGGTCACTTTTGAAGAGTTTGTTCAAATGCATCAACAAATTCGGTATCGAGCAACTCACAAGCAACTGAAAGAATATATGATTGAGTATCTGTGGGCGGTAAGAGGGACAACAATGTTGGTGCGTAATATTTGAATTTTTTTAAATTAGAACTACTGATGCATTTGAACATTTAGACTATTTTAAACTGTATTATCAGCTATTTGAACGTGTGGACTTAAAAACATGAGGTTGAATGTATGCGGATAGCGTTGGATGGTCGATTCTCGCATCTATGTCCGTGGACTGGTCCCTGTTTAAGGACAAACCTGGAGGGAATTTGCGGGTCAAGGTCCATAACCTGTACTAACTTTACGGCTGACTGTCGAGCATCTGCAATTGAGCATGCAGGGCACGAGAAGGCAGAAGCGACACTCAAAAGTCTCAACAGGTACGACCGCGGCACGGATTACTTTAGTTGCTCTTGTTTGTGAAACAAGGATAACCTGAAATTAGTGGGAAGGTATCGATGAGGTACGTAGTAGCTACCTTCTCTGCCTTCAGCTGCAAGATACTAGCACCAATGGAGAAGCATGACTTGAGCAGATGATTATTCTATCTAACCCACTGCGGTGCAGGTGCAGCGCAGGAGTGGTCGTCACGACTGGGTTCCGTCCACACCGACTCCCGCCGACGTGCGATCACCGGAGCCGCCCGACCGACCCCCCATTTATCATACACCGATTTATAAATCGATCGACCGAAAGCTAAGCGCGTGTGCACTGGAGTGACACGAGCTTGGTCACCACCACATCCACAATGCAGACACGAAACTTTACAGAATGAAACGCGGGATTTTCTTCCCCGTGCACATCTGCAAACAGGTGGCTTCTGGAGGCGGTAGACCAGCCTAGAATGTTCGTCCCTGGCCGTTGCCTTTTCGTCCCAGCTGCTCTGTTTTGGTCGTCGAGAAAAGATGCAACGATTTTGGCTCGGGTCGGACCCGAGCTTTTGGCACGTCTGATGAGTGATGGGACTTGGGGACAGGAGACTTTTGCTCCTCTCACGCGGCACCTGCCCGGCCCCACCGCAGAGCACCACGGCTTATTTGGTGGTTTGCTCGGCTGGTGCGGCTTTTCCGTGCGCTCATTGCGGCATTTTAGGTCGCGTTTGCGCGGCGTTTCCGGCGCCGGCGAGTTGGACCTCTCCTGTCCTGTCCTACGGGGCACGCGCGGGGCGGCACGTACCGCCATACCAAGGGAACACGCGCGGGGTTAGCGGCCGTACCCTGTTTAGTTTATGGCCTTTTCTGGCCAATGGCGTCTGGCTCGTAGTCCTAGTGCGGTAGTAGTGCCCTGGTGATTAGTTTGTTCATCGCTGTTCGCTGATTTCCAGGTCCATCACGGGTGCGAACGGCAAGCACACAGGGATGATGGTTTGGTGATCTTCTTTTTTTTGAGGGAAGTTTGGTGATCTTTAGGACCGACGTTTGTTAGTGTTCCTGGGCATATGATGATTGCCTCCGGCCCTTCGCAGCATCACCCGGCGCACAACTTTCATCATTACGCATCCATTGCCAGCCAATGGGAAGGAAATGGAGCTGTTTGCCCGGGGTTTTATAAGACCTCATGATATGAACTATGTGGCTGCGTCTTTGATCATTGCCTTTTTTCCCTTCTATGACTATGCACTACTATTGCTGCTTTTTTTTCTAAGAAATCTCGCCACTTTATTGATTGATAACAATGTTTATAGGTACAAGTATTGAATCGTGAGGATTGCCCAACCAAAAATGTCTACCTATGCCTAAATTACAAGCAAATTTGGCGAGAGTATGAGCCTTAAAATTGTGGTTTCTACACTTATGGACAAAATGAAAACACAACGTAAAACTAGTTCTACGATTATTTGTTTCATGTACAATGGCCGAGTGAGGACCTCCTATCCCATCGTTTATATCATTCACCACTACATATTGCTGCTTTGCAGGCTTGCAACGTCCGGTGTACCTAACCGCCTCGGGCAGCAGAAAGAAGCCCCGCTTCTCACAAAAAAAAACAGAAGGAAGTCGCGGTCATTGTTATTTTTCTTCCTTCGTTTCTCTTTTCTTTCGAGTTCTATTTTTTGTCATTTTATGTGCGTAGTTATTTCTCCTTTAAAAAGATAGATTCATGAACATTTAAAAAATGTGTGATATTTTTATTTGTCTAAAAATTTGGCAAACATTTTTTATTCCATAATACTTTTTCCTTATATTTGGGAAACATTTTTTTACATTTGTGATTTTTCTCCAAAAAATATGTGAACGCTTTTAAATATCATAAGCATTTTTTAAAATTACCTTAACAATTATTCTTTTTTAAATAACTAGCAAACATGCCCATGCATTGCAACGGGAGATAAAAGACATCACACTACAAATATCAGTGCATTGCAACGGAAGAAAAAATACTACCCCTAGCCCAATAAGCATGGCTAAAGATATACTTGGCCATGGGCAGCCCGATTCAGACGACCCGATCCAACCTTGCCCACGGGTTGGGCCTGGGCCTAGATTTTGAGCCCGATGGTCGGGCCGGGCCGGGCTCAGGCCCGTCGTATTTGCAACTTAAGAAAGAGGCCTGACCCGAGGCCCGACGGTCTTTTTGCATGATGGATCTGGCTTGGGCCTGATTTTTAGGCCCGACGACCGGTTCGGGCTCGGGCCTAGGTTTTCTGCGTCGGGCTTTGGTAGGCCTGGCCGAAGCCCAGCCCGGCCTGACGGATGCCCAGGTATAGCTGAAGACCCCTCACAGATCCACACCCTTTATTTCAACATGGTATCCCACCCGTGTCACCAATTATCCTCCTCTCCCTCACTGATGGTGACCATGGTGTCCACTGACTATGTGATTAAAGCGCATATCACTGTTTTGTTGGTACTCTCTCCATTTACTTATACAAGGCCACACGCTCGAATTATAGGTACATATGTCTTCTCGTTTACTACGCAACTATGAGGAAGCGATGATGAACCCAGATTCCGCGAAATGGCTTGAGGCCATGAAATCTGAGATAGGATCCATGTATGAGAACAAAGTATGGACTTTGCTTGGCTTGCCCGATGATCGGCAAGCCATCGAGAATAAATGGATCTTCAAGAAGAAGACTGACGCTGACGTTAATGTTACTGCCTACAAAGCTCGACTTGTTGCGGAAGGTTTTCGACAAGTTCAAGGAGTTGACTAGGATGAGACCTTCTCACCCGTAGCGATGCTTAAGTCTGTCCGAATCATGTTAGCAATTGCCGCATTTTATGATTATGAAATTTGGCAAATGGACGTCAAAACTGCATTCCTTAATGGTTTTCTTAAAAAAGAGTTGTATATGATGCAACCAGAAGGTTTTGTCGATCCTAAAGGTGTTAACACAGTGTGCAAGCTCCAGCGATCCATTTATGGAATGGTGCAAGCATCTCGGAGTTGGAATATATGCTTTGATAGTGTGATCAAAGCATATGGTTTAATACAGACTTTCGGAGAAGCATGTATTTACAAGAAAGTGAGTGGGAGCTCCGTAGCATTTCTAATATTATATGTGGATGACATGTTGTTGATTGGAAATGATATACAATTTCTGGATAGCATAAAAGGATACTTGAATAAGAATTTTTCAATGAAAGACGTTGGTGAAGCTGCTTATATATTAGGCATCGAGATCTATAGAGATAGATCAAGACGCTTAATTGGACTTTCACAAAGCACAAACCTTGATAAAGTTTTGAAGAAGTTCAAAATGGATCAATCAAAGAAAGGGTTCTTGTCTGTGTTACAAGGTGTGAAGTTGAGTAAGACTTAAAACCCGACCACGACAGAAGATAGAGAGAGAATGAAAGTCATTCCCTATGCCTCAGCCATAGGTTCTATAAATTATGATATGCTGTGTAGCAGACCTATTGTGTACCTTACCATGAGTTTGGCAAGGGGGTACGATAGTGATCCAGGAGTGGATCACTGGACAACGGTCAAAGTTATCCTTAGTTACCTAAGAGGACTAAGGAAAGATTTCTCGGTTATGGAGGTGATAAAGATAAAGAGTTCGTCGTAAAGACTTACGTCGATGCAAGCTTTGACACTAATCCAGATGACTCTGAGTCTCGATCTGGATACATATTGAAAGTGGGAGCAATTAGCTAGAGTAGCTCCGTGCAGAGCATTGTAGACATAGAAAATTTGCAAAATACATACGGATCTGAATGTGGCACACCCGTTGACTAAACTTCTCTCACAAGCAAAACATGATCACACCTTAGTACTCTTTGGGTGTTAATCACATAGCAATGTGAACTAGATTATTGACTCTAGTAAACCCTTTGGGTGTTGGTCACATGGAGATGTGAACTATAGGTATTAATCACATAAAGATGTGAACTATTGGTGTCAAATCACATGGCGATGTGAACTAGATTATTGACTCTAGTGCAAGTGGGAGACTGAAGGAAATATGTCCTAGAGGCAATAATAAATTTGTTATTTTATATTTCCTTATATCATGATAAATGTTTATTATTCATGCTAGAATTGTATTAACCGGAAACTTGATACATGTGTGGATACATAGACAAAACACTGTGTCCCTAGTATGCCTCTACTAGACTAGCTCGTTAATCAAAGATGATTAAGTTTCCTAACCATAGACATGTGTTGTCATTTGATGAACGGGATCACATCATTAGGAGAATGATGTGATGGACAAGACCCATCCGTTAGCTTAGCATAATGATCGTTAAGTTTTATTGCTATTGCTTTCTTCATGTCATATACATATCCTTTGACTATGAGATTATGCAACTCCCGGATACCGGAGGAATACCTTGTGTGCTATCAAACGTCACAACATAACTGGGTGATTATAAAGATGCTCTAGTGGTATCTCCGAAGGTGTTTGTTGGGCTGGCTTAGATCGAGATTAGGATTTGTCACTCCGAGTATCGGAGAGGTATCTCTGGGCCCTCTTGGTAATGCACATCATAATAAGCGTTGCAAGCAATGTGAATAACGAGTTAGTTGCGGGATGATGCATTACGGAACGAGTAAAGAGACTAGCCGGTAACGAGATTGAACTAGGTATGGAGATACCAACGATCGAATCTCGGGCAAGTAACATACCGATGAAAAAGGGAATAACGTATGTTGTCATTACGGTACGACCGATAAAGATCTTTGTAGAATATGTGGGAACCAATATGAGAATCCAGGTTCCGCTGTTGGTTATTGAACAGAGAGGTGTCTTGGTCATGTCTACATAGTTCTTGAACCCATAGGGTCCGCAAGTTTACCGTTCGATGACGATTTTGTATTATATGAGTTATGTGATTTGGTGACCGAATGTTGTTCGAAGTCCCGGATGAGATCACGGACATGACGAGGAGTCTCGAAATGGTCGAGAGGTAAAGATTCATATATTGGACGATGATATTCGGACACCGGAAGTGTTCCGGGGGTACCGGGTGCATATCGGGTCACCAGAATGGCTTCCGGGCATCCCCCCGGCAACTACATGGGCCTTAATGGGCCAAGAGGGGGACAGACCAGCCCTTGAAGGGCTGGTGCGCCCCTCCCATATGGGCTGGCCAAATTGGAGTAGAAAAGGGGAAGGAGGAAAGGAAAAAAGGGAATAGGATTCCCCCTTCCCCCTCTTCACTTCCTACTCCGAATAGGAATAGGAAAGGGGGGAGGCCGAATTGGGAGGACCTAAAGTAGGATTCCTCGTACTTGGGGCGCCCCCTTGGCTGCCTCTCCCCCCCTCCAACCTATATATGAAGGGGGGCACCGCTAGAACACACACCAATAATTGTTAGCCGTGTGCGGTGCGCCCCTCCACAGTTTACGCCTCCGGTCATATCTTCGTAGTGCTTAGGCGAAGCCCTGCGCGAATCACTTCACCATAACCATCACCACGCCGTCGTGCCGACGAAACTCTCCCTCGACACTTTGCTGGATCAAGAGTTCGAGGGACGTCGTCGAGCTGAACGTGTGCAGAACTTGGAGGTGTCGTACGTTCGGTGCTTGATCGGTCGGAATGAGAAGAAGCTCGACTACATCAACCGCGTTGTCAAACGCTTCCGCTTTCTGTCTACGAGGGTACGTGGACACACTCTCCCCCTCTCGTTGCTATGCATCTCCTAGATAGATCTTGCGTGAGCGTAGGAATTTTTTTGAAATTGCATGCTACGTTCCCCAACAATGACAAAGGGAATAACGTATGTTGTCATAACGGTTTGACCGATAAAGATCTTCGTAGAATATGTGGGAGCCAATATGAGCATACAGGTTCCACTATTGGTTATTGACCGGAGAGGTGTCTCGGTCATGTCTACATAGTTCTCGAACCCGTAGGGTCCGCACGCTTAACGTTTGATGACGATTTGTATTATATGAGTTATGTGATTTGGTGACTGATTGTTGTTCGGAGTCCCGGATGAGATCACAGACATGACGAGGAGTCTAGAAACAGTCTAGAGGTAAAGATTCATATATAGGACGATGGTATTTGGACACCGGAAGTGTTCCGGGGGCACCGGGTACATATCGGGTCACCGGAAGGGGTTTCGGGAAACCCCAGGCAAACTATATGGGCCTAATGGGCCAAGAGAGGGACAGACCAGCCCCTAAGGGGCTGGTGTGACCCCCCCCCCCCATATGGGCTAGCCAAATTGTAGTAGAAAAGGGGAAGGAGGAAAGGAAAAAGGGAATAGGATTCCCCCTTTCCCCTCTTCCCTTCCTACTCCAAATAGGAATAGGAAAGGGGGGAGGCCGAATAGGGAGGACCCCAAGTAGGATTCCTCCTACTTGGGGCGTCCCCTTTGCTGCCTCTCCTCCCCTCCAACCTATATATATGAGGGGGGCACCGCTAGAACACACAACAAACATTGTTAGCCGTGTGCGGCGCCCCCCTCCACAGTTTACGCCTCCGGTCATATTCATGTAGTGCTTAGGCGAAGCCCTGCGCGGATCATTTCACCATCACCGTCACCACGCCATCGTGCTGACGGAACTCTCCCTCGACACTTTGCTGGATCAAGAGTTCGAGGGACGTCATCAAGTTGAACGTGTGCAGAACTCGGAGGTGTCGTACGTTCGGTGCTTGATCGGTCGAAACGAGAAGAAGTTCGACTACATCAACCGCGTTGTCAAACGCTTCCACTTTCGGTCTACGAGGGTACGTGGACACACTCTCCCCCTCTCATTGCTATGCATCTCCTGGATAGATCTTGCGTGATTGTAGGAATTTTTTGAAATTGCATGCTACGTTACCCAACAAAAATAAGACGTTGGTGGTAAGCAGTATGACTATTATCGCCCACAACTCTTTGTGTTCTACTCGTGCATATCATCTACACATAGACCTGGCTCGGATTCCACTGTTGGGGAATGTAGCACGCAATTTTAAAAAAATCCTATGATCACGCAAGATCTATCTAGGAGATGCATATCAACGAGAGGGGGAGAGTGTGTCCACGTACCCTCATAGACCGAAAGCGGAAGCGTTAGGTTAACACGGTTGATGTAGTTGAACGTCTTCGTGATCCAACCGATCAAGTACCGAACGTACGGCACTCCGAGTTCAGCACACGTTCAGCTCGATGACGCGTCCCTTGAACTCTTGATCCAGCAGAGGGTCGAGGGAGAGTTTCGTCAGCATGACGGCGTGGTGACGGTGATGGTGATGTGATCTGCGCAGGGCTTCGCCTAAGCACTACGTAAATATGACCGGAGGAGTAAACCGTGGAGAAAGACGCCGCACACGGCTTGGAACAATTGGTGTGTCTCCAAGGGGTGCCCTGCCCACGTATATAAAGGAGGGAGAGATAGGAGGCCGGCCACCAGGGGCGCGCCAAGAGGGGGGAGTCCTACTAGGACTCCAGTCCTAGTAGGATTCGCCCCCCTTTTCCATCTCATGGAGGGGGAAAGAGGGAAGGAGAGGGAGAGGGGGGAGGAAAGGGGGGCTGACGATGACATGTACCTAGGGTAGGGCAATAGATCTGATCTAGGCACCCTACCCAAGGACGTTGCCCGACAGTCAAGGACATTCAAAGGACAACAGATTTTACCGACTGAAATCACCACAAGACACAACCCACTCGACTGAGGGTTCACCCGGATAGCCCAATTCCATTCGACCAAGATATATTTAGTCGACCATACCAGAAACCACTCGGAGAACAGAAGATCTAAAGTCGCTCTGAATGACAACGGTCGGGCGTTCACTCCGTAGTCTTAATGATCATTTATATGACTTTAATGCTGGCGTTACCAGTAATGTTCCCTCTTTATGTACATTGAACCCTGTGTAACGGGGGACGGCTGGGGTCCTGGCGCACTCTATATAAGCCACCCCTCCTCTGGGACAAGGGTTCGCACCCCCTATAACTTCACGCATAATCCAATCGACTGGCCTCAGGGCACCGAGACGTAGGGCTGTTACTTCCTCTGAGAAGGGCCTGAACTCATAAATCTTGCGTGCACAACTTCACCATAGCTAGGATCTTGCCTCCTCATACCTACCCCCATTCTACTGTCAGTCTTAGAACCACGACAGTTGGCGCCCACCATGGGGCAGGTGTCTTAGTGACTTTCTGGTGAGGTTGCGGTTTTTCCTATTCCCATCATCATGGTTTCCAGCAGTGGTTTGGCTGAGGGCCGCGAGTTCCCTCTCGGCGCGCTCGTCTTCGTCGCCGACGACTCCACCTGGCTCCAGGAGGCCCCTCTCGATGTCGAGGCGCTCCCCGTCCGTGGGGCGATGCACTTTCGCGCGTGCGTTCGCGACGTCCTTCTGCGGCAGCCGTCGACCCAGTATCGGTCGGCTCCTGCAGTGTCTTCGCTCCCCGCTGTTCGCCGTCGCAAGCGATCCGGTTGGTCGCGGCTTTAGCGGCGGGTGAAACACGCGGTGGCTCGCCAGTCGTCCACCCCCCAAGTCACGGTAATCGAGCCCGACAAAACCCTCTACGGCCTGTTCGATCTGTCGACCGGCTCCGTCGAGACCCTGTCCGAATGCGACAGCAGCGACCCTGCGGCAGAAGTCCTGATGGTCAACTCACCGCGCAGCCCCCCGGGCATGCGTCGCAACGGTGGCGGCGATCCATCGTGCGTTCATGAAGAGTACCACCTCGAAACCCTTTCTTCACAGCAGAAGGAGGAACTTCACCGCCGCAACATGAAGGCACTCCACACGCCTATCGTTGGAGAGACCTCTGAGGCTCGGGCCTTGGAAGAGGCGTGCCTGGCCACTTTGGCTGAGCGCACCCGACTGGAGAACCTTCAGCATGCACTCGACGAGCGTGCTCGGCAGCGGATCCCTGAGTCCAGTCGACGGCAGCGACAATTGTTCCCGCCCCAACCTCAGGTATACCGCACTCTGATTCAGAATCTTATAGCAGCAGCCCGTATAGCAGAGTCTATCCAGCCGTCCCAATCGGAGGCTGGAAGAGGTTTGATGCAGATCCGAGCTCTGCTCCAGGCAGCAGGAGAGCAGAACACGACAGTGTCTCGGTCACGGAACAGAATCCATAGCAGATCTGTGGTGGCTGATACAGTCCAGTCGGCTCACAGCCCAAGATGGCCTCCGAGGCGTGAGGGACGTGGGCATCGCCAAGAGCAGTACTTGGGTCGGAACCATGAGCAGTATGATCATCGGCTCGGCTGTGATGACCGCCGTCAAGTGCCTTCGACCCCTCCGAGGGGCGGGTCATATGTGTCCCGGCATTATGATGACAGGCGCCCGTACAGCGATGAGCGGAGGTTGCCAGTTGACCCAAGAGAGCCAGGTTTTGATGCAAGATCAATTTTGGTGCAAGGTCTGGTCGACAGGAACCGGGCACACAGAGAAGGGCAAGACAGAGATCGCCCGAGTGGAAGCAGAGTACATGTTTCAGGTCCCGAGTGTTTTAGCAGAGCCATCAGAGCTGCTGAGATCCGTCCTAACTTCTGGTTGGCGACTGGGGTTAGTAAGTTCACCGGTGAGTCCAAACTTGACACTTGGCTGGAGGATTACCGAATGGCTGTACAGATTGGTGGTGGAAATGATGAGGTAGCTATGAAGCATCTTCCTCTGATGTTAGAAGGTTCGGCTAGAGCTTGGCTGAATCAGTTGGCCCCAGGCAGTATATTCAGCTGGGAAGAGCTAGCCCGAGTGTTTGTCAGAACTTTTGAGGGTACTTGCAAACGACCAGCAGGGTTGGCAGAGTTGCAACATTGTGTGCAAAAACCGAATGAGACTTTGAGAGATTACATCCAAAGGTGGACCACTTTGCATCATACAATGGAAAATGTATCTCAACATCAAGCAGTTTGCGCCTTCAAGGAGGGCGTCCGGTATCGAGAGCTTAACCTGAAATTTGGTCGGACGGGAGATATGACTCTGACTCGGATGATGGAGATAGCCACTCGGTATGCTAATGGAGAAGAAGAGGATCGACTCCACAGTGGAAAGGGAAAGCCAGTCCCCCAAGACACCGGAGGAGGTCGGAAGCAGAAACGCAAAGCCGAGCCAGCGGGTCCTGGCGAAGCTTTGGTTGTGGCTCAAGGAAAGTTCAAGGGGAAGCCCAAAGGGCCCTGGATCCCCAAGAAGGTAAAAGATCAAGCAGGAAATGATGTGTTGGATTTGCCATGTGATGTTCACACCAAGAAGGACGAAGAGGGTAATCTGATCTACCCCAAACATACCACTCGGCAGTGTCGGCTCCTAATCCAGCAGTTCCAAGAGAAACAGCCCAGCGAGAAGGAGGAGTCTGATAAGGACGAGGATAAGGAAGAAGATGACGAGGGTTTCCCCTACGTCAATTCCACTCTGGTGATTTTTGCTGATGTTGAAAGCAAAAGTCGATTGAAGGTCATTAACAAAGAAGTAAACATGGTTGCTCCGGGAACACCAACATATTTGAAGTGGTCAAGACTCCCATCACATTCGACCAGTCCGACCATCCCCCGCATGTTGCCACCCCCGGGAGGCAAGCGTTAGTGGTCGACCCAGTCGTTGGGGGCACCCGACTGACTAAGGTCTTGATGGATGGAGGCAGCGGCCTGAACATTCTGTATGCTGAGACTCTCCGAGGGATGGGCATTCCGATGTCCAAGCTCAGCGAAAGTAATATGCGATTTCATGGAGTCATCCCTGGGAAGAAAGCCGATTCACTCGGCCAGATCACTCTTGACGTGGTTTTCGGTGATTCGAACAATTACCGTAAGGAAAAGTTGACATTTGAAGTTGTGGATTTTCATAGTGCCTATCATGCTATTCTGGGCAGGACTGCATATGCTCATTTCATGGCTCGACCATGTTATGTGTACCTCAAACTGAAGATGCCTGGCCCTAGGGGCGTGATCACAGTCACTGGTAATCGGCAGCGAGCAGAAGAGTGCCTCCAGAAGGGCTCAAAGATCGTCGATGAGCAAATGGCAGCAGTTGAAATGGAAGAATACAAGAAGACTGCAGATCCGAGTGAGTTGTTGAGAGCTAAGAAGCCTGCTTCAGATTCTGCATTTAAGTCATCTGGTGAAACAAAGGCAGTTCATATTCACCCGACTGATCCCAATGCTGATCCGACTCATATCTCAACAACACTCGACAGCAAATAGGAAGAAGCGCTCATCCAGTTCCTCCGTGAGAACTGGGACATCTTCGCATGGAAACCTTCTGACATGCCAGGTGTACCCAGGGGGCTGGCTGAGCACCGTTTGCGAGTCGACCCAAAGGTAAAACTAGTCAAAGAGCATCTCCGACGGTCCATCGTACACAAGAGAAAGGCAATTGGCGAAGAAGTGGCTCGGCTTCTAGCAGCTGAGTTCATCCGAGAGATTTACCACTCCGAGTGGCTCGCCAATGTCGTCATGGTTCCTAAGAAAGATGTTTCACTCCGTATGTGTATCGACTTCAAGCATATCAATCGGGCCTGCCCGAAGGATCATTTCCCTCTTCCTCGCATCGATCAGATAGTCGACTCGACCGCGGGATGTGAGCAGTTGTCTTTCCTGGATGCATATTCCAGGTACCATTAGATCCGACTGTATGGACCTAATGAAATAAAAACAGCTTTTATCACCCCATTCGGGTGCTTTTGCTATGTCACCATGCCCTTTGGTCTCAAGAATGCTGGCGCCACATTCATGCACATGATACAGAAGTGCCTGCTCACTCAAATCAGTCGGAATGTGGAAGGATACATGGATGACATCGTGGTTAAGTCACGTAAAGGTTCCGACCTGCCGACTGACCTCGCTGAAACCTTTGCCAATCTGAGGAAATATGATATCGAGCTCAATCCGTCGAAGTGTACGTTTGGAGTTCCAGGTGGCAAGTTAGTCGGTTTCCTCGTTTCCGAACGTGGGATCGATGCAAACCCAGAGAAAGTTGGTGCAATACTTCAAATGAAACGCCCTGTGCGCGTACATGACGTTTAGAAGCTTATTGGTTGTTTGGCCGATTTGAGTCGATTCATCTCTCATCTCGGTGAAAAGGCATTGCCTCTTTACCGACTGATGAAGAAATCTGATAAGTTCGAGTGGACTCCTGAAGCTGATGCAGCGTTTGCAGAGCTCAAAACCCTGCTTTCCACCCAGTCGGTGCTCGCTGCTCCAATCAGCAAAGAGCCTTTACTGCTTTATATTGTAGCCACTGGACAAGTTGTTAGTACAGTACTCATGGTCGAGCGGGAAGAAGAAGGCAAAGCCTACAAGGTTCAATGCCCAATGTACTATATTTCTGAAGTCTTAACCCCATCCAAGCAGAGATATCCACATTATCAGAAGCTTGTCTATGGGATTTACTTGACCACAAAGAAGGTTGCGCATTACTTCTCAGATCATTCAATTACAGCCGTCAGCGATGCTCCATTGTCAGAAATTTTGAACAACAGAGATGCAACTGGTCGAGTGGCTAAGTGGGCGATTGAACTCCTTCCATTGGATATCAAGTTCGAGGCAAAAAAGCGATTAAATCCCAAGCAATAGTAGATTTTCTCATCGAGTGGATTGAACAGCAGCGGCCGACTCAAGTTCGGTCGGAACATTGGACTATGTTCTTTGACGGGTCCAAGATGTTGAATGGTTCAGGTGCTGGGGTAGTCCTGGTATCTTCGCGAGGCGACAAGCTCAGTTATGTTCTCCAGATTCACTTTGACTCCTCCAACAATGAAGCTGAATATGAGGCGTTTCTGTACGGGTTGCGTATGGCCATTTCACTCGGCGTCCGGCGCCTAATGGTTTACGGCGACTCAGATTTAGTGGTCAATCAAGTGATGAAGGAGTGGGATGTTAGGAGTCCAGCTATGACTAGTTATTGCAATGCAGTGAGAAAATTGGAAAAGAAGTTTGAGGGGTTAGAGCTTCACCACATACCCCGACTGAAGAACCAAGCAGCTGATGACCTGGCAAAGATAGGTTCCAAGAGGGAGCCCATTCCCAGCAATGTGTTTTTGGAACATATCCACACACCATCAGTTCAAGAGGATCCCTTCACAGAAGAGCCCCCGCAACCTAAGAGTTCCACTGATCCGACTGAAGTTGAAATCCCAGTTGTGGTCGACTTGATCATGGAGGTTTTAGCCGCCATTCCCGATTGGACGGTACCGTATATTGCATATATTCTCAGGAAAAAGCTCCCAGAGGATGAAGAAGAGGCTCGCCAGATCGTCCGTCGATCCAAAGCCTTCACTGTGATAGGTGGACAGCTGTTCAGAGAGAGTGTTACTGGAGTCGCTCAGAAATGCATCACACCAGAAGAAGGCCGAATTATCCTTGATGATATCCACTCGGGGACCTGTGGTCACCACGCGTCCTCTCGGACCATCATGGCCAAAGCATACCGAGTAGGGTTTTACTGGCCACGAGCGAATGAGATGTCAAAGGAAATAGTTGACAAATGCGAAGGCTGTCAGTTCTACTCTAACATGTCCCATAAACCTGCTTCAGCCTTGAAGACCATTCCACTTGTCTGGCCATTTGCTGTTTGGGGATTAGATATGGTCGGACCTCTGAGGACTGGCAGGAGCGGCTTCACCCATGTGCTTGTAGCAGTCGACAAGTTTAAATGGATTGAAGCCAAACCTATCAAAAACCTCGAAGCAAGTACTGCTGTCAGCTTCATCAGAGAGTTAACATTCAGATATGGAGTTCGGCACAGCATCATCACAGATAATGGGTCAAACTTTGATTCAGATGAGTTCAGAGCTTTCTGCACCTCCCAAGGCACTCGGGTCGACTATGCTTCAGTTGCCCACCCACAGTCGAATGGGCAAGCAGAGAGAGCAAACGGTTTCATCCTCAAAGGGCTGAAACCTCGATTGATGCATGACCTCAAGCATGCAGCAGGCGCTTGGATCGATGAGCTACCGTCAGTACTTTGGGGATTGAGAACAACTCCCAATCGGTCTACTGGTCGCACACCTTTTTTCTTGGTGTATGGGGCTGAAGTTGTGCTTCCAAGTGACTTACTTCACAATGCGCCCCGAGTGGAAGTTTTCTCAGAAACTGAAGCAGAACATGCTCGATAAGACGCCGTTGATCTTCTGGAGGAAGAGAGAGAGAGATGGCCTTGATCCGGTCGACTATTTATACGTCTCGAACGTATCTATAATTTTTGATTGCTCCATGCTATTATATATTCTGTTTTGGATGTTTAATGGGCTTATTTATACACTTTTATATTATTTTTGGGACTAACCTATTAACCGGAGGCCTAGCCCAAATTGTTGTTTTTTGCCTATTTCAGTGTTTCGCAGAAAAAGAATATCAAGCGGAGTCCAAACGGAATGAAACCTTCGGGAGAGTTATTTTTGGAACAAACATGATCAAGAGGACTTGGAGTGGACGTCAAGAAATCATCGAGGAGGCCACGAGGCAGGGGGCGCACCCTCCACCCTCGTGGGCCCCTCGTGGCTCCACCGACCTACTTCTTCCTCCTATATATACCTACGTACCCCCAAACCATCGAGGAGCACCACGAAAACCTAATTCCACCGCCGCAACCTTCTGTACCCGTGAGATCCCATCTTGGGGCCTTTTCCGGCGCTCCGCCGGAGGGGGCATTGATCACGGAGGGCTTCTACATCAAAAACCATAGCCTCCTGATGATGTGTGAGTAGTTTACCTCAGACCTTCGGGTCCATAGTTATTAGCTAGATGGCTTCTTCTATCTCTTTGGATCTCAATACAAAGTTCTCCTCGATTCTCTTGGAGATCTATTCGATGTAATCTTCTTTTGTGGTGTGTTTGTCGAGATCCGATGAATTGTGGATTTATGATCAAGATTATCTATGAACAATATTTGAATCTTCTCTGAATTCTTTTATGTATGATTGGTTATCTTTGCAAGTCTCTTCGAATTATCAGTTTGGTTTGGCCTACTAGATTGATCTTTCTTGTAATGGGAGAAGTGCTTAGCTTTGGGTTCAATCTTGCGGTGCTCGATCCCAGTGACAGTAGGGGAAACGACACGTATTGTATTGTAGCCATCGAGGATAAAAAGATGGGGTTTATATCATATTGCATGAGTTTATCCCTCTACATCATGTCATCTTGCTTAAAGCGTTACTCCGTTCTTATGAACTTAATACTCTAGATGCATGCTGGATAGCGGTCGATGTGTGGAGTAATAGTAGTAGATGCAGGCAGGAGTCGGTCTACTTGTCACGGACGTGATGCCTATATACATGATCATACCTAGATATTCTCATAATTATGCACTTTTCTATCAATTTCTCGACAGTAATTTTTTTACCCACCGTAATACTTATGCTATCTTGAGAGAAGCCACTAGTGAAACCTATGTCCCCCGGGTCTATTTTCCATCATATTAATCTCCTGTCAACAAGCTATTTCTATCTTTGTTTACTTTGCAATCTTTACTTTTAATCTTTATCATAAAAATACCAAAAATATTATCTTATCATCTCTATCAGATCTCACTTTTGCAAGTGGCCATGAAGGGATTGACAACCCCTTTATCGCGTCGGTTGCAAGGTTCTTATTTGTGTGTGTAGGTACGAGGGACTTGCGTGTGGCCTCCTACTGGATTGATACCTTGGTTCTCAAAAAATGAGGGAAATACTTACGCTACTTTGCTACATCACCCTTTCCTCTTCAAGGGAAAACCAACGCAGTGCTCAAGAGGTAGCAAGAAGGATTTCTGGCGCCGTTGACGGGGAGGTGTGCACCAAGTCAAGTCAAGATTTGATCTCCCGACAACGAGCCATTTCTAGCGCCGTTGCCGGGGAATCTACGCACAAGTCAAGACATACCAAGTACCCTTCACAAACTCTTATCCCTCGGATTACATTATTTGTCATTTGCCTCTCGTTTTCCTCTCCCCCACTTCACCTTTGCCCTTTTCTTTCGCCCTTCTTCCGTTCGATCTTGTGTTACCATGTACCTTCTTTTTGCTTGCATCTTCTCTTGCTAAAAGTTTAAGGATCCTCATCCACTTGCTAATCTCTTTAAGAGATCCAATTATGATGAACCAATTGCTAGTGAGTTGTGTGCACTAGATTATCTTTATGAGGTTTTGCTTGAAATCCGTGAATCTGAAAATTGTGATGAAGTACTTTATGAAGTGATTTATGGTAAATCTTTGAATGAAAAGCATGATTGCAATGATTTTATTATAAATTCTATTAATGTCAATTGTGCTAATAATATGCAAAACCCTAAGCTTGGGGATGCTAGTTTTTCTATGTCTACTACTTGTTGCAATGATCATGATTGGGGTGATTCTTCTTATGATCTTGAAAATTTAGTTAAGCCCCATGATGAATATGAGATTGATAATAATGTTTGCAATAATATTGAAAGTGGGTTTGGAGAGGTCATGACTTTAGTTAATATTAACCCCCTATTTTGGAAGAGTGTCAACTTTGCATACATGTGGATCGTGTTAAGAATATGTTTTGTGATAGCTATGTTGTTGAATTTTCTTATGATCCTACATGTAATTATTATGAGAGAGGAAAATATGGTTGTAGAAATTTTCATGTTACTAAATTACCTCTCTTCATGTTGAGATTGCTATCGTCTCTTTCTTCTCCCTTGCATATGCTAATTATTGCTTGCCTTGATAATTTATTTGCCTATAAGATGCCTATGCATAGGAAGTATGTTAGACTTAGATGTGTTTTTCACATGCTATATGATGCTCTCTTTGTGCTTCAATTATTATCTTTCGTGTGAGCATCGTTGAAATTTTATGCCTAGCTAGGGGCGTTAAACGATAGCGCTTGTTGGGAGGCAGCCCAATTTTATTTTTGTTTCTTGATTTTTGGTTCTGTTTATTAATAAATAATTCATCTAGCCTCTGTTTAGATGTGTTTTCATGTTTTAATTAGTGTTTGTGCCAAGTAGAACCTTTGGGAAGACTTGGGTAAAGTCTTTTTGATCTTGCTGTAAAAAAAAAGAAACTTTAGTGCTCACGAGATTAGCTACAACTTTTTATTGGAGAGTTCTATTTAGTTTATTATTTTTGCAGATGATTAATAGATAAATTCCTCACGTCCAGCAATTTATTTTAGAATTTTTGGAGTTCCAGAAGTTTGCGTTAGTTACAGATTACTACAGACTGTTCTGTTTTTGACAGATTCTGTTTTTCGCGTGTTGTTTGCTTATTTTAATGAATCTATGGCTAGTAATGGAGCTTATGAACCATAGAAAAGTTGGAATACAGTAGTTTTAACACCAATATAAATAAAGAATGAGTTCATTACAGTACCTTGAAGTGGTGTTTTGTTTTCTTTCGCTAACGGAGCTCACAAGATTTTCTGTTAAGTTTTGTGTTGTGAAGTTTTCAAGTTTTAGGTAAAGATTTGATGGATTATGGAACAAGGAGTGGAAAGAGCCTAAGCTTGGGGATGCCCAAGGCACCCCAAGGTAAAATCTAAGGACAACCCAAAAGCCTAAGCTTGGGGATGCCCTGGAAGGCATCCCCTCTTTTGTCTTCGTCCATCGGTAACTTTACTTGGAGCTATATTTTTATTCACCACATGATATGTGTTTTGCTTGGAGCGTCTTGTATGATTTGAGTCTTTGATTTTTAGTTCACCACAATCATCCTTGCTGTACACACCTTTTGAGAGAGACACACATGATTCGGAATTTGTTAGAATACTCTATGTGCTTCACTTATATCTTTTGAGCTATATAGTTTTTGCTCAAGTGCTTCACTTATATCTTTTAGAGCACGGTGGTGGTTATATTTTATAGAAATTATTGATCTCTCATGCTTCACTTATATTATTTTGAGAGTCCTTAGAACAGCATGATAATTTGCCTTGGTTATAAAATTAGTCCTAATATGATAGGCATCCAAGATAAAAACTATAAATTGCATTGAATACTAAGAGAAGTTTGATACTTGATAATTGTTTTGAAATATGAAGATGGTGATATTAGAGTCATGCTGGTTGAGTAGTTGTGAATTTGAGAAATACTTGTTCTAAAGTTTGTGATTCCCGTAGCATGCACGTATGGTGAACCGTTATGTGATGAAATCGGAGCATGATTTATTTATTGATTGTCTTCCTTATGAGTGGCGGTCGGGGACGAGCGATGGTATTTTTCTACCAATCTATCCCCCTAGGAGCATGCGCGTAGTACTTCATTTCAATAACTAATAGATTTTTGCAATAAGTATGTGAGTTCTTTATGACTAATGTTGAGTCCATGGATTATACGCACTCTCATCCTTCCACCATTGCTAGCCTCTCTAATACCATGCACCTTTTACCGGTATCATATACCCACCATATACCTTCCTCAAAATAGCCACCATACCTACCTATTATGGCATTTCCATAGCCATTCCGAGATATATTGCAATGCAACTTACCACCGTTCCATTTATTATGACACGCTTCATCATTGTCATATTGCTTTGCATGATCATGTAGTTGACATCGTATTTGTGGCAAAGCCACCTTCATAATTCTTTCATATATGTCACTCTTGATTCATTGCATATCCCGGTACACCGCCGGAGGCATTCACATAGAGTCATATTTTGTTCTAAGTATTGAGTTGTAATTCTTGAGTTGTAAGTAAATAAAAGTGTGATGATCATTATTAGAGCATTGTCCCAAGTGAGGAAAGGATGATGGAGACTATGATTCCCCCATAAGTCGGAATGAGACTCCGGACGAAAAAAAAGAAAAAAGAAAGAAAGAAAAGAGGCCAAAAAAGGCCCAAATAAAAAAAAGAGAAAAAAATAATGAGAGAAAAAGAGAGAAGGGACAATGCTACTATCCTTTTTCCACACTTGTGCTTCAAAGTAGCACCATGATCTTCATGATAGAGAGTCTCCTATGTTGTCATTTTCATATACTAGTGGGAATTTTACATTATAGAACTTGGCTTGCATATTCCCATGATGGGCTTCCTCAAAAATGCCCTAGGTCTTCATGAGCAAGCGAGTTGGATGCACACCCACTTAGTTTCTTTTGTTGAGCTTTCATACACTTATAGCTCTAGTGCATCCGTTGCATGGCAATCCCTACTCACTCACATTGATATCTATTGATGGGCATCTCCATAGCCCGTTGATATGCCTAGTTGATGTGAGACTATCTTCTCCTTTTTGTCTTCTCCACAACCACCATTCTATTCCACCTATAGTGCTATGTCCATGGCTCACGCTCATATATTGCGTGAAGATCGAAAAAATTTGTCCACAACGACACGTATTGTATTGTAGCCATCGAGGATGAAAAGATGGGGTTTATATCATATTGCATGAGTTTATCCCTCTACATCATGTCATCTTGCTTAAAGCGTTACTCCGTTCTTATGAACTTAATACTCTAGATGCATGCTGGATAGCGATCGATGTGTGGAGTAATAGTAGTAGATGCAGGCAGGAGTCGGTCTACTTGTCACGGACGTGATGCCTATATACATGATCATACCTAGATATTCTCATAATTATGCACTTTTCTATCAATTGCTCGACAGTAATTTGTTTACCCACCGTAATACTTATGCTATCTTGAGAGAAGCCACTAGTGAAACCTATGGCCCCCGGGTCTATTTTCCATCATATTAATCTCCCATCAACAAGCTATTTCTATCTTTGTTTACTTTGCAATCTTTATCATAAAAATACCAAAAAAATTATCTTATCATCTCTATCAGATCTCACTTTTGCAAGTGGCCGTGAAGGGATTGACAACCCCTTTATCGCGTTGGTTGCAAGGTTCTTATTTGTGTGTGTAGGTACGAGGGACTTGCGTGTGGCCTCCTACTGGATTGATACCTTGGTTCTCAAAAACTGAGGGAAATACTTACGCTACTTTGCTGCATCACCCTTTCCTCTTCAAGGGAAAACCAACGCAGTACTCAAGAGGTAGCAACTATCTATCAGCAAGACCTTCGTCGATTATATTCCAGGAAAGTGAGAGGTCGAGCATTTCAGGAAGGTGGCCTGGTGCTCAGAATGGATCAGCAATGGCCGCACAAGCTTGCTCCCGCGTGGGAAGGTCCCTTCATCGTCACCAAGGTGCTCCACAATGGAGCATATCACCTCTACAATGTGGAGCACAATAAAGACGAGCCACGCGCTTGGAATGCGGAGTTGCTCCGCCCTTTTTAATCTTAAGCTCTCAGACTGTTGAGATGTAGTAAGAAGTACCTTTTAGTTTGTTTATCAAAGACACAGTTTTTTAGTTTCCTAAATGATTGTTGTTGCTTATACATGTGTTCAAAATCCCCCAGTGGGTGGCTTAGCCGTGAATCCGTTTCGCCTAAGTTCCAAAAACAAATCCTACCGAGTGAAGAGCAAGCCTCTCACTCGGGGGCTTAGCCGCGAATCCGTTTCGCCTAAGTTCCAAAAACAAATCCTACCGAGTGAAGAGCAAGCCTCTCACTCGGGGGCTTAGCCGCGAATCCGTTTCGCCCAAGTTTGAAAAAAATCCTACCGAGTGAAGAGCAACCCTCTCACTCGGAGGCTTATGTGCAGTTCCATACTCGCCTAAGTTTGAAAAAATCCCACCGAGTGAAGAGCAACCCTCTCACTCGGGGGCTTAGCTGCAGTTCCGTACTCGCCTAAGTTTAAAAAATCCCACCGAGTGAAGAGCAACCCTCTCACTCGGGGGCTTAGCTGCAGTTCCGTACTCGCCTAAGTTTAAAAAATCCCACCGAGTGAAGAGTAACCCTCTCACTCGGGGGCTTAGCTGCAGTTCTGTACTCGCCTAAGTTCCAAAAACAAATCCTACCGAGTGAAGACCAAGCCTCTCACTCGGGGGCTTAGCCGCGAATCCGTTTCGCCTAAGTTTGAAAAAAATCCTACCGAGTGAAGAGCAACCCTCTCACTCGGGGGCTTAGCTGCAGTTTTGTACTTGCCTAAGTTTAAAAATCCCACCGAGTGAAGAGCAACCCTCTCACTCGGGGGCTTAGCCGTGAATACGTTTCTCCTAAGTTTGAAAAAAATCCTACTGAGTGAAGAGCAACCCTCTCACTCGGGGGCTTCGCTGCAGTTCCGTACTGGCCTAAGTTTAAAAAATCCAACCGAGTGAAGAGCAACCCTCTCACTCGGGGGCTTAGCTGCAGCTTTGTACTCGCCTAAGTTTAAAAAAATCCCACCGAGTGAAGAGCAACCCTCTCACTCGGGGGCTTAGCTGCAGTTCCGTACTCGCCTAAGTTAAAAAAGACACCAAGTGAAGAGCAACCCTCTCACTCGGGGGCTTAGCTGCAGTCCCGTACTCGCCTAAGTTTGAAAAATTCCACCGAGTGAATAATTATTCTCTAGCTCGGGGACTTGGCCACAAGTACAATGTGCACTCCATCCTGATCCGCAAGGACGACGAGGTGCAGGTCGACTACAACCTTCTCCTCAGAGCTGCGCCACAAGTACAATGTGCGCTCCATCCTGATCCGCAAGGACGACGAAGTGCAGGTCGACTACAACCTTCTCCTTAGAGCTGCGCCACAAGTACAATGTGCGCTCCATCCTGATCCGCAAGGACGACGAGGTGCAGGTCGACTACGACCTTCTCCTCGGAGCTGCGCCACAAATACAAACAAGAACTAAAGCCTGTTCCAAGTGAAGATTCAAGCTCCGCTCAGAAATAAAGACAAGCATATTTAAGTTCAGATAAAACCCTCAAGGTTCCAGACCGCAGATTAAAGTACTCGGGCTTCAGGCCCGAAGGAGTTTAACAGTTACAAAACCACTCGGCATACCGAGGCAAATTTAAATAGATCATAAAAGAGTTTGTTCACTCCGCAGGAGGAGGGCTAGCAGGCTCGACGAACTCATCCAGGTCGATCCCATCAGCAATCCAAGTAGCAGCAACAATGAAAGTCTCCATGAAGGACTGGAAGTCAAGCCTCCTGGTGTTGGCAACCTTGATCGCTGCTAGCTTCTCTTCTTTGGCTTCCTTACAGTGAACAGGAACCAGAGACAGAGCCACGTCAGCACCACATCGAGCAGAAGACTTCTTCCATTCCAGCACTCGACCAGGGATCTTGTTGAGTCGAGTCATCAGAGACTCGAGGTCATTCTGGAGCGTCGCCCATGGCCAGAGCGCTATGTCGATCCGCGACACCGCAACCTTCAGTTGAGCGAGGTAGTCGACGACGCTAGCAAGACGAGATTCCACTCGGAGCACATTCATGGCAGCTTCATCCTTGACAGGGGAGTTGATGGGGTCCAAGCTCGTTTCGATTTGACCAGTCTCCGCCTCGAAGTTTTGACAGAATTCTGCGCTCACAGAGAAGCAATGAGTCGATGGTTTTACGACTAGTCGACAAAAGCAAATCAATCAAACGAAGACAAATACCTTCAAGCATGAGGGATAACTTCTTGGCGAGTCCCCCCAGATAATTCTCCAGCTCGTCTCTCTTGTGGGAGATGTCTTCCACCTTGTCAGTCAGGGTCCCCTTGTCCTTCTTCAGTCGAGTCACCTCTTTGTTGGCTTCGTCAAGGGCAGCCTTCAATTTGGCGTTCTCTTCCTCCAGCTTTCCGACCGAGGCCAGCTTCTGGTCGGCGAGTGCCCTTTTGTCTTCTGCCGTTTTTTGTGCAGCCGCAAGATCAGAGTCCTTCTTCTCCAAAGCTTGTCTCATTATTTCTACAAAGAACAACATTCGAGTCAGAAAAAGGAAGGGAAAGATAGCAGGAGAATCAGTCGACAAGTTTTCCATACCAGCAGCATCATCCTTAGCCTTCTGCAGATTCGTCTTGGCCAACTCCAGATCAAGATTGAGCTGGATTTGCTTCCGCTCCAAATCAGCAAACCGAGCTCCAAGTTCACAAGATTTCTGTGGTCAGAGGATAGTCAGTCGACAGATGTAAAGATTCGTTGCTTCTGAGTTCAAAGAGTAACAGGTTCAGAGAGTTCTAAGACTACTGTCGAATCAAACATTCAACAGTAGTCTCGGAGACTACACCCAGTGGGTGCACTCAGCGTGCCCCCACTGGTTCGACTTTCCAATTAAGTTGGTTCGTCCAGTCGAAAAAAAGAGAGATATGACTTGTTCTCAGACCATAGCCGACTGCTCGCAGTCGACTACGGTCTCGGGGACTACACCCAATGGGTGCACTCAGCGTGCCCCCACTGGTTCAGGTTCCACTCGATATGATCTGCTCAGACCGAGTGGAAAAGTTCTGTTCAAAGACCCCCGCCGAATCAAACATTCGACAGTGATCTCGGGGAGTGCACCCACTGGGTGTAGTCAGCGTGCCCCCACTGGTTCAAAGATTCAATCAACACAATTTAGTCGACTCAATAGGAAAAACTATTCAGCAGAAGTTGAAACACCTAGTGGGTGTACAGATGCAAAGTGCAGACTGACAAATAGATGCACAGTAAAAGTTTTCAGGTAGCATATCCTAACAGAACAAGCGTTAAGCCAGGAGATTAGTCGGAAATAAGCTAACCTGGACGTTGGTCTGGAGTGCTGAGCTGGCGTCATAAGCAGCTTGACTAGCCTCGCGAACCACTTTCACCTTCTCCATCATGATGCCTGCCTGGCGTATAGCTTCCTTGGCAGCACTCACTTGGTCCTCTGGGACGTGATGGGCGGTGAAAAGTGAAGACAATGGATCAGATGGAGCCTGTGCAGTCCTCGCTGAAGGTTGTGCACTTGACAATGGGACGGCAAAAGTAACAGAAGCCCGGTTGATGTCTCCGGACTGCTGAATCACCAGTTCCGTCACTGGCATCGACTGAGGCGTCTTGCTAGATGATGTTCTCTTGCTCGAAGTCCTGCCCCTCCTTCCCATGGGCCTCAGTGGCACATCCTCGTCGTCGTCTAGAAGTTCAGTAACATTGGGCGGAGCTGCAAAGGAATCAATCGCTAGAGTTCAGTCGATCGTCAAAATGGCTGATTAAGTAAAGACAAAATGGAAAGAGTTATACCCGTGTTGGAGGTGACTGCGTCTTCCATCTCCTCATCATCATCATCCTTATAAACAGAAGTCCCAGAGGTAGCAGCAGTGCAAATTTCAAAATTCATTCGGTCAGGCCTTCCGAGGTGAGTCGACCAAAGATCAAGTCATGCCAAACTAAGAAGTCGAATTCAAAGATTACCCAGAAGCAATGGGGACAGCCACTTTGATCTTGGGCAAGGCTTTCCGAGGTTTTGACGGCGCGACTTTGGGATGCTTCGAAGCCTTCTCAGTCGGCACAGGAGAAGACGTCCAAGTGTGCTTTGAATTCTGTCCAATCTGCGCAGTCGCTTTGCCACGGATACTTGCTGGGTCATGGGTATGCTTGGATCGCCTTTCGGTGCGAGGGGGGAGTCGACTTCCTCACCACCACTTGAGTCGTCACTATCATCGTCTTCCCCTCCATCGGAATGCCAGTCGCCGCTGTCACCCCCGCTCGCTTCTCCCTCTGGCTCCTGCTCCTGCTCCCCGTTGGGCATCGAATACATCTCGGTATAAATCTGCAAGGCACAGAGTCGACCGGGTATCAGTCGGTTTTAAAAGTAATTACATGTTAGAGAAAAAGACACTCGGGAGGAAACAGTCGGACCTTGTCTGGTTCGTTGATGTGGTCGAATGGAGGGACCCTCCTAGTCCCCATGGGGTTGTCCTTGTTGCCAGTGATGCCCTGCAACCACTACGCCACCGTCTCCTCATCGACTTCTTCCGGGTGGATCCGGGTGCTGTCTTCAATACCCGAGTACATCCACATTGGATGATCGCGGGCTTGGAGTGGCTGGATACATCGACCGAGTAATACCTCTAGCAAGTCCATGCCAGTCACACCATCGCGGACAAGTTGAACTACTCGATCAACCAGCATTTTCACCTCCACTTTCTCAGCTGGAGTCACTTTCAAGGGGGAAGGTTTCTCAACTCGATCCCTGGAAAACGGGGGAAGGCCAGTCGACTGTCCAGGAGTCGGCTGGTCCTTGCAGTAGAACCAGGTCGACTGCCAACCCCTGACTGACTCGGGAAGAATCATAGCTGGGAAAGTGCTTTTACCCCTCATCTGGATTCCTAAACCTCCACACATCTGGAGTACGTGTGTCCTCTCATCACTCGGATTAGCCTTTTTTACAGACTGAGAACGACAAGTGAAAATGTGCTTGAAGAGACCCCAGTGCGGTCGACACCCCAGAAAGTTCTCGCACATGGACACGAATGCAGCAAGGTAGGTGATGGTGTTGGGAGAAAAGTGATGAAGTTGGGCTCCAAAGAAATTCAGAAAACCCCAAAATAAGGATGTGGAGGCCGCGGCTCGGTCTCATCCTCCAGAAGCCGCCAGGAGCCGTGGGGAATCAATCCCCCTCCTCCAGATCCTCCTGCTGGATCGTGGAGCGAACCCAGTCGCCCTGAATCCAGCCGGGCGGCAGGCCAGATCTCGACGACGTTCCTCCCCGGCTCGTCTTCTTGCCCTTCGCCTTCGCTGACGCCTTCTTCGCACGCTCCAGAGCCGCCGTCTTGTCTTTCACCATCGCTGCGGGTTCCGCTCGGGCTGGGCGGCGGCGTCGAAGGAGGAGGCGAATGCAGTGGGGAAGCAGAGGAGAAAGGAAGGAATGGGGCGCACAGTGCAAAGGCACCGGCCCAAACACCTTATATGGGCTTGTCCCCCGAGTGACTGACTTGTGGGCCCTGGCAATCCTGTCAAATCCCGCAACAGTCGCGTGTGTGGTACGTGGCGAAAAAGGTCGCATGGAGATCGAGGTGTCCCTACCTAATCCACTCCGATTACCGCGGCCCTCTCCACCCTGCGCTTCCCCAAATTTCGAATCCCGCGAGATCTGGAAACGGCAGAGCAGTCAATCATGCCGAAGATTTTTATACCATATCAAACACTCGAAGCTTATCAACAAAGTTCACTCGACAACTTCTGAATGGCTCAAGGCGACTGAAAATGAAGTTGAAGTTTTTGCATGGTTCACCAATCCAAGTAAAGTGCCCCGAAGCATGAAAGTTTGGTCGGAACCACCTTCAACTCCATCTCCACATGGACCCAGAACCATTCGGGGGCTAATGACGATGACATGTACCTAGGGTAGGGCAATAGATCTGATCTAGGCACCCTACCCAAGGACGCTGCCTTACAGTCAAGGACATTCAAAGGACAGTAGATTTTACCGACTGAAATCACCACAAGACACAACCCACTCGACTGAGGGTTCACGGATAGCCCAATTCCATTCGACCAAGATATATTTAGTCGACCATACCAGAAACCACTCGGAGAACAGAAGATCTAAAGTCACTCTGAATGACAACGGTCGGGCGTTCACTCCGTAGTCTTAATGATCATTTATATGACTTTAATGCTGGCATTACCAGTAACGTTCCCTCTTTATGTACATTGAACCCTGTGTAACGGGGGACGGCTGGGGTTCTGGTGCACTCTATATAAGCCACCCCCTCCTCTGGGACAAGGGTTCGCACCCCCTGTAACTTCACGCATAATCCAATCGACCGGCCTCAGGGCACCGAGATGTAGGGCTGTTACTTCCTCTGAGAAGGGTCTGAACTCGTAAATCTTGCGTGCACAACTTCACCGTAGCTAGGATCTTGCCTCCTCATACATACCCCCCCATTCTACTATCTGTCTTAGAACCACGACAGGGGCCGCGCCACCTTCCCCTTGTCCGATCTGGACAGCCCAGGGGGGCCACCCCTTGTGGGCTCCCCTCTCTCTCCCCTATGGCCCATGTTGGCCCATTACTTCCCCGGGGGGTTCCGGTAACCCCTCGGTACTCCGATAAATATCCGAAACGTCCCTCAACCATTTCGGTGTCCAAATACTATTGTCCAATATATCAATCTTTACCTCTCGACCATTTCGAGACTCCTCGTCATGTCCATGATCTCATCCGGGACTCCGAACAATCTTCGGTCACCAAAACACATAACTCATAATACAAAACGTCATTGAATGTTAAGTGTGCGGACCCTACGGGTTCGAGAACTATGTAGGCATGACCGAGACATATCTCCGGTCAATAACCAACAACGGAACCTAGATGCTCATATTGGTTCCTACATATTCTATGAAGATCTTTTATCGGTCAAACCGCAATAACAACATACGTTATTCCCTTTGTCATCGGTATGTTACTTGCCTGAGATTCGATCGTCAGTATCCTCATACCTAGTTCAATCTCGTTACCGGAAAGTCTCTTTACTCGTTCCATAACGCATCATCCCATAACTAACTCATTAGTCACATTGCTTGCAAGGCTTATCGTGATGTGCATTACCGAGAGGGCCTGGAGATACCTGTCCGATACTCGGAGTGACAAATCCAAATCTCGATCTATGCCAACCCAACAAACACCTTTGGAGACACCTGTAGAGCATCTTTATACTCGCCCAATTACGTTGTGACGTTTGATCGCACACAAAGTGTTCCTCCGGTATTCGGTAGTTGCATAATCTCATAGTCAGAGGAATATGTATAAGTCATGAAGAAAACAATAGCAATAAAACTTAACGATCATTATGCTAAGCTAACGGATGGGTCTTGTCCATCATATCATTCTCTAATGATGTGATCCCGTTCATCAAATGACAACACATGTCTATGGTTAGGAAACTTAACCATCTTTGATTAACGAGCTAGTCAAGTACAGGCATACTAGGGACACTTTGTTTTGTCTATGTATTCATACATGTATCAAGTTTCCAGTTAATACAATTCTAGCATGAATAATAAACATTTATCATGATATAAGGAAATATAACAACTTTATTATTTCCTCTAGGGCATATTTCCTTCACCTGGGCCCCCAGGCGTGCCCTGGTGGGTTGTGCCCCCTTGGGGCGCCCCCCTCGGGGCACCCCCAGGTGCTGCTATGGCCCATTGGATGTCTTCTGGTCCATAAAAAATCCACAAAAAGTTTCACGGTGTTTGGACTCCGTTTGATATTGATTTCCTGCGATGTAAAAACCATGCAAAAAACTGCAACTGGCACTTGTCACTATGTTAATAGGTTAGTCCCAAAAAATTATATAAAATGACTATAAAATGATTGTAAAACATCCAAGAATGATAATATAACAGCATGGAACAATAAAAAATTATAGATACGTTGGAGACGTATCAGCATCCCCAAGCTTAATTCCTGCTCGTACTCGAGTAGGTAAATGATAAAAACAGAATTTTTGATGTGGAATGCTGCCTAACATGTCATCTCATATTCTTTTCTATATAGCATGGACATTTGGACTTTTATATGGTTCAAAGCAATAGTCTAGTTTTGACATGCGACTTAAATACTCAAGCATATCAACAAGCAACCATGTCTTTCAAAATATCAACGCTAAAATAAGTTATCCCTAGCCCATCATGCTCAATCATTGATACATTCATGAAACACACTCGCATATTAGCTACACCCAATGCTCAAGTACGATCATAGGGCCCCCTAGTTGGTGCTTTATAAGAGAAGATGGAGACTCAAAATAAAAAATAAAAATTGCATAAAGTAAAAGAAAGGCCCTTCGCAGAGGGAAGTAGGGATTTGTAGAGGTGTCAGAGCTCAAAGCAAAAATTGAGAGATAAAAACATTTTGAGAGGCATACTTTTTCCACCAACGAAAACGACTTAGAGCTCCCAACACTTTCCATTCTAGATATATCATAGGCGGTTACCAAACAGAAAATAAAGTTTTTTCCTTTTTCCGCCATACTTTCACTTTCCATGGTTAACCATATCCACAGGTGCCCTCCATACCAACACTTTCCAATGAATTTATTATTTGACAACATAAAGTAAATTCATTTTTAATTTCGGGACTGGGCATCCCTAATACCTTTGCCTTACTCTCATGCAATGACAAGTGAATAATCACTCATCATGAGAATAACACATCTAGCATGGAAAATATTGGCCACCCTTCACCGCCTGGCGAGCGGTACGAGCACACAAAAGAGAAATTATTTTGAAAATTAGAGATGGTACATACAAATTTGCTTAGAATGGCAAAAGAATAGCGCATATAGGTAGGTATAGTGGACTCATGTGGCAAAACTGGTTTAAAGGATTTTGGATGCACAAGTAGTGATCATACTTAGTGCAAAATGAAGGCTAGCAAAAGATTGAGAAGCGACCAACCAAGAAACGAATAATCTCATAAACAAGCATTGAGCATAATTAACACCGAATAATGTACCACAAGTAGGATGTAATTTCATTGCACAACTATTGACTTTCGTGCTTGCATAGGGAATCACAAACCTTAACACCAATATTCTTACTAAAGAATAATTACTCATCAACATGACTTACATATCACATCATCATATCTCAAAACTATTACAAGGAATCAAGTTTATTTTGTCCAATGATCTTCATGAAAGTTTTTATTATACCCTTCTTGGATATCTATCACTTTGGGACTAATTTTCATGTGTTGCTTTTGATAAGCTCAAACAAATATAAGTGAAGATCATGAGCATAATATTTCTTTATCTCAAATTAATTTAAGTGAAGAAAGAGAGAATTTCTTCAAAAATACTAAAGCACACCATGCTCAAAAAGATATAAGTGAAGCACTAGAGCAATTCTATAGAAAAGAGCTTCGTTGACGGGATGTGAATGCCGCTTACTTAGCCTCCCTGGCAACTATTTGAGGACTCTATTTTATTTAAAAACTTTAAGATCTAAGTACTTTATTAAAAAAAAAGAGCAAGACAAAACAAAATGACATTCCAAGGATAGCACAACTCATGTGAAGAAGCAAAAACTTAGGCTCAACCGATACTAACCGATAATTGTTGATGAAGAAAGGTGGGATGCCTACCGGGGCATCCCCAAGCTTAGATTCTTGAGACTTCTTGAAATATTATCTTGGTATGCCTTGGGAATCCCCAAGCTTGAGCTTTTGTGTCTCCTTAATTCCTTTTATATCACGGTTTCCCTAAATCTTAAAAACCTCATCCACACAAAACTCAACAAGAACTCATGAGATAAGTTAGTATAAACCAATGCAAAAACCTTATCATTCTCTACTGTAGAAAATCACTAAAATTATTATTAAACATTGCATACTAAATTCCTATGTATATTTAATACCCCTATCCTCAAATAGAATCATTAAACAAGCAAACATATGCAAACAATGCAAACATAACAGCAATCTGCCAAAACAGTACAGTCTGTAAAGAATGCAAGAGTATCAATACTTATTAAACTCCAAAGATTATGAAAATTTACCACACTGTATAAAATTTGTCATAGCTCATTTTGCAAAAAGTTTCAACATTTTATCACATTCTGACTTTTCTATGGATTTTTTGCAACAGCGGTAAACTTTCTATTTTCAAACAGCAACATGTAGGCTTGCAAAATGAGCATAGTAAAGGCTTTATTGAAATAAAATATGCAAAACATTATTCTAAATAAGAGCAAGCAAATCCTAACGAAATAAAATGACGCTCCAAGTAAAACTCATATCATGTGATGAATGAAAACATAGCTCCAGGTGAGGTTACCGATAATGTTGAAGACGAAAGAGGGGATGCCTTCCGGGGCATCCCCAAGCTTAGTTGCTTGGATCTTCCTTGAATATTACCTTGGGGTGCCTTGGGCATCATCAAGCTTAGGGTCTTGTCACTCCTTATTCTCCTCATATCGACATCTCACCCAAAACTTGAAAACTTCAACCACACAAAACTTAACGGAACTTTGTGAGATACGTTAGTATGATAAAGCAAACCATTTCACTTTTGGTACTGTCAAAGACAAGATTCATAATTGTTCTCACACAATGCCTACTGTAGCATATCATTTTCACAATTTATATTGAGCAATATAAGCCATAGAAACTACAAAACAAGCAAACATTGAAAACAGAATCTGACAAAACAGAACAGTCTGTAGTAATCTGTACTCCAACCATATTTCTACTACTCCAAAAATTCTGAAAAAATCGGAAGACCTGGGAAATTTGTCTATTAATCTTCTGCAAAAAGAATCATCATTTTATCATGCTTCTGTTAAAAAAGAGAACTGTTTTCCTGAGCGCAAAAGTTTCTGTTTTTCAGCAAAATCAAATCAACTATCACCGTAAGCCATCCCAAAGGTCTTACTTGGCACTTTATTGAAACGAAAGCAATAAAACATGATTACTACAGTAGCCTAATCATGGGAACACACAAAAACAGTAGGTAAAAGTGTTGGATTGTCTCGCAACAAGCGCTTTTCTTTAGTGCCTTTTAGCTAGGCATGATGATTTCAATGATGCTTGCATAAAGGATAATAATTGAAACATAAAGAGAGCATCATGAAGCACATGACAATCACATTTAAGTCTAACCCATTTCCTATGCATAGGGATTTTTTGAGCAAACAATTTATGGGAGCAAGAATCAACTAGCATAAGAAGGCCAAACAAGTGCAACTTCAAAACTTTCAACATAAAAAGAGGAAACTTGACATTATTGCAATTCCTACAAGCATATGTTCCTCCCTCATAATAATTTTTAGTAGCATCATGAATGAATTCAACAATATAACCATCACATAAAGCATTCTTTTCATGACACAAAAGCATAGAAAACTTATTACTCTCCACATAAGCAAATTTCTTCTCATCAATAGTAGTGGGAGTAAACTCAACAAAATAACTATCATGAGAGTGAAAATTAAAATCATGATGACAAGTTTCATGGTTATCATTATTCTTTATAGCATACATGTCATCACTATAATCATCATAGATAGAAAGTTTGTTACCATAGTCAATTGAAGCCTCATCCAAAATGGTGGATTCATCACTAAACAAAGTCATGACCTCTCCAAATCCACTTTCATCATTATAATCATCATAAATAGGAGGCATGAAATCATTATAACAAATTTGCACATCAAATCTTGGGGGACTTAAAATATCATCTTCATCAAACATAGCATCCCCAAGTTTATGTCTTTGCATATCATTAGCATCATGGATATTCAAAGAGTTCATACCAACAACATTGCAATCATGCTCATCATTCAAAGATTCTTTGTCAAACATTTTATAGAATTCTTCCTCTATCAATTGAGCATAATTTTCCTTTCCACCATTTTCATGGAAGATATTATAAAGATGAATAATATGATGCAATCTCAATTCCATTTTTTGTAGTTTTCTTTTATGAACCAAACTAGTGATAAAACAAGAAACTAAAAGATTCAATTGCAAGATCTAAAGATATACCTGCATGCACTCACCTCCCCGGCAACGGCGCGAGAAAATAGCTTGATGTCTACTACGCAACTTTATTCTTGTACACACGTGTTGGGCCTCCAAGCGCAGAGTTTTGTAGGACAGTAGCAATTTTCCCTCAAGTGGATGACCTAAGATTTATCAATCCGTGGGAGGCATAGGACGAAGATAGTCTCTCTCAAACAACCCTGCAACCAAATAACAAAGAGTCTCTTGTGTCCCCAACACACCAAATACAATGGCAAATTGTATAGGTGCACTAGTTCGGCGAAGAGATGGTGATAAAAGTGTAATATGTATGGTAGAAATATATTTTTATAATCTAAATAAATAAAAACAGCAAGGTACCAAATAGTAAACGGGCACAAAAACGGTATTGCAATGCTTGAAAATGAGGCCTAGGGTCCGTACTTTCGCTAGTGCAATCTCTCAACAGTGCTAATATAATTCGATCATAAAACCGTCCCTCAACGTGCAACGAAGAATCACTCCAAAGTTCCTATCTAGCGAGAACATAAGACGGAATTGTTTGTAGGGTACGAAACCACCTCAAAGCTATTCTTCCCGATCAAGCTATCCTACAGTTCGTACTAAAATAACACGAATCTATTCTTTCCGATCGATCTAACCAAGAGTTCGTACTAAAATAACACCAAAGCAAATTCAGATTCATAATATTCAATCCAACACAAAGAACTTCAAAGAGTTCCCCAAGATTTCTACTGGAGAAACAAAGACAATAACGTGCATCAACCCCTATGCATAGATTACCCCAATGTCACCTCGGGAATCTGCGAGTTGAGTGCCAAAACATATATCAAGTGAATCAATACGATACCCCATTGTCACCACGAGTATTCAATTGCAAAGCATATATCAAGTGTTCTCAAATACATAAAAGTATTCAATCCGATAACAAGGAAATCTCAAAGGGAAAAACTCAATTCATCACAACAAGATAGAGAGGGGGAAACACCATATGATCCGACTATATTAACAAAGCCCGCGATACATCAAGATCGTGACATCTCAAGAACACGAGAGAGAGAGAGAGATTAAACACATAGCTACTGGTACAAACCCTCAGCCCCGAGGGTGGACTACTCCTTCCTCATCGTGGTGGCCGCCAGGATGATGAAGATGGCTACAGGATATGATTCCCCCCTCCGGCGGAGTGCCGGAACGGGGTCTAGATTGGTTTTCGGTGGCTACAGAGCCTTGCGGCGGCGGAACTTCTGACCTAGGTTAACCCTGAGGGCGGATATTTGTGAATTTATAGGGTAAAGAGGGGGTGCGGGAGGCCACCGAGGTGGGCACAACCCACCTGGGCGCGCCTGGGCCCCCAGGCGCGCCCTGGTGGGTTGTGCCCCCCTCGAGGCACCCCCAGGTGCTGCTCTGGCCCATTGGTGGTCTTCTGGCCCATAAAAAATCCATAAAAGTTTCGCGGTGTTTGGACTCCGTTTGATATTGATTTCCTGTGATGTAAAAAAACATGCAAAAAACAGCAACAGGCACTTGGCACTATACCAATAGGTTAGTCCCAAAAAATGACTATAAAATGATTATAAAACATCCCAGAATGATAATATAACAACATGGAACAATAAAAATTTATAGATACGTTGGAGACGTATCAGTCATTATCCTACGCTGCATGCATGCGAGTAGTTAAATCATGGGTTGCTAGTACAAAGCAACGCCATCATTTTTTGCCTCTATTACTGTTGGTGGCCTTGTATAGATGCATAATGTATTTTCCAAAGTGGCCTTGTATTTAAAAAATGGAGGGAGTATAAAAAATATATGTTGATACATCAAGCATAAATGTGAAGTATTGTCAACTCTAAAGTTTCAAGCTAGATGGTACTACATATCTGGCAGCTACATCCACTTATTCATCAACTAAAACCTTTGTGAAACGGGAGGTATTTAAAATGAAGAGCCAGGTTTGGTTTCATTACTTGTAGGAGATATGCCCTAGAAGCAATAATAATAGCTGTTGTTTATCTCCAAGTTTGTAATTGATGTTTGTTCTATGCTGTAATTGCAATGGTCCTTGAGCCCTTATATCCATAAAAGATTAGAGAAAACCCATGTGCATGTGTGGAATAATAAACAATAAAATATATTTCTAGTTATGCCTCTAAGACTAGCTCAAACGTTGCATGATGGTCACGCTTTCCTGATCATGGGCATGACTATGCCGACAACTTTGAGGACATAATGTTAGGAAAACACTTGTGTTGAATTGACCCAATTGATGAAATGCTATGAGATACATTCGTCACGAGTTAATGGTTTTATAACACAGGTAAAGTTATATGTTTTCATAATACCTTATACCATGAGAGTATCGAGTTCCTTCGTACTTGCTTCATGAACTTCTGGGTTTGTTAAACATCATCTGTAACAGGGTGGCTATTACGGCGGCTTACGGGTTCACGGAAAAGAGTTACAAGAGACTAGAAAGATCAAGATTGGGGTTTGATCCTCCGAGGATGGAGAGATATTCTTAGGACCGTCTCAGTGTTACGGTATAAATCATCGTCTTCCAGACACGGTATGATTTGATCACATGGATGCTAGAATGCGTTAACGAGAAAAGAGAATAAAACCGGTAACGAGGTAAGTGGCATAGTGAACAAATTTTTGGTTCACAGAGATGTCGTTAAATCTCACCTTAGGTTTTCGTAAGATATCGCGAAGCAATAGGAACAACATCTCGTAACTACACGTTCACTAAAATATTTATTCGTGTGGGTATAGGGGTCAATATGGATGTCCACGGTTCCTCTATTTATCATTGATCGGAAAGTGTTCCGGTCATGTCTATACTTCACCGAACCTACAGGGTCACACACTTAAGGGTCATCTATCGCTGAGTACTAGACAGGGAGTCCGAGAGAAAGTCACTAGAAAAGTTTCGGAGACGACGAAAGAGTTCCGGAGAGAAAACCGGAAGTGTTTCGGAGTAAAACCTTCATACCAGAAATGTTTTGGAGCGTGCCCATGATTATTTTAGAGAGTGTGGAAATGTTCTAGGCCTTCTAGAATTTTTCCAGAGAGAACGTTCGCAGAAAACATCTTGTCCCATCGTGAGGGGACTAGATCCCACAATTCGGGGGAGTGCTTTTTGGTGAAGCCCCTTTTAGGGGGAAGCCCCCTTTTGATGTCTTTTGATTGGGTAGGAAAGCCCCCTTTTGGGGGATTTATCCCAATGATAGTGGATCATGGTTTGGGGGAGGCCGGGACCTCGTGAGGGAGCTCCTAGCTTGGCCGACCAAGGGTGGAAAAAGCCCCCCCCCATGGGGCTTTTCTTCCACCTTTGGTGGGTTGCCTTTGCCCTTCCTCTACCCCTTGCTCACATTATAAAAGAAGGAGGAGAGGAGCACCCAACTCACTCAAGTGTCTCCAATTTTCTCACCACTATGGCATGCAATGATCTGCCATTCGTTCTCTGCCTCCCCAATAAGTGCATAATTCTATAGCAGGTGCAGGATGCAATAAAAAGTTTATAATACTACTATTTTTGAGTCTTTCAACAGCTATTTATTAGAGACTATGTTTCTAGCAATTACTAGAATGTCCAAGAAATTATCAATAAGATTAAGGATACAAGAGAATAGGACTGAGGCTCAGAAATGGCACTGGAATGCCTGACTAAATATTTCCAAGAAAAATATTCGTGACTGAGGCACATATGTGTGTTGCCTCCAAACAGTCGAGGGCATGAATAGCTGGAGAGAAGGGAAGCAAATGAGAATACTAAGGCCAATTCAGATATCAATAGTGGGACAATGATCATAAATTTCAAGGGCTAGGCAAAGTTGATAATCATGTGAGAGGAAATACAAAATTGAGCAAGCTTCCGGAGAGACATAAACGCCAAAGAAGGCAACTCACAATGCACTATACTTCTTTCCATTTACTCCCTCATCACAAACAACTACAAATTTTCAAACTGGTAGTCCAGGGCTAAAGGCTCAGAACTGGAGTGGCAACAACTAAGGGTGGAACAACAAATGTGAATGTGATGGTCCAGAAAATGGAGAAAAAACACAAGAAGTGAAGTGATGGGGCTTAGGGATATAATTTAAGCATATCCCTACTGAAACTACAAGAAAATTAATCATGTAAATCAACGAGGATAATTTGCACAATCATGCATAAAAGAAAAGAAATACAAAGCGACACACCAACTGCAAGCACTCAAAATGGATCCAAAACTGTGACACTATCATGAATGGCATTGAAAGAAGAGACTCTAATGTACCAGAATCCAAACCATGCACATAAATATTTCCTTACCAGATTCCTGGAAGGGGGTGAATAATCTTGTTAGCAACCTTTCGATTGTCCCCTTTACTTTCACCATTCGGAGACAACAAGTATATCTTCTTCCCTCCCCCCCCCCTCTCACCTTGAAACAACGTTGACTACTCACACTAGAAGATAGAAACCAACTCATGTTCTCTAACTCATTCTCAATTAGAGATATCCATGTTTCGTGGAGCCGATCAAATTTTCTGAAACAAAATTCCTCATAACAAGGAGGTGGGCATTGAACCCTGTTCCACCACCAACTCTTTTTTCCCCCAACCAGGTTCACATATTAGTCTTCAATCATGTTCTAAGAGGTTAAATACTATGACTTTGCCCATAACATCTATGTAACAAACTTTGTCTCGAGGACCTGTCCAACAAATATTGGGCCTAGTCAAATAAATATCACTATCTATACTAAACTTCAATAGTTGTTTATAATTCTTTTTTTCAAACTTATGATCATAGGTAATTATTATCGTAAATGTTAACAATATATTGTAACAAAACTTATATTTCTCAATAAAATACGAGTTAAAACATATTTGAATAATTTTGACTTAAATGTGATCAAATAACAAATGAGAAAATTGCATGTCTTCTTGGATTATTTGTGAGTTTTGTACTAATGTAGTGTATATGTAAGTATGTGTCATTAACTATCATAATAAATACCTTTAAGCGTTGGTATACAAATATACCTTCATAGTGATCTTTACGATTAAATATATGCAAATAGAAAAATCTGGAGTACACGAGATGTTTATTAGGAGGTTGGTACCTCATAATAGACACTCTTTTTTATTCATTTTTCTGTCAAACGTGTGTACCATATTACAGTGGGTTCAATAAAATATTGATGATATGTATTTAATATATACTTGGTATTGAAATAATATCATTGTAGTTAAGACAACCTTTCGTACAATTTGTAAAGGGTAAAAAAAGAGACTTGCATTGTAAATAAAATTGCTTTTTAGATTCTGAGTTTTTTTCTAAATTACAAATTTATGAAGAAAGGGAAAAATAAACTACAAAAAGGTAAAAGAAAGCAGCATAAAAAAAGACCGGTAGAAATCCATCAAACAAACCTAAACTAATGTGCCGGCCCACTCTGGTGCTCGCTCGTCACTTTGACGCAACAAGTGTTGAATAGGAAATTTGCCGAAATGGGCGCCCCGGTTGGTACTATTGGGCCGCCCAATTAGCTTCCTGCATTTTCTATTTTTTTCTTCTTTGCTCCTTCATTTACTCATTTTTTTACTTTTTATATTTTTAAAGATATTCTAATTACATAAATTTACAAAATTAATTAATTGATTAATCTAAAAACGTTAACTATGCATTTAAAAAATGCGTGCATTGTAAAAATTAGTTCTCCCAACTTTTAATTTTTTATGGCATGCCAAAATATTTGTGACATTTAAAAAATGTTCATGTGCAACAAAAAAAAGTATCTGACATTTTATTAAAAAAATTACACAGTGTAAAAATGTTTATGTAATTTAGAAAAAGTTTATTACTCCCTCTGTAAACTAATATAAGAGCATTTAGATAGCTAAAGTAGTGATCTAAATGCTCTTATATTAGTTTACGAAGGGAGTATCATTCAGAAAATGTGCATGCCATTTGAAAGAGTATCATTCAAGAAAATGTTCCAAATGTATTTATAAAATAGTTAACATATATTAAAAAAATGTGCATCATGTATGTAAAAAATGTTCAACGTGTATCAAAAAATTTCTAGATAAATACAAAATATGTGATGTGTATTAAAGGAAGTAGCCATGTATTAACAAAAAAACTAAAAGAACCTGATAAAGACACGTAGAAACCAAAGTTTCCTAAAACCCGCTACTCGAAACGTATACTGAGGCAGCTCATCCGGCGATCACATGCGAGGCAGATCGTCGAGAGCAACTAACTGGAGTTTACCCCTTACGGGGGACCTTTAAGGGTCATATTCGGTGCCTGTTAGTACGCCAAGTGGTGTCCCACCACCACCACATGTCGTGTGCGAGTGCTACTTCTGGATTTTTTTTTGTATGCATTTTCGGGGTTTAGGTGGGGTATTTTGTTTTTACTTTTACTTTTCAGTTTTCGCCCGTTTTCCCTAGGTCTTAGAGATTTTTTTTCATGGTTTTTTATTTGTGGATTTTTTTTATGCTTTCACGAGAAGAATTTTCTTCTTATGGAGGCATAGATTTGCTTACTCAAGAAGTATAATTATGCTTCTTGAAAAATAAAAAATATGTGCTTTCACGAGAAGCACATATTTGTTGCTTGTGGAGGCACCGATTTGCTTCCGTGAGAAGTACCTGGGAATGGAAAAATAATTTGTTTTCGAAGGGAAACACATATTTGCTTCTCATGAAGGCACAAAATTATTTTCACGAAAAGCATAACTATGATTCTCGGAAAGGGAAAGGATATATGCTTCCTCGAGTAGCTTATATTTACTTCTCAAGAGGACGGACTTGCTTATGTGGACTGTGCTTCTTGAGTAAAAAACTGTGCTTTCGACTCCCTTTTTTTGTCATTCAATTTTTTCGGTTGCCGACTTTTTGGTTTTCTTTTTTATCATTTCTGTTTTGTTTTTTTTTTATGACAAAAAAGTTTGTCAAAACCTATTAATATGGGATCTAGTTTCGAGGATCTCGCCATAAGAAATCCAAGGGTAAAAATAGTTCGTAATTGGGATGCAGAGTTTAAGAGATAAAACGTTTTAAATTAACAAAAAAAGAAAAACTCACAGGTTAGGACAAACGACACATGTGCGCCACTTGTCAACGCTTGACAAGGTTGGAGTGACATTTGCAAGAGCTAACCCTTAAATGTTATTTTGCAGACTGTCTCGTGGTAGGCTAGATATAGCTCCTGTGGAGCCTAGGGTGGCTCGTAGCCCAGGCTTGCCAAACTAGAGGACGAGCTATGCTATTATCGACATCAGTCTAGCCCAAAATGCGTCCACCAGATTCCATGCCAACCTCTTGCAGGGCAGAATCCTAGCCCCACCAGTTCGAAATATATCAAACCTTTTTCAAATTCTAAACAAATTTTGAAGATTTTTTTGGAAAAGTGTGCAATTGTTGAAATACCAAACTTTTTTTCAAAGCACAAATAGTTTCTCAAAAACATGAACAAAAATTTGAAATTCCAAACCATTTTTAATTACGCGACAATTTTTGGAAACATGGACAAATAATCCAATGATTTTTTGAAAAATAGATTTTTTTTATTTCTAAACAAAAATTGAAGGTGCTGAGTATTTTTGAAAATGACAAATTTATGAAAAATAGGTAAACGAAAAAACCCATAAAAAGTTACAGAAGCCAAGAGAAATGTCCGGTAGAAAACCAAAAAAGACCCTACACTAATGGGCTAGCCCACTCCGTTGCTCATTCGCTCGTCCCTGTGCGAAGGGATGACACTGTTACGCAGCAGGCGTCGAATAGGAACTGGCGCTTCAAGAGGTGCCACCCGTCGCTACTATCGGACCGACCCAAGTAGTTTCCTGCATTTTTTCTTCTCTGCTTCTTTATTAATTCTGTTTTATATATAGTAGCAAAAATGCCCGTGTGTTGCAGCAGGAGAATAAAAATAGCATACATCCGTAGCACAATAAATACACACAAAAAATGAAGTACATGGTTAGTTCTCTTTAGACATGAAAGTTGTATAGAAAAAGTAACAAAAGAGTGAGAATAAAAACACAGTAAATTAAATATGATGTGGAAATTTAATCAATTAGACCAGTCACTTTGTTCATGCATGTCTTCCTTGTACTGCTCCTCTGCCGAAGAAGGGATACAAATAACGCCTTATTTCTTTAGCATCATTTTTCAGTTCCAATTTGGCGACCTTGATCTGGTTTGGGGGCTTCTAGACGATGGTCAATCATGTTTTTGAATTGTCAACTTCTAAACATCTAGAAAGAGGCAGTTTTGTTTAGCCTCAAACTCGAAGACGAGATGGCTTGCCGGATACCAAACCAGTGATGGTTGATGAGGAACCAAGGCTAACCATGGATGACCATGAGCCCACGAACATGGTCTGCTCCATCTGCAATCAAAGAAGATGAACTTAAGTAGGTCTGCTTACCTTGCTCTGTTCATGTAAATCATATTAAGAAGAAAGACATGTAATTTAAAGAATGTTGACAGTGAAAAAAAAGGGCAAGAGTAAGCTACCATTCAGATCAAATTGATGACTATATCAAATTCAAAAAATGATCGACCATATTGTTGATGCAAAAATACATGATTTTCAAAATAAAAAAATACATGATTTTCATGATAAAGAGAATGGTTGCAAATCGGTATTGCTTCTAACAAATTGTAACCACAAATATAACCATCAGTACTTCGATCTCCATCAAGTAAAGTAATGGCCTAACATACATGGTCCGGTTCTCGCCACAACCATCTAATTGGTAAACTCTGTAGACTCCGTCACTGCCCAATGTCGGCTTGGCCAGTGCCAGCGGGTCCATCGTGGTGCCGTGCAGGCGCAATGGTGTGCGGACGCCAGACTTCCGGTTGCAACCCCATCTGTCCCACATTCCGGGCTGATACATTGATGGTTACCAACTGACTTGAAATAGAGCTGCAGTACAATAGCTAGCTTGATGACCTGGTTTGTCCAAAACCATCAGGATGCAATTCAGAAAGGACCTTCCTTAGCTATTATCAATGCATTGCACTTACCTGAATTTTCAGGTAGGTACACAAAAGTCAAACTAATCAATTAATTCACGTTGGTCTGCATCAGATCCATCAACACACACATCATGCTAGCATCGCACCCAAACATTGGAGTCGGAGAGAGGAGATGAGACAGCAAGGCCACTGCGGGGGGATGCAGTGTTGCTGCAGCTAGAGGCCGAAGGCCGCGGTCGCCAGCAGGAGCAGGAGGGCGGTGGTGCCGCTCTGTCCTCGCGGCAGACCGGCGTCGGTGCAAGATGCAGGCAGGGGCGGGGTCGTAGTTGTGGTAAGGATACGATGTGGCAGTCTAGAGGAGCATGACGGGCCGACGGTGCATGCGATGGTTCCCGGTGGTTGGTGGAGGCGTTTGGATGCATCGTAGCCATCTCCGCCGCCGACAAGGACGTCGCCGTGCCGGACGTCTGGCAGAGCTAGGACCAGCGGAGGCCGAAGAGGGCTGCGACGACGCAGGACAGAGTGGGAGTGGCTGGATAAGAAGAATTCACGTTTTTTTAATTTTAGCCAACTAAATAAAGGATTGCAGGCGGAATTCTAACAAATCCAGGGTTTTTTTTGTGTGTGTTGAAATGAAGCGTTTTCGCAGATCCACTTAAAAAGGGACTACATGTTCGATTATCAAAAAGTACAGGGACTTCTTTTTTTCAAAAATGCCGCAATGGTGAGCGGGCAGAAGCGGTTGGTGCTTTATTATGAGGTAAAGATTTTCAAAATTAAACTAAATAGTATAGTTTAAATTTTTAAAAAGTTAACCATACATTGAAAAATGTTAGTGCGTTGTAAAATTTTAGTTCACACAAATATGAAAAACAATGCTAATATCATTCAAAAAAATTGTATGTTACATTTAGAAATGGTCAGGTGCTACAAAAATATGTCCCTACAATTTTATAAAATGTTTATACCAGGTAAATAATGTTCGTTTATTTCAGAAAGAGTTTCGCATCATTCAAAAAAAATGTACAGGCCATTCAAGAAATATATTTATACAATGTAAAAAAATGTTTGGCGGCATTCAAGAAAATGTTCGACATGTATTTATATAACACATATTCAAAAACTATTCATCGTGTATTTAAAAAATATTTAACATATGTAAAAAAAGTTCCAGATATATACAATGTGTATTGAAAAAGTAGACATGTATTAAAAACAGAAGAAACTAAAAAACCCGAATAAAGTTGATAAAGAAATGGAGAAAACTGAAAACCAGAAGAAAAAGTATGAAAGCTGACGCAGAAAAGACGCAAAAAAAACTGCATGAAAGCTTCTTAAATTGGTCCAGACCGGTCATAGAAGCTTGCTTTTTTTTTAGGCAAGGTCATAGACGCTTCTTAAACCCGAAATCACTAATTGAGGAGTACTCGTTGCAAAGATCACTTCAATCCCCCTGCTTGCCACAAGTAGCGCACATGCAGTGCGCCACTTATCGCAACCTGTGAGTTTTTTTTTTTCGTAGATCCGTTTATTCAAAACATTTTATCTCTCAAACCGTGCGTCCAAATCTCGAACCGCTTTCACCGTTGGATTCCTCGCGTCGAGATCTTCAAAACTAGATCCCACGTTGATAGGTTTTGACGAACTTTTTTTTCACAAAAAAACGGACGAAAAAACCGAACCGGGAGCACGGGCTTTCTCTTTCCGAAAGAGGCACGCCCATGCCTCTCACGAAATCACAACCATACCTCTCGCAGAAGCAAAACCGCGACTCTCGCGGAAGGAAAAAAAAAAGAGCAAACGCGTTTTTTTCGTTTCCGAGGAGGTACAACCGTGCCTCTTGCGGAAGCAAAACCGTGACTCTCGCGAAAGGACAAAAACAGAAAACGCGTTTTTTCCTTTTCGAGAGGCACGGCCGTGAGTCTCGCGAAAGCACAACCGTGCCTCTCGCGGAAGCAAAACCGTAACTCTCGCAAAAAAAAACAGAAAACACGTTTTTTTCCTTTTCGAGAGGCACAACCGTGACTCTCGCAAAAGCACACCCGTGCCTCTCGCGGAAGCAAAACCGTGACTCGCGAAAGCACACCCGTGCCTCTCGCGGAAGCGAAACCGTGACTCTCGTGAAAGGAAAAAACAAACAAAAAAGGCATTTTTTCCTTTCCGAGAGGCACGGCCGTGACTCTCGCGAAAGCAAAACCATGCCTCTCGCGGAAGCAAAATCGTGACTCTCGCAAAAGGGGAAAAAACGCGTTTTTCGCGTAATTTTTTTTCAATTTTTATTTTGAAAAGCTAAGGAAGACCGGTGGAAAACCAAAACGTCAAAAAAACCCGAAAAAATCATTTAAAAAGCCGAAAACGCATACGGAAAAATAAAAAAATAAAATCCGGAGGGAACGCCCAAAGCGCGACACGTGGCGAATGGCTGAGCGGGCGGGAAGTGGCACTGATCGTTACGAGGCTCCCGTAGGAGCGCTCGTTAACTAGTTGCTCTCTCTTAGAGCATCTCCAATAGATGGTCCAAATTTTGACGGTCCAAAACCGGAGATGTAAATTTTGGACCACCAAAAAGTGCGTTTTGAAGCTCCGAAAAAGGCCAACTCCAACAGATGGTCCAAATTTATGGTCCAAAAGAGCAACTCCAATAGATGGTCCAAATTCATGGTCCAAAACCGGCCAGCAGCCGCCTGGCTGCTGTTCAGCCGTTGTCCAGCCACTGTACAGCCGCACATATTTCAAAATAACATAAAAAAATTCATGTCCACAGGTGATGATGCAAAGTAGTTGCGCACCAACCGTTTGTGCGCATCAATCCGTTCTCTCCGATGGACGCACGACCATAAACGGAACCACCGTGCTTCGGTTTCTTCCTCTTGTGCATGGCCACTAGCATAGCAATCTCCTCTTCTTCATGAAAATCAAATTCCTCGTCCGACGATGAATCATCCACGAAAGAGGAGTCAACCGAGCTCATCTACAATGCACACAACCACCGTCAAACATACTATCCAATCCCAAGTTAAATCATCAAGTTTTGTCATTTTTTTACCTTGGGGAATTCCGTCGAACACCTTGTGCGCGCGGTGGAAGAAGATGGCCGCCGGTTGGATTTGGCTGCTGCTGACGGCTGCGGTCGGCTCCGGACGGCGACAGTGATAAGAAATGAGGTTGGAGGCCGGCCAAGAGGAGCTCAGCGGGCGGCGAAGACTAGTTCGGCAACCGGGCGGAGGGCTTGGTGCGGCGGTTGTGCGGCCGGCGCAACGGCCGTGGACAGGCCCACGGCCGACGGGAGGAGGACGGCGGCAGCCTAAGACCCGGCGGAGGCCTACCGCGGCAGCCGGACCGCCGGAGGGGCCGAATCCCGCGCCTGCTGCCACCCGATTCGGCGGCAGCCGGGTGGCGGCGGGGAGGCGACGGGGGCGACGGCAGCGGGGATGTGGGGTGGTGGCGGCGCCGACAGTGAGGTTTTGGGCGGTCGCGGCGGCGGATTCCGGTCGGCTGTTCTTCGGGCGGGCGGACGGGCGCGGGCGGAAAAGGAAATGAAGTGGCGGTTGTGCGTTCGCGGGCGGCGGCTGGTTTTGGACCAGATGCATCTCGTGATGTATATTTGCACCGCGAGGTGTTGTATTTTACATCACGAGGAGGCCGCGGTCCAATTTTTTTTGCATATGGATCGTCTGTTGGAGCAGTGTTTTTTGCCCTAGACAGTCCAAAAGTTAGGTATTTTTATATATGGACCATCTATTGGAGATGCTCTTAAACCCAAACAGCTCCCGCGACGTTCAAGCGTCGTGAGCCAGGGTAGCCTGTAGCCGGCCTGCCAAGCAAGTGGACTGGCTTTGCTACTATCAACACTAGTCCCACCAGATTCCGTCCAAGCAGCTTGTCGGGCTGATTCCAACCTGCACCAGTCTCAAATATCTCGAGCCTTTTTCCCCGAAATCACTAGTTGAAAAGTACTCGTTGCAAAGATCACTCTAACTCCCCTGGTTGCGAGAAGTGGCGCACATGTAGCGCGCCACTTGTCGCAACCGGGGAGTTTTCTCTTTTTTCGTAGATCCGTTTATTCAAAACGGTTTATCTCTCAGACGTGCGTCCAAATCTCGAACCGCTTTCACCGTTGGATTCTTCGCGTCGAGATCTTCAAAACTAGATCCCATGTTGATAGGTGAAAGGATCGATATAGTTGACTAGAGGGGGGGTGAATAGGCAACTAACAATTTTTAGCTTTTCTTTACCAATTTAAACTTTGCATCAAAGTAGGTTGTCTAGATATGCAACTAGGTGAGCAACCTATATGATGCAACAACAACAAGTACACAAGCAAGCAAGGGATATAACACAAATAAGCTTGCACAAGTAAAGGCACGAGATAACCAAGAGTGGAGCCGGTGAAGACGAGGATGTGTTACCGAAGTTCCTTCCTTTTGAGGGGAAGTACGTCTCCGTTGGAGCGGTGTGGAGGCACAATGCTCCCCAAGAAGCCACTAGGGCCACTGTATTCTCCTCATGCCCTCGCACAATGCGAGATGCCGTGATTCCACTATTGGTGCCCTTGGAGGCGGCGACCGAACCTTTACAAACAAGGTTGGGGCAATCTCCACAATTTAATTGGAGGCTCCCAACGACACCACCAAGCTTCACCACAATGGACTATGGCTCCGCGGTGACCTCAACCGTCTAGGGTGCTCAAACACCCAAGAGTAACAAGATCCGCAAGGGATTAGTGGGGGGAATCAAATTTCTCTTGGTGGAAGTGTAGATCGGGGCCTTCTCAACCAATCCCGAGCAAATCAACAAGTTTGATTGGCTAGGGAGAGAGATCGGGCGAAAATGGAGCTTGGAGCAACAATGGAGTTTAGGGTTGGAAGAGGTAGTCAACTAGAGGAAGAAGACACCCCTTATATAGTGGAGAACCAAATCCAACCGTTATCCACTTAACCAGCCCGCGACCTGCGGTACTACCGCCCCAGACAAGCGGTACTACCGCAAGGCATCACGGCACTACCGCGACTGACCGCGGTACTACCGCTACTGCGGCAGGAGCTAGGATAGGCCTGAAGCGCATGGGCTGAGGGCGGTACTGCCGCTGGCGCGGTACTACTGCTCCCCCTTGCAGTACTACCGCAAGGAAGGATTGGACTAGCCTGGGAAGGGTGTGGATGAATAAAAATACATCCGTGCCAACTTCCGCTGAAAAACAATTGATGCAAAAATCCGACACGGTACTACCGCACATGGCATGCGGTACTACCGCGCAGGGAGCGGATGTAAAAAATTACATCCGCCCCTACTTCCGCTCATGTGGCTGTGCCAGACCAGGACTCACGGTACTACCGCGCGCATTGGGCAGTACTACCGCGTAGGGCGCGGACGTAAAAATTACGTCCGCCCCTACAGCCGCACGAGCAGCTGAGTCTGGTCTGAGGCCACGGTAGTACAGCTCCGTAGGAGCGGTACTACCGCGGGCGCCTACGGTACTACCGCAAGGGCGTGCGGTACTACCGCTCCGTAGAGTAGTACTACCGCATGCCCCAGAACAGCAATACTAGTAATCCTTCTCTTTGCATAGAAATGAGGAAAACGGAGGATGCTCCAAAGCGCAAGGGGAAAGGTGGTGCAGAGGAAGAAAACGTGTATGTGATGATTCCACCCGAACCTTCCCGAAGCGGACTCCCTCTTAATAGTACGGCTTTCCTACGACTCAAATCCACCGAAAAGAAACGTAGAAAAACGCGTCCTCAATAGTCTTCGAGAGGCACCAAACCGTCTTGTGCCTAGCGATGAAACGTCTGAGAAACTCAAGGCACACGATTAGTCCGCAAAAGCATTGTCATCAATCACCAAAACACCTTAGGGATAAATATGCCCTTATAATCTCCCCCTTTTTGGTGGATTGATGACAATACGGGATTTGCACAAAGGGAAATAATATAGAGCATAAGCAAACCCCTTATCTCTAAAATATAGACGGGCCCCCCCTAGATGTGTGCAATCTAGATAGGTGCTTTAGACTGCACAGCACACATACTAGGATCAACACTCCCCCTATATTTTATAGACAAGGCATATCTTGCAATAACAAGGCTAACACTAAGCAAGATAGCAAACAAGAGCATAACATAAATAGCACAATATATCATAAGCTCACTAAGATACGATAGAGTGCATATGTCTTACACCATATGAAGGATAAGTCTCACAAGCGGAAACCAAACCAAAGCAAACGAGGTTCAACTGAACAAACGCAAACGAAGCAACACGATAAGACGACTCGCAAATCCTACACTCTCTCCCCCTTTCACTACTGGAATTTTCTTATTTGCCGTCCGCCAATTCTTTGCCGTCTGCTGGCGGACGGCAAAGAAGGTCTTTGCCGTCAGCTTGCAAGAAACGGACGGCAAAGAACTGGCTGATGGCAAAGAATGTCTTTGCCATCAGCCAGTTCTTTGCCGTCAGCGGGCGGACGGCAAAGAGGGAGATGGGCCCCACCAACAAGCTGTTCAGAAAAAACCTAACGGCCCTGTCTTTGTCATCCGCCAGCGGACGGCAAAGAGCAAAAAAATGCACGACAAAGGGGGGCGGACGGCAAAGAGATAACCTAACTAACGGCTCCCCACCCGCCCCCTCCCTCTCTCTCTTTCTGTCCTCTCTCCCCGACGAGACCACCGCCAACCGCCACCACCCCCGCTACCAGCCACCCGCCGCCGCCCCGACCACCCGCCACCCCCCTTGCCCCATCGCCCCACCACCCGCCGCCGCCCCGTCGCCCCACACCCCTCCCCTGCGGCGCCCCGACGTCCACCGCGCCCCAGCCGCCCCTTCCACGCCGGCTAGCCGTGCCGCGGCCGTCGAGCCGCCCCGCCACCTCCCCTGCGTGGCCGTCCCCGCCCCGCCCCGCTGCGGCCTCCCCCTCCACCGGGCCGCCGCCGCCGCCCCCATCCGCCGCGGCCTCCCCCTCCACCGGGCCGCCGCCGCCCCCCCCCCCCGAGGAGCGCCGGCCGTCGCCGGCCCTCCCTGCCCCGTCGCCACCCTGCCTCGCCGCCGCCCCGTCGTCGCCCCCTCCACGACCCATTGCCGCCCCCCATAGTGAACCCCTGCCCCTGTTTTCTTTTCTGTTTAGTTTAGGTTATTTAGTTTAAGTTTTTTCAGTTCAGTTAGTTTACGTTATTTAGTTTAATTAGTTTAGGTTATTTAGTTTAAATATTTTAGGTTTAATTAGTTTAGGTTATTTAGTTTAGTTTTTTTGTTTAGATTTAGTTTTAGGTTTAATGAAAAAAGAAGAAGAAAAGTAGAATAAGTAGAAAGGGGGAGGAAGAAGAAGAAGAAGAAGAAGAAGAAGAAGAGGAGGAGGAGAAAGAAGAAGAAGAAGAAGAAGAAGAAGAAAGAGGAGAGGAGGAGAAGAAGAAGAAGAAGAAGAAGAAAGAGGAGAGGAGGAGAAGAAGAAGAGAAGAAGAAAAGGAAAAAAGAGACCCCGACCCGACCCCCGACACCCGATCGACACCCCGCCACCTCGGCACGACACCCCCACACCGACCCCCGACACCACACCCCGACCCCGACCCCCGACCAACCGACACCCTGACAACACACCCCAACCCCGACCCCGACCCCGACACCCTGACACCCCGGCCCGATCCCGACACGACACCCCGACCCCGACCCCCTGACACCACACCCCGACCCCGACCACCGACACCCCGACACCTGACACCCCGACCACCGACACCCTGACACCACACCCACCCTTACCCCCGACCCCAACACCCTGACACCACACCCCGACCCTGACACCCTGACACCCCGACCCCGACACGACACCCCGGCACGACACCCCGACCCCGACACCCTGACACCACACCCCGACCCAGACCCTGACACCCCGACCCCGACACGACACCCCGGCACGACACCCCGACCCCGACACCCCGACACCACACCCCGACCCCATATATATTTGTGTTGATCGGGTGTATTTTTATTATGGTCATGATTATGATACACTTAAATTATATACATATTATTATGTTCATGTCAGGTATCCAACTTTTTTATGTTGTACTAATTTCGTTTACTTTTTGTCATTGCAGGTGTTGACAGGATGGTGGGCAAGGGTCCAGAGCGCCCCGATCCTCCTGTGAGCGCTACTGGGAGGGGTGGTTCCATTATTGCACCCCTGCCCCTCCGGAGAGCGCTGGTAGACAGTATGCAGACAACTGCGGCGAGCGCTTCTTCTGCGGCTGGGAGAGGTCGGGGGAGGACGAAGAAGCCTGCTAGAGGTGGACGTGGCAGCGGGAGAGGTAGGAAGGCTGTTACGCCTTCCTCGCCGCCACCCTCAGTTGATTCACCCGACCACAAGAGTGCTCCGTCTGACGTGGACCCGTCTCGGACTCTGGTCCATGAGCCTCCGGTCGCTGATCCTTCCCCCCACCAGACTCGGGTCGCCGATCCTTCGCCCCACGTGAGTCCGGTCCCAGAGTCTTTGTCTCAGAAGACTCCGGTCACGGGGTCTTCGTCCCAGAAGACTCTGGTCATGGGGTCTTCGTCCCAGAAGACTCCAGTCACGGGGTCTTCGGCCCAGAAGACTCCGGTCACGGAGTCTTCGGCCCACGAGACTCCGGAGACTAGTGGCCCGGAGGATGGTAGCGAGGACACCTTTTTAGATGATAGCTACAGCGACGACGAGCTGGTTGAGAAGGGCAAGAAGGTCTACAAGCGTGGCTGTACAAAGCTCCCGCCCGTGCCGACGACCCCCGACCAGAGGTGGTTGTTTGCGCCTAAAGGGTTGAAGTAAGTGCATTTACTATTTTTTAACCTTTTTCCTTCATGTTCCTTCAAATTAATATCTAATGCGTTGGCCTTATCATACTGCAGGGGCTGGGTACGCCCCCTGGTTCCCGTAGGCCCAACCAGGTCCTTGGTGTGCCTTGCCGGCAGAACTTCCCTGGGTGGGTCACGTTGCCCGGTGAGGGTCAAGTTCCACAGCTAGCACTGACCTGGGAGCTGTAGTCGGTTGCCCAGGCCCCGCCGGAGGAGAGGGTCGGTGGTGTCTTGTGCGAGACGGTGGCCGACATTGTGTTCCGTCGGTTTTGGGTAATTTCTCCTTTACGGAATTAAAAATCAACACTACCTAGTGATTGTACTAATCAGTGTTGCCTTGTTTGATTGCAGACCTTCTACAGGGTTTCAGAGGGAGAGCAGGAGGCCGCGTCTATGGTTGTCGAAAACGAGTGCAAGCGCCTACTTCAGAACTTAAGGCACGAGGCTCGGGTGCAGGACGTTCGAGACTACTACGCCTCGAAGGGTATTAGGAGGGGCAAGCAGAAGTGTCGCGGCAAGTTTCTGAGTAAGGAGAAGTACATGCAGGTAATTACCTATTCTTAAGGCCTTGAACTTAGTTTTCTTGATTTGATTCGTAGGCGTAGCGCTGAAATTTCTCTTGACTCACTTAGGTGCCTCCGAGATGGCGTGTGGATAAGATGGACTGTTGGGAGGCGTTGGTGGATGCGTGGTGCTCTGACCAATGGAAAGTCGAACACCAAAAGGCCAAGGATAAGCGCGACCAAATGGAAGGTGTGCCACACCATCAAGGGAGCTCCAACCTGTTTGAGTACGGGGATAACTGGGTATGTGGTTTGCTACATGATTCATGCAATTCATTCTTCATGCTAGCATTTATCCCTTCCAAAATGACTTAATTAATATGCTTAGTTAGTCAAAAATGGCATAACTACCTTGGATAGTTCATGTATGCCATATTTAGCTCTAAAATGACATAATAACCTTAGATAGCTCTATAAAATGACTTAATATGCTATAGTTAGCTCTAAAATGACATAATAACCTTGAATAGCTCAATAATGACATAATTGGCATACTTTGGTCAAAAATGGCATAACAATCTTGGTTACCTCGAAAATGACCTAAACTTAGCTTATTTTCCTTGAAAATGACATAACTAATACTTTGGTCAAAAATGGCATAATAACTTTTCTTAGCTCCAAATGACCTATTTACATAGCAATATCATTCTCCAAAATGACCTTAACTAATATTTTGTTCCTCTCTCTCAGGCGCACCACCACAAGAAGCCTGTGCCAGGTCTGTTCGACCTCTATGGCATGGCCCATATGGCCCCGTACAAGAAGGCCAAGCCATTCACGGAGTCTGACCTAGATGATCCAGAGAACTTCACCAACAAGACCTCCCACCACAAGCTTGTGTGTTACAGAGACAAGGGGAGGACTTTAACCCGAGCCAAGATCCTTTTGATACAGAGCTGGTGATGATATCTGGTGGGGGGAGGTCCCATGGCTCTCAAGCCATTGGTGATGGACTGATACGTTGTCCTAAGACTCTCCCGCAGATCAAGAAGCGCCTGAGTAGCTCTGATCCTGAGATTACGCCTCGTGCACGGCCCGTGGAGATCGCCATGGCGGCTAGTTATACGGACTCTCTCACCTTTCCTCCATTACATTGTGTGTGCGTCTGTCGATGATTACATGATGCTAACGAGGAGTGGTGTGTTGCAGACTATTGTTGATAAAGAGAGATTGAAGACGAAGGCACTTGTGGAGGAGGCAAAAAGGGAGGCACAAAGGGAGGCGGAGGAGAAGCAGAGGAAGATGGAGGAGAAGACGGTTAAGCTGTTGGAGGAGGAGAGGAACCGGAACAACAGCACTAACCGGGCCCTATACGAGCTCATCGTGGTACGTTTCTCATGCATATTAATAAGCCCAATCATGCATGTAATGTTCGCATTACTATCTAATATGACTGACTCGTGAGAACCAAATGTGCAGACCATGTACGAGAAAAACGGTCAGGCCCCTCCGCCGATGCCCCAGATTGCTCCGGCAACCACAGTGAGTTTGATTTGAATGGTCGTTTCTTACTACTATTCACATTTCAGTTTGCGAACTGGCTAACGAGACATTATTGGAAATGATCTTTGGTCCAGCATGGCTCCCGACAAGCATCGACCACTCCTTCTGCCAATGCCGGAACCCCGACTGGTCCTTCACCTCCGTCTGGCACTGGCGCAGCCCCGAACATTCCTACACCTCCGTGATAATGGTATTTTCCTTCTTATTTAGCGTGTTTAGTCCATTTATGACATAATTTAGCCTATTTAGTCCACAAATGACATAATAAGATGAAGAAAATCAAGGAAGAGGAAGGAAAGAAGGAATAGGAAGAAAAGAAGAAGAAGAAGGAGAAGAAGAAGAAGAAGCTTCTTCTTGTCCTTCTTCTTCTTCTTCTTCTTCTAGTTTTCTTCTTCTTCTTCTCCAAAATGAAGTTAGCTCTAAGTTATATCAAAAATGGCATAATATGCTTACTTAGGTCAAAAATGGCATAATTAGCTAGGTAAGCTCAGAAATGGCATTTTTCTTCTTATTTAGCCTATTAGTCCATTTATGACATAATTTAGCCTATTTAGTCCACAAATGACATAATAAGATGAAGAAAATCAAGGAAGAGGAAGAAAAGAAGGAATAGGAAGAAAAGAAGAAGAAGAAGTTCTTCTTCTTCTTCCTCTTCTCCAAAATGAAGTTAGCTAGGTAAAAATGGCATAATTAGCTAGGTAAGCTCAAAAATGGCATTTTTCTTCTTATGTAGCCTATTTAGTCCATTTATGACATAATTTAGCCTATTTAGTCCACAAATGACATAATAAGATGAAGAAAATCCAGGAAGAGGAAGAAAAGAAGGAATAGGAAGAAAAGAAGAAGAAGGAAAAGAAGAGAAGAAGAAGAAGTTAGCTCTAAGTTTTCTTCTTCTTCTTCTTCTAGTTTTCTTCTTCTTCTCCAAAATGAAGTTAGCTCTAAGTTATATCAAAAATGGCATAATATATATGCTTAGTTCACTCAAAAATGGCACAATTAGCTAGGTTAGCTCCATTTTACCTAAGTATGCTTACTTCTTCTTCTTCTTCATTTTCTTCTTCTTCTGATTCTAGTCTTCTTCTTTTCTAACTTTCTTGTTTCCATTTTGCATATTTAATTCACTATATGGAAGCTTGCATGGATGGAGTGCTTGTTTCCCTTATCTTTTTTTCGTTTGTATCGATGAAAAACATGGAACTTGTTATATGGATGCATGAAACAATGTGTTGGATGAACATTGTGATATGTAATATGTATATATGGATGGAACTATGTTTATATATTATGTATATATGCATGTTGTCACGGATGGAGATAGATATGTATATGTATATCTTTGTGTTGGATACATCATATATGTGTATCTGTGTGTGCCTGTGAACAAAATATATATATGTATATCTGTGTGTGAATTCCTGTGAAATTAAATGGATTCAAACAAAAACAGGGGATATATAACCTCTTTGCCGTCTGCTAGCGGACGGCAAAGCTATTTGCCGTCCGCTAGTGGACGGCAAAGAGGACACGTGGCAGCTACCTGTAAAACCTGGGAACGTTGGCTGCCTATTTGGTCACTTTGCCGTCTGCCAGCGGACGGCAAAGATTCAAATCACTTTGCCGTCTGTCAGCAGACGGCATAGCTGGCCACGTGGCAGCTTTGCAGTACTGCCTAGCTGAGCTCTTTGCCGTCTGCCAGCGGACGGCAAAGTGATTTGAATCTTTGTCGTCCGCTGGCGGACGGCAAAGAGTGCCGTTAACCCCCTAACGGCTCTCATGCCACCGCACTGCCGTCCATTCTCTTTGCCGTCTGCTGGCATCGGATGGCGGATGGCACAATCCTTTGCCGTCCATTTCTGGAAAGCGGACGGCAAAGAAGGCCTTTGCTGGCACCCTTTCATCCGGACATTTTGCTGTCCGTGAACCATGCCTTTGCCGTCCGCCATGGCGGACGGCAAAGAACTTGATTCCAGTAGTGTTTGGCATCGAGACGCCAAAAAGGCAGAGAGGACACCTACACACAAGTGGTGGCTCAAGCGGAGTAATCACTCGCACGCTCCTCGTCAGACTCTGCAGCGGGGACGGTCTCCTCGATATCCTCCTTAGAATCAGTCCACTTGAAGCCTTGCTTCGCCATCCACTCAGCCTCTGGAGTGATGATCTCCTCAGAACCGCCAGAGACTTCCTCTCCAAAGACCCTCATAATCTTCTTGTCGCAGCGGCGACTCTCCTTGGAGGCAACGTGAGTCCTGTACTGCCCCTTTGCCTGCATGCAGAACAGAGTCTTCATCTTGTCCTTCAGCTTCTTGGCCCACGAGGGCTCAGAGGAGCGAGGGGCATACCCAGCAGCGCGGTCCACATCAGCATCCTCCGCCTCAGCCTCCTCCTCATCAACAGCCCTCTTAGCAGCCGTCGCCTCAGCACGAGTAGTAGTGTTGGCCCACTTGGGCTTGACATGGAGACTGATGGACTCATGACGAATCCAGTCTGGAGCAAGGAACTCATCACCGGAGAACAGCTTCTCCCAAGTCTTGGAGATCAACAGAAACAGGTACGGTCCATAGATGGGTACCTTGCAGTTGAACACCGCGAACCGAAGCTCACACCACATGATATGTGAGACATCAAGTGGTTGAGACTGATACACATGCACCTCCTCGCACAAGAGCATCATATCCACCATATAGGCATGCACCTTGTCCTTGTCACCAATGCGAGGAAAAAGAGAGTTGCGGAAGATGCGATACATGATGTCCAGAAATGGGTTCAACACCCACGTCGTCTTGCCACTTGGAAGCTCTTCTCAACATAATACTGCTGGAGCCTGTTCTTGCTGGCTGACTCAGGGTTGGTGTCGGAGTAAATGGCCACGGGTAGCCTAACCGACTGCCCCTGGCTCTTCCAAAAAATTATCAGGCCTTTGGGCCTTCAAGCACTCCAAGCATTGGACCACCTTCCCTGGCCGGCTACCTCTGAAGGCGACTCACGGAAGGCGACCCAGCCTCAGCAACCTCCCCCCCAGGCCACGGGGTGGCCGACTCCAGGAAGCCGGCCGTAAAGGATGCCGACTTCCCAGAAGCCGGCCTCGAAGAGCGCCGACTCCAAGAAGCCGGCCAAGACCGCAACCACCAAAGCTACGCCACGTAACGGTGACAAGACGGGGTGTGGCCACAGTGCGGCCCACTACCCCCGAAGCCCGAGGCAGGCATGGCCACAGGACGCCGTACGGGACGGCCATCTCCCGTCCGGCTCGGCACTGTAGCCATGCTAGCCTCGACGTCACCCACGGCAGACGCCAGTACGGCCCACGGGCGGCGGGCCCCTTCAGCCAGAGAGAGGCGCGAAGGCGGCCCGGCCTCCCCCAGTCGGCCAAGGGCGCAGCCGGCCCCCAGAAGCCGGCTACCCCCTCCCTCGAAGTATGTGCCACATTAAGGAGACAAGACGAGGTAAGGCTGCAGAGAGAGCCCTCGAGGCGGCCCACAGTAGCCACGCTTACCTCAACGAAGCCCTCGTCATCAGAAGTGAGGCTATAGTAAGCAGCCGCCGACAAGACCCTAGGCGGTGGGGCCGGCCTGTCGACCAAGAGGCCGGCAGCCGGCGGGACCCACCAGTCGGCGGGCCCCAACAGCCGGCGGAGAAGCCAGGGAGCGTAGACACTGACGGCTGGGACCAGTGCCCAGCCGGATTACAATTGTACCCCCGGGGGGTAGGCCTATATAAACCCCCCGGGGCACCCATGCAAAGGGGGGCTTCTTAGCACAGCACACACACTATAGAGAGAGAGAAGCAAGAGCTAGCCTTGTTCTTCTTCTCCCTTGAACCCCACAGCTCTAGGAGCGATTGTAGCTACTTTTCCTGATCTAGTGATCATGCGGAGACCCCGCAGAGCAGGACTAGGGGTGTTATCTCCTCGGAGAGCCCCGAACCTGGGTAAGATTCGCCGGCGTGCATGTCTTCGCCTCATCTCGTTTCCAGGCACTGGCGACGTCTTATTGGCACCCACAATGATAAGCCACCCGTTGGCATATGTCGCACCTACCACCCGACATTTGGCGCCCACCGTGGGGCCAGGTGCACCGTCATCCGGAGACCTGTTCTGGACGGGAACCCTCTTCCTCCCCCGCGAGCGCAGCCAGCCTGCTGCGCCCGATGGCGTTTGCCTCGACGCGCTGCAAGGCGTCGACGACGCCTGCGCAGCGAGCTGACTCGCCGATCTTCTCGGCGAGACTCGCATCTCGACGAGCCTGCGTCTGACGCAGGCACGGACTACCCCGAGAGCCGCCTCGTCAGCCTCCTCGACCAGCTTCACGTCTCCAGCGAGCCTCCTGCAGATGTGGAGTCGGTCGGCTCCACCGACCCGATGCTCGTCGACTCCGACACGGCATCGCTCGACGCTTACCCCTCCGACGTGGTGGTCTTCGACGATCCTCTCCCATGAGCTGACAGTGGCAGCAGCGCTGTCACCGAAGTGTTGGTCATCAGCCACGTCGCCAACTCGGGCGAGAATGCCCACGACGCCCTGCAAGCGGCGATGCACGACCTCTCCGTCCCCATCCCGGCCGACGCCGACGCCGAGACCCTGGAGGCACGCCGCCTCGCCCTCATCGCGGAAGGCCAGAAGATAGCCTCCATGAGATGCCTCACCGAGGCCCACCAGCGCGAAGTCGACCGCGCCGCCTTCGGTACGCCGCAGCCTAGCGGCCCGAGCCGAGCCAGCTTCGTCCAGAAGCGCGGCGCGGCCGTCGCCAGCATGCTGGGGGCAGATCGCCCCGTCTACGCCACCCCGCTCGAGAACCTGCAAGCCGCTCAGGCGGCCGCAGAAGAGATCAATGGGCTGGGAGCCGATGAGCTCCCCTACATGACAAGACGGATCCAGCAGCTGATCGATGCGGCTGCGGAACAGCACGAAGCCGGCGTCCGTGCTAATAGTCATCCCCCGCACCGGGAGCACGCCGCGACGTCCCGCTCGCCGACTGCGAGCGGCGCACGGCAGAAGAAAGACAAGGAGCCGGCTGCCAGCCGCAGCCGGACTCGCATCACCATCGAGCGCGACGCGGAAGGCCGCCCTCGAGCGGTGGAACGCCAAGGAGATTTGCCTCCTCCCCCGCCTCGAAGAGAAAGACGTCTCACTCCGCCGCCCATCACGCACCCGACTCTTGGCGACCGACTCGGCCGCCGAGAAGGGGTCGGCGAGAACGACGCCCGCCACCGGATCGACCGCCTTGCTCGATCCTTGGCTTTAGAAGAAGAAGACGATGTCGGCCTGCCATGCTTTGGCCCCCGCATCCGCGACGAGCCCTTCCCCAAAGGGTTCTCGCTCCCCAGAGACACGCCCAAGTACAACGGCTCAGTGAAGCCGGAAGATTGGCTCATCGACTACTCCACGGCTGTCAGCATAGCCAACGGCAATCGGCGCGTCGCCGTGAAGTACGTCCCCCTCATGCTGCAAGGCACGGCACGCACATGGCTCAACAGCCTGAAGCCCTACAGCATCAACAGTTGGCTAGACTTCACGGAAGTCTTCGTCCGCAACTTCACCAGCACCTACAAGCGGCCTCCCAAGCCTCGCCAACTCTCCCTCTGCGTCCAAGGTCCCAACGAGTCGACCCGCGACTACCTCACGCGGTGGGACGAGCTCCGCAACTCCTGCGAGGGGGTGCACGAGGTTCAGGCCATCGAGTACTTCACCGCCGGGTGCCGAGAGGGCACCCTCCTCAAGCACCGACTCCTCTGCGACGAGCCGGCTACCCTCGACGAGTTGCTGGTCATCGCGGACAAGTACGCCACAGCCGACTCCTTGATGAAGACCGAGCTTCGAGTAGACGCCTCGGGGAAGGTGATTGCTCCGGCTCCCAAGACGCCGGCTGGCGACCCCAATCGGCGCCCCTACCAAAATGATCACAAGCGCAAGGCCCCCATGCCGACTTCCACCAGTCGGCAGGTGGCCACAGTTGAAGATGAGCAGCCCGAAGAACGGCCCGCTCCCAAGAAGAAGGGCGGCAGGCCGGCTTGGCAGCCGGCCTTCTCTTACGAGCAGGCTCTTGACGCCCCCTGCAAGTTCCACAGCGGCGCGAACCCGTCTAACCACATGACCCGAAAATGCCACTGGCTCACGTGAATCTCCAAGGGCGAAGGGTTGTTGCCGCCTCCGCCTCCCGGCCCGCCGCCTCCAGCCCCCCAGCAGCCGGCGGCTCGGCCGGCAGTCGAAGCCATCCAAGACGAATTCCCTGAAGAGCACGCCGCCTACGTCGTCTTCACCAGTCAAGACGACGACAAGCGTAGTCGGCGCCGACAGCATCAAGAAGTTAATGCGGTCGCCTCTAGCGCCCCCGAGTTCATGCACTGGTCAGAGAAGCCAATCAACTGGAGCCAGGCCGACCACCCAGAGGTGATGCCCTCTCCTGGCTCCTATGCAATGGTCTTGGATGTCACCCTCGCAAGGGAGAGGCGAGCTCCCGATTCTCCCGCGTCCTGATAGATGGCGGAAGCAGTATCAACATACTGTACCGCGTTACCATGGAGAAGCTGAACATCAAGGCGAAGCAGCTTATGCCGAGCCGGACCGTGTTCCATGGTATCGTCCCCGGCTTGTCTTGCTCCCCAATCGGCAAGATTAAAATGGATGTTCTCTTCGGAGATAAAGATCATTTTCGCCAGGAAGCGATCTGGTTCGAGGTAGTGGATTTGGAGAGCCCCTATCATGCTCTGCTTGGCCGACCTGCTCTGGCCAAGTTCATGGCTGTGCCCCACTACGCCTACCTGAAGATGAAGATGCCGAGCTCGAAGGGGATCATCACGGTAGCCGGCGATTACAAGAAGTCCATCGAGTGTGCCATGGCCAGTAGCCGGCTGGCCGAGTCCCTCGTGGTGGCAGAAGAGAATAAGATGCTGGAGCGGGTTGTGGCCATGGCCGACAAGCAGCCGGCCCTGTCCCCCAACCCCAAAGATTGTGATGCGCAGGGCTCCTTCCAGCCTGCCAAAGAGACGAAGAAGATACCTCTGGACCCGGAGAACCCGGAGAGGTTCGCTGTCATTGGGGCGAACTTGGACAGTAAATAGGAAGGCGAGCTCATCGACTTCCTCCGTGAGAATCGAGACATTTTTGCATGGTCCCCAAAGGACATGCCGGGTGTCCCGAAGGATTTCGCCGAGCACAAATTACATGTCCGCGCCGACGCGAAGCCGGTCAAGCAACCCCTCCGCCGACTGTCAGAAGAGAAGCGAAGAATCATGGGACAAGAGATAGCCCGGCTCCTTGCCGCTGGCTTTATCATGGAAGTGTTCTTTCCAGAGTGGCTTGCAAACCCAGTTCTGGTTCTGAAGAAGAATAACAAGTGGCGTATGTGTATAGACTACACCAGCCTGAACAAGGCCTGCCCAAAGGATCCGTTTGCTCTGCCACGGATTGACCAAGTGATAGACTCCACAGCCGGATGCGAGCTGTTGAGTTTTTTGGATGCCTATTCAGGGTACCATCAGATCAAGTTGGACCCAGCAGACCGCCTGAAGACTGCCTTCATCACACCATTTGGAGCTTTCTGCTACCTGACTATGATGTTCGGCTTGAGGAACGCCAGCGCCACTTTTCAGCGTTGCATGCAGAAATGCCTCTTGAAACAACTCGGCAGAAATGCCCATGTCTATGTAGACGACATTGTGGTGAAGACAGAGAAGCGCGGTACCCTGCTGGAAGATCTCAAAGAAACATTCGCCAACTTGCGCCGATTCCAAATCAAGCTCAACCCCGAGAAGTGCGTGTTCGGAGTACCAGCCGGCCAGCTGCTAGGCTTCCTGGTCTGCGAACGCGGCATCGAGTGCAACCCCGTCAAGATCAAGGCCATCGAGAGGATGGAGATTCCCACCAAACTGCGAGATGTGCAGAAGTTCACCGGCTGCTTGGCCTCCCTGAATCGTTTTATCAGCCGACTAGGAGAGAAGGCTCTCCCCCTGTACCGACTCATGAAGAAGTCCACTCACTTCGAGTGGAATGACCAAGCCGACCAAGCCTTCCATGAGTTGAAGAAAATGCTAACCACTCCGCCTGTCCTGGCAGCGCCGACTGAAAAGGAGCCCATGCTCCTCTACATCGCTACGACTAGCCGAGTAGTCAGTACTGTTGTTGTGGTCCAGCGCCTGGAAGAAGGCCGAGCCCAGCTAGTCCAGAGGCCGGTGTACTACCTAAGCGAAGTGCTATCCAGCTCAAAGCAGAACTACCCGCACTACCAGAAGATGTGCTATGGGGTATACTTCGCCGCCAAGAAACTGAAGCCCTACTTTCAAGAACACCCCATCACGGTTGTGTGCACCGCCCCGCTCGCCGAGATCATAGGCAGCCGGGATGCATCCGGCCGGGTGGCTAAATGGGCTATTGCACTAGCGCCCTACACGATCTTCTACCAACCCCGCACCGCTATCAAGTCCCAAGCGTTGGCCGACTTCCTCGTCGACTGGGCCGAGACCCAGTACCTACCGCCAGCTCCCGACTCTACCCATTGGCGGATGCACTTTGACGGGTCCAAGATGCGCACCAGCTTGGGAGCCGGCATCGTCCTCACCTCTCCCAAAGGCGACAAGCTCAAGTACACACTGCAGATCCACTTCGCCGCCTCCAACAACGTGGCCGAGTACGAGGCGCTCGTACATGGGCTCCGGCTAGCCAAAGAGCTCGGCATACGCCGGATCCTGTGTTACGGCGACTCAGACTTGGTGGTCCAGCAGTCGTCTGGCGAGCTATCGATTCCTCGTCCAGTAGATCAGCGGATACTTCAAAGGGTGCGAGTTCCTTCACGTGCCAAGGGCCGACAACGACCAAGCAGATGCCCTAGCACGGATCGGCTCCACCCGACAAGCCATACCGACTGGCGTCTCCCTCCAGCGCCTGCTCAAGCCGTCCATCAAGCCGTCTCCAGAGTCGGACTCTATCTTCGTACCGCCTGCGCCAAATGCAGCCGGATCCGACTGGAGGAACCCCGCAGGCGGCACGGGGACTTCGACAACTGGCCCGGGGACTGCCGTAGTCGCACCCGGCCCGGGGACTTCAGAACCTGGCCCGGGGACTGCAACGGCACAAGAAGCGGTGGCCGACTCCAATTCCCGAGTCATGGTGGCTACACTAACAGAAGAAGAAGTCACAGCTCCATCATGGGCCCAGCCCATCCTCAAGTTCCTAGTCAGCAGAGAGCTGCCGGCTGATGAGATCTCAGCAAGACTAGTGCAACGACGAGCCGCAGCATATGCAATAATCAACAGAGAGCTTGTGAAGCGCAGCGTCACTGGAGTCTTCCAGCGTTGTGTCGAGTCAGAAAAAGGAGTGGCAATCCTCAAGGATATCCACCAAGGCGAATGCGGCCACCACGCAGCCTCAAGGTCACTGGTGGCAAAGGCTTTCCGCCATGGTTTCTTTTGGCCGACTGCCTTGGAAGATGCTAAAGAGATAGTCAAGAGCTGCAGAGGATGCCAAGTTTTTAGTTCCAAGCAACACCTGCCGGCTTCTGCACTCAAGACCATTCCCCTCACCTGGCCTTTTGCCGTCTGGGGACTGGACATGGTGGGCCCTTTCAAGACAGCCCGCGGCGGCTTGACGCATCTACTTGTCGCTATGGACAAGTTCACAAAGTGGATCGAAGCAAAGCCGATCAAGAAGCTGAACGGGCCGACTGCCGTGACATTCATCACTGACATCACTACTCGGTACGGCGTGCCGCACAGCATCATCACCGACAACGGCACGAACTTCGCCAAAGGAGCACTGGCACGTTTCTGCGCGACGCAGGGCATCCGACTGGACTTAGCATCCGTTGCCCACCCGCAGTCAAACGGCCAGGTCGAGCGAGCAAATGGACTCATCCTCTCCGGCATCAAGCCCCGACTGGTTGTACCACTGGAGCGATCGGCCGGATGCTGGCTCGATGAGCTGCCGGCTGTCCTCTGGAGTCTGCGCACTACACCCAGCAAGTCAACCGGCTTTACTCCATTCTTCCTTGTGTATGGTGCCGAGGCTGTCATCCCAACACACATCGAGTTCGACTCGCCTCGGATCACCATGTACACGGAGGAGGAGGCCAAGGAAGCAAGAGAAGACGGCGTCGACCTACTGGAAGAAGGCCGGCCGTTAGCACTCAGCCGGTCCGCCATCTACCAGCAAGGGTTGCACCGCTACCACAACCATAAGGTCAAGCCAAGATCCTTCCAAGAGGGCGACCTTGTGCTCCGGCTGATCCAGCGAACAGCCGGCCAGCACAAGCTCTCGGCCCCTTGGGAAGGCCCCTTCGTCATCAGCAAGGCACCAGGCAACGACTCCTACTACCTGATCGACGCACAAAAACCAAGAGCACGCAAGAGAGACGACTCCGGCAAGGAGTCGGAGCGACCATGGAACGCAAACCTCCTGAGAAGATTTTACAGTTGAAAGCAGTATGTATCATGCTACCCTTTTTGTATTAAGTACGAACCAACAGGCCCCCCGAACAGTACTCGGGGACTGCCTTTGTTTATCCATGAATGACGAGTGTCATACCCATGAATGTATTATTACATTTGATTTCTTGTTGGGCACCTGGTTCGACTAGTCGGCCCGGGGACTGGCCGCCTTAAGCTATATTAAAAGTTCTACCTGAAGTCAAACAAGTAGTGTGCCGGCTCCCGAGTCCTCTCTTGTTGAAAGTCGCAGCTCGAAGAACCGACTGTCCGGCTAGCAAGAGGCAAGGCAGAAAGGATGCCCACACGAAAAACGGCTAAGGACCAATGAACTTATATAGCAAAAAGACGGCCTCCAACCACGCTTGCCGGCTGTCAAAACAGCCGGCTGGCCGGCTTCCTAAACACTTAGCTCTAGTCCAGCAAAGCTAGAGTACTTGCCCCCCCCCAATTGGCCAAGCACTCCTCCAGCTACAGATTGTAGAGCAACTGTTTGACTGGGGAGGCGGCAACCAAGGAAGGGCGGCAAAGGAAACTGCAGAAGGATGAAAAGCAAAGTACGAGGAAAAGCCAAATGCATGCATAAGTTATATATACATACAAAGCCCCCAACAGGCTGGCTACGGACATAAGTTCGAATACACCCCCAGTGGGTGGAATTGTGCAGACTTAACAGAATATTGTTCCAAAAGTGACAAGACAGGAAAACAAAAGATGGCAGACTAGACTAGGGCGCGGTGCGGAAGCCAGGCTGGTCGGTGGAGACGGCGTCGCCGGCAGAAGGAGTGGCCGCCTAGCGGGTCTCGGCTTGGTCACCACCAGTGGCAGGCGATGCACTCGCGCGCGACGTGGTGCTGGAGGCGCGGTCAGGCTGAGGCTGGTCGGCTGCTCCACCAGCCGGCTCGGCGTCTTCACCCTCCTCCTCCTCCTCTTCGCCCTCGTCGCTGGAGTCGATCTCCTCCGCCGAGTCTTCACCGTCTGCCGGGTTCAGCCCGAACCACTCCTCCGGCTGGGCGACACCGTTGTCATCTACCTCAGGGGCGAAGACGCTGGTGTCGGTGTAGTCGGCGATCGCCGAAGCCCGCTGGATGATAGCCGGCCGCGCCGGCTCCAGCTCCGTGTCGGCTTGCTGCCGCCAGGTAGCCAGCTGATCCAGGCTCAGGCCGGGATACCAGGCCTTCACGAACTCCAGCGCCCGCCTGGCGCCGGACCGAGCCGCCGAGGCCTTCCAGGCTTCGAAGCGGCCGACTGCCACCTCCAGCCAGTCGGCGGTCCGACTGGGGGTGCGAGGAACCACTTGGCCGGGCCAGAGGGCGGCCAATACTTGCGCCCCGGCACGCTGAAGACGGCGGAGCAGTCGGTGAGCCGGCTGGAGACGGGCCTGGATCGCCAAGAGCTGCTCCTCCAGTGAACGGCCGGCGGTTGGCGAAATCTCGAAGCCAGCCTGCCTTCGCGCTTGGCGGCGGTCCTTGATGATCTGGTTGGCGGCGGTAGAGTAGCCAGGGAAGTACTCTGGGCAAGAAAGAAAGAGAAAGAAGAGAAAACACCAAGTCAGAAAACGAGCCAAAAGCGGCAGATGGCTAGAAAGGACGAAGAAGTAGGCGGCTTACCGTCAACCAGATCCTCGATCTGACCATAGCCAGTGATCAGAGTTTGCCTTGATTCAGCCCAGCCAGCCGCCTCCGTCTCGTACTCGGCCTGGAGGGCGGCTTCGTGGTCCTGCACCGCCTTCAGAGCCGCCTTGTGGCCCTCCTCCTGGTCGGCCAACTTCTTGGCCAGGCGGTCGCGTTCCTGCACCAAGGCGGCGAGTTCGGCATCCTTGGCACGAAGGGCAGTCTGAGACTCTCCCAGCTGTGCCCTCAGACCGGCGTTGGCCGCTGCAGAGATGGCAGAAAAAGAAAGAACAGTAAGAGGAAGTCGTCAAGGAAGATCCGACCCGACTGCTCAGCAGTCGGCCCGAATCTCGGGGACTACACCCAGTGGGTGCGCTGACGCGCCCCCACGTGAGATAAAGAACAAAGCACGTACCCCGGCTCTCAGTAAGGTCGGCGGTCTTCTGGGTCAGCTCCCGAGCCTGGGAGTTGAAGGCGGCTGCACGAAGATTGTGGTAGTCCTGCAAGATAGACAGAAGATCGAAGTAAGAACAAGAATAGCAAAGCCAAATCCACTAAGAAGTTCCAAGCCGCCTGCTCAGCAGCCGACTCGGAACTCGGGGACTACACCCAGTGGGTGCGCTGACGCGCCCCCACGGAAGAAATCAAGATCAAGAAGGAGCAAGATAAGAAGACTAACCCGGATGGCCGCCCGCGTCGCAAGGAACTCGTCGGTATACTGCCTCAGCGCCGTAGCCTGGGCCTGGAGCCGGGTCCGGACGTCCTGCGCGGCCACGTTCATCACGGCCGTCCCTCCGCCCGGCGTCCACCCCGAGGTAGCGCTGGCCACCTCCACATCCTGGGCCGACGAGCTGGAGCCCGCGGCCGGTTGCGGCTCCGACGCGGCCTTCTGTGGCTCTGACGCAGCCTTCCCCGCGCGCCAGCTCGGCGGCATCCGGACCGCCAGCTGAGTCCTCGCGGCCGGCTCGCCCCCCGCCGACTGCGCAGGCGGCAGATTAGGCCGGCCGCCTTGAGCCGCCCCAGTCGGCGGGGTCGGCACCGGCGCCCTCTCCAGGATGACGACGTCGTCGTCCCTCTCCAGCCCTGGCTGGTCGCCGCCGGCTCCTTCTGGCGAGGGCTCCAGGGCCCCAGGCGCTGCGACGCGCAGTTGGGTGACCAACAAGGCCCCCTCCGCTGTCGCCGCAGCTGCAGCCTCCGCTTGGGCCTTGGCTGCGGCGTCGGCGCGCGCCTTCGCCGCCTCCTCGTCCTGCGCCGCCTGGGCGGCGGCCGCCTTCCGTGCCTCCGCCTCCCGCTCCTCCCGTGCCTCCCGCGCGTTCCGTTCTGTCGCCTCCTGAAGGTCGGCACGGGGGTCCACGCGGCGAGTGGTGCTCCCAGACCCCCTCGGCGACTCGACGACAGAGGCGGCAGCCGCCCGCTCAAGCGACAATGGAGCTCTGGTTGTTGGAGAAAAAGACAAGGATTCAGGAACCACCAGAGAAAAGAAAGAAAAAGAGTATACAAAAGAGTTCGAACTTACGCCGACACCGTCTGTGGTTGCTTCACCGTCTTGCGGAAGCGAGCCGCCTTCGCGGCCGCCTCCTCCCGCCTGGTCGCCGCCGCCCCGCCCCTGGGCTTCTTCCTCCGACTGCCGAACAAACCCTGGGCGGCGCGACGCTTTTGCCCGCCGCCCCGAGCAGGCGGTGCAGCGGAGGAACCCACGCCGCGTTCAGATGCCGGCCGGCGGCGCTGGACGACTTCGGACTCATCGTCGTCCGGCCAGTCGTCGAAGGTGACTCCATGCCCGGAGCCGCCTGCTTCGCCGCCGGCTTGGCCACCACCCGGCTCGGTGTTGTCGTCCATAGCGGCCGCCCCCAAGTCGGGGTCCTCCAGGTCGTGCTGCGTCCGGTCGGGGACGAATCGGCGCTCCACATCCGACCCGCTGGCAGGCCGAAGAAGAGGACTCTGTCGAAGACAAGCCGACTAGTCAGAGTCGGCCAAAGGAACTCGGCGACAAAGCTAAGAGAAAAAGAAGAGACAAGGAGAACATACCGTGGGCGGTGGATTGGCTCGGATATATGGCTCCTTGCCGAACTGCCACTCTTCGGAGAGTTTGCAGTTCGCGAGGTAGTTCACCATATATGCAACCTCCTCGTGCGGCATGTCCTTGGTGCACATCCGGCTCGGATCGAGCTGGCCGCTCATCTGACATATCAGATGAGGGCGGCTCTGGAACGGAAGTACCCGGCGCATGACGAAGGCGGCCAGCAGGTCGGGCCCCGTCAAGCCCTCCGACTGGGTCATCGCTCGCACTCGGGCGACGGCTGCGGATCCAGCCGGCGTCAGAGTCACGGCCCGGTAGGACCACTGGGGCCGCCTGCCCTCCGGTGGGCCGGCTACGTAAGCCGGCAGGTTGACGTAGTCGCCCTGCGGGGCGATGCTCCTGACGTAGAAATACGACTTTTGCCATAGCTTCACCGACTGGATCAGCGTGATGATGGGGAAGGGGTTGTCGGCAGCCACCCTCCGCCCCGTGATAAAGGCGCTAGTCTGAGCCGGCACACCCCGCGAGCGCGTGCCCAGCTTGGACTGGAAGAACTCCCCCCAGAGCTCGAGGGTGGGGAGGACGCCGAGGTAGCCTTCGCACAGGGTGACGAAGGCAGACAGCAGCACCACCGCGTTCGGGGTAAGGTGGTGCGGCTGGAGCTGGTAGAACTTGAGCCAAGAGCGGAAGAAGGCGCTCACGGGCAGGCTGATTCCGCGCAAGAAATGCGAGTGGAAGACCACCCGCTCGCCCTCCCGCGGCTCCGGCGTAAGCTCCTTCGCCGGCGTGAGACGGACCTCCACCTTGGCCGCGCTGGGCAGCCGCCGCGTCTTGCGGAGGAATTCGACGTGATCTTCGTGGACGTTGGAGCCGTCCCAATCCCCGCCATATTGCTCCGTGGCGGGAGGCATGGTGAAAACGAGTGCGGCGGCGGAGGAACGAGTAGTGGAAGAGCGCAGCGGCGAGGCGTTGTTGCAAGAAACGGCAAGAGAAAGAAGATGGTGGAAGGGGGAGGAGCGTGCGAGAGCCTGCCGCTCTCCCTCTCCCCCTACTTATAGCCTCGCGAGGTGATGCCGGGGAGGCCGGACGTGGGGTGGGACGTGGGATTACTGCACCCACTCCCCCCACGCCTCGCGATTATTACGCCCTAAAGGCGTGCCGAAACTGCCGCAAGGAGACGTGCGGGCGGTTTCGGGCTGCAGAGAATCCGCGCCTGGGCCCAGGCATGGACGTGGCGGGCCCCCGCCCTGCCGCGATGTCCCGTCGCGCGCGTGGGCTGGCAGGCTTTTTGGCCGAGAGAGGCCACGTGGTTCGCACACGGCAAGTGGCCGGTCCGCGGCCCGGTGCACGCACTGGCGAGCTCCCGTCCTCTGACTCCGGAATTTTTGACCAAGGCGGCGCGTCTAACCAAAGCCGACTCCCATCTGCCGACTTGTCAAGATAGGAAGCTGATTGAGCTTCTCAACTCCTACCCAACCTCGAAGCCCAATCAGCTTCGGGGACTACTGTCGGAGTAAATGGCCACGGGTAGCCTAACCGACTGCCCCTGGCTCTTCCAAAAAATTATCAGGCCTTTGGGCCTTCAAGCACTCCAAGCATTGGACCACCTTCCCTGGCCGGCTACCTCTGAAGCCGACTCACGGAAGGCGACCCAGCCTCAGCAACCTCCCCCCCCCCTAGGATAACCACGGGGTGGCCGACTCCAGGAAGCCGGCCGTAAAGGATGCCGACTTCCCAGAAGCCGGCCTCGAAGAGCGCCGACTCCAAGAAGCCGGCCAAGACCGCAACCACCAAAGCTACACCACGTAACGGTGACAAGACGGGGTGTGGCCACAGTGCGGCCCACTACCCCCGAAGCCCGAGGCAGGCATGGCCACAGGACGCCGTACGGGACAGCCATCTCCCATCCGGCTCGGCACTGTAGCCATGCTAGCCTCGACGTCACCCACGGCAGACGCCAGTACGGCCCACGGGCGGTGGGCCCCTTCAGCCAGAGAGAGGCGCGAAGGCGGCCCGGCCTCCCCCAGTCGGCCAAGGGCGCAGCCGGCCCCCAGAAGCCGGCTACCCCCTCCCTCGAAGTATGTGCCACATTAAGGAGACAAGTCGAGGTAAGGCTACAGAGAGAGCCCTCGAGGTGGCCCACTGTAGCCACGCTTACCTCAACGAAGCCCTCGTCATCAGGAGTGAGGCTACAGTAAGCAGCCGCCGACAAGACCCTAGGCGGTGGGGCCGGCCTGTCGACCAAGAGGCCGGCAGCCGGCGGGACCCACCAGTCGGCGGGCCCCAACAGCCGGCGGAGAAGCCGGCGAGCGTAGACACTGACGGCTGGGACCAGTGCCCAGCCGGATTACAATTGTACCCCCGGGGGGTAGGCCTATATAAACCCCCCGGGGCACCCATGCAAAGGGGGGCTTCTTAGCACAGCACACACACCATAGAGAGAGAAGCAAGAGCTAGCCTTGTTCTTCTTCTCCCTTGAACCCCACAGCTCTAGGAGCGATTGTAGCTACTTTTCCTGATCTAGTGATCATGCGGAGACCCCGCAGAGCAGGACTAGGGGTGTTATCTCCTCGGAGAGCCCCGAACCTGGGTAAGATTCGCCGGCGTGCATGTCTTCGCCTCATCCCGTTTCCAGGCACCGACGACGTCTTATTGGCACCCACAATGATAAGCCACCCGTTGGCATATGTCGCACCTACCACCCGACAGTTGGCATGAGGGCGAACACCAACGGGAGTGGTGAGCCCCTCATCAGGTATGTGGAGCAAATCCATGAAGTCCTTCCAGGTAGCAGTCAACTGACGTCCATTGGTCATCCAGGTCATCCTTCGATCCTCCCCAGAGTGAAAGTGAACTGAGGCAAAGAACTGGCAAATAATCGCAGGGTCATAGTCCAGGTGGAAAGAGATCACATGTTCAATGCCAAACTGCTCCACCAGGTCCAGAGGCTCACCAAAGTAAGCACGGTGCTTGTCCTACCTCATGTGATTCATGTCAATCCACTTGACATCCACATAGGTGTTTTGCTTGGCCTTGATCACATCCAGATAAATGAGAGTCTGCTTCTTGGTCCAAAACAAGTCATTCCCTCTGAAGATAGCACGGGCATTCACATACGAGTTGATCTGCCTTCGAGGGATAAACTCAGAAAGGGGTATCTCGTCCATGCCCTTTGCGGGTTCCTTATACTTGCCAGCGGAGGACTTGACATTGCGCTTGGGGGCATTGGAGCCCTCTGGAGCTTCATCTTGATTGCGCAGACGCTTGGAGCTAGTGTCACGACTGGGATTGGAATGGCGAGCAGGAGCACCGGAGCCACCACCTAAGACACAAAGTACAAAACACACACGAAAAGCGAGAAGAATCAATGCAAAGACCTCAGCAAAGCAAGGGAAACATGTAGAAAGCATACTTGGTAATTGCCAAGAAGAAGATTGGACAACAATGGTAGTACTGCCAGTTCGCGCGGTACTAAAATTTTAGTACCGCTCCTAGTCACGGTAGTACCGCGTGAAGGCACGGTAGTACCGCGGCTCGGAGCGGTAGTAGGACTTTAGTACCATGGCTCGTGCGGTAGTACCGCACCTAAGGGGCGGTAGTACCGCACCAGAGATGCGGTAGTACCGCACGGCGTCAGATCCGAACCATTTGAATCTGAGAACAACCGCGAAAACGAGGCGGTACTACGGTTGATCAAATCTACCACGGGGCAACAAATCAAGTACAATATCTACGCAACACTACTCTCCTAAACCCTACTCTTGCATAGATTTGGCCTAAAATCTCAAGAACACATGCATCTCCCCAAAAACCTAGAGGCAAAAGAACAAACAAGAGAGAGAGGGATTTGGGGAGAAACCTTGTTCCATGGCAAGAGGAAGTGGTGGGGAACGATCCCACTGATCGGAATCTGAGGAGAGCGGCCGGAGGCGGAGATCCGGCGAGGGTCTCCGGCGCCGTTCTTGAGCAGGAGAGAGAGGCGGCGGGGAGAGAGACAGACGAATGGGTATGGGGGAGTTGGAACTCCCTCGCCTGGGTCTTAACCCCCACGCGCCCTCGGCAGCGCGGTAGTACCGCGCCTCATCGCGGTAGTACCGCTCGGGTGGAAGTGCCGCTCCGAAGCGGTAGTACCGCTCCCCCAGGCGGCAGTAAAAATTACTGCCGCGCTGGGTGCGGAAGTACCGTGCGCTCCACCTGCGGTAGTACCGTGGCAAGCCGCGGTAGTACCGTGAGCTCAAGAAGATGCAAGTTTCAAACAAAAATAAAGGGTCTTCGCAAGGAAACTTCAAGCGAACGAGACACCACACGAACACACTCAGCACTAAGAAAGAAAGGCAAGAGACAACAAGGACCAACCACGAGACACAACCTCTCCAAGGAGAGGGCGGTGGCCGGGAGCCACCTATGTTTGAGTCAATTGGTATGGCACCGCGAAGAATTATCCTTGAGCCCATGACCAAAACTCGTCTTTGAAGCACAAGTACCATAAAAAATGGCTAATGTGAAAGAGTTGATCAATTTATGCATAATGGGGGGAGGGAGAGTTCATTGAGAGAACAACACTCCCCCTATGTCCATGCCTACACCTAAACAAGATAACAAGTTGAGTATGGTGGGGTGTGCAAGGGTTCAAGCAACATTGCTCGAATCAATGATATTTAGCTCATGCCTTAACTCGCGAAATCTTGCTTCATCCAAAGGCTTCGTGAAAATATCAGCAAGGTTATCATGAGTGTTGACATAGTTGAGCTCGATCTCCCCTCGCCTGATGTGATCCCGGATGAAGTGATACCGAATCTCAATATGCTTCGTCTTGAAGTGTTGCACCGGGTTGAGAGAAATCTTGATGGCACTTTCATTGTCACACCAAAGAGGCACTTTGTCACAAGTGACACCGTAATCCTTTAAAGTTTGCCTCATCCAAAGAAGTTGTGCACAACAACTTCCGGCAGCCACATACTCCGCTTCGGTGGACGAGAGAGACACACAACTTTGCTTCTTGGAAGACCAACTCACCAAAGAGCAACCAAGAAATTGGCACCCTCCAGAAGTGGACTTCCTATCCACTTTGTCTCCCGCCCTATCGGAGTCTGAATACCCTACAAGCTTGAAGTTTGCTCCTCTTGGGTACCATAAGCCAAAGTTTGGGGTATGAGCCAAATATCGAAAGATTCGCTTGACTGCCACAAAGTGGATTTCCTTAGGTGCGGCTTGAAACCATGCACAAATTCCCACACTCAACATGATATCCGGTCTAGATGCACAAAGGTAAAGCAAGGATCCAATCATGGAACGATATACCTTTTGATCCACCGCTTTACCATTGGGATCAATGTCAAGTTGGCACTTGGTAGGCATTGGAGTGGAAGCCGGCTTGACATCACTTAGCTTGAATCTCTTGAGCATGTCTTGAGTGTATTTGGCTTGGTTGATGAAGGTTCCTTCTCTTCTTTGCTTCACATCGAACCCGAGAAAGAACTTCAACTCTCCTATGGAAGACATCTTGAACTTTGAGGTCATGAGAGCGGCAAATTCCTCATTGAAAGCTTTGTTAGGGGAACCAAAGATAATATCATCAACATATAGTTGGCACACAAACAACTCCCCTTTGACCTTCTTAGTAAAAAGAGTGGGGTCGATTAGCCCAACTTCAAATCCACGGTCTTGTAACAACTCGGTAAGGTGGTCATACCACGCACGTGGGGCTTGTTTAAGGCCATAGAGTGCCTTATCGAGTTGATACACATGATCGGGAAAGTAGGGATCCTCGAACCCGGGGGGTTGCTTGACATATACCAACTCATTAATAGGACCATTAAGGAAAGCACTTTTCACATCCATTTGTTGCAACTTAAAGTTGTGATGAGAAGCATAAGCAATCAACAAACGAATGGATTCAAGGCGAGCAACGGGAGCAAAGGTTTCACCGTAGTCGATACCCTCGACTTGGGAGTAGCCTTGTGCCACCAACCTTGCCTTGTTGCGAACAATGGTCCCATGAGCATCTTGCTTGTTCTTGAATATCCACTTGGTTCCAATGACATTGTGGTTCCCCGTTGGCCTTGGCACCAATCTCCACACCTTGTTGTACTCAAAGTTGTTGAGTTCTTCATGCATGGCATTAAGCCAATCCGGATCTTCGAGTGCCTCATATATCTTTTGGGGTTCAACACAAGAGACAAACGCGTGATGTTCACAATAGTTTGCCAATTGTCTATGAGTGCTTACCCCCTTTTGAATGCTCCCAAGCACATTCTTCATGAGATGACCCTTGGTGGAGAGGTTGGATGCAATCTTGGCGGCACGACACTCCAATTCCTCCTCGGGGGTGAGTCGAGGAGCGGTCACTTGATCATCTTGAGCGCCGTCTTGAGCTTGATCTTGATCTCGAGGAGGCTCTTGATCTTGAACTTGCTCGGAGGAGAGAACTTGACCTTGGGCATCACTTGATGTTACAACACCATCTTGAGATTGATCTTGCCCTTGGACTTGTTCTTGAGGTTGAGGGCCTTCATTTTGTTCTTCGGAAGCGTGTGGGCCTTGGGTCGGTGATGGCTCCACTTGAGTGGAGCATTTTCCTTCTCCTTCGGCCACAAGGGGTTCCTCAATGGGTAGGATAAAACCAACTCCCATTCTTCTTATGGCTTGGGGAGGAATTTCATCACCTACATCACAAGTGCCACTTTGCTCCACTTGGGAGCCGTTATTCTCATCAAACTCCACGTTACACGTCTCCTCAATAAGTCCCGTGGATTTATTAAGGACATGGTAAGCATGAGAGTTTGTAGCATAACCAACAAATATGCCCTCATAAGCTCTAGCCTCAAATTTAGACAACCGAACACCTTTCTTGAGAATGAAACACTTACACCTGAACACCCGGAAATACTTGAGGTGGGGCTTGTTATCAGTGAGAATCTCATATGAAGTCTTGTTCAAGCCTTTGCGGAGATAGAGCCGATTGGATGCATTACATGCGGTGTTGATGGCTTCCGCCCAAAAGTTGTAAGGAGACTTGAACTCCGCCATCATGGTCCTTGCCGCATCCATCAACGTCTGGTTCTTCCTCTCCGCTACACCATTTTGTTGAGGCGTGTATGGTGTGGAATATTGATGCTTGATCCCCTCATCACTAAGAAACTCATCCAAGGTGTAGTTCTTGAACTCGGTGCCGTTGTCGCTTCTTATTGTCAAGATCTTTGCATTGTGTTGACGTTGGGCTTCATTTGCAAAGTCAATGACGGTTTGTTGGGTCTCTCTCTTCCTCTTGAAGAAATATACCCAAGTGTATCTTGAATAGTCATCCACAATCACCAAGCAATACTTTCTACCCCCAAGACTATCAAAGGATGGAGGCCCAAAGAGATCCAAATGAAGGAGCTCCAAAGGCCTCTTCGAGTAAATGATAGTCGTGGGAGGGTGAGCCGTCTCATGTAGCTTTCCTTCGATACAAGCACTGCAAGCACGATCTTTAGCAAAACTAACATTTGTTAGTCCACGGACATGGTCCCCCTTGAGAATACTTTGCAAAGATCTCATATTGACATGGGCTAAACGGCGATGCCAAAGCCATCCCACATCAACTTTAGCCATTAGGCATGTCGCGGTCTTAGTGGGTCGCTTCGAAAAGTTAATCACATAGAGACCGTTCTCGACATGCCCAACGAAGGCTACTTTAAGAGTCTTGCTCCACAAGAGGGCCACGGTATCAACATCAAAGAAGGTGGCAAAGCCCATGAGTGCAAGTTGACGAATGGAAAGTAAATTGTATGCAAGGGACTCAACAAGCATGACCTTCTTGATCGTGAGATCATGAGAAATGACAACCTTGCCAAGCCCCAATACCTTAGAGGACGAGGTATCACCCCACTCGACATTGGTGGGCATAGATGGAATCTTGTGAACGTCCACCACCAAATCCTTGCTTCCGGTCATATGATTAGTGGCTCCACTATCGAGCAACCATGATCCCCCACCGGAAGCAAACACCTACAAGAGATCAATGCTTGGTTTTACGTACCCATTTTGTAATGGGTCCTTCGATGTTAGTGACAAGGGTCTTAGGAACCCAAATAGACCATTCAATGTACTCATAAGGAGAACCAACAAATTTGGCATAAACATGTCCATCACTAGCACGACACAACACATAAGAAGGGTTAAAGTCGCCGGCTTTGTTGAGAAGGGAAGTGTTGCCCTTTTTGGCATCACCACCCTTCACGGTGTTCTTCTTCTTCTCCTTAGTAGCACCCTCTCCCTCCTTCACAAAGGTTTTCTTGAGAGGGGGAGGTCGTTTGGCCTTGTCATTCTTCTTATTGTTCTTGGACTTGGGCGCGTACCCAATCCCTTCCTTGGCCACAACTTCCTTTTGATTGCTCAAAAGGTCGTTGAGGCTCTTCTCGCCTTGTATGCATGACACAAGACCTTTCTCAAGCTGCTCTTTTAACTTAGCATTCTCCTCAACAAGATGCACATGCTCACAACATGGGTTAGTAGCATTTGCATTATCAATCAACACCATATGAGGAAATGTGGCTTGCTCCTTGGTTAGCTTTACTTGAAGTTGATCATGAGACTCCTTGAGGCTAGCATGAGCACCCTTCAAGACTTTGTGAGCCTTGTCGAGTATGTCAAACTCCTCTTTGAGTCTAGCAAGATCAACCCCAAGTTTGGCCTTCTCGGAGTTTAGCACACGAGAAACAACAAGAGCATGATCAAGATCTTTCTTTAACTTAGCATGATCATCGTTGTGTGACTCCTCAAGAGCCAAACGAAGACCATGCTCTTCCTCAAGAGCATTGGAAAGATCCAAAATCTCATCGGCATAGTCACGACTACGCCCCTCCATCTTAGAGATGGTATCTTCGTGAGCCTCGATCATGTCATTGGCTTCACCAAGTTGTTCCAAGAGAGCAACGAAGTGCTTCTTGGATTTACCCTTGAGTTTACCCATAAAGGTCTCAAACTCATTCTCCTCCACATTAGTTCCCTCATGTTCATCAATGACATCCGTCAAAGAAGGATGATTAATGATGGTAGTTTTGATGCTGGGGGTTACCTTGTTGGTGGCTTTAGCCATGAGGCACCTGGCGGTGATGCTCTCATTGGGTGAGTCGAAGAGAGACACTCGTGGTGTCGTCGCAATGGCAACGGAGGCCATGGCAACCGGCTCACCATCTTCATCATCATCATCCTCATTGTACTCTTCTTGTATCACCAATGCCTTGGGAGGAGTCTTCTTGGTGAAGTTGCTCTTGTTGGGGAAAGACTTGGCCTTGTCCTTTCGGATGAGCTTGCCACCATTGTCTTCCCTCTTCTCATAAGGGCACTCCGCAACAAAGTGGCTCACATTGCCACAACTATAGCAAGTCCTCACACGTTGCTTGACCTTTGCGCCACTTGAATTGTTCTTGTTGAAGTTGGGCCTTGAGTTCTTCTTGCTCCAAAATTGCCTTGAAGCAAGAGCCATGTGTTCATGATAGGCATACTTTGTATCTTCGGGTTGCTCTCCTCTTCTTCCTCTTCGTCCTCTTCCTCCATATTAACATTGGCCTTTAGTGCAAGGTTGGGCTTCTTTACTCTTTGAGAGCGTAGCACCGCATTGTCGGCGGTCTTGTCCAAGATGCTCATAGCAACAAACTCATCCAACACTTCACTTGAGGACAAGGTGTGGAAGTCCGGCCTTTTAAGAATGACGGAGGACATGGCTTTGTGGTAAGGCATCATTGCCTTGAGGAATTTGCGCTTGATCCAATTGTCATCCGTGTCCTTGCTTCCATGATCTCGGAGTGAAACCGCGAGTTTGGTTACCCTCTGATAAAGCTCACGAGGTTCTTCATCTTCTTTCATTGCAAACTCATCGGCTTTATCTTGCACCACTTCATAGTTTGAGCGTTGAATGCTTGCACTTCCCCGGTAAAGAGAAACAACTTGGTGCCAAGCATCTTTGGCCATGGAGTAGGGCCGGAGATGAGGAAGATCTTCGGGTGGAATTGCTTCTTGGATGATGAAGAGAGCATTCTCATTGAATTGATTATCCACGGCTTCTCTAGGAGTGAAGTTGCTTCGGTCATGCGGATAGAAACCTTCTTCAATGATTCTCCAAAGGTTAGTATTCACATGATTTAAATGACGCTTAAAGCGATAGACACAAGAATCAAATTCCACATTCTTCTCAATCTTAGGGGCAGGGTCGGCATGATTCAAATGAGTGGAAGGAAGCGGTCCACCATAGACAGGTGGAGGTTCCACATGGGCAAAGATGCCGGTGCCATTTTTACCACTAGAAGAAGGAGCTTTCTCACTAGTAGCTTCCCCCTTGTCGGAGTTAGCATCTGTCACCTTGTTAGCGGGATCACCCACTTTCAACGGTGCGGTGGATAGTTTAAGCCCTTCTAAGAATTTATTAAACATGCTTTCAACCTCGGTCGTCATGGAGGTCTTCAATGTGTCCAAAGCCACATTGAATTCCTCACGAGAGACCGCGGTTCCCCCATCGGCCGTAGACGAGAATGGATTCACACCGGAGTGCTCCTCTGCACCGTCTACGGTGTCAACCATACTCTTCGGACGACAAAGTCCTTAATAGAGAGACGAGGCTCTGATACCAATTGAAAGGATCGATATAGTTGACTAGAGGGGGGGGTGAATAGGCAACTAACAATTTTTAGCTTTTCTTTACCAATTTAAACTTTGCATCAAAGTAGGTTGTCTAGATATGCAACTAGGTGAGCAACCTATATGATGCAACAACAACAAGCACACAAGCAAGCAAGGGATATAACACAAATAAGCTTGCACAAGTAAAGGCACGAGATAACCAAGAGTGGAGCCGGTGAAGACGAGGATGTGTTACCGAAGTTCCTTCCTTTTGAGGGGAAGTATGTCTCCGTTGGAGCGGTGTGGAGGCACAATGCTCCCCAAGAAGCCACTAGGGCCACCGTATTCTCCTCACGCCCTCACACAATGCGAGATGCCATGATTCCACTATTGGTGCCCTTGGAGGCGGCGACCAAACCTTTACAAACAAGGTTGGGGCAATCTCCACAACTTAATTGGAGGCTCCCAACGACACCACGAAGCTTCACCACAATGGACTATGGCTCCGCGGTGACCTCAACCGTCTAGGGTGCTCAAACACCCAAGAGTAACAAGATCCGCAAGGGATTAGTGGGGGGAATCAAATTTCTCTTGGTGGAAGTGTAGATTGGGGCCTTCTCAACCAATCCCGAGCAAATCAACAAGTTTGATTGGCTAGGGAGAGAGATCGGGCGAAAATGGAGCTTGGAGCAACAATGGAGCTTAAGGTTGGAGGAGGTAGTCAACTAGAGGAAGAAGACACCCCTTATATAGTGGGGAACCAAATCCAACCGTTATCCACTTAACCAGCCCGCGACGTGCGGTACTACCACCCCAGACAAGCGGTACTACCGCAAGGCATCACGGTACTACCGCAAGGCATCACGGTACTACCGCGACTGGCCGCGGTACTACCGCTACTGCGGCAGGAGCTAGGATAGACCTGAAGCGCATGGGCTGAGGGCGGTACTACCGCTCCCCCTTGCGGTACTACCGCAAGGCAGGATTGTACTAGCCTGGGAAGGGTGCGGATGAATAAAAATACATCCGTGCCAACTTCCGCTGAAAAACAATCAATGCAAAAATCCGACACGGTACTACCGCACATGGCATGCGGTACTACCGTGCAGGGAGCGGATGTAAAAAATTACATCCGCCCCTACTTCCGCTCATGTGGCTGTGCCAGACCAGGACTCACGGTACTACCACGCGCATGGGGCGGTACTACCGCGTAGGGCGCGGACGTAAAAAATTACGTCCGCCCCTACAACCGCACGAGCAGCTGAGTCTGGTCTGAGGCCACGGTAGTACAGCTCCGTAGGAGCTGTACTACCGCGGGAGCCTACGGTACTACCGCAAGGGCGTGCGGTACTACCGCAGGGGCCTGCGGTACTACCGCTCCGTAGAGCAGTACTACCGCATGCCCCAGGACAGCAACATTAGGAATCCTTCTCTTTGCATAGAAATGAGGAAAACGGAGGATGCTCCAAAGCGCAAGGGGAAAGGTGGTGCAGAGGAAGAAAACGTGTACGTGATGATTCCACCCGAACCTTTCCGAAGCGGACCCCCTCTTAATAATACGGCTTTCCTACGACTCAAATCCACCGAAAAGAAACGTAGAAAAACGCCATCTTCAATAGTCTTCGAGGGGCACCAAACCGTCTTGTGCCTAGCGATGAAACGTCTGAGAAACTCAAGGCACACGATTAGTCCGCAAAAGCATTGTCATCAGTCACCAAAACACCTTAGGGATAAATATGCCCTTACAATAGGTTTTGACGAACTTTTTTTCACGAAAACCAGACGAAAAAACCGAACCGGAAGCACTGGTTTTTTCCTTTTCTGAAAGAGGCACGCCCGTGCCTCTCACGAAATCACAACCGTGTCTCTCGCGGAAGCAAAACTGTGACTCTCACAGAAGGAAAAAAAAAGGAGAGAAAACATGTTTTTTTGTTTCCGAGGAGGCACGGCCATGACTCTCGCGAAAGCACAACCATGCCTCCCGCGGAAGCAAAACCGTGACTCTCCCGAAAGGGGAAAAATAGAAAACGCGTTTTTTTCGTTTTCGAGAGGCACGGCCATGACTCTTGGGAAAGCACAACCGTGACTCTCGTGAAAGAAAAAAAAAACAGAAAACGCGTTTTTTTCGTTTTCGAGAGGCACGGCCGTGACTCTCGCTAAAGCACAACCGTGGCTCTCACGGAAGCAAAACCGTGACTCTCGCGAAAGAAAAGAAAAACAGAAAACGCGTTTTTTCTTCGTTTCCGAGAGGCACGGCCGTGACTCTCGCGAAAGCACACCCGTGCCTCTCGTGAAAGGAAAAAAGAACAGAAAACACGTTTTTTTCGTTTCTGAGAGGCACAACCGTGACTCTCGCAAAAGAAAAACCGTGACTCTCGCAAGGAAAAAACGCGTTTTCTCATGCAAAATAATTTTTTTTAAATTTTTTTTGCTCGAAAAACTAGGAAAGACCGGTGGGAAACCAAAACGACGAAAAACCCGTTTAAAAGCCGAAAACGCGTGCGGAAAAAAAATCCGGAGGAAGCGCCGAGAGCGCGACACGTGGCGAATGGCTGAGAGCGCGTCAAGTGGCGCTGATCGTTGCGAGGCTCCCCAAGGAGCGCTCGTTAACTAGTTGCTCTCCTTTTTCCCTCGGTCCTCACTATACTTGGCCATGCGCAGCCCCACCCAGACGGCCCGACCCGACCGGCCTGAAAAAGCCCGACCCGACCCTGCCCACGGGCCGGGCTTGGGCCTGTCGTATTTGCAATTTAAGAAAGAGGTCCGGCCCGAGGCCTGGTGGGCTCTTTGACTGATGGGCCAGGCTTCGCCTGTATTTTAGGCCCAACACCCAGACCGGGCCGGGCTCGGGCCTAGGTTTTCTGCGTCGGGCTTTGGTAGGCCCGGCCCGACGGATGGCAGGTATAGTCCTCAGTCACCCTTGCACTTGCATGGCACAAAACTCTGGGAAACAAAAACGCCAACGAGGCCGAAACCCCGGCACAACGGCATCGCGAGACGAGACCTATCCACTCCCCTCCATGCACAATTGCGGCTCACTCCTTCCCAGCCACACTACCCACCACCACGACACCAATGCGCCACGCTCCACCCGCCGGGGGCAAACCACCCCGACCAGCGCCGCCACCACCCTCCGGCCGCGCGCGCAGCGCGAGGCCGCGACCCGCCACGGCGCGCCGCGCCCGTCTTACCATGCGGTGACGCCCGAAGCCGCCACACCGAGCCCTTCTGATTGCCTCGCCGCCGCACGCACATGCAGTTCCCCCCGTCGCCCGCGCGCCCCATGGCCGCGGCCGTCTCCGCTTCCGTGCCCGCCGTGTCCTGCCTGCGACTCGTCCTCCCCGGCTTTAGCGGCCTCGTCCACGCCTCCCTACTCGCGAGTCGCGCCCGCGCCCGCGGGGTGGCGGTGAGGTCGGGCGCGGCCCCGCCCGACCCGGCGGCCATGCTGCGTCGGCGTCGGGGTGGCGGATTGCTCCGGGCGAAAGCTTGCTCGGTCTTGCCGGCCGGCGGCGTCGGCATCTGTGGGCGTCGAATAACCTTCGTCGTGGAGTCCGACATCCTCCTACACCCTCAGATTTGCTCTTCGGGTGAAAGCCTAAGGCCCGACAGGGTCGCGCTGATACGTCTCCAATGTATCTATAATTTTTTATCGTTTCATGCTATTATATTATCTATCTTGGATGTTTTATATGCATTAATATGCTATTTTATATCATTTTTGGGACTAACCTATTAACCTAGTGCCCAATGCCAGTTGATGTTTTTTTCTTCTTATTTTTGTCGTTTACAGAAAATCAATATCAAACGAAACGATTTTTTTTTTAGGATTTATCTTGGACCAGAAGACAACCACGAAGCTTCGGAAAGAGGCCAGAAGACCCACGAGGGGGCTACCAAGCCCTAGGGCGCGCCCGAGGACCAGCGGGCTCTTTGACTGATGGGCCAGGCTTGGCCTGGATTTTAGGCCCGACGCCTGGACCGGGCCGGGCTCGGGCCTAGGTTTTCTCAGTCAAGGTATAGTGAGGAGGTATAGTCCTCAGTAACCGTTGCACTTGCACGGCACAAAACTCTGGGGAACGAAAACGCCAACGAGGCCGAAACCCCGGCACAGCACTGCGTCGTGGCGAGACCTATCCACTCCCCTCCATGCACCATCGCGGCTCACTCCTTCCCAGCCACACTACCCACCACCACGACACCAACGCGCCACGCTCCACCCGACGACGGGGGCGAAGCACCCCGACCAGCACCGCCACCACCCTCCGGCCGCGCGCGCAGCGCGAGGCCGCCACCCGCCACGGCGCGCCGCGCCCGTCCTACCATGCGGTGACGCCCGAAGCCGCCACACCGATTGCCTCGCCGCCGCACGCACATGCAGTTCCCCCCGTCGCCCGCGCGCCCCATGGCGGCGGCCGTCTCCGCCTCCGTGCCCGCTGTGTCCTGCCTGCGACTCGTCCTCCCCGGCTTTAGCGGCCTCGTCCACGCCTCCCTCCTCGCGAGCCGCGGCCGCGCCCGTGGGGTGGCGGTGAGGTCGGGCGCGGCCCCGCCCGACCCGGCGGCCATGCTGCGCCGGCCGGCCGCCGCCACGACGGCCGCCGAGGAGCGGGAGGCCGACGCGGACGCCTCGTTGGGCTCTCCGGTGGACGACGAGCCGCCCGAGGAGGGGCGGAGGAGGGGGCCCGAGAGGGAGTGGGTGGACTGGGAGGACCTCATCCTCGAGGACACCGTGCCGCTCGTCGGCTTCGTGCGGATGATACTCCACTCCGGCAAGTAGGCAACTTTTCCCTCTTCACCCTCTTCTCCATTGTTCGTCCTAATTTCATTTGCTAGTGTGAATTCAATCAACACTAATCTTAGTATGGCAGCACCTGTGCATCATATGTCAATCCCTCTGCAAATGCACTGCTGTAACCTGATGCAATTTATCAAACACATGGTGTGCGAACTGAACTTATCAACATGGAATGTCAATAGCTGATCCCTCTAATGGATGCTTTGAGTGTTTAGGCACAATTAGACGACTGCCCATAGGACTAGATGTACACTAGAACTAAGTTCAAGGTGAATAATGGCGGCATGTCTATAACCGGTTTGTTGCTGGACAGAAAATTCACCTATGTAGAGATTACTAGGCATTGACTTAGTTGAATGTAACGGTTTAATGGTTGGTCGCGCAAGTTGTTTGTGATACCCCAATCGGTTGGATCAGAATTCATGGATGCAGACAATGAAGGATTTGGAAAAGGTTGAGAGTTCACATAACAGGGTGAGAATTCAGAGTTTCATTTCATCATTTGACAGATAATGTTCAGCCATTTCAGCCCCATATATTGATTCACGCACGTAGGCTTACAGATGGTCCCTCTGTCCACCTACACCACACACAGCTCAATGAGCCGTTTTTTGACCCGGCTCAATGAGCGTTTTTTCGTGTGTATTACTTGGAGTCCCTTGCGCATCAGCGGATGCAAGTCGCGACGCTTCTAACATCCTGGATGATATGGAAACATTGAAACGACTGCATCTTCGATCGTGCGCAACCATCCATCCACATCATCGTGAGCAGAATCAAAGACGAAGCCAAACTTTGGGCTGATGCAGGCGCCACAGGGCTTAGAGTTGTGCTGCCCGCCACTTGGGATGTACACTAGTGTCCGCTAGATTACTGTGAAACCGCCTCCTAGGAGGATTGTAGCTCCAAACTCTCTCTCTTTTCAATGAAATGAAACGCAAAGGTCCTTTGCGTTTTCTCGAAAAAAACCCTGATCACCGCTGCCCTGGACTGTCGTCTTCATGTCTGCCATGAGTATGGTCATGGCGGCAATTACCAATGGCACAGGCTCGACATTGTTCTAATCTAAGCCATACCTATAATTGCTAATTACTCTGTTGGGGTTTGAATGAGTTTGTTCAAAATTATACTATTACAAACTAGTGAGGAATATTTCCGCAAAAAAAAAAAAAACTAGTGAAGAATATAATGGGATGACATAGGCAGACTGATAAAACTTCGTCGTTAATCATTAAATGTATATCCACGTGCTTTTAAAATGTTTGACATCTTATCACCTAATGCTTGATTAAACATTATCATTTTCTCAGTATATATGTGCTGGCAAAATTATGTAACATCCTGCTTCCAGGAAATAGCAAAACCTTTTACAAAATTTGTAAGTATTAATAATAAAAATCTGAGGGTGCTCCTTCCTTGCTGGGAAACATAAGGGGTAGACTGCAATCTGCAATACAAACAATCACGGGGCCTCAACAATGATAAACCAAGTCAATTAATTCATACATACAGAATGGTGTCATGTGTTTGTATCACTTGATGCATGTGTGGAGGGATGCAGACAACCAATTAGAATGTGATGTTTCTAAGATACTCCCTCCGCCCCATAATATAAGATGTTATTACAACCAATATGCTCACATATTGGTTGTAATAACATCTTATATTATGGGACGTAGGGAGTATCATTTATCCGCCCAAAGGATTAGCAATAACAGGAAAACTGTATCTATCTTGTTTCACATGCCTTCCGGATTCCATCAGACAGAAAATGAGACTTGAGAAAACTTTGATCAGTTACACACACTATCCAAAACACAGGAGTGTTGAGAAAATTTTGGCCTGCCTTACATGTCTTTGCATACAATCAACCCGAGCACGATACACCTATCTAATGCTTCCTGTCATAAGCATATAACTAATTTAATGATGTCAATACATTATTGTAAGAAGTAGGACATGTCTTTGTTGTTTAAAACATATGTTGTCAGTTATTATGGCTTCTGACTGATGAACTTCAATAAGTCAGCAGCTGTCATTGTACCATTTGGTTATAGTATTGTATTATAAGGCGTGTCATGTGTTTCCATGGCCTCACAGCAATTAGTAGGCTCCAAGTGAGAACATGGCTCTATAAAATACAAGAATACTTCTTCTCTTAGCTTTTTTTGATCTAATCAGATTCTATTGTGTTCATTTTTTTTATAGAGAGAAGCAAGAACCTTGCTTGCATATTTTTTGTTATATCAGTTATATTGGAATAACAGAGGAACTGATATTAAAACTCTGGCAGGTACTCAAGTGGTGAGCGGTTGAGTCCTGAACATGAAAAGGCAATTCTTGAACGATTGCTTCCATACCATCCACAATATAAGAAGAAAATTGGATGTGGTATCGACTACATCACGGTATGTACTCCAAACGAATGTAACAAAAGAATTGCTGAAGTTACTGTCTTTGCACTTCTTTTTTAAAAACATTGTGTTCAGCACTTTGTAGGACAGAGAAAGTTAATTTGTCAGCTTCATATGTCTTCTTGGTCCCGAGTCTTGAGCTTGGACTCTCTGTAACCCTTCTAGATATATATATGTCTAGTTGCACTTTGACATTCTGTTGTCCAGATGTGTTATGGTGATAGTCTCATGTTGCCAGCAAACTTCAGAATGATTAATTTATCTATTCTGATACCGACCTCCAAAATTTTAATGAGAATTTTAGGTGTTCGTCTGACTTTTATATGGTGCCAGATGCCTAGCTCTGAGTCTTGAATATTTATTTGCCAGGTCAAATATGGTTCTGATCTGGTCCATCTGGGAGCTAACTAACATTTAGTACTATATATTTTGCAGCTAGGGTTGCATCCAGAATTCGAGAACTCAAGGTGTTTGTTCATAGTTAGGACGGACGGCGAGCAGGTCGATTTTTCTTTCTGGAAGTGCATCAAGGGTCTCATAAGACAAAAGTACCCCGTGTACGCGGACAGTTTCATTCTCAGACATTTCCGCAGGAGGCAAGACTACTGAACTAGTGATCCGTACGGTTGTTTTCGTGTAATATTTCTGTGATTTTGATCTTGTCCACGCGCCTTTAATATCATGTGATTTAGCATTCGTCCAAAATTCGTCTGGAATGACCCGTCCTACAGTTTTCAGCGGGCTCAGCATAGTTACGTAGTTTGCGGCATTCTCACAATTGCAGATAAGCCTTGGCCCTTGGGGCTTGGGTGCTCTTTTTGGTATGAAGCTAGTCTTGTGAAGATCACAGAAGGTATAGATATGTGGTTTATATCTTTTATCCCTGGCTCGGAATGCAGCTCTTTTCTACCCATTGTCAGGGCTGCATCTGCATGCCAGCCAGTCTGAGGCTAGCAAGGGCAACATGTCCAATGGACGTTATTTCCAATGCCAACTCGATCGGCGATCTTTTTTGTGATCTTGTGCTGTGCCCTCAAAAGTCATCTTTTGATCCCGAGCTCATATGCTCCCGCATGAACAGTAAAATCGAAAAAAATTCAAAAAATTCCAATTTTTTTTGAGAGAAACATTGACAAAAGTTCTAAGTGCCTGCAAAAATTCATCATGAAATCACATTCCTGTAAGGCGTGGCAAAAAAAAACAAATTCAGTGCTTCAAAATGCGTTTGAAAGTAGCTTTTTAGAGTACTGTTTTTGTTTTTTTGCCACGCCTTCTAGGAATGTGATTTCATGACGAATTTTTGCAGGCATTTAGAACTTTTGTCAATGTTTCTCTAAAAAAAAATTAGAATTTTTGATTTTTTTAATTTAGTTTTGATTTTACTGTTCACCCGAGCTCATTTGAGCTCGGGAGCAGATTAGCCGCGTCCCTGTGCCCTGTGTTACTTCCAACTCAATTCGGCGATCTTTTTGTGATGTTGCGCCGTGCCTCGTGATTTTGTTCCGAGTCAGTTTCTTGCCTTGTGCCTGAATCTGTGTGCAGATGATATGCCTGCAACAGACTATTTCTTTTTGTAATACCATCCAATGGGAAAAGTCAAATCCTGCCACGTTGGTTCCAGCTGAAATGCTTGGGCTTCCAGACCGCATCTCCTTCCGTTCCGCCCCAATGTTGCCAGCGCCGTGCTCCCAGTGCCCAAGTTGGGAAAAACACAAGTGTGATGCTTTATTTTTGTCTCTGGAGAAAACAAATGTTTGTGTTTCTTCTAGTCGTGGAAACGTGTGTCTCTAGCCTCAAGGTGCAGCCTTTGCCCACACACTGCGCAGGCAGGATCGTGGACCTCCTGGGCGGGGGAGGTTGGTGTCGTCCAAGAGCCGCTTGCTGTCTCTCAACGCCATCGAAGGTAGACAGAAACGCAGGTGAATCGCCCTTGCGCACGCGCCAAAGGACAGGGGCGTGGCGTGTGGCTTCAGACGCGCGGACGCTGACAGATTTGGCCTGCCTACGTGAACCAGCGGGCTTGACCTGGCTGGCTAGGATGTGTGTGATTTATCATTGTCTACCTTGCCCTTGCGCCATTGGCGCGCGCGTTCTCTCGTGTATTAGCACGTCCTCTGGAAAACAGAATAGCCTAAACTAAGCTGTAGGAGATACCGCGATTGATTCGCAGGATCTCATCAGGTGTTTTTTTTCACACAGTACATCCTACCTTATGAGCACCTTCAGGATACTGAATGAGCAATATCTTGGGATTGATAAAATCATCGTAGTCGAGGAAAACATCCCTTCTCACCGAACGGACATATCACCGCAAAGTCTGAAATAAATTCAAAAAATGTGAGCATCAGGCATCAGTGCCAAGTCCGGGATATGAACACCGATGAGCTGGTTTTAGCACAAAGAACATAATAATCATCTGAGCTACGATTAGTTTAGGGATCTCATCAGGTGTTAACCACCCAACGAACTGACACACAACCGATGATAACAAGCACATGTTAGCCTGCCTTGTGCCAATCTCGTTTCGGTCCGGTCCGGTCTGGTCCGAGGCGAAAGACGCAGCGTCACGTCTCTCCTCTCGTGCCCGACCCGTGCATCACCGGCGGCTGGCCCGACCCGACCCGACCCTTAGGGCGTCTGACGGGCCACTTCCTCCCCCTCTGATCTTGCCGGTGCATCTAGACCAGACTCTGCTCTCTTCTTGTTTTATGCGGTCCCTCTCCATCCTCTTGGCTCTAAACTAATCTTCGCCTTTCGAGTCAGCTCCTCCCCCACATGTTAGCCGCGTACGTCCGTGCAGCGCGGCCGCGATGACCGATGCGCCCCTCCCTCCGTTGCCCCTTGGGCGTCAGCCGATGGTTTTTGGGGACGGAGGGGCGGCCTTGCGTCTGCGGCCGCGGCCGGGACCGGACCCGTGCCGCTGTGCGTTTCGGTGCTATACGACGCCGCGACACGTCCCTTGGTGGTTTCTTAACTCCTTGGGACATTCCCGCTGTATCTTTGTAGGGGTTTCTGACATTCCGAGGCCGGTTCGACGGGTCGTTTGCCGCCACGATGGCTGTGAGCGTGTGAGTGATAGATATCACGCGAATGTTAACAAATGTGTAGTCAACATCGGAGTCCTGGACGGACGGTTGTAGGCCATTTCTCCATCTTGCTTTGAAAAATGGTGTTTTATAATACTCCAAATCAATTTTACTTGGGGTTGTATTTAAACGGAACGCCACAATCTTTTCCGATAGTAGAAAAATTCATCGGATGTACAAAGCACCCCCAAAATAATATAAAGTTACACTGAGGTCTCTACACCATCGAAGGACCGCTACCGTCGTTGGAATGAGCCGCCGACGTGCCGCTGTTGCTGCTTCGTATCGGAACCGGCATGACCTTGTCCATGTGTGCCTCAAAAGTCTTCATGCACGTGCCCCTAATGACCATCGCACTGGAGCCGCACTCGTCACCGTTGAACTCTTGAACTGATTCAAAACACCTGACACCAAATCCTGCCATCGTTCATGCATGACAAGCAACCCCAACCTCATCGTCCCAAGGGGACGACAAGAATCTACACCAGAGTTCCGTCGACCGTCCGGACGGGTGAGCTCGACGAGGATTGGCGTCTGGAAAGGCCTACTCGAAGAAAAAGCGTTGCCATTTGTCTGAGCATCGCACCTGCGAAGACTAAGGGTCTGTTCGGAACCTCTCCCAGCTTCCCCAAATCTGCAAATCTAGCTTCTTTCACTAGCTTCCAACTTCCTCTGGTGACCAGCGAATGTTCGGCTCGAGCGGCAGTTTCTCCCAGCATGCGATGGCCTAGCAGAGTCTTTTTGGCCTGTTCGGCAATACTTTGGGCCAGCTAAAACTAGCCCATTTGGGAGCCATCTGTGAATAGCAAACCGGTTTTGCGAGAGTACCAATGAGTCGAGGTCATGGTGCTAAGCCATTTTCTTTGGCGGTGGCAATCTTGGTGTAAATATAGAAACAACTCTGGCTTTCTCAGCTTCTCATTTTTACACGTAGGGAATGCTCAGCTTCTCAAAGTTGACTCCGTGGAGCTCAGGCATTTAGGTCGACTCCGCGCGTGGAGTTTGTGGAGTTGGAAGCTGGAGAGGATCCGGACAGAGATAAAAAAAACTAACACAAATGACTAGTCAAAGGTGAGGCACCAGGAGTGCCCTCCCAGCAACCGACTACTGAAGCGGCTGGCAGAGGGGAGGTGAATCAGTAGGCTCGATGACAGAGCCTATAGCCTATAGGGGGTATGTTTTCCCTAGCCGCCATGGGGAAGTGATGGAAACGTTTCATGTATCTGCCCCACGTGACACTTGGGTTATAAACCTTTCCTGTCATTCCAATCACAATTTAATCCTTCTCGACTCAAAACTTCCTTAATCCTAATACATAAAAACTCATTCGAATGTAATTTGAAAAGCTTTCAAATGTAGTTTGGAAAGTTTTCGACATAATACAATTGGAACAGTAGATGTTGCTTATGTGATCACGATGAAACTATTCATCATGTTCATATCTTGCCCTTGAGTGTGATTGCTATGGCGGAATATATGTAACTTCCAACCACCGCGGCCAACCGGTGTTTCGAATAAGTTTGGGAACTATCTCACGGGACTGATAGACAACTTCCAACTCAAATCCATGTGGGGTGTGTACTTTATCTTGCACTATGTAGAAATTGTCCCAATGATCATATTTGTGACAAACAAACGATTTTCGAGTTTGTTGTAGATTATCTTCGTGGATACTCGACAGGTGCAACCACTTGGAGACAATAGCTCACGTTATATTCAACTAACTTGAATGACTGTCTAACACTACGGTTTGTGAGACCTGAGTTGTTGCATGTAATCTCCATGGAATTTGGCTACACCACTTTTCTTATCTTGTTAGTTTGTATGACTACGTATACTTTGCCACAAAATGGTTGGGTGCACTATCCAATACAGAAGAAACGGGCACCCTCCTCCCGAAAAAAAACCCCAAACCGTCCAAATGGTGGCGTTTACGAGGATGTAGCAAACCACTGTCAATTTATAATATGGATGAGTTTATCACTGCATGAAATATTGGTTATCTTTTTGATAATTTATTCAACCGCATCCCTCATTTTTGTTTGTAGAAGTGTTCTTTTTTAGTCTTCGGAAAAAATAGCCAACTCAAAAACCAATTGAAGCGAGCTGTCCGAAATTACAATTGTAGGTGGTTAAGGTTACAATGTCAGCTATGTTCAAGTCCTGCTTTAATATTGGTATTTAGAGATTAATTGTTTTTTGCGAAAACATTATTTAGTGATCACGATAATAATCTCATTTGTTTAACTAGTTTGAATCTATCTTGGCTTGGTTAATGAACTTTTTTTGTCGCCGCAAAATGTAGAATAGATTCAGCAGGACTTAGCCGTGGTGTAGAAATCTCAAAACCCGCAGCCTGAGCCCTAGTTTCGAATTGTTAACTTCCCATTTGTTTCTGATAAACTTCCCATTTTACGCCTGGGGGGATAAACCTCTCTTGGCAAACGTAAACGGACGAACGGCACCCGCCGGGCCGCGCGCGGGCACATCGGTAAATTTGGCCCCGGTGACGGCCATGCCGCGCAGCATCTGCCCTCTTGAACTCTCCAAGGGCCAGAAACGCCACCGCATGCCCCCTCCCTCCCCACGATATACAACCACACGCACCACACCCATGGCCACCACCACCACCACCATCACCGCCACAGCGCAGCAGCAGCAGCAGCAGCAGCACCACCACCACCACCACCACCACAAGCAGCGGCCATGGCTTCCTCGGCCTCCCTGCAGAGCTTCCTCCCGCCCTCCGCCCACGCGGCGACGTCGTCGTCCCGGCACCGGCCCAGCCGCGCCCGCCCCTTCCAGTGCGCGGCCGTCTCCGCGCCGTCATCCTCGGCCGCCTCGCCGTCGGCCTCGGCCGTCCCGGCGGAGCGGCTGGAGCCTCGCGTGGAGCAGCGGGAGGGCGGCTACTGGGTGCTCAAGGAGAAGTACCGCACCAGCCTGAACCCGCAGGAGAAGGTGAAGCTGGGCAAGGAGCCCATGGCGCTCTTCACGGAGGGCGGCATCAAGGAGCTCGCCAAGCTGCCCATGGAGCAGATCGACGCCGACAAGCTCACCAAGGAGGACGTCGACGTGCGGCTCAAGTGGCTCGGCCTCTTCCACCGCCGCAAGCAGCAGTGTATGCCCCTCCCTCTGCTCCGCACCATCGCAAAGTTCATCGTTTACTTGATCAAATAATGCATCCGTGCTTCGGCCTTACTATTCTTGATCGATGCACGTTCGAGCTCCATGATTGGAGCACACTACGAAGTTTTTGTGAATTTTCAATCGCGCATGCACCTCTAAGCTAGCTTGCTCATGGGGAATGAACGTACTGTGCGTTCATTCAATAATCACTCCATCTCCATGTGCCCATGTTCCTCCTAACCTCTACATGATCTTGGCAGAATCAGTGGCAAGAATTGACATTTTGTTTCTGCGTGCATATCGAACCATATTAGACTATATTGCTAGGGTGATTTGACCAAAAGTTTTACTACTAAATTGGTATTACCCATATGGCCATATTACTACTCCATTTGCAACTTGCAAGTACCCTCTCGCCGGCAGACTATTCTGTGATCCTCATCCAACCGTCGCATTCATTAGTATCTTAGACTAACACTGATGCAACTTTTTTAGTCGGCGTGTAATAAGATACACCTGAAGAGCCAAGGGGCCAGAGTATCTTGGACTAGTCTGGGGTCATATTAGTTTTTTTCAACCACTCGGTGTGTGATACTAGTCGACTTTCTATTGGTCGATTCATGACACGCACGGAGTTGCCATGACAGCGCATGGTGAGATTTGTTCCTTGCTGTCAAATGCAACAACAGATCAGTAGACTGAGCATGTTCTGCAAGATTATAATGATTTTTTATCAGAGTACCCGACACACATGATGTTTTTTTTTTGTGCAAAGGATTCCTTTTGGGGTTTATCCCAAACCAGTGGCTCCAAACCTGCTCCTTTTTTGGGCCATTCCTTTGGTTCTTTCCTGCAAAAAGAGCGATACATTTTTCTTACTGGGACCCACTGCGATCTAAGTCGACTGGGAAAATGCTGACGAACTGAAGCGTGTGTGTGCATGCAGATGGGCGGTTCATGATGCGGCTGAAGCTGCCCAACGGCGTGACGACGAGCGAGCAGACGCGCTACCTGGCCGGCGTGATCGAGAAGTACGGCAAGGAGGGGTGCGCCGACGTGACGACCCGGCAGAACTGGCAGATCCGCGGCGTGACGCTGCCGGACGTGCCGGAGATCCTGGAGGGGCTCCGCTCCGTTGGCCTCACCAGCCTGCAGAGCGGCATGGACAACGTGCGCAACCCCGTCGGCAGCCCGCTCGCCGGCATCGACCCCCTCGAGATCGTCGACACGCGCCCCTACACCAACCTCCTCTCCTCCTACATCACCAACAACTCCGAGGGCAACCTCGCCATCACCAACCTGTACGTCATGTTCATCTTGCACCGCATTGCATTGGTGGTGACCACGGTCGAGGATTGCCACTGACTGACATGCCGTTGCTGCCGTGTTGTCTTGTGTATGAGCAGTCCTAGGAAGTGGAACGTGTGCGTGATCGGTACCCATGACCTGTACGAGCACCCGCACATCAACGACCTGGCGTACATGCCGGCCGAGAAGGACGGCAAGTTCGGGTTCAACCTGCTGGTGGGCGGGTTCATCAGCCCCAAGAGGTGGGGCGAGGCCCTGCCGCTCGACGCCTGGGTCCCCGGCGACGACATCATCCCGGTCTGCAAGGCCGTCCTCGAGGCTTTCCGCGACCTCGGCACCAGGGGCAACCGCCAGAAGACGCGCATGATGTGGCTCATCGACGAGCTCGTAAGCTCCTCCCACACTGGCTAAACGAAACGGGATAAATCTTGGTTGATGCGTATGTATGTGGTTCTGAACTTCTGGGGTTTCGGCGATGCAATGCAGGGGATGGAGGCGTTCCGGTCGGAGATCGAGAAGAGGATGCCGAACGGCGTGCTGGAGCGCGCGGCGGCCGAGGACCTGATCGACAAGAAGTGGGAGCGGCGCGACTACCTCGGCGTGCACCCGCAGAAGCAGGAGGGGCTCTCCTTCGTGGGCCTGCACGTGCCCGTCGGCCGGCTGCAGGCCGCCGACATGTTCGAGCTGGCCCGCCTCGCCGACGAGTACGGCTCCGGCGAGCTCCGCCTCACCGTGGAGCAGAACATCGTCCTCCCCAACGTCAAGAACGAGAAGGTGGAAGCTCTGCTCGCCGAGCCGCTGCTGCAGAAGTTCTCGGCGCACCCGTCGCTGCTGATGAAGGGGCTGGTGGCGTGCACGGGCAACCAGTTCTGCGGGCAGGCCATCATCGAGACCAAGGCGCGGGCGCTGCAGGTGACGCGCGACGTGGAGGCGCGCGTGTCCGTGCCCAGGGCGGTGCGCATGCACTGGACGGGGTGCCCCAACAGCTGCGCGCAGGTGCAGGTGGCCGACATCGGCTTCATGGGCTGCCTCACCAAGAACAGCAGCGGCAAGATCGTCGAGGCGGCGGACATCTTCGTCGGCGGCCGCGTCGGCAGCGACTCGCACCTCACCGGGGTGTACAAGAAGGCGGTGCCGTGCGAGGACCTGGTGCCCCTCGTCGCCGACCTCCTGGTGGAGCGGTTCGGGGCCGTGCCCAGGGAGAGGGAGGAGGACGAGGAGTAGGCCGGCTAGGAGCACCACCGGCTGATCTTCTTCTCCTGATCTCGATCGCCTCTGTCGTCGGCTCGTCGCACACGTAGAGATGGGCTGCGGCTGATGTAAAGTAGGCAACGCCATGCTTCCATGGCGCACGCTTGTACCACGTTTTTGGTTTGTTGTCGGAGCCCAAAGTTTTCCGGTTACGTTACAGGGATGATTGAATTGATGATATAAATAAAGAAGCAGATTATATGTAGCTGTTCCTATCAGTTCTTCTTCAATCCTGTGCTACAGTGTGCTGTTGCTAGATTGTGCAGTTCAATCGGGAGCTCAGCATCGTGATAGGGAGAAGTTGCTCAGTGTTCACAGCTTGGTAGTGCTCTCTGGACATCGACATGTATCGGGGTTGCACATCAACTTTGCCAAGTGATCGCTCTCAGCGTGTCGCCCATTGGCTGCTCGGTGAGCAGGCTTTAGAGGCAACATCGGTTCTCAAGTGTGAGTTAGCTCCTTTCATGGTCAGATCCTCTGAATCCCCTTCGTACTCAGCAAGCCATCCAGCGAGGCGTTCCAACCCTCGGGCCATCTCCAACGCCGTCCATCAGAGCATTTACAGCCGGACCCCATATTTCCTCCCCATGTGGAACGTCGTCTCGTCAATGGCAGTCACAAAAAATTGACCCAACTAGACCCCTCACTTAGTCCCCTATGTCTAAATTGATCGGCACCCCTCATATCGGTACCAAATGCAGGGATGATATGAGGGCACCCGGACGCGACTGGGCACTTCGCTCCCGGCACAGCGGTCTCACCTGCAGCCACCCGAAGCATGTTCCTGATGGCGGCAAGCCTCTCCAATTGATAGAGATTTTTATTTTGTTCATCGATTTTTTTGACACATTGTGGTTCAAAAAAAGCCATGGAAATATCAATGTTCCATTTGTGAAGGAGATAGATCATGACTATGAATCTTCTTTGTGTTAAGCGAAAAATATTCATAGTTATGGTCCATCTTCTTAACAAAGGGTGCAATAATGACTGAAATTTATCGCTTCTGCATGACCCGACTATTTAAGTCGGTCGACTAGCTACTCACGCAGCAAGGTGAGACTAAACATCCGAAACCAGTTGGCCGAATACGGATGTGAAAATTTAAATGTGAGTAATTTTTTTGACAGCCCGTCCGGCCCAACACGGACGTGATGATCAACGTGCATGTGTTTGCATGTATTCGGTGTTTTGGATATAGGATTTGTGGTTGCAAATGGTAAATTTGAGGCATGTCCGGTCATTGTCCGCGGGCATGGCCGCGGATGTTTAAGGGTCCAAATTTGCGGGCTGCGGCTGTAGATGCCCTCAAACCGTTCATAAACGTAGGCAATGCCATGTTTCCATGACACACGCTTGTACCACATTTTTGGTTCCTTGTCGAAGCCCAAAGTTTTTCAGTTACGTTACAGGGATGATTGAATTGGTGATATAAATACGGATTTGCTATTTCACTGTCGGCTGTCTTTCAACTCGCCAACATTCAAATCTTTGTCCGCCCGCTCTTGCGTGGAGATTCGTGCTGCGAGGTTTGATTTTCAGGCTGGTTCTTGCTATCGGGCGCGGTTTTCTGTCCCAGCGTGTTACCACTGCACCGGCCTGACCTCTCTTTGGTTTTTTGTCCTTTTTAAATTTTTGGCGTGGTTTCCCCTTTTCATTTCAGCGGCACTGTTTTGGTAAGGGAGAGATGAGATAGCGAGAGAGAGGAACGGGCGCTTGAGCGGTGGAGGAGAGTGAGCAATTCCTTTCTGTTCATGTCGATTCTGAGATCCCCCACCCGTCGAGCTTGGTTTTTCTCCCCTTTCTCTTGGATTCACGCCTGCTGCGCTTGGTTGGTCTCGTCATTCTCTCTCCCGCGCTTGATTTTTGTTTATTTTTGGGTGTGTAGCTTCCATATCTAGAGTGAGTTGTTGTCGTGATTTTGTTTTCGGTTTGTGATAGGTGTTTGTTGCCGCCGTGTTGTTGTAGATTCATGGTAGGTGCTTGCAGTTTTAGCGGTTGGTTCTGCTTCGTGGCATGGGCAGTCCGCCAATGTTTCCCCTCTGCTCGTGTTGGACCCCCTCTCATCTGGCGCCTTTGTGGCTTGCGTATCTCGTTTTGTGGTGATGCAGATGTATGGATCAGATGTAGGTTTTCAGATGGGTGTTTTGTGGTTAGGGTTGGTGATTTGCGTTGGTAGATGGTGGTCCACAAGTATAGGTGTGAATATCCCTCTTGATCCGGCGCAACGCCACATTTACAGATGGTCATTTGGGGGCTTCCTACTCATATTTGAAGCATAGCTGTGAATATCCCTCTTGATCGGCTCAATGCCACACTTATGGTCACTTGGGGGCTTCCTGCTCGTATTTGAAGCATAGCTGTGAATATCCCTCTTGATCGGCTCAATGCCACACTTATGGTCACTTGGGGGCTTCCTGCTCATTGAGCATAGCCGTGAATATCCCTCTTGATCCGGCGCAACGCCACATTTACAGATGGTCACTTGGGGGCTTCCTGCTCATATTTGAAGCATAGCTGTGAATATCCCTCTTGATCGGCTCAATGCCACACTTATGGTCACTTGGGGGCTTCCTGCTCATATTTGAAGCATAGCTGTGAATATCCCTCTTGATCGGCTCAATGCCACACTTATGGTCACTTGGGGGCTTCCTACTCATATTTGAAGCATAGCTGTAAATATCCCTCTTGATCGGCTCAATGCCACACTTATGGTCACTTGGGGGCTTCCTGCTCATATTTGAAGCATAGCTGTGAATATCCCTCTTGATTGGCTCAATGCCACAAACCACTTGGGGGCTTCCTGCTCATTGAGCATAGATGTGAATATCCCTCTTGGTTCGACTCATATGCCATGGTTACAAAGCACGTGGGGGCTTCCTGTTCAAACATAGGTGTATTCACCAAAGAGAACATAGCGTTACTACCCTCGTGAGCTGGCTTGGAACACCAGGTGTATTCACCAAAACCTTCCGGGTTATCCTGCTTTGTAGAAACTGCCACTCCATCCGGGTAATCCCGGAATGACAAGCCGAACTCTTGACAGTCAATCTTACATAGACCCTAAACTTGTCAATGTTAAACCGGCGATCATGTGAGGCCGGATTCACAAAGTGTAAAAGGTTAACTCAGTGGCTTGGCGACCCATGAAAGCCTTGGAGCTTTAGGCTTGGCGGCCTATGAAAGCCTCGTTTTCTCGATTTTGATTCGTTATCTTTTCCTGAGCATTTTTTAGGATTCATATATTGACGCCATATTAACATATGGATTGAGACAATTCAGGCCATGTAGCCTTCATATCTATGTCTCATATTTGAGCATATCTGGAGTTTATTAACCCGGCCTGCCTTTGGACGATAAGTCGCCAGTATAATATGATTGTGCACCTGGAGTTTAGGCTCTGAGGCATTTTTGGGATTGTTACCCTTTGCTGCGTCTGGCATGATAAGCCGGCAGCGTGAACCAATTTCACAGGCCGTGTAGCCTTGATTATATGGCTCATCATTGAGCATTTTGGGTTTGATAACCCGCTCTGATAGCAGACTTTAAGTCGCCAGGAGGATATTTCATGACTCCAGATTGATATTGGCCCCGGATTATAATTATCAAGGCATCACCATGGTATTAATCTACAGGTATGTCTTTCAATAATGATATAAATATTTTGGGTTTGATTAAGCCGCCCTGGCTATGGACGTTAAGTCGCCAGTATTTATTTTGGATTGCGTCATTGGAATCATGCGCTTATAATCATTGGATTGTTACCTTCATTGGGTATGGCGATATAAGCCGGCAGTATAAATCAATCCTACAGGTATGTTTTCCTGGTTATATGAATATGCGAGGTTTGATAACCTGTCCTGGCTTTTAACTTTAAGTTGCCAGTATGTTTAGGCTTGAATGGCCTTAATGCTAGTCTTTTCCATGATAGCATAAGACTATATTATGTTTGGGATGTTACCCACCCTGGCTTTTGACGTTAAGTCGCCAGGGTATATGTTGTTTAAACTCTGTGCAGGATTTGCAGAACTATGACTTATATAAATGATTAAGTTCAAGCTTATCAAAATTGATGTTTCAAAAGGGTTATCCATTCTGGATTTTCTCAAAGGCTATAAGCCGCCGAGTTATAAAAATTCTGGCTTACCATGAATGCGCATTAAGTCGCCATCGGCCAAGAGCCGTCGAGTATTTAAAACTCCGGATTTACTTGTCTACCGATAAGGTATTCACATCTTTCATAGCCAAAATTGGCTGGATTTTCATAATGATATTGAATGAGTGAGGTTTTCATACCGGATTATATTATTCAAATCTTGAATAGCCAACATGGCTGGATTTTTATTATGGTTATGAATAACTAGTATTATGATTGAGGTTTTCAAAGTCGCTTTAGCGCAATGGCTATTATTTTATCAATGGATATGATTTATTTTACAATGAAAGGAATAGTCCCGAGTCGCTGCAGGCTTACGACCCGGCACTTGGGGGCTACATTATTCAAATTGAGATTACATCAAATATGCAAGTCCCATGTCACTGCCAGCATGCACCATGACACTTGGGGGCTAATGCAAGGTCATTTTTTACTTGCTTTATTGAAGACCCGACTCATCACATTGTAATGAGCCGACCCTTGAGGGCTACCAATTTCTCCTGTCAAAAATCCAAGGTACACAAGCTTTAATCCATTATATTAAAGGGTCCACTACTCAGTTGGTAGAGTACAAGGCTCTTAACCTTGTGGACATGGGTTCGAGCCCCATGGTGGGGTTTACATCATATGATGTTATTTTCAATGAAGAATATATAAAGTCCCAGCTCAGTATTATCTTACTGAGCCGACCCTTGGGGGCTACACGTTGATGCTCAGGTTTATATGATTATATCTACAAAGTCCCTCCTCATTATTGTGTAATGACCCGGCCCTTGGGGGCTACACTGGTTGAAGTTTTTATGAGCATACAAGGCAATTACGAGTCCCCGGTTGCTGCAAGCATGACAACCCGGCACTTGGGGGCAACATATGTGGAATATTCAGTTTACGACTAGTGAATGAGATGAACAACCCGGATTTCTTCAAGGTTGCGACATTTATATTGAAGCAAGTCTTAAGCTGTTACTACGCTCCCTTCTTAAGACTTGTGGGCTACAAGTAATATGCATATAAGGGAGGTACATTTTCAAGCTTGATGTTAACAACAATTATTGACCCGATGCCATCAATATTTACAGACCGACAATTTTGGCAATGATAAACCGGCAAGTTCTACATCTTCAAGCCGGCTGAAAATAGATTGATTATGAAGCTGATCTATTGACCCGGAATTTCCAGAAGGAGGAAATAACAAGGACTTAAGGATGATCAGGTGTCGGCTTACAAGAACTTTTAACCCGGAGTGCAACCTGTCAAATATGTTCTTGTGTTTATTTTGCAGGATGAGTTTAACATGGATAAATCCAAATTAAACTGGGGGCTAATGTCGGGGATATACCCCGCGGTGTAACCCGGCCGGATGTATGACCTGGCCGGACTTGGCGACTCATTGGTGACCTGCCCTGACCCGGCGACTGACTAGTAACCCGCCCAGAGTTGGCGGTTCATTGGTGACCCGGCAGGCGGGTCAGAGGAGCGACAAGACCCGGTGGCCCAGCGGGCGGTTCATGGAAGGCCGGCTTATGTTATGGTGGGCCGGTTTAAGAGAAAAGGCATAAGGAATATTCCCTTACAAAGGAATCAAGACTAGGACTCCACTTGTAATAGAGTAATCCTAATCCTACTGGGACTAGTCATATAACCCGCCCCTTCAACTTATATAAGGAGGGGCAGGGCACCCCAAGAGGGACACGTTTTTCACAAGTTAGGTTTAGACAGACAAGTCAATAGCTCTCGAGATAGAGCCCTCTTGTAATCGTGATCATCATCATCAATATCAATGAAGCAAGATGTAGGCTTTTACCTCCACCGTGAGGGGCCGAACCTGGGTAAAATCTCGCGTCTCTCGTCCCACTCAACCCCTCTCAAGTTACCACATAGATGCGTTGGCCTCACGACTAAGTCCTTTCAACGATGGCATCTACCGTGACAAATCCACGACAATAGGGGATCAATCGTAGTCCTTTCGATAAGTAAGAGTGTCGAACCCAACGAGGAGGAGAAGGAAATGATAAGTAGTCTTCAGCAAGGTATTCTCTGCAAGTACTGAAATTATAAGTAACGAGTAGTTTGATAGCAAGATAATTTGTAACGAGCGAGTAACGGTAACGGTAACAAAAGTGCAGCGAGGTAGCCCAATCCTTTTGAGGCAAAGGACATGCCAAAACGGTCTCTTATGATTGTGTTCGCTACTTTGATAATTTGATATGTGGGTGGACCGGTGCTTAGGTGCTGTTCTTACTTGAACAAACCTCCTACTTATGATTAACCCCCTCGCAAGCATCCGCAACTACGAGAAAAGTATTAAGATAAAATCTAACCATAGCATTAAACTTTGGGATCCAAATCAGCCCCTTATGAAAATAGCGCATAAACTAGGGTTTAAGCTTCTGTCACTCTCGCAACCCATCATCTAATAACTACTCCACAATGCATTCCCTTAGGCCCAAATATGGTGAAGTGTCATGTAGTAGACGTTCACATGACACCACTAAGGGAATCACAACATATATACCATCAAAATATTGAACACATATCAAGTTCACATGGTTACTTGCAACAAAATTTCTCCCGTGACCTCAAGAACAAAAGTAACTACTCACAAATGATAATCATGCTCAAGATCAGAGGGGTATTAAATAGCATAATGGATCTGAACATATAATCTTCCACCAAATAAACCATATAGTAATCAACTACAAGATGTAATCAACACTACTAGTCACCCACAAGCACCAATCTAAGGTTCCGGTACAAAGATTGAACACAAGAGATGAACTAGGGTCTGAGGGGAGATGGTGATGTTGAAGATGTTGATGGAGATTGCCCTCCCCAAGATGGGAGAGTTGTTGGTGATGATGATGACGATGATTTCCCCCTCCGGGAGGGAAGTTCCCCCGGCGGAATCGCTCCGCCGGAAGGCAAAACTGCTCCTGCCCAAGTTTCGCCTCGAGACGGCAGCGCTTCGTCCTGAAAGTCCTCTCCTTATTTTTTCTAGGTAAAAATGACTTATATACCAGAAGATGGGCACCGGAGGTGGGCCTAGGAGAGCACAACCCACCAGGGCGCGCCTGGGCTCCCTGGTGCGCCCAGGCGGGTTGTGCCCACCTGGTGGGCCCTCTCGGTACTTATTGGCTCCAATAATTCTTATATATTCAGTAAAAAATCTCCGTAAAGTTTCAGCTCATTTGGAGTTGTGCAGAATAGGTGGCCCGACGTAGCTTTTTCGGGTCCAGCATTCCAGCTGCCGCTATTCTCCCTCTTTGTGTGAACCTTGCATATTATGAGAGAAAAGGCATTAGAATTACTCCAAAAAGCATTATTATTCATAAAAACAATATAAATAACAGTAGGAAAACATGATGCAAAATGGACGTATCGTGTGCGTTGAGTATTTGGGTGTAGAGGTATGGATTTTGGTAGGTGTTAGGGCATATCTCTCTCGAAGTAGTTTTGGTGATTGATGACAATGCTTTTGCGGACTAATCGTGTGCGTTGAGTATTTCAGAGATTCATTCTGTGGCACGAGACGATTCTTTCCCCTCAGAGCTTTATGTGAAGACGGTGTAGTCTCTTTCGTTTCGGTTTGGTGGACTTGAGTCGTAGGAGACACCATACTATCAAGAGGGGGTCCGCTTTGGAAAGCTAGGGTGGAATCAACACGTACATGTCTCTGTTGCACCCCAGCTCCTTTCCTCTCCATGGAGTTTGCTGTTTCAACAGTAGTGGAGACTGTGAGGAGAAAGCAGTAGTACCGCCGCCAGAGCGGTAGTACCGCCTATGGTCCTCAAGTGGTAGTACCGCTGTCTACAGCGGTAGTACCGCTTCGAGGCATAGGCGGCAGTACCGTCCTGGTTCGGCAACGCTACTACCTCGATTCGAGGATTCATTTTGTCGTGTCGGGTTGTGCGGCAGTAGCAGCGGCAGTACCGCGGCTACTACCGCTACTAATGCCGCCCATACCCCCTATGTTTCTCTCGTTCTCCCTCGGCTTCTACTACGCTCAGTCTATGCGGTAGTACCTGATGTCTACTACGCAACCTTCTCCCTGTAGACGTTGTTGGGCCTCCAAGTGCAGAGGTTTGTAGGACAGTAGCAAATTTCCCTCAAGTGGATGACCTAAGGTTTATCAATCCGTGGGAGGTGTAGGATGAAGATGGTCTCTCTCAAACAACCCTGCAACCAAATAACAAAGAGTCTCTTGTGTCCCCAACACACCCAATACAATGGTAAATTGTATAGGTGCACTAGTTCGGCGAAGAGATGGTAATACAAGTGCATTATGGATGGTAGATATATGTTTTTGTAATCTGAAAATATAAAAATAGCAAGGTAGCAAGTGATAAAAGTGAGCACAAATGGTATTGCAACGCTAGGAAACAAGGCCTAGGGTTCATACTTTCACTAGTGCAAGTTCTCTCAACAATAATAACATAACTGGATCATATAACTATCCCTCAACATGCAACAAAGAGTCACTCCAAAGTCACTAATAGCGGAGAACAAACGAAGAGATTATGGTAGGGTACGAAACCACCTCAAAGTTATTCTCTTGGATCGATCTATTCAAGAGTTTGTACTAGAATAGCACCTTAAGACACATATCAACCAAAACCCTAATGTCACCTAGATACTCCAATGTCACCTCAAGTATCCGTGGGTATGATTATACGATATGCATCACACAATCTCAGATTCATCTATTCAAACCAACACAAAGAACTTCAGTGCCCCAAAGTTTCTACCGGAGAGTCAAGACGAAAACGTGTGCCAACCCCTATGCATAGGTTCATGGGCGGAACCCGCAAGTTGATCACCAAAACATACATCAAGTGAATCACGTGATATCCCATTGTCACCACAGATACGCACGGCAAGACATACATCAAGTGTTCTCAAATCATTAAAGACACAATCCGATAAGATAACTTCAAAGGGAAAACTCAATCCATTACAAGAGAGTAGAGGGGGAGAAACATCATAAGATCCAACTATAATAGCAAAGCTCGCGATACATCAAGATCGTATCACCTCAAGAGCATGAGAGAGAGAGAGAGAGATCAAACACATAGCTACTGGTACATACCCTCAGCCCCGAGGGTGAACTACTCCCTCCTCGTCATGGAGAGCGCCGGGATGATGAAGATGGCCACCGGTGAGGGTTCCCCCCCTCCGGTAGGGTGCCGGAACAGGGTCCCGATTGGTTTTTGGTGGCTACAGAGGCGGCGGAACTCCCGATCTATTATGTTCTCGAAGGTTTTTAGGGTATATGGAGATATATAGGCACAAGAAGTCGGTAAGGGGAGCCACGAGGGGCCCACGAGGGTGGAGGGCGCGCCCAGGGGGGTGGGCGCCCCCTGCCTCATGCCTTCCTCGTTGATCCCCTGACGTGCACTCCAAGTCCCCCGGATTGCTTTCTTCCCAAAAATAACTTCTCCCGAAGGTTTCGTTCCGTTTGGACTCCGTTTGATATTCCTTTTCTGCGAAACACTGAAACAAGGAAAAAACAGGAACTAGCACTGGGCTCTGGGTTAATAGATTAGTCCCAAAAATAATATAGAAGTGTTTAATAAAGCCCATAAACATCCAAAACAGATAATATAATAGCATGGAACAATCAAAAATTATAGATACGTTGGAGATGTATCAACATACGCAAGCTTAATTCCTGCTTATCCTCGAGTAGGTAAATGATAAAAACATAATTTTTGATGTGGAATGCTACCTAACATATTTATCCATGTAATTCTCTTTATTGTGGCAAGAATATTCAGATCCATAAGATTCAAAACAAAAGTTTAATATTGACATGAAAACAATAATACTTCAAGCATACTAACAAAGCAATCATGTCTTCTCAAAATAACATGGCCAAAGCAAGCTATCCCTACAAAATCATATAGTCTAGCTATGCTCTATCTTCATCACACAAAATATTTAAATCATGCACAACCCCGATGACAAGCCAAGCAATTGTTTCATACTTTTGATGTTCTCAAACTTTTTCAATCTTCACGCAATAAATGAGCGTGAGCCATGGACATAGCACTATAGGTGGAATAGAATGGTGGTTGTGGAGAAGACAAAAAAGGAGAAGATAGTCTCACATCAATGATGTCTACTACACAACCTTCTTCTTGTAGACGTTGTTGGGCCTCCAAGTGTAGAGGTTTGTAGGACAGTAGCAAGTTTCCCTCAAGTGGATGACCTAAGGTTTATCAATCCGTGGGAGGCGTAGGATGAAGATAGTCTCTCTCAAACAACCCTGCAACCAAATAACAAAGAGTCTCTTGTGTCCCCAACACACCCAATACAATGGTAAATTGTATAGGTGCACTAGTTCGGCCAAGAGATGGTGATAGAAGTACAATATGGATGGTAGACATAGGTTTTTGTAATCTGAAAATAAAAAAACAGCAAGGTAACTAATGATAAAAGTGAGCACAAACGGTATTGCAATGCGTTGAAACAAGGCCTAGGGTAAATACTTTCACTAGTACAAGTTCTCTCAACAACAATAACATAATTGGATCATATAACTATCCCTCAACATGCAACAAAGAGTCACTCCAAAGTCACTAATAGCGGAGAACAAACGAAGAGATTATTGTAGGGTACGAAACCACCTCAAAGTTATTCTTTCCGATCAATCCATTGGGCTATTCCTATAAGTGTCACAAACAGCCCTAGAGTTCGTAGTAAAATAACACCTTAAGATACACATCAACCAAAACCCTAATGTCACCTAGATACTCCAATGTCACCTCAAGTATCCGTGGGTATGATTATACGATATGCATCACACAATCTCAGATTCACCTATTCAACCAACACATAGAACCTCAAAGAGTGCCCCAAAGTTTCTACCGGAGAGTCAAGACGAAAACGTGTGCCAACCCCTATGCATAGGTTCATGGGCGGAACCCGCAAGTTGATCACCAAAACATACATCAAGTGGATAAATAGAATACCCCATTGTCACCACGGGTATCCCACGCAAGACATACATCAAGTGTTCTCAAATCCTTAAAGACTCAATCCGATAAGATAACTTCAAAGGGAAAACTCAATCCATTACAAGAGAGTAGAGGGGGAGAAACATCATAAGATCCAACTATAATAGCAAAGCTCGCGATACATCAAGATCGTATCACCTCAAGAACACGAGAGAGAGAGAGAGAGAGATCAAACACATAGCTACTGGTACATACCCTCAGCCCCGAGGGTGAACTACTCCCTCCTCGTCATGGAGAGCGCCGGGATGATGAAGATGGCCAACGGTGAGGGTTCCCCCCTCCGGCAGGGTGCCGGAACAGGGTCCCGATTGGTTTTTGGTGGCTACAGAGGCTTGCGGCGGCGGAACTCCCGATCTATCCTGTTCCCCGATTGTTTTAGGGTATATTGGTATATATAGGAGGAAGAAATACGTCAGGGGAGCCACGAGGGGCCCACGAGGGTGGAGGGCGCGCCCCCTGCCTTGTGCCTTCCTCGTTGCTTCCCTTACGCACACCCCAAGTCTTCTGGATTGCTTCCGTTCCAAAAATAACTTTTCCGAAGGTTTCATTCCATTTGGACTCCGTTTGATATTCCTTTTCTGCGAAACACTGAAACAAGGGAAAAAACAGAAACTGGCACTGGGCTCTGGGTCAATAGGTTAGTCCCAAAAGTAATATAAAAGTGCATAGTAAAGCCCATAAAACATCCAAGATGGATAATATAATAGCATGAATACTTCATAAATTATAGATACGTTGGAGATGTATCAGCATCCCCAAGCTTAATTCCTGCTCGTCCTCGAGTAGGTAAATGATAAAAGAAAGAATTTATGAAGTGTGAATGCTAGCAGGTGCACAAGTTTGATCAATGATAATTTCAATCACCTTTTCTAGCATCATCATATGTCATAACAGTAGCTCAACTCATAGAACTTTTCATGATCAAGTAACAAAATATTCACATGTTAAAGTATAGACATTAAACTTCCTTGAAAACTAACAAACCATGTTATTTAGTCCTCAAACAATTACAATTCATCTTATTTTCAGGAAGAGTCTATGTCAGAGCTGAGGGAGTCCTAGATTAGGGGGTCCTTGGACAGCCGGACTATATCCTTTGGCCGGACTGTTGGACTATGAAGATACAAGACTCAAGACTTCGACCCGTGTCCGGATGGGACTCTCCTTGGCGTGGAAGGCAAGCTTGGCAATACGGATATGTAGATCTCCTCCCTTGTAACCGACTCTGTGTAACCCTAGCCCCCTCCGGTGTCTATATAAACCGGAGGGGTTAGTCCGTAGGACAAGAACAATCATACCATAGGCTAGCTTCTAGGGTTTAGCCTCTACGATCTCGTGGTAGATCAACTCTTGTAATACTCATATCATCAAGATCAATCAAGCAGGAAGTAGGGTATTACCTCCATCGAGAGGGCCCGAACCTGGGTAAACATCGTGTCCCCCGCCTCCTGTTACCATCCGCCTTAGACGCACAGTTCGGGACCCCCTACCCGAGATCCGCCGGTTTTGACACCGACATTGGTGCTTTCATTGAGAGCTCCACTGTGCCGTCACCGTAAGGCTAGATGGCTCCTTCGATCATCGGCAACGATGTGATCCAGGGTGAGGTTTTCCTCCCCGGACAGATCTTCGTATTCGGCGGCTTCGTACTGCGGGCCAACTCGCTTGGCCATCTGGAGCAGATCGAGAGCTACGCCCCTGGCCATCAGGTATGGTTTGGAAACTTGAACTATACTGCCGACATCCCGGAGACTTGATCTTCGACGGATTCGAGCCCATGTCAGGTGCGCCACACAATCACGACGAGCATGATTTAGCTCTGCCGTCGGACAGTGTTCGGGAGATCACACCTGCAACTACTCCGGCCCTGAATCCGGAACAAATTGCGCCATTTGAGGACGGGTGGATGGACCCCGCCACGGAGGCCGCACACTCACCGGCGATAGAGCCGAATACTGACTTCACCTCCTCCGAGACCCGTGTTGCCGAACCGTTGGATTCGTCCCCAGCCATGGACTCTGAGCCGCTTGCGTCCGTGCCTATCGAATCCGATTGGGGACCGATCATGGAGTTTACCTCCGCGGATATCTTTCAAGCACTCGCCTTTTGGCGACGTGCTAAACTCGTTGAGGTCACTCTCCCTATCAGGAGACCCTTGGCCGAACTATGTCCGGCTAGAATGGGATGCGGACGACGAAGAAATTCGCTCCCCACCCACCACCCACTTAGTAGCCACTGTCGACGATTTAACCGACATGCTCGACTTCGGCTCCGAAGACATCGACGGTATGGACGATGATGCAGGAGATGAACAAGAACCACCGCCCACAGGGCGCTGGACTGCCACCTCATCGTATGACATATACATGGTGGACACCCCCAAAGAAGGGGATGGCGATAAGACAACGGAGGATAATCCCTCCAAGGAGCAATCCAAGCACCGACGTCAGCGGCGCCGCTCTAAGTCTCGCCGTAGCAAAAGCAGCAATACCGGCACAAGAGACAATAATGCTCCGGATAGTGCCGAAGACGACGATAATCCCCTCCAGCCAGACCTCGAGCGGGAGGATGAACAAGCTAGCCCTCCGGAACAGGCAACAGATGGAGAATCAGAGGATAACAATTACATGCCTCTCTCCGAAGACGAGGTGAGCCTCGGCGACGAAGAATTTATCATGCCTGAGGATCCCGTCGAGCAGGAGCGCTTCAAGCGCCGGATTATAGCCACAGCAAACAGCCTGAAGAAAAAGCAACAACAGCTTCGAGTTAATCAAGATCTGCTAGCAGATAGATGGACTGAAGTCCTGGCGGCCGAGGAATACGAACTCGAGCGCCCAACCAAGAGTTACCCAAAGCGCAGGTTGCTACCCCAACTCGAGGAGGAAGCATTGAAACCTACATCACCAGCGTATGATGCAGCTGATCGGCCACCTCGTGGCCGAGACAGAGAGGCTTATCAGCCCGAAGTACAGCCCGCACCCCGCCGCCATTCAAAGAAAAATACCAAGGCCCGGGGTAACACGCGGAACCTGCGAGATGTATTGGAAAACAAAGCAAAACATGCAAGATCGATCTACGGATCATGGGGGCGCGCCCCAACGCGGGACGATGACCGTCACGCCGGATATGCTAAAAGCAAATCCGGCCGGGCCGAATACAACAGACAAGACTCGTATGAACTGCGTTGTGATATAGCCCGGCACAGGGGCGCCGCACACCCCCTATGCTTCACTGATGAAGTAATGGACCACGAATTCCCAGAAGGGTTTAAACCCGTAAACATTGAATCATATGATGGTACTACAGACCCCGCGGTATGGATAGAAGACTTCTTCCTCCACATTCACATGGCCCGCGGGGATGATTTATATGCCATCAAGTATCTCCCGCTAAAACTCAAAGGGCCAGCTCGGCATTGGCTCAATAGCTTGCCGGCAAACTCCACCGGAAGCTGGGAGAGCCTGGCAGATGCATTCCTGGACAATTTCCAAGGCACTTATGTGCGACTGCCGGATGCTGACGATTTAAGTCATATAACTCAGCAGCTAGGGGAATCGGCCAGGAAATTCTGGACCCGGTTCCTAACTAAGAAGAACCAAATTGTCGTCTGTCCGGATGCAGAGGCCTTAGCGGCATTTAAGCATAGCATCCGCGATGAGTGGCTCGCCCGGCACCTCGGCCAAGAGAAGCCAAAATCCATGGCAGCCCTCACGTCACTTATGACCCGCTTTTGCGCGGGCGAAGATAGCTGGTTGGCTCGTAGTAACAATACAGCAAGCAAACCTGGCACATCAGAGGCCAGGGATAGCAACGGCAAACCACGACGCAACAAACACAAGCACCGCAAATATGGTGAAAATGCCGAAAATACGGTAGTTAATGCCGGGTTTAGGGGCTCAAAATCTGGTCAGCGGAAAGGGCCACCCAAAAATAACAATTCGGGTCCATCCAGTCTAGACCGCATACTCGATCGCCAATGCCAAATTCATGGCACCCCAGGAACGCCAGCCACCCATACCAACAGAGAATGCTGGGTCTTCAAACAAGCCGGCAAGGCAGGCGCCAAAAACGGAGAAGGGGGGTCTCAAAGCGATGATGGCGACGAAGAGCCCAGATCACCGAACACAGGAGGGAAAAAGAAATTTCCCTAGCATATTCAATCGGTGAATGTGGTAAATACCACCCAAATTCCCAACTCGGACCGGATATGCACCCTTAGGGATGCCGACTTAATGGAACTAGTCATCCCACAATATAAACTAGGGCCGGTCACCTTCAACCTCACGGATCATCCGGTTAACACCAATCAGGGCAATCCAGCCGCACTAGTCCCCGACCCAATAATTGACGGGTTCCACCTCACTCGAGTCCTTATGGACGGAGGCAGCAGTCTAAATCTGCTTTACCAGGAAACAGTGCGCAAGATGGGCATCGATCATTCGGTGATCAAACCCACTAAAGCCACTTTCAGAGGCATTATACCAGGTGTGGAAGTCAGCTGTACAGGCTCCATTGCCCTTGAGGTAGTCTTCGGATCACCAGAAAATTACCGCACCGAAGAGTTAATCTTCGAAATCGTCCCTTTCCGCAGTGATTATCAGGCACTGCTCGGACGAACCGCGTTCGCTTGATTCAACGCGGTGCCACATTATGCCTACCGTAAGCTCAAGATGCCCAGTCCACGCGGCGTCATCACGGTTAATGGCAAGGCCGAACCTTCCCTCGGCACCAACAAGTACACCCCTGCCTTCGCAGCAGAAGCAACGAGCAGCACCTTGCAGCTGAACCTCGAGTCGACGTCCAGGCTCCCGGACACCGTCAAGGGACTCCGAACTACTTCGCGGAAGGATAGCCCGGCTCGTCCAGAGCTCAATTAAACACTCCGGCGAAGGCCAGGACAGGCCGCACTCAGCGGCTCAACCGATCTCCGGCACGCAAACATTTCTTTCATTTCCTTCGCAGGTTCACCTTTGCGCCGACCAGGACGGGCTATACGGAGGCAGCTTGAACGCGCAAGGGAATCCTTAGACATTCCCCACAATGACCATCCGGCTATACTACGGATCCGCACTCAGCTTCTTCCCCCCGGCCTCAGCAGGTTCCGCAATGATATTCCTTTTTTATCACATTACCTGTACTCATACGCATAGACGTACTATTCAAATACAACATGTGGATTTATATGACGCTTACCTGCTGTTATTTCTTATTGAAGTTCTTTTGCCAAGTGGCATCCGTACACAGCGATATGCCTTAAAATATGCCAGGGGCTTCATTTTACCCATAACACGACAATAAAGTCCGAACACCTTCATGGAAGTTCGGCACCCCGAACCTATAGCATTATATGCATCAGCTCCGAATCATGTCTTGGGTCAATAGTTGGGTTTTCCAGGCTCCCATGTTTTGGTACCTTACGTTCCACTATATCGGCTAAGGTAGCACTAGGAGAACTACTGCGATTGTGTCCCGGTTCTTCCGGACGAGCACCTCAGTAGAGAAAGCCGAAAACTGACTGTCATGATACGGCGAGAGCAGGTCAGCTGTTCGAGAGGTCACAAAATCTTTAAGGATTTCTCCCGCATAATGCCATAACCAATGCAGCGTGCGATGGATCGGTTTTTCCTCCAATCAGGTGCTTATAGAGCCCCTAGTACGGTCTTCCGAACACCAGGGGCTGCGCCGACCTTACTAAAGCTCCTATGGCTAAGTGAGAGTGATAAAGCCCGATAGTCCATTTGCCTGGTTCGTTGTGCTGAGCACCTCCTTCGAAGGACCCAAAACTGGGTAAAGAGTGCTCAGGTTTATCCCGAACACCCCCGTACTTCTTACGTGGGGGCAGAAGGCGACGACTGGCCAACTCTCAGGTTTAACATATAAAACGGCCGCACAGGAGGGTAAACTTTTATATAACATGCAACAAATAAATGACCTTGTTCAAACATTACAAAGGACAACATGATTGGCATTCATGGAAATATAATGTCCTTGGCGCATAGCTCCGCTGCAAGGTAGGATCCTTTTAGGACACTCTCATAATATAATTCGGGCTTGCGGTGCTCCTTCCCCTCTGGCGGTCCTTCGGTCATCAGCTTTTCAGCATCCATCTTCCCCCAGTGCACCTTTGCGCGGGCGAAGGACATTCTCGCACCTTCTATACAGACCGACCGCTTGATGACGTCAAGTCGAGGGCAAGCGCTTACAAGCCGCCTCACGAGCCCGAAGTAGCTGCTTGGAATCGGCAGGCCATAGCCGGATAACCAAATCTTTCATTGCTAGTTCCGCTGCCTTATGCAGTTCGATCAGCTGTTTCAGTTGATCGGCAAAAGGCACCGGATAATTCGGTGCCAAATACTGCGACCAGAAGAGCTTATCTGCAGTGTTCCTTTCTTCGGCTCGGTAGAATTGGGTGGCATCTGATATGCTGCGGGGTAGCTTGGCAAATACCCCTGAGAAATCCGGATTCAAAATTAGAAACATAGTTTTCCCCTCAAATACTTGCTTTACATGGAAAAAGTCTTACCCGTCGCGATCTTTCTCGCCTCTTGGATCCCCTGCAGGGCGCTTTGGGTTTCCCCCCGGGCATCGTTCGTGGCCTGATGCGCCTTGGTGAGTTCAGATTCTTTCTCCGTTAAACTCTGCTCCAAGGTCTCGCATTTCCTCACGGCCTCTTGCAGCTCCTGCTCAGCTTTAATAACCCTGACCTCGTGCTTCTCACGAAGAGCCTGCTCTGTAGCTGCCTTTTTCTCGGCCTCGGCCACAGCCTTCTTAAGGGCCTTGACTTCGGTCACAATCCCTAGCGCAAATCATGAAGCTTATTTCATATTGAAAATTCATTCGCAATAAACGCGAACAAGACTTGTGCATACCTTGTTTATCTCTCAACTGCATTTTCAATTGGCCAAGTTCTTCTTTGGCCCACTCCAGACTTTGATTCAGTCCGGAGATCTCCGCAGTTTGAGAGGTAGTAGCCGCTACAGATGCCTGCCTATAATAGAAGAGAAATAGATGTCATTCAATGAGTCTTCCTGCGAACATAAATTCGATCCTCTGTCCGGTTCTTTCTTTCACCGGACAGTGTATCAGGGGCTACTATCTATACTATGACACTCTTCGAAAACTCATAAAACATACCTCAAAGCCTCTTATAAGGCTGATACAGGCTTCGTTCAGTCCACTCTCAGCTGACCGAATCTTCTCAATCACCGCACCCATAAGGGCACGGTGTTCATCAACGATGGAGGCGCTCTTCAGCGCCACCAACAAAGCATCCGACACCTCTGGTTGGACAGAGGTTGCCGATGGAATAGGCACGCCCCCTCCAACTGAGGGAGGCTGCCTGCTTGATTCCGGAGCCATATAGATCTCCGGAATCGCATCCGGCTGGGAGCCGAACTCGGGATGGCCCCCGCCGTCAGCTCCCATGGGAATCTTTTCCCCCATGTGTCCGGCCCCTGAGGTTTGACCTCCAGGCGCCGCCTTCACAGTCTTTTCCTCTCCTCCTTGGCCGGGGTCCTTCTGGGACGAAGCCTCGGTGTTATGCACCTGTTTGGAGGAGGGGACCTTTGGGGGCGTCCCGCTCTCCATAGCATCTGAGCTCAGCGAATCCTCTGATGAGGATTGTTTGGTACGGGACCTCGCCGAACTACAAAAAATATGACTTAGGTTAAAATACTATGCCATGATGAGTCTGGACTCCTAAAACATACTCGGATTTTATATACTTACGAGTTCACCAGGGGCTGGGCCCTGGGATCCCATGCCGGGCCGCTGTCGACGGCGGCAGTGGACTCCTCCGGAAGAGGAGCCTTTCCCCTTTTGGGCAGCTCGGCCTCCAAGTGTACGGAGGCCGTCCTCTTCTTTCTTCCCCCCGTAGGGGATTCATCTTCCTCCTCCTCGCCCTCTTCGGAGGCGGAATGGGCATCAGAGCCTTCAGATATTGTGTCCGAAGTGCCGCGGCGACGAAGGCCGCACCGGGTCTTTTTGGCCTCCTTCTCGGCCGTCTTCTTCAGCACCTTGTAAGGCGCCAGGACCAGCATCTTCGTCAGAAGTGGGACGGCCGGTTCTTCGGGCAGCGGGGCCGGACAATGGATCCGCTCCGCCTTCTTCGTCCAGCCCTGGGAGAGTTGTATAAAACACGTTAAGCGCTTCCTTTGGGTTACGCGGATAAAAAAGTTTGATGACTTACCGAACTTGCAGGGCGGGACAGTTGGTACCCGCGGTCCTCGGCGGAGTCCGGCCATGATTTGCTGGACTTGAAAAGCACCTTCCAAATGTCCTTGTGCGAGGAGCCGAAAAGCTCTCGCAAGGTTTGGTGCCTGGCCGGATCGAATTCCCATAGATTGCAAGTCCGGTGTTGACAAGGCAGGATCCGGCGAACTAACATCACCTGGACTACATTGACAAGTTCAATGTTCTTGTCTCCCATATCTTTAACGCGCGTCTAGAGCACCGACAGTTCCTCGGACGAGGACCAGTCCAGGCCTTTCTTGACCCAGGATGTAAGCCGCAGGGGGGCACCGGATCGAAACTCGGGAGAGGCGGCCCATTCCGTGCCGCGCGGCTCAGTGATATAAAACCACTGCTGTTGCCACTCCTTGACAGAATCATTAAAGGTTCCCGTTGGCCATATGACATTGGGCATCTTGCTCACCATAGCGCCCCCGCACTCGGCGTGCTCGCCGCCCACCACCTTGGGCTTTACATTAAAAATCTTCAGCCATAAACCGAAGTGCGGCGAGATGCGGAAAAAAGCCTCGCACACGACAATGAATGTCGAGATGTTGAGGAAGGAATTAGGGGACAGATCATGAAGATCGATCACATAGTAATACATGATGCCGCGAACGAACGGTTGGAGGGGAAACCCTAGCCCGCGGACAAAGTGAGGGAGTAATACAACCCTCTCGTGGGGTTCCGGAGTAGGGACGATCTATCCCGCCGTCGGGAGACGGTGGCTGATTTTCTTGGCCAGGTACCCGGCCTCCCGAAGCTTTTTGATATCCTTCTCTCAGACGGTAGAGGCCATCCATTTGCCTCCTGCTCTAGATCCGGACATCTTCGGAAGGCCTTTTGTGGGCAGAGAAGATGAACGCTTGGGCGCTGGAGCTTGGGCAGAGGGGAATGAATCGGGAAGTAGAAAGCGTGGGTGCGAAAGGGAGTCCTTATCCCCTTATAAAGGCAGCAGGGATTCTGCGCCTCCCCACTTGCCTGGTAAAACTGCTTATTCCCCAAGCGCCGTAATTGACGGCGCGGTTGGGTTACCCACACCCGTATTGATGAGAATCCCGTGATAAGGGGACACGATCTCTGCTTCGACAAGACGTGCCAAGGAAACCGCCTCGCGATATGTGCAGTGGCTGGTTGTGAAAACGGTTTGAATAATGACCGGGCCGTGGTGTGATGTCATGCTGCAAAATGTGTCAGCAGATTGGATTTGTGGAAATATTATTCTCTCTACGGTGGTATGTGGAATTTGTTTTGGAGAGCCGGACACTATCCTTGTGTTCAAAATCTTCTATGGAGTATTCGGAGGAGGAACCCGCCTTGCAATGCCGAAGACAATATGTGCGCCGGACTCATCATCATTGAAGCCTGGTCCAGGGGCTACTGAGGGAGTCCTGGATTAGGGGGTCCTCGGACAGCCGGACTATATCCTTCGGCCGGACTGTTGGACTATGAAGATACAAGACTCAAGACTTCGACCTGTGTCCGGATGGGACTCTCCTTGGCGTGGAAGGCAAGCTTGGCAATACAGATATGTAGATCTCCTCCCTTGTAACCGACTCTGTGTAACCCTAGCCCCCTCCGGTGTCTATATAAACCGGAGGGGTTAGTCCGTAGGACAAGAACAATCATACCATAGGCTAGCTTCTAGGGTTTAGCCTCTACGATCTCGTGGTAGATCAACTCTTGTAATACTCATATCATCAAGATCAATCAAGTAGGAAGTAGGGTATTACCTCCATCGAGAGGGCCCGAACCTGGGTAAACATTGTGTCCCCCGCCTCCTGTTACCATCCGCCTTAGACGCACAGTTCAGGACCCCCTACCCGAGATTCACCGGTTTTGACACCGACAAGAGCTTTGATTCAGCAAACTTCACATACTCAACTATCATTTAGTCTTCCATGATTGCTACCACTCAAAGCATATTTTTAGAACAAATAGTATTCATCAAACACAGAGAAAGATAGGGGCTTAATGTTTCGCCTCCCAACCTTTTACCTCAAGGGTAATGTCAACAGTAATAATTCATGCTCAAATATATTTGAATGGCCATATATGCTTAGATCTTTCCATCACATGATGCTTGCCAACTAAAGAGTAGGTTGGAATGAGAAGGAATACTACTGACTCTCACATAAAAGTAAAAGATAGGCCCTTCGCAGAGGGAAGCAGGGATTTGAAGAGGTGCCAGAGCTCGAAGCAAAAACAGAGATGAAAATAATTTTGAGAGGTATGCTTTCATTGTCAACATAACGACCAAGAGTTCCCAATATCTTCCATACTACATACATTATAGGCAGTTCCCAAACAGAAAGGTAAAGATTTTTACTCCCCCTCCACCAACAATCATCAATCCATGGCTTGCCCGAAACAACGGGTGCCTCCAACTAACATCAATCCTGGGGGAGTTTTGTTTGCAATTATTTTTGATTTGATTTCGATCTTTTGATCATGGGACTGGGCATCCCAGTTACCAGCCATTTTCTCGTGAATGATGAGCGGAGTCCACTCATCGTGAGAATAACCCACCTAGCATGGAAGATACTGCTAGCCCCTAGTCGCTACATGAGCGATTCGGGCATACAAAACAGATTATTATTTGAAGGTTTAGAGTTTGGCACATGCAAATTTACTTGGAACGGCAGGTAAATACCGCATATAGGTAGATATGGTGGACACTCTTGGAATAAACTTGGTTCAAGGAATTTGGATGCACAAGCAGTATTCCCGCTTAGTACAGATATTTTGGCTAGCAAAGGATTCTAAATAGCAAGCACCACATGTTAGAGGATCCATAACAATATAACTTCTATACAAATATACCCAAGCATAACTCATTATGTTGTCTTCCTTGTCCAATTTCAACTAATTTTCTCAGGTTTGAAAATAATTAATGGGGATCACAATCATAGAAGATGTCCAGCATAGTATATTTATATGTGAAATCTCTCTTCCTTCAATATTCTTTCATGAATTGTTCAAGTGACCAATACAATGTTTGCTAACCTTCAATAAATTTACCACCTCTACTTCTTATATGTGAAGTCATTACTCCCCATGGGATAAGCATATGAAACATATATAATTTCAGATTTATGACATTCAAATCATTCAACCATGTACTCATAGGATATAAGTGAAGCACACGAGTAAATGACAAACTACTCCAAAAAGATATAAGTGAAGATCAATGAGTAGTCGAATAATTATGTAACTATGCGAAGACTCTCTAACATTTAAGACTTTCAGATCTTGGTATTTTATTCAAACAGCAAGCAAAGCAAAAGAAAGTAAAATGACGCTCCAAGCAAAACACATATCATGTGGTGAATAAAAATATAGTTCCAAGTAAAGTTACCAATGAATGAAGACGAAAGAGGGGATGCCTTCCGGGGCATCCCCAAGCTTAGGCTCTTGGTTATCCTTGAATATTACCTTGGGATGCCTTGGGCATACCCAAGCTTAGGCTCGTGCCACTCCTTATTCCATAGTCCATCGAATCTTTACCCAAAACTTGAAAACTTCAGAACACAAACTTAATAGAAAATCTCGTGAGCTCCGTTAGTATAAGAAAACAAAACACCACTTCAAGGTACTGTAATGAACTCATTCTTTATTTATATTGGTGTTAAACCTACTGTATTCCAACTTCTCTATGGTTTATAAACTATTTTACTAGCCATAGATTCATCAAAATAAGCAAGCAACACAATGAAAACAGAATCTGTCAAAAACAGAACAGTCTGTAGTAATCTGTATCAAACGTATACTTCTGGAACTCAAAAAATTCTAAAATAAATTGGTGGACCTGAGGAATTTGTCTAGTAATCATCTGAAAAAAGAATCAACTAAATAGAACTCTCCAGTAAAACGTTTTAGCTAATCTCGTCAGCGCTAAAGTTTCGTTTTTTACAGCATGATCATAAAGACTTCACCCAAGTCTTCCCAAAGGTTCTACTTGGCACAAACACTAATTAAAACACAAAACAACATCTTAACATAAGCTAGATGGATTATTTATTCCTAAACAGAACCAAAAAGCAAGAAACAAAAATAAAATTGGGTTGCCTCCCAACAAGCGCTATCGTTTAACGCCCCTAGCTAGGCATGATGATTTCAATGATGCTCACAAAAAGATAAGAATTGAAACATAAAGAGATCATCATGAAGAATATGACTAGCACATTTAAGTCTAACCCACTTCCTATGCATAGGGATTTTTTGAGCAAACAACTTATGGGAACAATAATCAACTAGCATAGGAAGGCAAAACAAGCATGACTTCAAGATTTTAAGCACATAGAGAGGAAACTTGATATTATTGCAATTCCTACAAGCATATATTCCTCCCTCATAATAATTTTCAGTAGCATCATGAATGAATTCAACAATATAAACAGCACCTAAAGCATTCTTTTCATGATCTACAATCATAGAATTTTTATTACTCTCCACATAAGCAAATTTATTGTCATGAATAGTAGTGGGAGCAAACTCAACAAAATAATTATCATATGATTGAGAATTAAGATCAAGATGACAAGTTTCATGGTTATCATTATTCTTTAAAGCATACGTGTCATCACAATAATCATCATAGATAGGAGGCATGCTTTCATCATAGTAAATTTGCTCATCAAAGCTTGGGGGACAAAAAATATCATCTTCATCAAACATAGCTTCCCCAAGCTTGTGGCTTTGCATATCATTAGTATCATGGGTATTCAAAGAATTCATACTAACAACATTGCAATCATGCTCATCATTCAGAGATTTAGTGCCAAACATTCTAATGCATTCTTCTTCTAGCACTTGAGCACAATTTTCATTTCCACCATTTTCACGAAAGATATTAAAAAGATGAAGAGTATGAGGCAAACTCAATTCCATATTTTTTGTAATTTTCTTTTATGAACTAAACTAGTGCTAAAACAAGAAACAAAAAGATTCGATTGCAAGATCTAAAGATATACCTTCAAGCACTAACCTCCCCGGCAACGGCGCCAGAAAAGAGCTTGATGTCTACTACACAACCTTCTTCTTGTAGACGTTGTTGGGCCTCCAAGTGCAGAGGTTTGTAGGACAGTAGCAAGTTTCCCTCAAGTGGATGACCTAAGGTTTATCAATCCGTGGGAGGTGTAGGATGAAGATAGTCTCTCTCAAACAACCCTGCAACCAAATAACAAAGAGTCTCTTGTGTCCCCAACACACCCAATACAATGGTAAATTGTATAGGTGCACTAGTTCGGCAAAGAGATGGTGATACAAGTACAATATGGATGGTAGATATAGGGTTTTGTAATATGAAAATGTAAAAACAGCAAGGTAACTAATGATAAAAGTGAGCACAAACGGTATTGCAATGCTAGGAAACAAGGCCTAGGGTTCATAGTTTCACTAGTACAAGTTCTCTCAACAATAATAACATAATTGGCTCATATAACTATCCCTCAACATGCAACAAAGAGTCACTCCAAAGTCACTAATAGCGGAGAACAAACGAAGAGATTATTGTAGGGTACGAAACCACCTCAAAGTTATTCTTTCCGATCAATCCACTGGGCTATTCCTATAAGTGTCACAAACAGCCCTAGAGTTCGTAGTAAAATAACACCTTAAGACACACATCAACCAAAACCCTAATGTCACCTAGATACTCCAATGTCACCTCAAGTATCCGTGGGTATGATTATACAATATGCATCACACAATCTCAGATTCACCTATTCAACCAACACATAGAACCTTAAAGAGTGCCCCAAAGTTTCTACCGGAGAGTCAAGACGAAAACGTGTGCCAACCCCTATGCATAGGTTCATGGGTGAAACCCGCAAGTTGATCACCAAAACATACATCAAGTGGATCAATAGAATACCCCATTGTCACCACGGGTATCCCACGCAAGACATACATCAAGTGTTCTCAAATCCTTAAAGACTCAATCCGATAAGATAACTTCAAAGGGAAAACTCAATCCATTACAAGAGAGTAGAGGGGGAGAAACATCATAAGATCCTCGTTGCTTCCCTTACGTACACCCGAAGTCTTCTGGATTGCTTCCGTTCCAAAAATAACTTTTCTGAAGGTTTCATTCCATTTGGACTCCGTTTGATATTCCTTTTCTGCGAAACACTGAAACAAGGAAAAAAAACAGAAACCGGCTCTGGGCTCTGGGTCAATAGGTTAGTCCCAGAAGTAATATAAAAGTGCATAGTAAAGCCCATAAAACATCCAAGATGGATAATATAATAGCATGAATACTTTATAAATTATAGATATGTTAGAGACGTATCAATCAACTAGGCTTATCAACGGGCTATGGAGATGCCCATCAATAGATATCAATGTGAGTGAGTAGGGATTGCCATGCAATGGATGCACTAGAGCTATAAGTGTATGAAAGCTCAAAAAGAAACTAAGTGGGTGTGCATCCAACTCGCTTGCTCATGAAGACCTAGGGCATTTTGAGGAAGCCCATCATTGGAATATACAAGCCAAGTTCTATAATGAAAGATTCCCACTAGTATATGAAAGTGACAACATAGGAGACTATCTATCATGAAGATCATGGTGCTACTTTGAAGCACAAGTGTGGTAAAAGGATAGTAGCATTGTCCCTTCTCTCTTTTTCTCTCATTTTTTGGGCCTTCTCTTTTTTTTGGCCTTTCTCTTTTTTTTCTTCTTTTTTTTAGTCCGGAGTCTCATCCCGACTTGTGGGGGAATCATAGTCTCCATCATCCTTTCCTCACTGGGACAATGCTCTAATAATGATGATCATCACACTTTTATTTACTTACAAATCAAGAATTACAACTCGATACTTAGAACAAAATATGACTCTATATGAATGCCTCCGGCGATGTACCGGGATGTGCAATGACTCATGAGTGACATGTATGAAAGAATTATGAACGGTGGCTTTGCCACAAATACGATGTCAACTACATGATCAATGCAAAGCAATATGGCAATGATGGAGCGTGTCATAATAAACAGAACGGTGGTAAGTTGTATGGCAATATATCTCGGAATGGCTATGGAAATGCCATAATAGGTAGGTATGGTGGCTGTTTTGAGGAAGGTATATGGTGGGTATATGATACCGGCGAAAGGTGCGCGGTATTAGAGAGGCTAGCAATGGTGGAAGGGTGAGAGTGCGTATAATCCATGGACTCAACATTAGTCATAAAGAACTCACATACTTATTGCAAAAATCTATTAGTTATCGAAACAAAGTACTACGTGCATGCTCCTAGGGGCATAGATTGGTAGGAAAAGACCATCGCTCGTCCCCGACCGCCACTCATAAGGAGGACAATCAATAAATAACTCATGCTCCGACTTCATCACATAACGGTTCACCATACGTGCATGCTACGGGAATCACAAACTTTAGAACAATTATTTCTCAAATTCACAACTAATCACTAGCATGACTCTAATATTGCCATCTTCATATCTCAAAACAATCATAGAGAATCAAACTTCTCATAGTATTCAATGCACTTTATATGAAAGTTTTTATTATATCCCTCTTGGATGCCCATCATATTAGGACTAAATTCATAACCAAAGAAAATTGCCATGCTGTTTAAGACTCTAAAAATAATGTAAGTGAAGCATGAGAGTTCATATATTTCTTCAAAATAAATCCACCGCCGTGCTCTAAAAGATATAAGTGAAGCACTAGAGCAAACAACTAACTACTCCGAAAGATATAAGTGAAGATCAATGAGTAGTTTAATAATTATGAAACTATGTGAAGACTCTCTAAAATTTAAGAATTTCAGATCTTGGTATTTTATTCAAACAGCAAACGAAACAAAAGAAAATAAACTGACGCTCCAAGCAAAACACATATCATGTGGTGAATAAAAATATAGCTCCAAGTAAAGTTACCGATGAACGAAGACGAAAGAAGGATGCCTTCCGGGGCATCCCCAAGCTTAGACACTTGGTTATCCTTAAATATTACCTTGGGGTGCCTTGGGAATCCCCAAGCTTAGGCTCTTTCCACTCCTTATTCCATAGTCCATCGAATCTTTACCCAAAACTTGAAAACTTCACAACACAAAACTTAACAGAAAACTCGTAAGCTCCGTTAGCGAAAGAAAACAAAACACCACTTCAAGGTACTGTAATGAACTCATTATTTATTTATATTGGTGTTAAACCTACTGTATTCCAACTTCTCTATGATTTATAAACTATTTTACTAGCCATAGATTCATCAAAATAAGCAAGCAACACAATGAAAACAGAAGCTGTCAAAAACAGAACAGTCTGTAGTAATCTGTATCAAACGTATACTTATGAACTCCAAAAATTCTGAAATAAATTTGTGGACCTGATAAATTTGTCTAGTAATGATCTGAAAAAAGAATCAACTAAATAGCACTCTCCAGTAAAAAGTTGAAGCTAATCTCGTGAGCGCTAAAGTTTCTGTTTTTTACAGCATGATCATAAAGACTTCACCCAAGTCTTCCCAAAGGTTCTACTTGGCACAAACACTAATTAAAACATAAAACCACATCTAAAAATAAGCTAGAAGGATTATTTATTACTAAACAGAACCAAAAAGCAAGAAACTAAAATAAAATTGGGTTGCCTCCCAACAAGCACTATCGTTTAACGCCCCTAGCTAGGCACGATGATTTCAATGATGCTCACATGAAACATAAGAATTGAAACATAAAGAGAGCGTCATGAAGAATATGACTAGCACATTAAAGTCTAACCCACTTCCTATGCATAGGGATTTTGTGAGAAAACAACTTATGGGAACAATAATCAACTAGCATAGGAAGGCAAAACAAGCATAACTTCAAAACTTTAAGCACATAGAGGGGAAACTTGATATTATTGCCATTCCTACAAGCATATATTCCTCCCTCATAATAATTTTCAGTAGCATCATGAATGAATTCAACAATATAACCAGCACCTAAAGCATTCTTTTCATGATCTACTTGCATAGAAAATTTACTACTCTCCACATAAGCAAAATTCTTCTCATTCGGAATAGTGAGAGTATCATAAGAGACTCGAATACTATAAATTGTTTCCACATTAAATGAGTAATGTTCAGAAAAAGGGTAATCATAATCATGACAAGTTTTATAAATATAATGATCACTACTCTTTATAGCATAAGTTTCATCACAATAATCATCATAAGTAGCAACTTTGTTCTCATCATAATCGATTGAATCCTCTTCCCAAATAGTGGATACATCACTAAATAAAGTCATGACCTCTCCAAATCCACTTTCATAAATATTATAAGATTCAACATCCTCCAAAACAGTGGGATCATTACTTCCTAAAGTTGACACTCTTCCAAACCCACTTTCATCAATATAATCATCATAAGTAGGAGGCATGCTATCATCATTATAAATTTGCATATCAAAACTTGGGAGACTAAAAATATCATCTTCATTAAACGTAGCATCCCCAAGCTTGGGACAAACATTAATTTCAGCAAATATATTCTCAAATGTGTCATCCCCATCAAACATAGCATCCCCAAGCTTGGGCCTTTTCATATCATAAGCATAATCACTCTCATTATTAATAGTATGGATAGCACCAATAGTATAGCAATTATCATCATCACAATGAGTAGTACGAGCAACATCATTTGGGAGGGATACCTTTTTACCTTTGCTTCTCCGTTTTTTCTTTTTCTTCTTCACATCATGTGTGGGTTGAATCCTCCTTTTGGAGCTCCTTATTAATGAGATTGGTTGAATAGAAGGCTCCTCCTTGTTACCTGATTCATCATAAGAAATAATAGGAGGATATTGGGAAGTCTCTTCCCTTTCATTAGTGTTCTCTTCATCTTCTATTTGCTTTCTTTTCTTTATGTTGTTGGCAATATAAGGATTTTCAATGCAATTCACCGCAAAATACATATAAATTTCCTCTAGATCAAAATCAAGAAGTTTATCACCTGCAAATACTGGAAGATAGTTAGTTATACGTTTCATTTCTTCATAACCCATAAGCAAACTAAGTTCATTATGATGTGCAAGGGAAATCAAGTCATCACAATTTTTGGAAACGATTAGATCATGAAACAATTTGCATCGGATAGTTAAATGACCACTTTCATTGCAAAGTTCACAAGTACGGCCAAGAAAATTTAAATTTTCAGCACAAACATCTAGACTTTCTTGCAACCATTTAGTTTCTAAGTACTTATGCTTCTTACAAAATCTATCTTCCCTTTTTGGTATGTATTTGCAAATTCTATGCACTCCACAAAAATCGACATGCTTATAAGAGATATTTTCATCATGACTAGTGCAATCATCATTAGTACTATGGATATTCAAGGAGTTCATACTAACAACATTGCAATCATGCTCATTATTTAAAGATTTAGTGCCAAACATTTTAATGCATTCTTCTTCTAACACTTTGGCACAATTTTCCTTTCCATCATACTCACGAAAGATATTGAAAAGATGAAGCGTATGAGGCAAACTCAATTCCATTTTTTTGTAGTTTTCTTTTATAGACTAAACTAGTGATAAAACAAGAAACTAAAAGATTCGATTGCAAGATCTAAAGATATACCTTCAAGCACTCACCTCCCCGGCAACGGCGCCAGAAAAGAGCTTGATGTCCACTACGCAACCTTCTCCTTGTAGACGTTGTTGGGCCTCCAAGTGCAGAGGTTTGTAGGACAGTAGCAAATTTCCCTCAAGTGGATGACCTAAGGTTTATCAATCCGTGGGAGGTGTAGGATGAAGATGGTCTCTCTCAAACAACCCTGCAACCAAATAACAAAGAGTCTCTTGTGTCCCCAACACACCCAATACAATGGTAAATTGTATAGGTGCACTAGTTCGGCGAAGAGATGGTAATACAAGTGCAATATGGATGGTAGATATAGGTTTTTGTAATCTGAAAATATAAAAACAGCAAGGTAGCAAGTGATAAAAGTGAGCACAAATGGTATAGCAATGCTAGGAAACAAGGCCTAGGGTTCATACTTTCACTAGTGCAAGTTCTCTCAACAATAATAAAATAACTGGATCACATAACTATCCCTCAACATGCAACAAAGAGTCACTCCAAAGTCACTAATAGCGGAGAACAAACGAAGAGATTATGGTAGGGTACGAAACCACCTCAAAGTTATTCTTTCGGATCGATCTATTCAAGAGTTCGTACTAGAATAACACCTTAAGACACATATCAACCAAAACCCTAATGTCACCTAGATACTCCAATGTCACCTCAAGTATCCGTGGGTATGATTATACGATATGCATCACACAATCTCAGATTCATCTATTCAAACCAACACAAAGAACTTCAACGAGTGCCCCAAAGTTTCTACCGGAGAGTCAAGACGAAAACGTGTGCCAATCCCTATGCATAGGTTCATGGGCGGAACCCGCAAGTTGATCACCAAAACATGCATCAAGTGAATCACGTGATATCCCATTGTCACCACAGATACGCACGGCAAGACATACATCAAGTGTTCTCAAATCATTAAAGACTCAATCTGATAAGATAACTTCAAAGGGAAAACTCAATCCATTACAAGAGAGTAGAGGGGGAGAAACATCATAATATCCAACTATAATAGCAAAGCTCGCGATACATCAAGATCATATCACCTCAAGAGCACGAGAGAGAGAGATCAAACACATAGCTACTGGTACATACCCTCAGCCCCGAGGGTGAACTACCCCCTCCTCGTCATGGAGAGCGCCGGGATGATGAAGATGGCCACCGGTGAGGGTTCCCCCCTCCGGCAGGGTGCCGGAACAGGGTCCCGATTGGTTTTTGGTGGCTACAGAGGCTTGCGGCGGCGGAACTCCCGATCTATTCTGTTCTCGAAGGTTTTTAGGGTATATGGAGATATATAGGCGAAAGAAGTTGGTAAGGGGAGCCACGAGGGGCCCACGAGGGTAGAGGGCGTGCCCAGGGGGTAGGCACCCCCCTGCCTTGTGCCTTCCTCGTTGATCCCATGACGTGCACTCCAAGTCCCCCGGATTGCTTTCTTCCCAAAAATAACTTCTCCCGAAGGTTTCGTTCCGTTTGGACTCCGTTTGATATTCCTTTTCTGCGAAACACTGAAACAAGGAAAAAACAGGAACTGGCACTGGGCTCTGGGTTAATAGGTTAGTCCCAAAAATAATATAAAAGTGTTTAATAAAGCCCATAAACATCCAAAACAGATAATATAATAGCATGAAACAATCAAAAATTATAGATACGTTGGAAACGTATCAGTACCGCTGGTGGTCGCGGTAGTACTGCTGCAACCAGCGGTAGTACCGCTCTACTGAGCAGTAGTACCACTCTGTGCGGGCTGAAGAGGGGGGTAACAGTTGGACTGGTTCCCCCACTATATAAGGAGGTCTTCTTCTCCAAGTTGACTTACCTCTTTTCCCCCAAGCTCCATTGTTGCTCCAAAAGCTCTTTTTCGCCCAATCTCTCTCCCTAGCCAATCAAACTTGTTAATTCTTTAGGGATTGGTTGAGAAGGCCCGGATCTACCCTTCCACCAAGAGAAATTTGATTCTCCCCACTAATCCTTCGCGGATCTTGTTACTCTTGGCTGTTTGAGCACACTAGACGGTTGAGGTCACCTCGGAGCCACATTCCATTGTGGTGAAGCTCCGTGGTATCGTTGGGAGCCTCCAATTGAGTTGTGGAGATAGCCCCAACCTTGTTTGTAAAGGTTCGGTCGCCGCCTCCAAGGGCACCAATAGAGGAATCACGGCATCTCGCATTGTGTGAGGGCGTGAGGAGAATACGGTGGCCCTAGTTGCTTCTTGGGGAGCATTGTGCCTCCACACTGCTCCAACAGAGACGTACTTCCCCTCAAAGGGAAGGAACTTCGGTAACACATCCTCGCCTCCACCGGCTCCATTTTTGGTTATCTCTTACCTTTACTTGTGCAAGCTTATATTATGTTGTATCCCTTGCTTGCTTGTGTTCTTGTTGTTGTTGCATCATATAGGTTCCTCACCTAGTTGCATATTTAGACAACCTACTTTGATTCAAAGTTTAAATTGGTAAAGAAAAGCTAAAAATTGTTAGTTGCCCATTCACCCCCCTCTAGTCAACTATATCGATCCTTTCAATTGGTATCAGAGCCTCGTCTCTTTATTAAGGACTTTACCGTCCGAAGAGTATGGTTAACACCGTAGACGGTGGGGAGGAGCACCCCGGTGTGATTCCGTCCTCGTCTACGGCCGATGGGGGATCCTCGGTCTCTCGTGAGGAATTCAATGGAGCTTTGGACACATTGAAAACCTCCATGACGACCGAGGTTGAAGGTATATCAACAAGTTTTTAGAAGGCCTTAAATTATCCACCACACCAATGAAAGTGGGTGATCCCACTAACAAGGTGACGGATGCTAACTTCGACAAGGGGGAAGCTACTAGTGACAAAGTTCCTTTATCTAGTGGTAGAAGTGGAAATGGCATCTTTGCCCATGTTGAACCCCCACTTACTTATGGAGGACCGGTTCCCTCCACTCAATTGAATCATGTTGATCCTCCTCCTAAGTTTGTGAAAAATGAGGACTTTGCCTCTTGGGTCTATCGCTTTAAGCGTCATTTAAATCATAGTAGTACTAATCTTTGGAGAATCATTGAGCAAGGTTTCTACACGCATGACCCAAGCAACTTCACCCCTAGAGAAGCCGTGGATAATCAATTCAACGAGTCCTCTCTCTTCATCATCCAAGATGCAATTCCATCTGAAGATATTGCGCATCTCCGACCTTTCACCATCGCCAAGGAAGCATGGCAACATGTTGTTTCCATTTACAAGGGAAGCGCAAGCATTCAACGCTCCAACTATGAAGTGGTGCAAGATGAAGCCGATGAGTTTGCAATGAATGAAGATGAAGAACTTCGTGAGCTTTATCGGATATTAACCACTCTCACTGTCTCACTCTAAGATCATGGGAGCAAGGATACGGATGACAATTGGATCAAGCACAAGTTTCTCAAGGCCATGATGCCTTACCATAAGGCCATGTCCTCCGTCATTCGTCAAAGACCGGACTTCCACACCTTGTCCTCAAGTGAAGTGTTGGATGAGTTTGTGGCAATGAGGATCTTGGACAAGACCACCGATAATGCGGTGTTGCGTTATCAACGAGCAAAGAAGCCCAACCTTGCCTTGAAGGCCAAGGCTAGTGTGGAAGAAGAGGATGAAGGGGAAGAAGAGGAGAGTAACCCCGAAGATACGAAATATGCTTATCATGAGCACATGGCTCTCGCTTCAAGGCAATTTTGGAGCAAGAAGAACTCAAGGCCCAACTTCAACAAGAACAACTCAAGTGGCGCCAAGGGCAAGTAATGTGTGAGGACATGCTATAATTGTGGCAATGTGAGCCACTTTGTTGCGGAGTGCCCATATGAGAAGAGGGAAGACAATGGTGGCAAGCTCATCAAAAAAGACAAGGCCAAGTCCTTCCCCAACAAGAATAACTTCACCAAGAAGACTCCTCCCAAGGGGTTGGTGGCACAAGAAGAGTACAATGAGGATGATGACGATGATGAAGACGGTGAGATGGTTGCCATGGCCTCCGTTGCCATTGCAACAACTCCATGGGTGTCCCTCTTTGACTCACCCAACGAGAACATCACCGCCAAGTGCCTCATGGCCAAAGCCACCAACAAGGTAACCCCCAACATCAAAACCACCATCACTACTAATCCCTCTTTGATGGATTGCATTGATGAAATTGAGGGGTCTAATGAGGAAGAAAATGGATTTGAGACTTTTATGAGTAAGCTCAAGGGTAAATTCAAGAAGCACTTTGTTGCTCTCTTGGAACAACTTGGTGAAGCCAATGACATGATCGAGGCTCACAAAGACACCATCTCTAAGATGGAGGGGCATAGTCGTGACTATGCCGATGAGATTTTGGATCTCTCTAATGCACTTGAGGAAGAGCGTGGTCATCGTTTGGCTCTTGAGGAGTCACATAGCGATGATCGTGCTAAATTAAAGAAAGATCTTGATCATGCTCTTGTTGTATCTCGTGTGCTCAATTCCGAGAAGGCCAAACTTGGGGTTGATCTTGCTAGACTCAAGGAGGAGTTTGATATACTTGATAAGGCTCACAAGGCCTTGAAGGGTGCTCATGCTAGCCTCAAAGAGTCTCATGGTCAACCCCAATTGAAGCTAACTAAGGAAAAAGCCACTTTCCTCATATGGTATTAATTGATAATGCAAATGCTACTAACCCGTGTTGTGAGCATGTGCATCTTGTTGAGGAAAATGCAAAGTTGAAGGAAAAACTTGAGAAAGGCCTTGTGTCTTGCATAAAAGGTGAGAAGAACCTCAATGACCTTTTGAGCAATCAAAAGGAAGTTGTGGACAAGGAGGGAATTGGGTTTACACCCAAGTCCAAGAACAAGAAGAAGAGTGACAAGGCCAAACGACCTCCTCCTCTCAAGAAAACTTTTGTGAAGGAGGGAGAGGGTGCTCCTAAGGAAAGGAAGAACAATGTGAAGGGTGGTGGTGTCAATAAGGGCAATGCCACACCTTCCAACAAAGCCGGCGACTTTAACCCTTCTTATGTGTTATGTCGTGCTAGTGATGGGCATGTTTATGCCAAATTTGTTGGTTCTCCTTATGAGTACATTGAATGGTCTATTTGGGTTCCTAAGACCCTTGTTACTAACATCAAAGGACCCATTACAAAATGGGTACCTAAAACCAAGCATTGATCTCTTGTAGGTGTTTGCTTCCGGTGGGGGATCATGGTTGCTCGATAGTGGAGCTACAAATCATATGACCGGAAGCAAGGACTTGGTGGTGGACGTGCACAATATTTCATCTATGCCCACCAATGTCGAGTGGGGTGATGCCTCGTCTTCTAAGGAATTGGGTCTTGGCAAGGTTATCATTTCTCATGATCTCTCGATCGAGAAAGTCATGCTTGTTGAGTCCCTTGCATACAATTTACTTTCGGTTCGTCAACTTGCACTCATGGGCTTTGCCACCTTATTTGATATTGATTCCGTGGCCCTCTTGTGGAGCAAGACTCTTAAGGTGTTGGGCATGTCGAGAACGGTCTTTATGTGATTAACTTTTCGGAGCGACCCACTAAGACCGCGACATGCCTAATGTCTAAAGTTGACGTGGGATGGCTTTGGCATCGCCGTTTAGCCCATGTCAATATGAGATCTTTGCAAAGTCTTCTCAAGGGGGACCATGTCCGTGGACTAACAAATGTTAGTTTTGCCAAAGATCGTGCTTGCAGTGCTTGTATCGAAGGAAAGCTACATGAGAAGGCTCACCCTCCCACTACTATCATCTATTTGAAGAGGCCCTTGGAGCTCCTTCACTTGGATCTCTTTGGACCTCCATCTTTTGATAGTCTTGGGGTAGAAAGTATTACTTGGTGATTGTGGATGATTATTCAAGATACACTTGGGTATATTTATTCAATAGGAAGAGTTAGACCCAACAAACCGTCATCAACTTTGCAAATGAGGCTCAACGTCAACACAATGCAAATATTTTGACGATAAGAAGTGACAACGGCACCGAGTTCGAGAACTACACCTTGGATGAGTTTCTTAGTGATGAGGGGATCAAGCATCAATATTCCACACCTTACACCCCTCAACAAAATGGTGTAGCAGAGAGGAAGAACAGGACGTTGATGGATGCGACAAGGACCATGATGGCGGAGTTCAAGTCTCCATACAACTTTTGGGCCGAAGCCATCAACACCGCTTGTCATGCATCCAATCGGCTCTACCTCCGCAAAGGCTTGAACAAGACTCCATATGAGATACTCACCGGTAACAAACCCAACCTCAAGTACTTCCGGGTGTTCGGGTGTAAGTGTTTCATTCTCAAGAAAGGTGTTCATTTGTATAAATTTGAGGCTAGAGCTCATGAGGGCATTTTTGTTGGTTATGCTACAAACTCTCATGCTTACCGTGTCCTCAACAAGTCCACCGGACTCATTGAGGAGACATGTAACATGGAGTTTGATGAGAATAATGGCTCCCAAGTGGCGCAAAGTGGTACTTGTGATGTAGGTGATGAAATTCCTCCCCAAGCCATAAGAAGAATGGGTGCTGGTCTTATCCTACCCATTGAGGAACCCTTGTGGCCGAAGAAGGACAATGTTCCACTCAAGTGGAACCATCACCAACCCAAGACCCACACGCTTCCGAAGAACAAAGTGAAGGCCCTCAACCAAATGAAAAAGATCAAGGCAATATCAACTTCAAGATGGTGGTGAACCACCAAGTGATGCCCAAGGTCAAGTTCTCACCACCGAGCAAGTTCAAGATCAAGAGCAAGCTCAAGATCAAGAACAAGCTCAAGACGATGCTCAAGATGATCAAGTTACTGCTCCTAAACTCTCTCTTGAGGAGGAATTGGAGCGTCGTGCCGCCAAGATTGCCTCCAAGCTCACTACCAAAGATCATCTCATGACGAATGTGCTTGGAAGCTTAAGAAAGGGGGTAAGCACTCGTAGACAATTAGCAAACTATTGTGAACATCTCGCGTTTGTCTCTTGAGTTGAACCCCAAAAGGTCTATGAGGCGCTCGAGGATCCGGATTGGCTCAATGCCATGCATGAAGAACTTAACAACTTCGAGCATAACAAGGTGTGGAGATTGGTGCCAAGGCCAATCGGGAACCATAATGTCATTGGAACCGAGTGGATTTTCAAGAACACGCAAGATGCTCATGGAATTATCGTTCGCAACAAGGCTCGTTTGGTAGCACAAGGCTACTCCCAAGTCGAGGGTATCAACTACGATGAAACTGTCAGATCACGGGTTCTGGCAAAACCCTTAAGGTTCGAACACTGGGGTGTGCGCGAAGATTTCCTCCCTACCGATCCACGTCCTAACTGGCTAAGATCTCAAGAACGAACTCGACGAACTCACAACACAAGGGACACAAGATTTATACTGGTTCGGGGCACCGTTGTGGTGTAATACCCTACTCCAGTGTGGTGGTGGTGGATTGCCTCTTGGGCTGATGATGAACAGTACAAAGGGGGAAGAACAGCCTCCTGAGGATGAGGTGCTCTTGTGCTTTGTGTGTGGCTCAAGATCAGATGCCTGAGGCTCCGTCCGAGTTGGTTTTTTTCTACTGTGGTGGCTAGTCCTACTTATATAGGCCCTAGTCCTCTCCCCAAATATTGAGCGCGAAGGGAGCCAACAACGGCCAATTTGAAAGGGGACAGCTAGTACAGCTTATCCTGACAAAAGCAGTCTTCGCCTGCAAAAGGCTCTGGTGGTGACGCTGCCTTGGGCTCCATGGTGACCTCCGTCTTGCCGTCCTGCTGGTTTTGGTCTCGTTGCACTGATATGGAAACCTTTGCTTGATGCCTCGGTACTCCGCGCCTGCGCTTGCCTCTTTAGCTCCAAAGAGGAAACAAGGACGCTGCGCGCGCTGGCGCCCGCCTGGTCTCGGTCATCATGTCTCACGTCACGAAAACCTCGCGAGGTTTGCCTTGCCTTGATCTCTCCGCCCCTCGCGAGCCTGCCTGGTGAGGCTGCTCCTGAAGAGGTCTTGCGTCGTCCACCTTGTGAGGCTTGGCCCCTCGCGAGGGTCTTGAGTGCCTTGTTGATGAAGATGGTCCGTACAGGCCTGCTAGCACAGCCACGCCGTGGGCCGCAGGCAGTCAAGTCTGGGGACCTCCGTTCCCAGGACACCGACAGTAGCCCCCGGGCCCAAGGCGCGCTCAGGCTTGGCTTCGAGGCGAAGCCAAAGGTCAAGTGCGGAGCACCGCGGGCCCCAACAGCCTGCGGCCTCGGTCGACGCGTGGCGGTTGATTGGATGTGGGCGTCCCCACTTCCCCATGCTGCCTTGGAATCCACCTGGCTATGCGGCCCCCGCAACCCACATAGTTATTCTTCCATCGCCCGCGGAACACTTCCCTGATTCCTCTGCTCCCCCGAGACTCTGCTCCTCCTCCCAATCTAGCCTGCGCTCCGCCCGCTCCATCGCCATGGTGCCGAAACAAGCTGACAAGGGGAAGAAGCCTCTATCTTCTGCTGGCGCGCCTTCGGCCATTGAGCCCCCGGTTGGCCGATCGCTGGTGCTCAATGATGAGGCCATGGGCAAGGTGCGCCCCATGCTTGCCTCCAGCTTCAATGAGTGGGGGAAGACGACGGCTTGGCCTGCGTCCCGCGCTCGTATTGACCGAGCAGCCACTGAAGTCCCAATCTTCATCGATGCTCTTTGGGCTGGCCTGGTCCCCCCTTTCTCCGCCTTCTTCAACGGAGTGCTGGAACACTATCAGATCCACTTGCTGCATCTTGACCCCCAATCCGTGACCCTCCTTGCCGTCTTCGCCTTTGTGTGTGAGGCCATGGTGGGCATTGCCCATTCCGTGGTCCTTCTTCGCCACTTCTTCTTGTTGCACCTGACTGATCCTCGGCAAAGCTCGGGGTGCGTGAGCTTCCTGGATGTGGCTGCGACGGCCGGCGCAGGGATCAACTTCGAGCTTCCTCCATCCACGAGCGAGTTTCGGACACGGTGGGTATTTGCCGATGCCAGGGTGCTCAGCCCCCTGCTCCATTCTCCGTCAGCACCAGCCGTTCCCAACTCTGGTTGGGGCCATGAGAAGCTCGCGAGCCCCTGTCTTGTCCCCGTCTGGCTCAGGCTGAAGAGGCTGAAGGACAGTGGCGTGACCGCGCCTATGGTGGTGAAGGAGTTTGTCAGGCGCCGAGTCGCTCCGCTTCAGCGCCATTCTCGCCCGATGTGGGCCTTGCTCAACAGTCAGGACCATAGGAGGCTTCAGGAGTCCGGGCTTCCTCTTGAGATGCGGCAAACGGTGCTCGAGGTCCTGACGGGTGTCGCATTGCCGGACGACATGCCCGGGAGGAGCTGTCTGCTATACTGCTACAGGAACAAAGCAAAATTTGCGGAGCACATGCCTTCCTTTGATGAGTGGGGGCTGCGCCCGGTCGGCCTGGTGGGGCCCCGCGAGAACCTCGTCAACGTGGTTCCCTTCCTCGTTGCTGGCGCCAAGCTCGCCCCGAACGTGGATACAGGGGGGCGAGCACCACCGGAGGCCGGCGGCCCGAGTGCTGAGGTGCAGATGGGGCTCCTGGGGCGTCGTCCTCAGGAACTCACGATCCTTCCCCGAGGGTGTCGGCAGCTGAGATGATGCTGCATGCGGCTCCCGAGGCCGAAGCTCCGGAGGTCTCGGGAGGCCGCGATGAGACGGCACCTGACTGCTCTCCGCAGCCCGGCACCCCTGAAGCTATCCCTTCGAGCGCTTCTCCGGTCGCATCCCGTGCCGGCCGCCACGTCCAGCGCTTCGGCCAGCTTTGTGTGGACTTCGAGGAGCTCCGCAAGAGGAAAGGATCCCCGAGCAGCAGCAGTACCTTCAGGCCATTGAAGCGAAGGAAGTACATCGCCGTCGATGAGTAAGTACTGTACCTTTGTGATTTCTTGAGTGCCGCCTTCCTTCCTGACGGTGGTCCTTGAGGGTCCCTTCCGCCAAGGCCGTTGCATCTCCTGAGGAGCGGCCCCCTCTCTCCTCGACTCCCCCGCTGCCCTTGAGCGCCCCGCGCCCACATGCCGCTCCCGGCGCGGGGTCGGCTAGAGAGGCGCGCTTGCGTCCATGGCGCCTTGAGCCCACAGCCTGATCGCCCCTCCTTGGCGGCCTTGCTCGGAGCTTGGCGGGCGTGCCCAGAACCCCTCCTTTGGTTGTGGATGGTGGCTGGTTGGCTTCGCTCTTCGGCTCCTCTTCAAGCAGCGGGCCCCGACTTGCTAGGGCCCCTCGCGAGGCCTGGCTGGCGCCCGGGGCAGCACCAGCCCCCAGCCCCCTGCTGAGAGGGGGTGCGCCGCCTCACGCCCCACCCGCGGCCCCCGTGGCGAAGGACGAGGTGGGCCTTGCACTTGAGTTTGAGCGCGAACGAAGCGTCGTTCGCCACGAGCTCTACCAGGAGGCGATGGGCACGATGAACCGACTTGGTGGTGAACTTGCGGACATCGACGTGCGCCTCAAGGCTGAGGGTCTTCGGCTGGCGGAGGAACGACGTAAGCTGAAGGTGGCTATCAACCTTGGCCACTACCAGCGTGATCTTGATAATGCGAAGGCTGAGGCGTCCCTCAAGGTTTCCCGTGAAGCTTGCTCCCGAGCTTTGGAGGAGGCTCGCGAGGCTGACCACCGTCACGAGGCCGTAGAGAAGCGCGCGTGGGAGCTCCAGGCCTGGAGCGCGTCCCTGGAGCGACAGGTGGAGGCGCGCAAAGCCGCCCTTGCGTCGATGAGGGGGGCACCCGCCGAGGAGGAAGAGATCTGAAAGCTTGAGGAGGCGATGGCGCCGGAAGCTATGGAGCGTAGCCTCGAGCTCGAGCGGCTGGAGACGAGGGAGCGCCAGGTTGTTCAAGCAGAAGATGCCGTCAATGCGCGCGAGGCCAAGGCTAAGGAGGAGATTCATCGCCGGGTGGCCGAGGCTCGCGCAGATCTTGAGGGGAAGTATGACTTGAGGTTGAAGCTTGCGGGGACGGATGCTGCGGGTAGGGCCGCCACCCTTAGGCCCAAGCTGGCTGAAGTGGAGAGGCGCGAGGAGGCTACAGCCGCCGCCCTGGTCTCGGCGCACGCGTAGTTGGCCTCCGCCCGCGCCGAGCTGCTCTCTCTTCAGAAACGGGTTGATGACACCGAGGCCGTTGCGCGGCTAAACAGGGAGGAAGTGCTTCAGCGGCGGATGTTGGAGCGCGAGCACGCCCCCCATGCTCCAGGTTCTCAGGAACAGGGCTAACGCTGCGCTGGGCCATATCTTCGACGAGAATGCCCCTCATCCTCATAAGGATGACTACGCCAGCCATCTTCGCTTCTTCTCCGATGTGGTGACACGTCTGGAAGCTCGATCCGATAGAGCTCGCCAGCTTGTCGACGAGAGGAGTCGCGGCTTGCTCGAGCGCGCGTTCTCCCGTGTCTTCAGCCACCTCCAGAACACCTACCAGGATGTTGACTTTGACGCCGCCATCGCCCCAGTTCCGCAGGCCATCCGGGGCGACCTGGCACGATGGGTGGAGGACAACGTGGATGCGCTGGTCAGAGACTTCGCTTCTGACGACGACGCGGTGGTGGTCGCTGCAGACGAAGGCGACGTGGTCGACGATGGCGATGCCGGCGCCGGCGAAGGTGGAGGCGACGCCAACGATGGCGACAGCGAAGCCAGCGGTGCGTCTGAAGATGACATGGTGGACGCAGCGAGTGACATATCCGGCTGATCCCACATTTCCCTGTTGTTTATCCTGTAGAAACTTGGGCGCGACCCCTGAAGATTGTAAGAGAATTTTGAGAGGGGGAGCCCCTCATGTAAACAAATTGCAGTTTTTATCCTTCTATGTCAAATTGGGTATGCGTCTTTGCGTGACCGAGAGTCCGATGGAGGGTCTTTGGTACGGCTTACCTTAGCCAGCGCATGTCCCGAGCTGGGTCGCGAGGTCGTGCATTTCCGAGGCTCCTGAGGGGCCTGCCGATCCTTCCGAGGGGGCCTCGTGAGAGGTAAGCATCTGCTATGATGCTGGCGCATGCATGGTATGCGTGTGCCTTGCCTAGTCCCGCTCGCGAGGAGCTCGTGAGGGGAGGGGACTGGCGTGAGCTCCAAATAAGGCGAGAACCGGAAGGCAAGAAATCGCTCGAACGAGAAAAGGCACCCCCGCGCGCATCAATGAAAATTCAACTTCAACTTAAATCCAAATCCAGAAGGCAAGGCTACAAAAAGGGATTCAAAGCAAATGGCTGTGTCCGGCACCTAGTCTAGTCTTCTTGTCTTCAAGTCTTCTCACCAGCGGGGAGCTAAGTGCTGCCACTAGGGTGTGGGAGGGAGCCCCCGAGGCCCGAGGGCGGCTCTCCTGCCGCTCCGGGGCGTGTATAGCCCCACTCACTATTACGTGAGAGTGTCACGGGTGGCGATCTTCACAGGCGTGAGCCTTACTTCATATCGCCAGACGAGGGCCCCGCCTTGCGCCTCCCTCGGCCACCATTGGGGGCGACCGGAAACCTGGACGCCACCAAAGGGGCAAAGGGGACGCTAGCGGCGCCCTCGGCGACCACGGGTCCTCTGCCGGGGGTAGGATTTTCAGCACCTCCCCAGCAGAGGGCCTACCTTTGGGGGTGCCTTGCTCCGTGCGACGTGGGGAGGGATCTGGCTCCCGACCCCTCTCCTGCAGCCCCCAGCGCGATCCCCCTAGTGGAAGGGAGGCCGCCGAGCTGGGGCCGCCAGCCGTTGTGGTGACCTGATCCCCTTGCGACTCATGGTTAGCGTAAGCTGGCTCCTGAGGGATTAGTGGTACCCTGTATCTGTTGTCGACGGCGCGGTTGGTGGGGCTCTCTGGCGGCTCCTGGAAGGCTTCAACTCCTAACGCCTCCTCCTCCCATCCTGGCCCGAGGAACGAGCCGGGGTCGTCCTCCGGTGTGTACTGCTGGTCCATCATGCGGGGCACGTAGGCCTCCGAGGCCGCTGCCCCAAAGACCTCGCCGAAGTGCCCCACGCTCCATGTTGCCCGGCCTGTTACGTTGTCCTGAGGATGGCAGGGCGGTGCTCTGATGGGGCCGTACGTGGCAACACTTGTGCCCGCACCCATCTGGGATGGTGCGGGCGCAGCAGGGCGCCCTCCACCGTGGGTCATGTTGACGTCGATGAGGCCCCCGGGGGTACCCGAGAGCACGCGGGCACGGCGAGGCCCGCTGTGGGACCCAGCCGCCGCCTGAGGCGTGAGCTGATAGCAGAAGGGCGTCGCTCCCGTGGCCGCCGCGTCCAGTAGCTCGGCGACGCGTTCCAGCAGAGCATCCCGGCCGCTCTCCATCAGTTGGCACTGCAGTAGCTCCCGTGCCACTGTGAGTGCAGCCCGCATGTTCGCCTGCTCCCACCGGGTGTGTGGCGCCGTTGCTGCGGCGTGGCTTGCGGCCCTTGCAGCGGCTCGCGCTTGTCATGGAGTAAGGGTGGACGGCGCCTGGCCGCGCCCAACAGCATTAGGCGGCACCCGTGCCGCCTGGAGCGTGGGGTTGAGGTCTTCCTGGGCAGGCGGCACCGCCCGGGCGGGCCAGGCTGCCCAACTGTCGGCGTCGGCCCTCGGGTCGCCGGACATCGGGACCGCGGAGCATTGGCGGATCGATTGGTGGGGAAGAGGCTCCGGCGCACCCCTACCTGGCGCGCCAAATGTCGGATCACGGGTTCCGGCAAAACCCTTAAGGTACGAACACTAGGGTGCGCGCGAAGATTTCCTCCCTACCGATCCACGTCCAAACTGGCTAAGACCTCAAGAACGAACTCGACGAACTCACAACACAAGGGACACAAGATTTATACTGGTTCGGGCCACTGTTGTGGTGTAATACCCTACTCCAGTGTGGTGGTGGTGGATTGCCTCTTGGGCTAATGATGAACAGTACAAAGGGGGAAGAACAGCCTCCTATGGATGAGGTGCTCTTGTGCTTTGTGTGTGGCTCAAGATCAGATGCCTGAGGCTCCGTCCGAGTTGGTTTTTTCTACTGTGGTGGCTAGTCCTACTTATATAGGCCCTGGTCCTCTCCCCAAATATTGAGAGCGAAGGGAACCAACAACGGCCAATTTGAAAGGGGACAGCTAGTACAGCTTATCCTGACAAAAGCAGTCTTCGCCTGCAAAAGGCTCTGGTGGTGACGCCGCCTTGGGCTCCATGGTGACCTCCGTCTTGCCGTCCTGCTGGTCTTGGTCTCGTTGCACTGATATGGAAACCTTTGCTTGATGCCTCGGTACTCCGCGCCTGCGCTTGCCTCCTTAGCACCAAAGAGGAAACAAGGATGCTGCGCGCGCTGGAGCCCGCCTGGCGCCCGCCTGGTCTCGGTCGTCATGGCTCACGTCATGAGAACCTCGCGAGGTTTGCCTTGCCTTGATCTCTCCGCCCCTCGCGAGCCTGCCTGGCGAGGCCACTCCTGAGGAGGTCTTGTGTCGTCCACCTCGCGAGGCTTGGCCCCTCGCGAGGGTCTTGAGTGCCTTGTTGATGAAGATGGGCCGTACAGGCCTGCTAGCACAGCCACGCCATGGGCCGCAGGCAGGCAAGTCTGGGGACCCCCATTCCCAGGACGCCGATAGAAACCTTTGCTCTCATTGCTCGCCTTGAATCTATTCGTTTGTTGATTGCTTATGCTTCTCATCACAAATTCAAGTTGCAACAAATGGATGTGAAGAGTGCTTTTCTTAATGGTCCTATTAATGAGTTGGTGTATGTCAAACAACCCCGGGGGTTTGAGGATCCCGAGTTCCCCAATCATGTGTACCAACTCGATAAGGCATTCTATGGCCTTAAACAGGCCCCACGTGCGTGGTATGAGCACCTTACCGAGTTGTTCCAAGATCGTGGGTTTAAAATTGGGAAAATCGACCCCACTCTTTTTACTAAGAAGGTCAAAGGGGAGTTGCTTGTATGCCAACTATATGTTGATGATATTATCTTTGGTTCCCCTAGGAATTTGCCGCTCTCGTGACTTCGAAGTTCAAGATGTCCATGATGGGAGAGTTGAAGTTCTTTCTCGGGTTCAAAATCAAGCAAAGAAGAGAAGGAACCTTCATCAACCAAGCCAAATACACTCAAGACATGGTCAAGAGATTCAAGCTAAGTGATGTCAAGCCGGCTTCCACTCCAATGCCCGTCAAATGCAACTTAACATAGATCCCAATGGTAAAGCGGTGGATCAAAAGGTATATCGCTCCATGATTGGCTCCTTGATTTACCTTTGTGCATCTAGACCGGATATCATGTTGAGTGTGGGAATTTGTGCACGGTTTCAAGCCGGACCTAAGGAAGCCACTATGTGGCGGTCAAGCGACTCTTTCGATATTTGGCTCATACCCCAAACTTTGGCCTATGGTACCCAAGAGGAGCAAACTTCAACCTTGTGGGCTTTTGGGGCTCGGATTGGGCGGGAGACAAAGTCGATAGGAAGTCAACTTCCGGAGGGTGCCAATTTCTTGGTTGCTCCTTGGTGAGTTGGTCTTCTAAGAAGCAAAGTTGCGTGTCTCTCTCGTCCACCGAAGTGGAGTATGTGGCCGCCGGTAGTTGTTGTGCTCAACTTCTATGGATGAGGCAAACTTTAAAGGATTATGATGTCATTTGTGACAAAGTGCCTCTTTGGTGTGACAATGAAAGTGCCATCAAGATTTCTCTCAACCCGGTGCAACACTTCAAGACGAAGCATATTGAGATTCGGTATCACTTCATCCAGGATCACATTAGGCGAGGGGAGATCGAGCTCAACTATGTCAACACTCATGATAACCTTGCAGATATCTTCATGAAGCCCTTGGATGAAGAAAGATTTCGCGAGTTAAGGCATGAGCTAAATATCATTGATTCGAGCAATGTGGCTTGAACCTTTGCACACCCCACCATACTCATCGTGACGTCTTGTCTAGGTGTAGGCATGGACATAGGGGGAGTGTTGTTCTCTCAATGAACTCTCCCTCCCCCCATTATGCATAAATTGATCACGTCTTTCACATTAGCTATTTTTATGGTACTTGTGCTTCAAAGATGAGTTTTGGTCATGGGCTCAAGGTTAAAATCTTCGTGGTGCCATACCACTTGACTCAAACATAGGTGGCCTCGGCCATCGCCCTCTCTTTGAGAGATTGTGTGTTTCTTGTCCTCTCGTGGGTGTTGTTCTGCCTTTGTGTTTGCCCCTTCTCCTCGTCGTTTCGTTTTTCTTGTTGCTTGAGCTAAGCTTGTTTCTGTCTAGTCTTCGAGTTTTGGCTGGGCGGTACTACCGCTGGAGGCACGCGGTACTACCGCTTATGTTCAACAAGCGGTACTACCGCCCGCCCAAGCGGTACTACCGCTGCGGGGCAGGACTAGGGGGTTATGTCGAGGCAGGGGAGTTTCTTTCTCCCCCACACCCATTCGCACAACCCACTCGTCCTCTTCGCTTCACCAGCGACGAACTCGCCGTGGGAGGGTGCCGGTTGGCCGCCGTTTCCGGGTCATCCCTCTCCATTTCCTTCGGTGGAATCGATCCCCACCCCGTTCTCTTGCCATGAATGCCGGTATTGCCCCCGTTCCTCTTCTCTTTGTGTCTAGATTTCAGATCTAGTCTTTAGGGGCAATAGTTGTTGCATTTCTCGATTTTTGGCTAAATCAAGGCTTGAGTAGGTTGGAGAAGGCGTCTAGACTAGTTAGATTGATGTTTGGTAGGATAAATTTTGAATTTGGCATCCCGGCATGATGTCGCTTGAAGCTACATCGGTATTTCCCCAAAGAGGAAGGGATGATGCCGCACAACGGCGGTAGGTATTTCCCCTCAGATATGAAACCAAGGTTATCGAACCAGTAGGAGAACCAAGCAACACAACGTAAACAGCTCCTGCACACAGATAACAAATCCTCGCAACCCGACGTGTTAAAGGGGTTGTCAATCCCTTCCGTGGTACGGTGCCTCAAGATAGGCAAACAGACGTGAGGTAAAATTGTAGTAGATTGAATAAATAGATCGCAAATAAATTAAAGTGCAGCAAAGTATTTTTGGTTTAATAGTTCTGAAAATAAATGCAAGGAAAAATTAGATCGCAAAGGCAAATATATGAGAAAGAGACCCAGGGGCCATAGGTTCCACTAATGGCTTCTCTCGACAAAAATAGCAAACGGTGGGTGAACAAATTACTGTTGGGCAATTGATAGAACTTCAAATACTCATGACGATATCCAGGCAATGATCACTATATAGGCATCACGTCCAAGATTAGTAGACCGACTCCTGCCTGCATCTACTACTATTACTCCACACATCGACCGCTATGCAGCATGCATCTATTGTATTAAGTCCATGGAGAAACGGAGTAATGCAATAAGAACAATGACATGATGTAGACAAGATCTATCTATGTAGAGATAGACCCCGTTGTTTTATCCTTAGTAGCAACAATACATACGTGTCGTTTCCCTTTCTGTCACTGGGATCGAGCACCGTAAGATCGAACCCACTACAAAGCAACTCTTCCCATTGCAAGATAAATAGATCAAGTTGGAGAAACAAAACCCAAATATCGGAGAAGAAATACGAGGCTATAAGAGATCATGCATAAAAGAGATGAAAGGAACTCAAATACTTTCATGGATATAAAAAAGATAGATCTGATCATAAACTCAAAGTTCATCGATCCCAACAAACACACCACAAAAGAGTTACATCATATGGATCTCCAAGAGACCATTGTATTGAGAATTCAGAGAGAGAGAGAGATGAAGCCATCTAGCTACTAACTACGGACCCGAAGGTCTACAAAGAACTACTCATGCATCATCGGAGAGGCACCAATGGAGGTGGTGAACCCCATCCGAGATGGTGTCTAGATTGGATCTGGTGGTTCTGGACTCTGCGGCGGCTGGATGAATATTTCGTCAACTCCCCTAGGGTTTTGGGAATATTGGGGTATATATAGAGAAAAGAGGCGGTCTGGGGGGGTACCCGAGGTGGGCACAACCCACCAGGGCGCGGCTGGGCCTCCTGGCACGCCCTGGTGGGTTGTGCCCTCCTCGAGGCACCCCCAGGCGCAGCCAGGGCCCATTATGTTCCTTCTGGTCAAAAAAATCTTTGTGGAGTTTCCTTGCGTTTGGACTTCGTCTGATATTGATTTCCTACGATGTAAAAAACATGCAGAAAACAGCAACTGGCACTTGGCACTATGTCAATAGGTTAGTACCAAAAAATGATATAAAATGACTATAAAATGATTATAAAACATCCAAGATTGATAATATAACAGCATGGAACAATCTAAATTATAGATACATTGGAGACGTATCAACATCCCCAAGCTTAACTCCTACTCGTCCTCGAGTAGGGAAGTGATAAAAACAAATTTTTTGATGTGAGGCCGCCTATCATGTCATATCATATTCTTTCTTTATAGCATGGACAATTGCACTTTTATGTGATTGAAAGCAATAGTCTAGTTTTGACATGATAATTTAGATACTCAAGCATATCAACAAGCAACCATGTCTTTCAAAATACCAATGCTAAAATAAGTTATCCCTAGCCCATCATGCTCAACCATTGATCCATTCATGAAACACACTCGCATATTAGCTACACCCAATACTCAAGTACGATCATATTGCCTCTTAGTTTGTGCTTTTAAAAGAGAAGATGGAGACTCAAATTCAAAATAAAAATTGCATAAAGTAAAAGAAAGGCCCTTCGCAGAGGGAAGTAGGGATTTGTAGAGGTGCCAGAGCTCAAAGCGAAAAATTTAGAGATAAAAGCATTTTGGGAGGTGTATCCATCCCACCAACGAAAACGACTTAGAGTTTCCAACACTTTCCATGCTAGATATATCATAGGCGGTTCCCAAACAGAAAATAAAGTTTATTCCTTTTTCCACCATACTTTCACTTTCCATGGCTAGCCGTATCCACGGTTGCCCTCCATACCAACACTTTCCAAGGAATTTATTATTTGACAACATAAAGTAAATTCATTTTTTCATTTCAGGACTGGGCATCCCTAAAACCTTTGCCTTATTCCCGTGCAATGACAAGTGAATAAACATTCATCGTGAGAATAACACATCCAGCATGGAAAATATTAGCCACCCCTCATCGCTCCGCGAGCGAAACGAACACACAAAAGAGAAGTTTATTTTTAAAATTAGAGATGGCACATGCAAATTTGCTTAGAACGTCAAAAGAATACCGCATATAGGTAGATATAGTGGACTCATGTGGCAAAACTGGTTTAAAGGATTTTGGATGCACAAGTAGAGATCATACTTAGTGCAAAATGAAGGCTAGCAAAAGATTGAGAAGCAACCAACCAAGAAACGGATAATCTCATAAGCAAGCATTAAGCATAATTAACACCGAATAATGCACCACAAGTAGGATATAATTTCATTGCATAACTATTGACTTTCGTGCTTGCATAGGGAATCACAAACCTTAACACCAATATTCTTACTAAAGCATAATTACTCATCAACATGACTCACATATCACATCATCATATCTCAAAACCATTATTAAGAATCAAGTCTATTTTTTCCAATGATCTTCACGAAAGTTTTTATTATATCCCTCTTGGATATCTATCACTTTGGGACTAATTTTCATGTGTTGCTTTTCAAAAGAACAAACAAATATAAGTGAAGATCATGAGCATAAATTTTACTTTCTCTCAAAATAATTTAAGTGAAGCAAGAGAGAATTTCTTGAAAATTTTACTAACTCTCAAATAAATCTAAGTGAAGCAAGAGAGCATTTCTTCAAAAAAAGCACACCGTGCTAAAAAATATATAAGTGAAGCACTAGAGCAAGTCCATAGCTCATAAAAATGACATAATTTTGGCTCTCTCAAATAGGTGTGTCCAGCAAGGGATCAAGACTTAAAACACAAAATAAAACAAGCAAAGACTCATATCATACAAGACGCTCCAAGCAAAACACATATCATGTGACGAATAAAAATATAGCTTCGAGTAAAATACCGATGGTCGTTAGAAGAAAGAGGGGATGCCACTCGGGGGCATCCCCAAGCTTAGTTCGCTGCTCATTTTTGGATAATAGCTTGGGATGTCGGGGAATCCCCAAGCTTAGGCTCTTCTATCCTTTATTCCTTCATCCATCATAAGATAACCCAAAACTTGAAAACTTCAATCACACAAAACTCAACAAAACCTTCGTGAGATCCGTTAGTATAAGAAAGCAAACCACTACTATAAGTAATGTACCAAAGCAATTCATATTTTGTTTTTGCATTATATCTACTGTATTCCAACTTTTCTATGGCAAAAACTCATCAAATAAAACGATAGAGCCATCAAAATAAGCACACAACACAAAGAAAACAGAATCTGTCAAAACAGAACAGTCTGTAGCAATCTGACTATTTCGAATACTTCTAGAACTCCAAAAATTCTGAAAAAATAGTACGACCTGGGTAATTTGTATATTAATTTATGAAAAAAGAATCAGGGCAAAAGCATTTTCTGGTAAAAAATGTGAATTGTTTTCGTGAGCACAAAAGTTTCTGTTTTTCAGCAAGATCAAACAACTATCACCCAAGAAGATCCTATCAGTTCTACTTGGCACAAACACTAATTAAAACAAAAAACAGAATCATAACCATAGCATAATTGTGTAAACACTCAAAAACAGAAAGCAAAAAGCAAAAATAAATTTTATTCATTGGGTTGCCTTCCAACAAGCGCTACAGTTTTATGCCCTTAGCTAGGCATAAGATTTTATCGATGCTCACATGAAAGATAATAATTGGAACACACAGAGAGCATCAATGAACATGTGACTAACACATTAAAGTCTAACATACTTCCTATGCATAGGAATTTTATAGGAGAAAAAATTATCAACACAAGAAAAACCTAGCATATGCAAGGGAGAAGAATAAAACATTGACAATCTCAACATAACGAGAGGTAGTTTAGTAACATGAAAATTTCTACAACAATATTTCCCTCTCTCATAATAATTACATGTGGGATAATATTCAAATTCAACAATATAGCTATCACATAACATATTCTCTATATGATCCACATGCATGCAAAGGTGACACTCTTCCAAAATAGTGGGATTATCATCAAATAAAGTCATCACCTCTCCAAACCCACTTTTATCAAAAAATTCACAAGATTGATAAATCTCCAAAGTAGTGGGATCATTAACACATAAAGTTGACACTCTTCCAAACCCACTTTCATTATTATTGCAAACATATTCATGATGAGGTTTAAATAAATATTCAAGATCATAAGAATCATTATCACCCCAATCATGATCATTGCAGTAAGTAGTGTACACAAAAATATTAGCATCCCCAAGCTTGGGGTTTTGCATATTATTAGCACAATAGACATTAATAGAATTTATAGTAACATCATTGCAATCATGCTTTTCATCTAAGGAGCTATCATGAATGACTTTAAAATTTTCTTCTTCTAGGGGGCGGCGGCCAGGGCAGATTGGATCTCCCTAGGAAAATGCTACCTCTTGAGCACTGCGTTGGTTTTCCCTTGAAGAGGAAAGGGTGATGCAGCAAAGTAGCGTAAGTATTTCCCTCAGTTTTTGAGAACCAAGGTATCAATCCAGTAGGAGGCTACGCGCGAGTCCCTCGCACCTACACAAAACAAATAAATCCTCGCAACCAACGTGATAAGGGGTTGTTAATCCCTACACGGTCACTTACGAGAGTGAGATCTGATAGATATGATAGGATAATATTTTTGGTATTTTTATGATAAAGATGCAAAGTAAAAATAAAAGCAAAGTAAAAAGCAATGGAAATAACTAAGTGTTGGAAGATTAATATGATGAAGATAGACCCGGGGGCCATAGGTTTCACTAGTGGCTTCTCTCAAGAGCATAAGTATTTTACGGTGGGTGAACAAATTACTGTTGAGCAATTGACAGAATTGAGCATAGTTATGAGAATATCTAGGTATGATCATGTATATAGGCGTCACGTCCGAGACAAGTAGACCGACTCCTGCCTGCATCTACTACTATTACTCCACACATCGACCGCTATCCAGCATGCATCTAGAGTATTAAGTTCATAAGAACAGAGTAATGCCTTAAGCAAGATGACATGATGTAGAGGGATAAATTCATGCAATATGATAAAAAACGATCTTGTTATCCTCGATGGAAACAATACAATACGTGCCTTGCTGCCCCTACTGTCACTGGGAAAGGACACCGCAAGATTGAACCCAAAGCTAAGCACTTCTCCCATTGCAAGAAAGATCAATCTAGTAGGCCAAACCAAACTGATAATTCGAAGAGACTTGCAAAGATAACCAATCATACATAAAAGAATTCAGAAGATTCAAATATTGTTCATAGATAAACTTGATCATAAACCCACAATTCATCGGTCTCAACAAACACATCGCAAAAGAAGATTACATCGAATAGATCTCCACGAGAGAGGGGGAGAACATTGTATTGAGATCCAAAAAGAGAGAAGAAGCCATCTAGCTACTAACTATGGACCCGAAGGTCTGAGGTAAACTACTCACACTTCATCGGAGAGGCTATGGTGTTGATGTAGAAGCCCTCCGTGATCGATGCCCCCTCCGGCGGAGCTCCGGAACAGGCCCCAAGATGGGATCTCGTGGGTACAGAAGGTTGCGGTGGTGGAATTAGGTTTTTGGCTCCGTATCTGATCATTTGGGGGTACGTAGGTATATATAGGAGGAAGAAGTACGTCGGTGGAGCAACAGGGGGCCCACGAGGGTGGAGGGCGCGCCCTGGGGGGGTAGGCGCGCCCCCTACCTCGTGGCTTCCCTGTTGGTTGCTTGACGTAGGGTCCAAGTCTCCTGGATCATGTTCGTTCCGAAAATCACGTTCCCGAAGGTTTCATTCCGTTTGGACTCCGTTTGATATTCTTTTTCTGCGAAACTCTGAAATAGGCAAAAAAAACAACAATTCTGGGCTGGGCCTCCGGTTAATAGGTTAGTCCCCAAAATAGTATAAAAGTGAATAATAAAGCCCAATAATGTCTAAAACAGAAGATAATATAGCATGGAGCAATCAAAAATTATAGATACGTTGGAGACGTATCAAGCATCCCCAAGCTTAATTCCTGCTCGTCCTCGAGTAGGTAAATGATAAAAACAGAATTTTTGATGCGGAGTGCTACTTGGCATAATTTCAATGTAATTCTTCTTAATTGTGGTATGAATATTCAGATCCGAAAGATTCAAGACAAAAGTTCATATTGACATAAAAATAATAATACTTCAAGCATACTGACTAAGCAATTATGTCTTCTCAAAATAACATGGCCAAAGAAAGTTATCCCTACAAAATCATATAGTCTGGCTATGCTCTATCTTCACCACACAAAATATTTAAAGCATGCACAAGCCCGATGACAAGCCAAGCAATTGTTTCATACTTTTGACATTCTCAAACTTTTTCAATCTTCACGCAATACATGAGCGTGAGCCATGGACATAACACTATATGTGGAATAGAATGGTGGTTGTGGAGAAGACAAAAAGGAGGGAGAAGATAGTCTCACATCAACTAGGCGTATCAACGGGCTATGGAGATGCGCATCAATAGATATCAATGTAAGTGAGTAGGGATTGCCATGCAACGGATGCACTAGAGCTATAAGTATATGAAAGCTCAACAAAAGAGACTAAGTGGGTGTGCGTCCAACTCGCTTGCTCACGAAGACCTAAGGCATTTTGAGGAAGCCCATCATTGGAATATAGAAGCCAAGTTCTATAATGAAAAATTCCCACTAGTATATGAAAGTGATATCATAGGAGACTCTCTATCATGAAGATCATGGTGCTACTTTGAAGCATAAGTGTGGTAAAAGGATAGTGACATTGCCCTTCTCTCTTTTTCTCTCATCATTTTTTGGGCCTTTTCTTCTTCTTTTATGGCCTCTTTTTTTTCGTCCGGAGTCTCATCCCGACTTGTGGGGGAATCATAGTCTCCATCATCCTTTCCTCACTTGGGACAATGCTCTAAAAATGATGATCATCACACTTTTATTTTCTTACAACTGAATAATTACAACTCAATACTTAGAAAAAAATATGACTCTAGGTGAATGCCTCCGGTGGTGTACTGGGATACGCAATGAATCAAGAGTGACATGTATGAAAGAATTATGAATGATGGCTTTGCCACAAATACAATGTCAACTACATGATCATGCAAAGCAATATGACAATGATGAAGCGTGTCATAGTAAACGGAATGGTGGTAAGTTGCATGGCAATATATCTCGGAATGGCTATGGAAATGCCATGATAGGTAGGTATGGTGGCTGTTTTGAGGAAGGTATATGGTGGGTGTATGATACCGGCGAAAAGTGCGCGGTATTAGAGAGGCTAGCAATGGTGGAAGGAGCAAAAGTGCGTATAATCCATGGACTCAATATTAGTCATAAAGAACTCATATACTTATTGCAAAAATCTACAAGTTATCAAAGCAAAGTATTACGCGCATGCTCCTAGGGGGATAGATTGCTAGGAAAAGACCATCGCTCGTCCCCGACCGCCACTCATAAGGAAGACAATCAATAAATAAATCATGCTCCGACTTCATCACATAACGGTTCACCATACGTGCATGCTACGGGAATGACAAACTTTAACACAAGTATTTCTCAAATTCACAACTACTCAACTAGCATAACTCTAACATCACCATCTTCATATCTCAAAACAATTATCAAGCATCAAACTTCTCATAGTATTCAACACACTCATAAGAATTTTCACAATTCTTGAATACCTAGCATATTATGATTATTTAAGCAAATTACCATGCTATTTAAGACTCTCAAAATAATCTAAGTGAAGCATGAGAGATCAATAGTTTCTATAAAACAAATCCACCACCGTGCTCTAAAAGATATAAGTGAAGTACCAGAGGCAAAATTATATAACTCAAAAGATATAAGTGAAGCACATAGAGTATTCTAATAATTTCTGAATCATGTGTGTCTCTCTCAAAAGGTGTGTACAGCAAGGATGATTGTGGTAAACTAAAAAGCAAAGACTCAAATCATACAAGACGCTCCAAGCAAAACACATATCATGTGGTGAATAAAAATATAGCTCCAAGTAAAGTTACCGATGGAAGTAGACGAAAGAGGGGATGCCTTCCGGGGCATCCCCAAGCTTTGGCTTTTTGGTGTCCTTAGATTATCTTGGGGGTGCCATGGGCATCCCCAAGCTTAGGCTCTTGCCACTCCTTGTTCCATAATCCATCAAATCTTTCACCCAAAACTTGAAAACTTCACAACACAAAACTTAGCAGAAAATCTCGTGAGCTCCGTTAGCGAAAGAAAACAAAAGACCACCTCAAGGTACACTAATGAACTCATTCTTTATTTATATTGGTGTTAAACCTACTGTATTCCAACTTATCTATGGTTTATAAACTATTTTACTAGCCATAGATTCATCAAAATAAGCAAACAACACACGAAAAACAGAATCTGTCAAAAACAGAACAGTCTGTAGTAATCTGTAACCAACGCAAACTTCTGGAACTCCAAAAAATCAGCCAAAATAGGAAGACCTAGAAAATTTATTTATTGATCAGAAGCAATTGGAATCAATATTTTATCACGTTCTGGTGATTTTTAACAATTGTTTTCGTGAACAGAAAGTTTCTGGAAATTTCTGCAAAATCAAATAACTATCATCCAAGAAGATCCTATAGGTTTAACTTGGCACAAACACTAATTAAAACATAAAAACACATCTAACCACAGGCTAGAACAAATATTTATTCCTAAACAGAAGCAAAAAGTAAAAAACTGAAAATAAAATTGGGTTGCCTCCCAACAAGCGCTATCGTTTAACGCCCCTAGCTAGGCATAAAAGCAAGGATAGATCTTGGTATTGCCATCTTTGGTAGGCAATCCATAAGTGGCTCTCATTATAGATTCATATGGTAATTTTATTTTCTTCCTAGGGAATGTTCCATGACTTTCTTTAATGGAAATTGGAATCTAATATTCCCTTCCTTCATATCAATAATTGCACCAATCGTTCTAAGGAAAGGTCTACCAAGAATAATAGGACATGAAGGATTGTAATCTATGTCAAGAACGATAAAATCTAAGGGCACATAATTCCTATTTGCAACAATAAGAACATCGTTAATTCTTCCCATAGGTTATTAATAGTGTAATCCGCAAGGTGCAAGTTTAAAGAGCAATCATCAAAATCACGGAAACCTAGCAAATCGCACAAAGCTTTTGGAATCATGGAAATACTAGCACCCAAATCAACAAAGCATATCATTCATGATATTTAATCTTAATTTTAATAGTAGGTTCCCACTCATAATAAAGTTTTCTAGGGATAGAAACTTCCAACTCAAGCATTTCTTCATAAGATTGCATCAAAGCATCAACGATATGTTTGGTAAAAGCTTTATTTTGACTATAAGCATGAGGAGAATTTAGCACGGATTGCAACAAGGAAATACAATCTATCAAAGAGCAATTATCATAATTAAATTCCTTGAAATCCAAAATAGTGGGTCCATTAGCATCTAGGGTTTTGTTATCTTCAATCCCACTTTTATCAATTTTAGCATCAAGATCTAAAAACTCTGAATTTTTGGAACGCCTTCTAGGTAAAGGTGGATCATATTCAGTCCCATCATTATCAAGATTCATATTGCAAAACAAAGATTTAATAGGGGACACATCAATAACTTTTAGATCTTCATCTTTATTTTCATAAAAATCTGGTTTAGCGGCCATCTTATTAACTAAGGTAGCCTGCTTATCCGATATTTCAGCTATCAACTTTTCAAGACGAGCAATTTGGGATCTCAAACCATCAAATTCTTTAGACATATCATCGAGCTCTTTATTCATGTAGCTCATAAAGCCTTTTTGTTCTTTAAGCTCGTTTCTGAAGAAATTATTATGCTCAAATTGCAAAACCATAAAACTCCCGACGTTGTTTTCGATCTCTTCTTACCTTTTAAGGTGAAGATCACCAAATCTAGGTAGAGCCATCGTGACAAGCAAGCAAGCCAACACACGAGCAAACAAGAGACGAGCAAAAAGAGGCAAACAGAAAAGAGAGGGCGATTAAAACGGCAAGGGTGAAGTGGGGGAGAGGAAAACGAGAGGCAAATGGCAAATAATGTAATGCGGGAGATAAGGGTTTGTGATGGGTACTTGGTTTGTTGACTTTTGCGTAGACCTCCCCGGCAACGGCGCCAGAAATCCTTCTTGCTACCTCTTGAGCACTACGTTGGTTTTTTCTTGAAGAGGAAAGGGTGATGCAACAAAGTAGCGTAAGTATTTCCCTCAGTTTTTGAGAACCAAGGTATCAATCCAGTAGGAGGCTACGCGCGAGTCCCTCGGACCTACACAAAACAAAAAAATCCTCGCAACCAATGCGATAAGCGGTTGTCAATCCCTACACGGCCACTTACGAGAGTGAGATCTGATAGATATGATAGGATAATATTTTTGGTATTTTTATGATAAAGATGCAAAGCAAAAATAAAAGCAGAGTAAAAAGCAACGGAAATAACTAAGTGTTGGAATTAATATGATGAAGATAGACCCGGGGGCCATAGGTTTCACTAGTGGCTTCTCTCAAGAGCATAAGTATTTTATGGTGGGTGAACAAATTACTGTTGAGCAATTGACAGAATTGAGCATAGTTATGAGAATATCTAGGTATGATCATGTATATAGGCATCACGTCCGAGACAAGCAGACCGACTCCTGCCTGCATCTACTACTATTACTCCACGCATCGACCGTTATCCAGCATGCATCTAGAGTATTAAGTTCATAAGAACACAGAGTAACGCCTTAAGCAAGATGACATGATTTAGAGGGATAAATTCATGCGATATGATAAAAACCCCATCTTGTTATCCTCGATGGCAACAATAAAATACGTGCCTTGTTGCCCCTACTGTCATTGGGAAAGGACACCGCAAGATTGAACCCAAAGCTAAGCACTTCTCCCATTGCAAGAAAGATCAATCTAGTAGGCCAAATCAAACTGATAATTCGAAGAGACTTGCAAAGATAACCAATCATACATAAAAGAATTCAGAAGATTCAAATATTGTTCATAGATAAACTTGATCATAAACCCACAATTCATCGGTCTCAACAAACACACCGCAAAAGAAGATTACATCAAATAGATCTCCACGAGAGAGGGGGAGAACATTGTATTGGGATCCAAAAAGAGAGAAGAAGCCATCTAGCTACTAACTATGGACCCGAAGGTCTGAGGTAAACTACTCACACTTCATCGGAGAGGCTATGGTGTTGATGTAGAAGCCCTCCGTGATCGATGCCCCCTCCGGCGGAGCTCCGGAACATGCCCCAAGATGGGATCCCGTGGGTACAGAAGGTTGCGGCGGTGGAATTAGGTTTTTGGCTCCGTATCTGATCGTTTGGGGCACGTAGGTATATATAGGAGGAAGAAGTACGTCGGTGGAGCAACAAGGAGCCCACGAGGGTGGAGGTCGCGCCCTGGGGGGTAGGCACGCACCCCTACCTCGTGGCTTCCCTGTTGGTTTCTTGACGTAGGGTCCAAGTCTCCTGGATCATGTTTGTTCCGAAAATCACGTTCCCGAAGGTTTCATTCCGTTTGGACTCCGTTTGATATTCTTTTTCTGCGAAACTCTTAAATAGGCAAAAAACAGCTATTCTGGGTTGGGCCTCCGGTTAATAGGTTAGTCCCAAAAAATAGTATAAAAGTGAATAATAAAGCCCAATAATGTCCAAAACAGAAGATAATATAGCATGGAGCAATCAAAAATTATAAATACGTTGGAGACGTATCAGAAAACCCTAGGTAGACCTGCCCCCCAAGCCAAGCCAGGTGAGGCTTGCCTCCCAAGTCAGGTGGAGGCGCCCCACCTCCCCAAGCAACGTGGGAAAGGGTGTGGGGGCGCACAACCCCTTAGTGGGCTGATGTGCCCCCTCCCCTTGGCCCATAAGGCCCCCAACGCTTGTCGGGGCCTCCGAAACCCCTTTCGGACACGCTGGTCGTCACCCGGTACCCCCGGAACAATTCCGGACTCCAATACCCTTCGTCCAATATATCGATCTTCACCTCCGGACCATTCCAGAATTCCTCATCACGTCCGGGATCTCATCCGGGACTCCGAACAACCTTCGGTAACCACATACTATTTCCCATAACAACTCTAGTGTCACCGAACCTTAAGTGTGTAGACCCTACGGGTTCGGGAACCATGCAAACATGACCGAGACACCTCTCCGGTCAATAACCAATAGCGGGATCTAGATACCCATATTGGCTCCCACATGTTCCACGATGATCTCATCAGATGAACCACGATGTCGGGGATTCAATCTTTCCCGTATACAATTCCCTTTGTCCATCGGTATGTTACTTGCCCGAGATTCGATCGTCGGTATCCCCATACCTCGTTCAATCTCGTTATGGCAAGTCTCTTTACTCGTTCCGTAATGCATGATCCCGTGGCTAACTCCTTAGTCACACCGAGCTCATTATGATGACGCATTACCGAGTGGGCCCAGAGATACCTCTCCGTCATACGGAGTGACAAATCCCAGTCTCGATTCGTGCCAACCCAACAGACACTTTTGGAGATACCTGTAGTGCACCTTTATAGCCACCCAGTTACGTTGTGACGTTTGATACACCCAAAGAATTCCTACAGTATCCGGGAGTTGCACAATCTCATGGTCTAAGGAAATGATACTTGACATTAGAACAGCTCTAGCAAACGAACTACACGATCTTGTGTTATGCTTAGGATTGGGTCTTGTCCATCACATCATTCTCCTAATGATGTGATCCCGTTATCAACGACATCCAATGTCCATGGTCAGGAAACCACAACCATCTATTGATCAACAAGCTAGTCAACTAGAGGCTTACTAGGGACATATTATGGTCTATGTATTCACACATGGATTATGGTTCCGATTAATATAATTATAGCATGAGCAATAGACAATTATCATGAACAAGGAAATATAATAATAACCATTTTATTATTGCCTCTAGGGCATATTTCCAACAGTCTCCCACTTGCACTAGAGTCAATAATCTAGTTCACATCACCATGTGATTAACACTCATAGTTCACATGCCATGTGACTAACACCCAAGAGTTTACTAGAGTCAATAATCTAGTTCACATCACCATGTGATTAAGACTCAATGAGTTCTGTGGTTTGATCATGTTTTGCTTGTGAGAGAGGTTTTTAATCAACGGGCCTGCAACATTTAGATACGTATGTACTTCGCAAATCTCTATGTCATATCGTAGATGCTGCTTCCACGCTCCACTTGGAGCTATCCCAAATGGTTGCTCCACTATACGTATCCGGTTTGCTACTCAGAGTCATTTGGATAGGTGTTAAAGCTTGCATCGACGTAACCCTTTACGCCGAACTCTTTATCGCCTCCATAACCGAGAAACATTTCCTTATTCCTAAGGAAAATTTTGACTGCTGTCCAATGATCCACTCCTGGATCACTCTTGTACCCCCTTGCCAGACACGTGGCAAGGCACATCGCGGTACATAGCATGGCATATCGTATAGAGACTATGGCTAAGGCATAGGGGACAACTTTCGTCCTTTCTCTTTCTTCTGCCGTGGTCGAGCTTCAAGTCTTAACTTCACACCTTACAACTCAGGCAAGAACTCCTTTGACTGATCCATCTTGAACTCCTTCAATATCATGTCAAGGTATGTGCTCGGTGAAAGTCTTATCAAGCGTCTTGATCTATCTCTATAGATCTTGATACCCAACATGTAAGCAGTTTTACACAGGTCTTCCTTTGAAAACCTCCATTCAAACAACCCTTTATGCTTTCCAGAAATTCTACATCATTTCTGATCAACAATATGTCATCCACATATACTTATCAAAATGTTGTAGTGCTCCCACTCACTTTCTTGCAAATACAAGTTTCTTGCAAACTTTGTATAAACCCAAAAAGCTTTGATCACCTCATCAAAGCGTATGATCCAACTCCGAGATGCTTGCTCCAGTCCATAGAAGGACCGCTGGAGTTTGCATACCTTTTAGCATCCTTAGGATTGACAAAACCTTCTGGTTGTATCACATACAGCCTTTCCTCACGGAAACCGTCAAGGAAACTTTGTTTTGACGTCCATCTGCCTGATTTCGTAAATGAAAATGCAGCAACTGCTAACATAATTCTAACAGACTTTAGCATCGCTATGATTGAGAGAGTCTCATCATAGTCAACCCCTTGAACTTGTCAGAAACTTCTTTGAGACAAGTCGAGCTTCACAAATGGTGATATTACCATCAGCGTCTGTCTTCTTAAAGATTCATTTATTCTCAATGGCTTGCCGATCATCGGACAAGTCCACCAAAGTCCATACTTTGTTCTCATACATGGATCCTATCTCGGATTTCATGGCTCCTATCCATTTGTTGGAATCCAGGCCCACCATTGCTTCTCCATAGCTCGTAGGTTCATCGTTGTCCAACAACATGACCTTTAAGACATGGTTACCACTCAGAAGTTGTACATACCCTTGTCGACCTACGAGGTTCGATAGTAACTTGATCTGAAGCTCCACGATCATAATCATTATCTTTCTCTTCAACTGAGGTAGGTGCCACAGAAAACATCTTTCTGTGCTGCGCTACTCTCTGGTTGAAGTGAAGGTTCAACAACCTCATCAAGTTCTATCTTCCTCCCACTCAATTCTTTCGAGAGAAACCCTTTCTCGAGAAAGGACATGTTCCTAGCGACAAACATTTTGCCCTCAGATCTGAGATAGAAGGTATACCCAATCATCTTGTTTGGGTATTCTATGAAGACACAATTTTCTGCTTTGGGTTCGAGCTTTTCTGGCCGAAGCCTATCAACATAAGCATCGTAGCCCCAAACATTAAGAAACAACAACTTAGGTTTCTTGCCAAACCATAGTTCATACGGTGTCGTCTCCACGGACTTAGATGGTGCCCTATTTAAAGTGAATGTAATTGTCTCTAATGCATAACCCAAAAATGATAGTGGTAGATCGGTAAGAGACATCATAGATCGCACCATATCCAATAGGGTGCGATTACGACGTTCAGACACACCATTACGCTATGGTGTTCCAGGTGGCGTCAACTGTGAAACGATTCCACCTTGTCTTTAGTGATTGCCAAACTCATAACTCAGATACTCTCCCCTTGATCAGATCGTAGGAACTTGATCTTCTTGTTATGATGATTCTCAACTTCACTCTGAAATTGCTTGAACTTTTCAAACGTTTCAGATGTATGCTTAATTAAGTAAATATACCCATATCTACTCAATTCATCGGTGAAGGTGAGAAAATAACGATATCCTCCGCGTGCGTCAGCACTCATCGGACCGCACACATCAGCATGTGTGATTTCCAACAAGTCACTTGCCCGTTCCATTGTTCCAGAAAACGGGGTTTTAGTCATCTTGCCTATGAGGCATGGTTCGCATGTGTCAGGTGATTCAAAATCAAGTGACTCAAAAAGTCCATTAGCATGGAGGTTCTTCATGTGCTTTACACCAATATGACCTAAGCGGCAGTGCCACAAGAAAGTGGTACTATCATTATCAACTCTACATCTTTTGGCATCAATGTTATGAACATGTGTATCACTACGACCGAGATTCAATAAACCATTCACATTGGGTGCATGAACATAGAAGGTATTATTCATGTAAACAGAATAACCATTATTCTCTGACTTAAATGAATAATTGTATTGCAATAAACATGATCTAATCATGTTAATGCTCAACGCAGACACCAATGTAAACAACATTTATCTGGGTTCAATACTAATCCCGAAGGTAGAAGGAGCGTGCGATGGTGATCATATCATCCTTGGAAACACTTCCAACACACATTGTCACCTCGCCCTTAGCTAGTCTCCGTTTATTCCGTCGCTTTTGTTTCGAGTTACCAATATTAACAGCTAAACCGGTATCTAATACCCATGTGCTACTAGGAGTACTAGTAAGGTACACATCAATAACACATATATCAAATATACTTTTGTTGAAGTTGCCAGCCTTCTTATCTACCAAGTATTTGAGGCAGTTCCGCTACTAGTGACCATTCCCCTAATAGAAGCACTTCGTCTCGGGTTTGGGTTCTTGGGTTTCTTCACCGGAGTGGCAACTGGCTTGCCATTCATGAAGTTTCCCTTCTTGCCCTTGCCCTTCTTTGAAACCAGTGGTCTTGTTAACCATCAACACTTGATGCTCCTTCTTGATTTCTACCTTTACGGCCTTAAGCACGACGAACAGCACCGGGATCATCTTCCCTTGCATGTTATAGTTCATCACGAAACTCTAGCAGCTTGGTGATAGTGACTGGAGAACTTTTGTCAATCACTCTCTTATCTGGAAGATTAACTCCCACTTGATTAAAGTGATTGAAGTACCTAGACATTCTGAGCACATGCTCACTGGCTGAGCTATTCTCCTACATCTTGTAGGCAAAGATCTTGTGAGAGGTCTGAAACCTCTCAACATGGGCATGAGCCTGAAATACCAATTTCAGCTCTTGGAACATCTCATATGTTCCATGGTGTTCAAAATGCTTTTGGAGCCCCGACTCTAAGCCGTAAAGCATGGCACACTAAACTATCAGGTAGTCATCAGAACTTGTCTGCCAGATGTTCACAACATCCACAGACGACGCCAGAGGGGTTGGCACACCGAGCGGTGCATCAAGGACAGAAGCCGTCTATGTAGCAGTGAGGACAATCCTCAGACTACGGCCCTAGTCCGCACAATTGCTTACAATATCTTTCAATTTAGTCTTTCTCTAGGAACGTATTAAAACAGGGAGCTAAAGCATGAGCTATTAATCTACAACATATTTGCAAAGACAATTTTAGACGATGTTCATGATAATTAAGTTCATCTAATCAAATTATTTAATGAACTCCCACTCAGATAGACATCCCTCTAGTCATGTAAGTGATACATGATCCGAATCGACTAGGCCGTGTCCGATCATCACGTGAGACGGACTAGTCATCAACGGTGAACATCTCCATGTTGATCGCATCTACTATACGACTTATGTTCGACCTTCCGGTCTCTTGTGTTCCGAGGCCATGTCTGTACATGCTAGGCTCGTCAAGTCAACCTAAGTGTTTCGCATGTGTAAATCTGGCTTACACCCGTTGTATGCGAACGTTAGAATCTATCACACCCGATCATCACGTGGTGCTTCGAAACAACGAGCCTTCGCAACGGTGCATAGTTATGGGGAACACATCTCTTGAAATTTTAGTGAGAGGTCATCTTATTTATGCTAACGACGCTCTAAGCAAATAAGATGTAAACATGACAAACAACACATGCAAATCATAAAGTGACATGATATGGCTAATATCATCTTGCGCCTTTGATCTCCATCTTCGAGGCGCGGCATGATCACCTTCATCACCGGCATGACACCATGATCTCCATCATCATGATCTCCATCATCGTGTCTTCATGAAGTTGTCTCGCCAACTATTACTTCCACTACTCTGGCTAACGGTTAGCAATAAAGTAAAGTAATTACATGGCGTTTTTCATTGACACGCAGGTCATACAATAAATTAAGACAACTCCTATGGCTCCTGCCGGTTGTCATACTCATCGACATGCAAGTCGTGATTCCTATTACAAGAACATGATCAATCTCATACATCACATATATATAATTCATCACATCCTTTTGGCCATATCACATCACATAGCATACCCTACAAAAACGAGTTAGACGTCCTCTAATTGTTGTTGCATGTTTTACATGGTTGCTATGGGTTTCTAGCAAGAACGTTTCTTACCTATGCAAAAGCCACAACGATGATATGCCAACTGCTATTTACCCTTCATAAGGACCCTTTTCATCGAATCCAATCCGACTAAAGTGGGAGAGACAGACACCCGCTAGCCACCTTATGCATCAAGTGCATGTCAGTCGGTGGAACTTGTCTCACGTAAGTGTACGTGTAAGGTCGGTCCGGGCCGCTTCATCCCACAATGCCACCGAATCAAGATAAGACTAGTAACGGTAAGCAAATTGAACAAATCATCGCCCACAACTACTTGTGTTCTACTCGTGCATAGAATCTACGCATAGACCTAGCTCTGATACCGCTGTTGGGGAACGTAGTAATAATTCAAAATTTTCCTACGTGTCACCAAGATCAATCTAGGAGATGCTAGCAACAAGAGAGAGGGAGTGCATCTTCATACCCTTGAAGATTGCTAAGCGGAAGCTTTACAAGAACGCGGTTGATGGAGTCGTACTCGTGGCGATTCAAATCGCGGAAGATCCGATCTGGCGCCGAACGGACGGCGCCTCCGCGTTCAACACACGTACAGCCCGGGGATGTCTCCTCCTTATTGATCTAGCAAGGGGAGAGGAGAAGTTGAGGGAGAGCTCCGGTAGCACGACGGCGTGGTGGTGGAGTTTGTGGTTCTCCTGCAGGGCTTCGCCAATCACTATGGAGGAGGAGGAGGTGTTGGAGGAGGGAGGGGCTGCGCCAGGGGAAGGGGTCATGGCTGCCCTCCCACCCCCTCACTATATATAGGGGGAAGGGGAGAGGGGGAGGCGCCCAAGGGTTTCCCCTAGGGGCGGCGGCCAGGGCAGATTGGATCTCCCTAGGAAAACCCTAGGTAGACTTGCCCCCCAAGCCAAGCCAGCTGAGGCTTGCCTCCCAAGTCAGGTGGAGGCGCCCCACCTCCCCAAGCAACGTGGGAAAGGGTGTGGGGGTGCACAGCCCCTTAGTGGGCTGATGTGCCCCCTCCCCTTGGCCCATAGGGCCCCCCAACGCTTGTCGGGGCTTCCGAAACCCCTTTCGGACACGCTGGTCGTCACCCGGTACCCCCGGAACAATTCCGGACTCCAATACCCTTCGTCCAATATATCGATCTTCACCTCCGGACCATTCCAGAATTCCTCGTCACGTCCGGGATCTCATCCGGGACTCTGAACAACCTTCGGTAACCACATACTATTTCCCATAACAACTCTAGAGTCACCGAACCTTAAGTGTGTAGACCTATGGGTTCGGGAACCATGCAGACATGACCGAGACACCTCCCCGGTCAATAACCAATAGCGGGATCTGGATACCCATATTGGCTCCCACATGTTCCACGATGATCTCATCGGATGAACCATGATGTCAGGGATTCAATCAATCCCATATACAATTCCCTTTGTCCATCGGTATGTTACTTGCCCGAGATTCGATCGTCGGTATCCGCATACATCTTTCAATCTCGTTATGGCAAGTCTCTTTACTCGTTCCATAACGCATGATCCCGTGGCTAACTCCTTAGTCACATTGAGCTCATTATGATCATGCATTACCGAGTGGGCCCAGAGATACCTCTCTGTCATACGGAGTGACAAATCCCAGTCTCGATTTGTGCCAACCCAACAGACACTTTCGGAGATACCTGTAGTGCACCTTTATAGCCACCCAGTTACATTGTGATGTTTGATACACCCAAAGCATTCCTACGGTATCCGGGAGTTGCACAATCTCATGGTCTAAGGAAATGATACTTGACATTAGAAAAGCTCTAGCAAACGAACTACACGATCTTGTGCTATGCTTAGGATTGGGTCTTGTCCATCACATCATTCTCCTAATGATGTGATCCCGTTATCAACGACATCCAATGTCCATGGTTAGGAAACCACAACCATCTATTGATCAACGAGCTAGTCAACTAGAGGCTTACTAGGGGCATATTATGGTCTATATATTCACACATCTATTACGGTTTCCGATTAATACAATTATAGCATGAACAAGGAAATATAATAATAACCATTTTATTATTGCCTCTATGGCATATTTCCAACAAAAACTTCATAAAGATAATCTAGTGAACTCAATTCACTAGCAATAGGTTCATCATAATTGGATCTCTTGAAAATATTAGCAAGTGGATGAGGATCCATATCAATAGATTTTTGGCAAGCAAAGATGCAAGCAAATAGAAGGCACATTGTAACACAAGTAGAGATAGCAAACAAGAGATCTGACGAGAAAAGGGGCAAACGAAAAAGAGGGGTGAATAAAATGGCAAATTTTGTGAAGTGGGGGAGATGAAAACGAGAGGCATATGGCAAATAATGTAAATTGCAAGGAGATGAGATTTGTGATTAGGAACCTGGTATATGTTGAAGATCCTCCCTGGCAACAGCGCCAGAAATTCCTTTTGATGTCGCTTGAAGCTAGTCGGTATTTCCCCAAAGAGGAAGGGATGATGCAGCACAGCGGCGGTAGGTATTTCGCTCAGATATGAAACCAAGGTTATCGAACCAGTAGGAGAACCAAGAAACACAGCGTAAACAGATCCTGCACACAGATAACAAATCCTCGCAACCCGGCGTGTTAAAGGGGTTGTCAATCCCTTCCGGGGTACGGCGCCTCAAGATAGGCAAACGGACGCGAGGTAAAATTGTATTAGATTGAATAAATTGATCGCAAATAAGTTAAAGTGCAGCAAAGTATTTATGTATTTTTGGTTTAATACATCTGAAAATAAATGCAAGGAAAAAGTAGATCGCAAAGGCAAATATATGAGAAAGAGACCCGGGGGCCGTAGGTTTCACTAGTGGCTTCTCTCGAGAAAAATAGCAAACGGTGGGTGAACAAATTACTGTTGGGCAATTGATAGAACCTCAATACTCATGACGATATCCAGGCAATGATCATTATATAGGCATCACGTCCAAGATTAGTAGACCGACTCCTGCCTGCATCTACTGCTATTACTCCACACATCGACCGCTATCCAGCATGCATCTAGTGTATTAAGTTCACGGAGAAACGGAGTAATGCAATAAGAACGATGACATGATGTAGACAAGATCTATATATGTAGAGATAGACCCCATCATTTTATCCTTAGTAGCAACGATACATATGTGTCGTTTCCCTTTCTGTCACTAGGACGAAGCACCGTAAGATCGAACCCACTACAAAGCACCTCTTCCCATTGCAAGATAAATAGATCAAGTTGGCCAAACAAAACCCAAATATCGGAGAAGAAATACGAGGCTATAAGAGATCATGCATAAAAGAGATCAAAGAAACTCAAATACTTTCATGGATATAAAAAAGATAGATCTGATCATAAAATAAAAGTTCATCGATCCCAACAAACACACCGCAAAAGACTTACATCATATGGATCTCCAAGAGACCAATGTATTGAGAATTGAGAGAGAGAGATGAAGCCATCTCGCTACTAACTACGGACCCGAAGGTCTACCAAGAACTACTCACGCATCATCGGAGAGGCACCAATGGAGGTGGTGAAACCCATCCGAGATGGTGTCTAGATTGGATCTGGTGGTTCTTGACTCTGCGGCGGCTGGATGAATATTTCGTCGACTCCCCTAGGGTTTTGGGAATATTGGGGTATTTATAGAGCAAGAGGCGGTCCGGGGGCACCCAAGGTAGGCACTACCCACCAGGGCGCGCCTGTGCCTCCTGGCGCGCCCTGGTGGTTGTGCCCTCCTCGAATCACCCCCAGGCACAGCCAGGGCCCATTATGTTCCTTCTGGTCCAAAAAAAATCTCCGTGGAGTTTCGTTGCGTTTGGACTCCGTCAGATATTGATTAGCTGCGATGTAAAAAACATGCAGAAAACAAGAACTGGCACTTGGCACTATGTCAATAGGTTAGTACCAAAAAATGATATAAATGATTATAAAACATCCAAGATTGATAATATAACAGCATGGAACAATAAAAAATTATAGATACGTTGGAGACATATCAGCATCCCCAAGCTTAACTCCTACTCGTCCTCGAGTAGGTAAGTGATAAAAACAGAATTTTTGATGTGGAATGCTGCCTATCATGTCATATCATATTCTTTTCTTTATAGCATGGACAATTGGACTTTTATGTGATTCCAAGAAATAGTCTAGTTTTGACATGATAATTTAGATACTCAAGCATATCAACAAGCAACCATGTCTTTCAAAATATCAATGCTAAAATAAGTTATCCCTAGCCCATCATGCTCAACCATTGATCCATTCATGAAACACACTCGCATATTAGCTACACCCAATACTCAAGTACGATCATATTGCCTCTTAGTTTGTGCTTTTAAAAGAGAAGATGGAGACTCAAATTCAAAATAAAAATTGCATAAAGTAAAAGAAAGGCCATTCGCAGAGGGAAGTAGGGATTTGTAGAGGTGCCAGAGCTCAAAGCGAAAAATTTAGAGATAAAAGCATTTTGGGAGGTGTATCCATCCCACCAACGAAAACGACTTAGAGTTTCCAACACTTTCCATGCTAGATATATCATAGGCGGTTCCCAAACAGAAAATAAAGTTTATTCCTTTTTCCACCATACTTTCACTTTCCATGGCTAGCCGTATCCACGGTTGCCCTCCATACCAACACTTTCCAAGGAATTAATTATTTGACAACATAAGTAAATTCATTTTTTCATTTCGGGACTTGGCATCCCTCAAACCTTTGCCTTACTCCCATGCAATGACAAGTGAATAAACATTCATCGTGAGAATAACACATCCAGCATGGAAAATATTAGCCACCCCTCACCGCTCCGCGAGCGAAACGAACACACAAAAGAGAAGTTTACTTTTAAAATTAGAGATGGCACATGCAAATTTTCTTAGAACGGCAAAAGAATACTGCATATAGGTAGATATAGTGGACTCATGTGGCAAATCTAGTTTAAAGGATTTTGGATGCACAAGTAGAGATCATACTTACTGCAAAATGAAGGCTAGCAAAATATTGAGAAGCGACCAACCAAGAAACGGATAATCTCATAAGCGAGCATTAAGCATAATTAACACCGAATAATGCACCACAAGTAGGATATAATTTCATTGCATAACTATTGACTTTTGTGCTTTCATAGGGAATCACAAACCTTAACACCAACATTCTTACTAAAGCATAATTACTCATCAACATAACTCACATATCACATCATCATATCTCAAAACCATTCCTAAGAATCAAGTTTATTTTGTCCAATGATCTTCATGAAAGTTTTTATTAAATCCCTTTTGGATATCTATCACTTTGGGACTAATTTTCATGTGTTGCTTTTCATAAGCTCAAACAAATATAAGTGAAGATCATGACCATAAATTTTTCTTTCTCTCAAAATAATTTAAGTGAACCAAGAGAGAATTTCTTGAAAATTTTACTAACTCTCGAATAAATCTAAGTGAAGCAAGAGAGCATTCGGAAATTATTAGAATACTCTATGTGCTTCACTTATATCTTTTGAGTTATATAGTTTTTGCTCTAGTACTTCACTTATATCTTTTAGAGCACGGTGGTGCATTTGTTTTATAGAAACTATTGATCTCTCATGCTTCACTTAGATTATTTTGAGAGTCTTAAATAGCATGGTAATTTGCTTAAATAATCCTAATATGCTAGGTATTCAAGATTAGTAAAAACTTTCTTATGAGTGTTTTTAATACTAAGAGAAGTTTGATGCTTGATGATTGTTTTGAGACATAGAGGTAGTAATATTAAAGTCGTGCTAGTTGAGTAGTTGTGAATTTGAGAAATACTTGCGTTGAAGTTTGCAAGTCTCGTAGCATGCACATATGGTAAACGTTATGTAACAAATTTGAAACATGAGGTGTTCATTGATTGTCCTCCTTATGAGTGGCGGTCGGGGACGAGCGATGGTCTTTTCCTACCAATCTATCCCCCTAGGAGCATGCGCGTAGTGCTTGGTTTTTGATGACTTGTAGATTTTTGCAATAAGTATGTGAGTTCTTTATGACTAATGTTGAGTCCATGGATTATACGCACTCTCACCTTTCCATCATTGCTAGCCTCTTCGGTACCGTGCATGGCCCTTTCTCACATTGAGAGTTGGTGCAAACTTCGCCAGTGCATCCAAACCCCATGATATGATACGCTCGTTCACACATAAACCTCCTTATATCTTCCTCAAAACAGCCACCATACCTACCTATTATGGCATTTCCATAGCCATTCCGAGATATATTGCCATGCAACTTTCCACCATTCCATTTATCATGACACGTTCATCATTGTCATATTGCTTTGCATGATCGTGTAGTTGACGTAGTATTTGTGGCAAAGCCACCATTCATAATTCTTTCATACATGTCACTCTTGGTTCATTGCATATCCCGGTACACCGCCGGAGGCATTCATATAGAGTCATACTTTGTTCTAGTATCGAGTTGTAATCATTGAGTTGTAAATAAATAGAAGTGTGATGATCATCATTCTCTACAGCATTGTCCCAAGTGAGGAATAAAAATAAATAAATAAAAAAGAGAGAGAAAGGCCATAAAAAAAGAGAAGCCCCAAAAAAATGACAGAAAAAGAGAGAAGGGACAATGTTACTATCCTTTACCACACTTGTGCTTCAAAGTAGCACCATAATCTTCATGATAGAGAGTCTCTTATTTTGTCACTTTCATATACTAGTGGGAATTTTTCATTATAAAACTTGGCTTGTATATTCCAACAATGGGCCTCCTCAAGTGCCCTAGGTCTTCGTGAGCAAGCAAGTTGGATGCACACCCACTTAGTTTCTTTTGATTGAGCTTTCATATATTTATAGCTCTAGTGCATCCGGTGCATGGCAATCCCTAGCTACTCCTTGCATTAACATCAATCAATGGGCATCTCCATAGCTCATTGATTAGCCCCGTTGATGTGAGACTTTCTTCTTTTTTGTCTTCTCCACATAACCCCCATCATCATATTCTATTCCACCCAAAGTGCTATGTCCATGGCTCACGCTCATGTATTGCGTGAAGGTTGAAAATGTTTGAGATTACTAAAGTATGAAACAATTGCTTGGCTTGTCATCGGGGTTGTGCATGATGAGAGCATTCTTGTGTGACGAAAATGGAGCATGACTAAACTATATGATTTTGTAGGGATGAACTTTCTTTGGCCATGTTATTTTGAGAGGACATAATTGCTTAGTTAGTATGCTTGAAGTATTATTATTTTTATGTCAATATTGAACTTTTATCTTGAATCTTTCGGATCTGAATATTCATACCACAATTAAGAAGAATTACAATGAAATTATGCCAAGTAGCATTCCACATCAAAAATTCTGTTTTTATCATTTACCTACTCGAGGACGAGCAGGAATTAAGCTTGGGGATGCTTGATACGTCTCCAACGTATCTATAATTTTTGATTGCTGCATGCTATATTATCTTATGTTTTGGACATAATTGGGCTTTATTATTCACTTCTATATTATTTTTGGGACTAACCTATTAACCGGAGGCCCAGCCCAGAATTGCTGTTTTTTGCTATTTCAGAGTTTCGCAGAAAAAGAATATCAAACGGAGTCCAAACGGAATGAAACCTTCGGAAACATGATTTTTGGAATGAACATGATCCAGGAGACTTGGACCCTAAGTCAAGGAAGCTTCCAGGAAGCCACGAGGCAGGGGGCGCGCCTACCCCCCCCCCCCCCAGGCACGCCCTCCACCCTCGTGGGCCCCACATTGCTCCACCGACGTACTCCTTCCTCCTATATATACCTATGTACCCCCAAACGATCAGATACGGAGCCAAAAACCTAATTCCACCGCCGCAACCTTCTGTACCCACGAGATCCCATCTTGGGGCCTGTTCCGGAGCTCCGCCGGAAGGGGCATCGATCACAGAGGGCTTCTACATCAACACCATAGCCTCTCCGATGAAGTGTGAGTAGTTTACCTCAGACCTTCGTGTCCATAGTTATTAGCTAGATGGCTTCTTCTCTCTTTTTGGATCTCAATACAATGTTCTCCCCCTCTCTTGTGGAGATCTATTCGATGTAATCTTCTTTTGCGGTGTGTTTGTTGAGACCGATGAATTGTGGGTTTATGATCAAGTTTATCTATGAACAATATTTGAATCTTCTGAATTCTTTTATGTATGATTGGTTATCTTTGCAAGTCTCTTCGAATTATCAGTTTGGTTTGGCCTACTAGATTGATCTTTCTTGCAATGGGAGAAGTGCTTAGCTTTGGCTTCAATCTTGCGGTGTCCTTTCCCAGTGACAGTAGGGGCAGCAAGGCACGTATTGTATTGTTGCCATCGAGGATAACAAGATGTTTTTTTATCATATTGCATGAATTTATCCCTCTACATCATGTCATCTTGCTTAAGGCGTTACTCTGTTCTGATGAACTTAATACTCTAGATGCATGCTGGATAGCAGTCGATGTGTGGATTGATAGTAGTAGATGCAGGCAGGAGTCGGTCTACTTGTCTCGGACGTGATGCCTATATACATGATCATACCTAGATATTCTCATAATTATGCTCAATTCTGTCAATTGCTCAACAGTAATTTGTTCACCCACCGTAAAATACTTATGCTCTTGAGAGAAGCCACTAGTGAAACCTATGGCCCCCGGGTCTATCTTCATCATATTAATCTTCCAACACTTAGTTATTTCCGTTGCTTTTTTACTTTGCTTTTTCTTTACTTTGCATCTTTATCATAAAAATACCAAATGTATTATCCTATCATATCTATCAGATCTCACTCTAGTAAGTGACTGTGTAGGGATTGACAACCCCTTATCGCGTTGGTTGCGAGGATTTATTTGTTTGTGTAGGTGCGAGGGACTCGCGCATAGCCTCCTACTGGATTGATACCTTGGTTCTCAAAAACTGAGGGAAATACTTACGCTACTTTGCTGCATCACCCTTTCCTCTTCAAGGGAAAACCAACGCAGTGCTCAAGAGGTAGCAAGAAGGATTTCTGGCGCCGTTGCCGGGGAGGTCTACGCAAAAGTCAACATACCAAGTACCCATCACAAACCCTTATCTCACGCATTACATTATTTGCCATTTGCCTCTCATTTTCCTCTCCCCCACTTCACCCTTGCCGTTTTATTCGCCCTCTCTTTTTCATTCGCCTCTTTTTCGCTTGCTTTTTGTTTGCTCGTGTGTTGGATTGCTTGTTTCTCACGATGGCTCAAGATAATACCAAATTGTGTGACTTTACCAATACCAACAATAATGATTTCCTTAGCACTCCGATTGCTCCTCTTACCGATACTAAATCTTGTGAAATCAATGCTGCTTTGTTGAATCTTGTCATGAAAGATCAATTCGCCGGCCTTCCTAGTGAAGATGCCGCTACTCATCTAAATAGCTTCGTTGATTTGTGTGATATGCAAAAGAAGAAAGATGTTGATAATGATATTTTTAATTTGAAGCTATTTCCTTTTTCGCTTAGAGATCGTGCTAAAGCTTGGTTTTCGTCTTTGCCTAAAAATAGTATTGATTCTTGGAATAAGTGCAAAGATGCTTTTATCTCTAAGTATTTCCCTCCCGCTAAGATCATCTCTCTTAGAAACGATATCATGAATTTTAAGCAACTTGATCATGAACATGTTGCACAAGCTTGGGAGAGGATGAAATTAATGATACGTAATTGCCCTACTCAAGGTTTGAATTTGTGGATGATTATACAAAAAATTTATGCCGGATTGAATTTTGCTTCTAGAAATCTTTTATATTCAGCCGCGGGAGGCACTTTTATGGAAATCACTTTAGGAGAAGCTACTAAACTCCTAGATAATATTATGGTTAATTATTCTCAATGGCACACTGAAAGGTCTACTAATAAAAAAGTGCATGTGATAGAAGAAATTAATGTTTTGAGTGGAAAGATGGATGAACTTATGAAATTATTTGCTACTAGGAGTGTTTCTTCTGATCACAATGATATGCCTTTGTCTACTTTGATTGAGAATAATAATGAATCTATGGATGTGAATTTTGTTGGTAGGAATAATTTCGGTAACAACGCGTATAGAGGAAACTTTTATCCTAGGCCTTATCCGAGCAATTCCTCTAATAATTATGGTAATTCCTACAACAATTCTTATGGAAATTTTAATAAGATGCCCTCTGAATTTGAGACTAGTGTTAAAGAGTTTACGAATTCGCAAAAGAATTTCAATGCTTTGCTTGAAGAGAAATTGCTTAAAGTTGATGAATTGGCTAGGAACGTTGATAGAATTTCTCTTGATGTTGATTCTTTAAAACTGAGATCTATTCCCCTAAGCATGATATCAATGAGTCTCTCAAAGCCATGAGAATTTCCATTGATGAGTGCAAAGAAAGAACCTCTAGGATGCGTACTAAGAAAGATTGCTTTATGAAAGCGTGTTCTTCAAATTTCTATGAAAATAAAGATGAAGATCTAAAAGTTATTGATGTGTCCCCTATTAAATCTTTGTTTTGCAATATGAATCTTGATAATGATGGGACTGAATATGATCCACCTTTACCTAGAAGGCGTTCCAAAAATTCGGAGTTTTTAGATCTCGATGCTAAAATTGATAAAAGAGGGATTGAAGAGAACAAAACCCTAGATATTAATAAACCCACTATTTTGGATTTCAAGGAATTTAATTATGATAATTGCTCTTTGATAGATTGTATTTCCTTGTTGCAATCCGTGCTAAATTCTCCTCATGCTTATAGTCAAAATAAAGCTTTTACCAAACATATCGTTGATGCCTTGATGCAATCTTATGAAGAAAAGCTTGAGTTGGAAGTTTCTATCCCTGGAAAACTTTATGATGAGTGGGAACCTACTATTAAAATTAAGATTAAAGATCATGAATGCTATGCTTTGTGTGATTTGGGTGCTAGTGTTTCCACGATTCCAAAAACTTTGTGCGATTTGCTAGGTTTCCGTGATTTTGATGATTGCTCTTTAAACTTGCACCTCGCGGATTCCACTATTAAGAAACCTATGGGAAGAATTAATGATGTTCTTATTTTTGCAAATAGGAACTATGTGCCCGTAGATTTTATTGTTCTTGATATAGAGTGCAATCCTTCATGTCCTATTATTCTTGGTAGACCTTTCCTTAGAATGATTGGTGCAATTATTGATATGAAGGAAGGGAATATTAGATTCCAAATTCCATTAATAAAGGCATGGAACACTTCCCTAGGAAGAAAATAAAACTACCATATGAATCTATCATGAGAGCCACTTATGAATTGCCTACCAAAGATGGCAATACCTAGATCTATCCTTGCTATTATGCCTAGCTAGGGGCGTTAAACGATAGCGCTTGTTGGGAGGCGACCCCATTTTATTTTTAGTTTTTTTTTTCTTTTTGCTTCTGTTTAGGAATAAATATTTGATCTAGCCTCTGGTTATATGTGTTTTTATGTTTTAATTAGTGTTTGTGCCAAGTTAAACCTATAGGATCTTCTTGGATGATAGTTATTTGATCTTGCAGAAAATTCCAGAAACTTTCTGTTCACAAAAACAATTGTTAAAAATCACCAGAACGTGATAAAATATTGATTCCAATTGCTTCTGATCAATAAACAAATTGTCTAGGTCTTCCTATTTTGGCTGATTTTTTGGAGTTCCAGAAGTTTGCGTTAGTTACAGATTACTACAGACTGTTCTGTTTTTGACAGATTCTGTTTTTCGTGTGTTGTTTGCTTATTTTGATTAATCTATGGCTAGTAAAAGAGTTTATAAACCATAGAGAAGTTGGAATACAGTAGGTTTAACACCAATATAAATAAATAATGAGTTCACTACAGTACCTTGAAGTGGTCTTTTGTTTTCTTTCGCTAACGGAGCTCACGAGATTTTCTGCTGAGTTTTGTGTTGTGAAGTTTTCAAGTTTTGGGTGAAAGATTTGATGGATTATGGAACAAGGAGTGGCAAGAGCCTAAGCTTGGGTATTCCCATGGAACCCCCAAGATAATATAAGGACACCAAAAGGACAAAGCTTGGGGATGCCCCGGAAGGCATCCCCTCTTTCGTCTACTTCCATCGGTAACTTTACTTGGAGCTATATTTTTATTCACCACATGATATGTGTTTTGCTTGGAGCGTCTTGTATGATTTGAGTCTTTGTTTTTAGTTTACCACAATCATCCTTGCTGTACACACCTTTTGAGAGATACACACATGATTCGGAAATTATTAGAATACTCTATGTGCTTCACTTATATCTTTTTAGTTATATAGTTTTTGCTCTAGTACTTCACTTATATCTTTTAGAGCACGGTGGTGGATTTGTTTTATAGAAACTATTGATCTCTCATGATTCACTTAGATTATTTTGAGAGTCTTAAACAGCATGGTAATTTTCTTAAATAATCCTAATATGCTAGGTATTCAAGATTAGTAAAAACTTTCTTATGAGTGTTTTGAATACGAAGAGAAGTTTGATGCTTGATGATTGTTTTGAGATTTGGAGGTAGTAATATTAAAGTCGTGCTAGTTGAGTAGTTGTGAATTTGAGAAATACTTGCGTTGAAGTTTGCAAGTCCCATAGCATGCACGTATGGTAAACATTATGTGACAAATTTGAAACATGAGGTGTTCTTTGGTTGTCCTCCTTATGAGTGGCGGTCGGGGACGAGCGATGGTCTTTTCCTACCAATCTATCCCCCTAGGAGCATGCGCGTAGTGCTTGGTTTTTGATGACTTGTAGATTTTTGCAATAAGTATGTGAGTTCTTTATGACTAATGTTGAGTCCATGGATTATACGCACTCTCACCTTCCCATCATTGCTAGCCTCTTCGGTACCATGCATTGCCTTTTCTCACATTGAGAGTTGGTGCAAACTTCGCCGGTGCATCCAAACCTCGTGATATGATACGCTCTTTCACACATAAACCTCCTTATATCTTCCTCAAAACAGCCACCATACCTACCTATTATGGCATTTCCATAGCCATTCCGAGATATATCGCCATGCAACTTTCCACCATTCCGTTTATCATGACACGTTCATCATTGTCATATTGCTTTGCATGATCATGTAGTTGACATAGTATTTGTGGCAAAGCCACCATTCATAATTCTTTCATACATGTCACTCTTGGTTCATTGCATATCCCGGTACACCGCCGGAGGCATTCATATAGAGTCATACTTTGTTCTAGTATCGAGTTGTAATCATTGAGTTGTAAATAAATAGAAGTGTGATGATCATCATTCTCTAGAGCATTGTCCCAAGTGAGGAATAAAAAAAAGAGAGAAAGGCCATAAAAAAATAGAAGGCCCAAAAAATGAGAAAAGAGAGAAGGGACAATGTTACTATCCTTTACCACACTTGTGCTTCAAAGTAGCACCATAATCTTCATGATAGAGAGTCTCTTATTTTGTCACTTCCATATACTAGTGGGAATTTTTTATTATAGAACTTGGCTTGTATATTCCAACAATGGGCCTCCTCAAGTGCCCTAGGTCTTCGTGAGCAAGCAAGTTGGATGCACACCCACTTAGTTTCTTTTGATTGAGCTTTCATATATTTATAGCTCTAGTGCATCCGTTGCATGGCAATCCCTAGCTACTCCTTGCATTAACATCAATCAATGGGCATCTCCATAGCTCATAGCCTCGTTGATGTGAGACTTTCTCCTTTTTTGTCTTCTCCACATAACCCCCATCATCATATTCTATTCCACCCAAAGTGCTATGTCCATGGCTCACGCTCATGTATTGCGTGAAGGTTGAAAATGTTTGAGATTACTAAACTATGAAACAATTGCTTGGCTTGTCGTCGGGGTTGTGCATGATGAGAGCATTCTTGGGTGACGAAAATGGAGCATGACTAAACTATATGATTTTGTAGGGATGAACTTTCTTTGGCCATGTTATTTTGAGAGGACATAATTGCTTAGTTAGTATGCTTGAAGTATTATTATTTTTATGTCAATATTGAACTTTTATCTTGAATCTTTCGGATCTGAATATTCATACCACAATTAAGAAGAATTACATTGAAATTATGCCAAGTAGCATTCCACATCAAAAATTCTGTTTTTATCATTTACCTACTCGAGGACGAGCAGGAATTAAGCTTGGGGATGCTTGATACGTCTCCAACATATCTATAATTTTTGATTGCTCCATGCTATATTATCTTATGTTTTGGACATAATTGGGCTTTATTATTCACTTTTATATTATTTTTGGGACTAACCTATTAACCGGAGGCCCAGCCCAGAATTGCTGTTTTTGCCTATTTCAGAGATTCGCAGAAAAAGAATATCAAACGGAGTCCAAACGGAATGAAACCTTCGGAAACGTGATTTTTGGAACGAACATGATCCAGGAGACTTGGACCCTAAGTCAAGGAAGCTTCCAGGAAGCCACAAGGTAGGGGGCGCGCCTACCCCCCCCCCCACGCGCGCCCTCCACCCTCGTGGGCCCCATGTTGCTCCACCGACGTACTCCTTCCTCCTATATATACCTACGTACCCCCAAACGATCAGATACGGAGCCAAAAACCTAATTCCACCGCCGCAACCTTCTGTACCCACGAGATCCCATCTTGGGGCCTGTTCCAGAGCTCCGCCGGAAGGGGCATCAATCACGGAGGGCTTCTACATCAACACCATAGCCTCTCCGATGAAGTGTGAGTAGTTTACCTCAGACCTTCGGGTCCATAGTTATTAGCTAGATGGCTTCTTCTCTCTTTTTGGATCTCAATACAATGTTCTCCCCTTCTCTCGTGGAGATCTATTCGATGTAATCTTCTTTTGCGGTGTGTTTGTTGAGACCAATGAATTGTGGGTTTATGATCAAGTTTATCTATGAACAATATTTGAATCTTCTGAATTCTTTTATGTATGATTGGTTATCTTTATCATAAAAATACCAAAAAATTTATCCTATCATATCTATCAGAACTCACTCTCGTAAGTGACCGTGTAGGGATTGACAACCCCTTATCGCGTTGGTTGCGAGGATTTATTTGTTTGTGTATGTGCGAGGGACTCGCGTATAGCCTCCTACTGGATTGATACCTTGGTTCTCAAAAACTGAGGGAAATACTTACGCTACTTTGCTGCATCACCCTTTCCTCTTCAAGGGAAAACCAACGCAGTGCTCAAGAGGTAGCAATGATCCACATGCATGCAAAGGTGACACTCTTCCAAAATAGTGGAATTATCATCAAATAAAGTCATGACCTCTCCAAACCCACTTTTATCAAAAAATTCACAAGATTGATAAATCTCCAAAGTAGTGGGATCATTAACACCTAAAGTTGACACTCTTCCAAACCCACTTTCATTATTATTGCAAACATATTCATGATGAGGTTTAAATAAATATTCAAGATCATAAGAATCATTATCACCCCAATCATGATCATTGCAGTAAGTAGTGTACACAAAAATATTAGCATCCCCAAGCTTGGGGTTTTGCATATTATTAACACAATTGACATTAATAGAATTTGTAGTAACATCATTGCAATCATGCTTTTCATCTAAGGAGCTATCATGAATCACTTTATAATTTTCTTCTTTTAACACTTCATCATAATTTACAGATTCATAAATCTCAAGCAAAACTTCATAAAGATAATCTTGTGAACTCAGTTCACTAGCAATAGGTTCATCATAATTGGATCTCTTGAAAATATTAGCAAGTGGATGAGCATCCATATCAATATATTTTTAGCAAGCAAAGATGCAAGCAAATAGAAGGTACATGGTAACACAAGTAGAGATAGCAAACAAGAGATCTAACGAGAAAAGGGGCGAACGAAAAAGAGGGGCGAATAAAATGACAAATTTTGTGAAGTGGGGGAGATGAAAACGAGAGGCAAATGGCAATAATTTAAATTGCGAGGAGATGAGATTTGTGATTAGGAACCTGGTATATGTTGAAGATCCTCCCCGGCAACGACCCAGAAATTCCTTTTGATGTCGCTTGAAGCTACGTTGGTATTTCCCCAAAGAGGAAGGGATGATGCAGCACAGCGGCGGTAGGTATTTCCCTCAGATATGAAACCAAGGTTATCGAACCTGTAGGAGAACCAAGCAACACAACGTAAATAGCTCCTGCACACAGATAACAAATCCTCCCAACCCGACGTGTTAAAGGGGTTGTCAATCCCTTCTGGGGTACGGTGCCTCAAGATAGGCAAACAGACGTGAGGTAAAATTGTATTAGATTGAATAAATGGATCGCAAATAAAATAAAGTGCAGCAAAGTATTTTTATATTTTTGGTTTAATAGATCTGAAAATAAATGCAAGGAAAAAGTAGATCGCAAAGGCAAATATATGAGAAAGAGACCCGGGGGCCGTAGCTTTCGCTAGTGGCTTCTCTCAAGAAAAATAGCAAACGATGGGTGAACAAATTACTGTTGGGCAATTGATAGAACTTCAAATACTCATGACGATATCCAGGGAATGATCATTATATAGGCATCACGTCCAAGATTAGTAGACCGACTCTTGCCTGCATCTACTACTATTACTCCACACATCGACCACTATCCAGCATGCATCTAGTGTATTAAGTTCATGGAGAAACGGAGTAATGCAATAAGAACGATGACATGATGTAGACAAGATCTATCTATGTAGAGATAGATCCCATCGTTTTATCCTTAGTAGCAACGATACATACGTGTCGTTTCCCTTTCTGTCATTGGGATCAAGCACCGTAAGATCGAACCCACTACAAAGCACCTTTTCCCATTGCAAGATAAATAGATCAAGTTGGCCAAACAAAACCCAAATATCAGAGAAGAAATACAAGGCTATAAGAGATCATGCATAAAAGAGATCAAAGAAACTCAAATACTTTCATGGATATAAAAAAGATAGATCTGATCATAAACTCAAAGTTCATCGATCCCAACAAACACACCGCAAAAGAGTTACATCATATGGATCTCCAAGAGACCATTGTATTGAGAATTCAGAGAGAGATGAAGCCATCTACATACTAACTATGGACCCCGAAGGTCTACAAAGAACACCTCACGCACCATCGGAGAGGCATCAATGGAGGTGGTGAACCCCATCCGAGATGGTGTCTAGATTGGATCTGGTGGTTCTGGAGTCTGCGGCAGCTGCATGAATATTTCATCGACTCCCCTAGGGTTTTGGGAATATTGGGGTATTTATAGAGCAAAGAGGCGGTCCGGGGGGCACCCAAGGTGGGCACAAGCCACCAGGGCGCGCCTGGGCCTCCTGGCGTGCCCTGGTGGGTTATTCCCTCCTCGGGGCACCCCCTAGGTGTAGCCAGGGCCCATTATGTTCCTTCTGGTCCAAAAAAATCTCCGTGGAGTTTCGTTGCGTTTGGACTCCGTCTGATATTGATTTCCTGAGATGTAAAAAACATGCAGAAAACAGCAACTAGCACTTGGCACTATGTCAATAGGTTAGTGCCAAAAAATGATATAAAATGACTATAAAATGATTATAAAACATCCAAGATTGATAATATAACAGCATGGAACAATCAAAAATTATAGATACGTTGGAGACGTATCATGGCAGTACCGGATTTGGCCGCGGCAGTAAGGAATCGCCGCCCCTCCCGCCTAGAGCGGTACTACCGCTCTCTTGGAGCGGTACTACCTCTTGAGGGCTATAGGCGGTACTACCGCTGCCTTGTCGCGGTACTTCCGCTGGATGCCAACTTCCTCTTTCTCCTACCAAACCTTGATCGTTGTTGCCTTGTTTTGGTGGCTTATGCTCGTTCTTTCGTGTTGTTTCCTGTGTCCGTGTGTTTGGTTCCAGGTGATGGCCCTTCTGAGCAACATGTCCGTTGTGTCAACCCCGGGCATTCTACTTCAAAGCGATATCGCATCTCTGAGACAGTGGCTGCTTCTTCAAGTGTTCCTCCTTTAAGTGTTCCACCAACTTCGTCCAAGAGTATTGCGAAGAAGCCCAAGCCGAAGCCCAAGTCCGTGACTGAGATGAATGCCAAGGAGTTCTGGGAGAAGCGTCGGCACCCAATCTTGTCAACCATCCATTCTGGAACCGTTTTCAGTGGGCAATCTACTTTGACGTGATCAAAGCAAAGAAGAATCTCTATGTTGATGTTCGCACCATTGACACTGACTATATGGAGAGGGATCCTGCCTACTTTGGCGAAGCCCTACAGATGTGTGCTCAGCTGAACATTCTCAGGATCATGCAGTTCAACAAGGACTTTGATGCAGATTTGGTGGCTCAGTTTTATGCCACGGTCCATCTTGGAACGGATGAGGAAAGAACTCTGACACGGATGACCAATGGCAAGATTCTCTCTGTCAAATGGAAGGCATTCATGGAGTTACTTAGGATTGAAGATAAAGGAATTGACAATCCAGTCGGCTTTCGCCCTCACCGCAATGCTACTTCCACTCACAAGCAATCTCTCTGGCCGTACTGTACTTTGAAGATTCACCCTGAGACTCAGAAGGAGACCTATGAGCTGCCGGCCTTTTTGGACATACTTCATCGCATCTTCATAGAGATTCTCTTCCCTCGCATTGGGAACTTGGATATGGTTCACTCTTTTCTCGTGGACATGCTTCTTTTCTGCCAGCATGAGAAAGAAGAAAAAACTGGAGAATCCTTGGATATCTCTCATGTCATGTGGTCTGAGCTTGTCACCGCTATCTCTGAGCGCAAGTGCCCCATCTATGCGCCTTTTCTCATGTTGCTTATTGAGAAGGCTTGCATGCACACTTATCCTAATGTTGTGCTGGAGACTGGCGAGTTGATCCCTCATGAGATCAAGCATTTGAGGAAGAAGGAGAACTGGGGCACATCGGTCCCGAGGTCTCGGATTCCATCTGGAGCTACTGACGTTGACACAGAGTCTGATGCTGATGATGATGATGACTATGAGCCCTCTGGAGCGGAGCCCTCGTGGGCAAAGAAGCTCAAGTGAAAAATGAAGAAACTTTTCTGCATAGAGTCTCATGGTCAGTACATGGCTCATGTGTCTGAGAAGAAGTCCAGGAGCCGTCACAAGGAGCTCATGTGCTAGTTAAGTTCTACAGTTGACAGCGGTTCTGAGGGCAAGATCATAGATGAGGAGGAGTGGGTTCAGCAGCACTGCCCGTGGACAGACTCAGACACTGAGCAGCCCCCTGCCGATGACGGAGGAGCAGACGATCTCACGGGGATGTGATGCTGGAGTTCTTCAGTTCTGCTATCACCTGTGGCCGTAGCAGCACTCTTTCCCCTTTTGGTGTCTCGATGCCAAAGGGGGAGAGAGTTTAGGGATTTGTCGTTGTCGAGTTGCGAGTGTCTTATTTGCCTGGTCTTCTCTCTCTCGCAAACTCTCTTATTTGCTTTGGTTTGTTTTATGCTCATGAGACCTGGTACCCTTTCATATGGTGTGAGACATATGCTACCCTATCTTATTATTTTCTTGTATGTCAAGTACTGTAGTAGTTTGTGAGTTCATGCTTATCTCATATGTTACTTTGCTCACTTGCCTGCATCCTAGCTCATATGTCTTTGATGCTATTGTTGTCAGACTATAAAATATAGGGGGAGTGTTGATCCTAATGTGCTTTGCAATCCAAAGGCACCTCTAATTAAGTGCACACATCTAGGGTGAGCCCGTCTATATTTTTTAGTTTTGGGATTCGCTTTATCTTATGCCATTACCTTGTGCAAATCCCGTGTTGTCATCAATCCACCAAAAAGGGGGAGATTGTTAGGGCATATCTCTCTCTAAGTAGTTTTGGTGATTGATGACAATGCTTTTGTGGACTAATCATGTGCGTTGAGTATTTCAGAGATTCATTCTGTGGCACGAGACGATTCTTTCCCCTCGGAGCTTTACGTGAAGACGGTGTAGTCTCTTTCGTTTCGGTTTGGTGGACTTGAGTCGTAGGAGACACCGTACTATCAAGAGGGGGTCCGCTTTGGAAAGGCTAGGGTGGAATCAACACGTACACGTCTCTATTGCACCCCCAGCTCCTTTCGTCTCCGTGGAGTTTGCTGTTTTAACAGTAGTGGAGACTATGAGGAGAAAGCGGTAGTACCGCCGCCAGAGCGGTAGTACCGCCTATGGTCCTCAAGCGGTAGTACCGCTGTCTACAGCGGTAGTACCGCTTCGGGGCATAGGCGGCAGTACCATCCTAGTTCGGCAACGCTACCGCCTCGATTCGAGGATGCATTTTCCCATGTCGGGTTGTGCGGTAGTAGTAGCGGTAGTAGCAGCGGTAGTACCGCGGCTACCACCGCTACTAATGCCGCCCATACCCCCTCTCTTTCTCTCTTTCTCCCTTGGCTTCTACTACGCTCAGTCTATGCGGTAGTACCGCTGGTGGTCGCGGTAGTACCGCTGCGACCAGCGGTAGTACCGCTCTACTGAGCAGTAGTACCGCTCTGTGCGGGCTGAAGAGGGGGGTAACGGTTGCATTGGTTCCCCCACTATATAAGGAGGTCTTCTTCTCCAAGTTTACTTACCTCTTTTCCCCCAAGCTCCATTGTTGCTCCAAAAGCTCTTTTTCGCCTGATCTCTCCCTAGCCAATCAAACTTGTTGATTCTTTAGGGATTGGTTGAGAAGGCCCGGATCTACACTTCCACCAAGAGAAATTTGATTCCCCCCACTAATCCTTCGCGGATCTTGTTACTCTTGGGTGTTTGAGCACCCTAGACTGTTGAGGTCACCTCGGGGCCACACTCCATTGTGGTGAAGCTCCGTGGTATCATTGGGAGCCTCCAATTGAGTTGTGGAGATAGCCCCAACCTTGTTTGTAAAGGTTCGGTCGCCGCCTCCAAGGGCACCAATAGTGGAATCACGGCATCTCGCATTGTGTGAGGGCACGAGGAGAATACGGTGGACCTAGTGGCTTCTTGGGGAGTATTGTGCCTCCACACCGCTCCAACGGAGACGTACTTCCCCTCAAAGGGAAGGAACTTCGGTAACACATCCTCGTCTCCACCGGCACCACTTTTGGTTATCTCTTACCTTTACTTGTGCAAGCTTATATTGTGTTGTATCCCTTGGTTGCTTGTGTGCTTGTTGTTGTTGCATCATATAGGTTGCTCACCTACTTGCATATCTAGACAACCTACTTTGATGCAAAGTTTAAATTGGTAAAGAAAAGCTAAAAATTGTTAGATGCCTATTCACCCCCCTCTAGTCAACTATATCGATCCTTTCAGTAGGTTTGGATGTAGTTAGATGTTACCAATGGCCTCTACCGCATGTAGTGCACAGGTTCATTGGTCTCTGAGTGCATCTATGGCCTCTAAGTGTATCAGATTTTACTCAGTGCATCATTTCTCTGTTTTCCCATGTGTTCTAGCCCCGTAATGGCCTCTGAGTGTTTGTTTTTAAGTGCTCATGCATTAGAGTGTAAGCTTAGGAATTACTATGTAATTTATCTTAATTAATGTGATGCCCCCATTTATAATCGTGCACTAATCATACACACGTTATGCACGATCACGAACGGTGACTCACGTCAATACCACAACACAACTCTATGACACAGAAATAAACATAAATCTTTATATTACAAGCCATTACGGGGTTTTTCTTGTGATGAAGGATCCCTTGATAAAGCTCTTTTCAAGTTTTATCTTAATCAAGTTTTTTATGTTTTATTTTCTTGTACTTGGTGTTTATGTTGTTGGTTATTTTCTCCTGTTGAGGTGACTTTTGTCTTTACGTTTTTTGGAAAGTAAAATCCTTGAAGAGGAAGTTATCTTCTGCTGGTAGAAGAAATGTGGTTAGTCCCCCTTCTTTTGTAAAGCTCTCGTTCGGGTTTAATTCGTTTATCTTTTAGTTCTATTTCACTGCATTTTTCGAGTGATGTAGTAGTGTTCTTAGGATGTGATCTATATTTTCTGCTTTATCTTTCACCTCTTGATTAACGGCTGCGCGAGTTCCCGGAGGGCTCCACTCATGAAGGGTCCATGAAGAAGCAACCTTGCCTATTCCATCATGGCTTACGCCCACGAAGGACTAGCCTCACTCAGGGTAGATCTTCATGAAGTAGGCGATTGTCGGTGTCAAAACCGGCGGATCTCGGGTAGGGGGTCCCGAACTATGCGTCTAAGGTTGATGGTAACAGGAGACGGGGGACACGATGTTTACCCAGGTTCGGGCCCTCTCTGTGGAGGTAATACCCTACTTCCTGCTTGATTGATCTTGATGAATATGAGTATTACAAGAGTTGATATACCTCGAGATCGTAATGGCTAAAACCCTAAAAGTCTAGCCTGTATGACTATGATTGTCGTCGTCTCTACGGACTAAGCCCTCCGGTTTATATAGACACCGGAGGGGACTAGGGTTATACAAAGTCGGTTACAGAGAAAGGAATCTTCATATCCGGACGCCAAGCTTGGTCGGACACAGGAAAGCCGGACACTGTCCGGTGTTCGAAAAGAAAAGCCGGACACAGGATCAAGTAATTTTCGCCGGAAACTGACTAAATAGGTCTTATGTGAATAAGCAGGCGTCGTTGCTAGTCGCAACCTCTCATGTTGCTGAGGTCTCCAGACTAAAGCAGAGTCTGGAGCGGGCCGAGGAAGAGCTCGGCCGTGTAAAAAAGCAGCTGGAGGACAAGCAAGGTATGTGATGACCTTGTGTATATCCGGAAAGGATGAATAACTTGTGCTGACCATAGTGCCATGATATTTGTAGGAGCGGCGACTGAGGTGGAAACCCTCAAGAAAGCGCTGGCTCAGGCCAAAAAGAAAGCGGCAAAGGAGCAAGCCACCGGTGAAAAACACGAGGCCAGGGTTGGTGAGGTCCAGCAGGAGCTCCAGGACGCCGTCAAGAAATGCAAGTCCTTGGAGCGCGACATTGCGGATCAAGAGACCGAACTCGCCAAGGCTCACCAGAGCGCACAAGAGGCCCGGGTTGAAGCCCAGGGCGCCCTCCAGGAAATCCAGGAGGCCAAGAAAATCGCGGAGGGTAAGGCTTTTATTATGTAAAGCAAGTATGTGAAGAAGAGGTATCTCTTACTAACCCGGATTTGGATTTCTCCAGGGGCGTTTGCGGATCTGCCGTGCAGTATTTCTGACGCTGCGGAATTCTTCCGAGCTGAAGAGGGGAGCTCAACGGAGAAGCTGTTCTGGTCGCAATACCTTGCGCCAGAACATCCGGTGCCCTTTAGCGATCAGCTAAAACAGCTGGTCGAACTGCATAGGGTGGCCGAACTGGCCATGAAGGACTTAATAATCCGGCTGTGGCCTGCCGAAGCCATACCCAGCAGCTACTTCAGTCTCCTGAAACGGCTGGTCAATGCCTGCCCCCAGCTTGACGCCATCAAACGGTCGGTCTGTATCGAAGGTGTGCGGATGGCCTTCGCCTGTGTCAAGGTGCAGTGGGCAAAGATGAATGCCGTCAAGCTCGCGACCGAGGGACCGCCCAAGGGCAAGGAGCACCGCACGCCCGAGCGATATTTTAGCGATGTCCTGGAGGGATCCCGCATTGTAGCGGAGCAATGTGCGAAAGATGTAATCTTTGAATTAATACATTCATGTTATCTCGCCCTGTATTATGAAACAAAGTCGATTATGTAATATAATGCTTGTTAAAATATTACCTCCTGTGCGGCCATGTTTATGAAATCTGAGGGTTGGCCATTCGTCGGCTTCAACCCCCACGTAGGTAGTACTACCCTAGACGATATAGCGGAACGTAAGGTAGTAAGCACAGGAGCCGAGCAACCCAACTATTGACCAAAGACATGATTCGGAGCCAATGCATATAATGCTAAATTCGGGGTGCCAAACTATATTGTAAAAAGTGTTCGGACTTTGTTGTTGTATTATGGGGCGCGATGAAGCCCCTGGCGGATTAAAGCGTACCAAAGTATACGGGTGCGATTTGATAAGATTATCAAAAAAATAGGTAGCAAGCTAGTGCCGCAGAAGTTGGGCCGCAAACTGTTTCCATTATAGTTCGATTAATACGTCAAAGCGTATTTGTACAAGTAGTGCAATAAGCAACAGGGCTATTTAATAAGCCACAACCAAAGGAGAGCTACGTGCGGGTCCTGAAAACAGGCAGAGTGATCGTTAAAGAGACCACCTTGAAATTCCCTTATACGTCAGTGCTTCTTGCCTTCTTGGTGTATCTATCCTTTCGAAGGGACCGGTGATCAGGCTGTCAGGAAAGGCATGTGGAAAAGAAACCTGAAAAGGATAAAAAAGAAAAAGAAAAGTATGTGTGTCCAGGGGAGGTCGAGCCATATTATGGATCACAATCTAGTTATGCCTCCGTCTATGCCCATGGTATTTTGAGTGCGTAGTTATGTACGCGCGGTACGAACGCCGCCGCTTGGTCGGGACTGGGACGGAGGCCAAATTGCTAGTCGAGCTCTTGACGAGCTGGGCTGTCCCCTGCAGAGTAGTCCGGACTCGTTTGACAGTGTCCGGGAGCTCGGCTGCCAAATTGAGGCTCTGCTTGAAAAGTCCGCTCTGTACCTCTGCTGCTAAAGCAGCGGTGTGCTCCTCGGTACAGAGGGAGCGTTCTGTTTTTCCATTGACTGTTATGACGCCGCGTGGCCCGGGCATCTTGAGCTTGAGATAAGCATAGTCTGGTACCGCGTTGAATCGAGCAAATGCGGTTCGTCCCAGCAGTGCGTGATAGCCACTGCGGAAAGGGACGATATCGAAGATCAACTCTTCGCTTCAGAAGTTGTCCGGGGATCCGAAGACAACCTCTAATGTGATTGAGCCCGTACAGTGGGCCTCTACACCTGGTATGACTCCTTTAAAGGTAGTCTTTGTGGACTTGATCCTAGAGGGATTAATGCCCATTTTGCGCACTGTATCCTGATAGAGCAGGTTCAGGCTGCTGCCACCATCCATGAGGACTCGCGTGAGATGGAATCCGTCAATGATTGGGTCGAGGACTAGTGCGGCTAAACCGCCATGACGGATACATGTTGGATGGTCCCTGCGATCGAAAGTGATCGGATAGGAAGACCATGGGTTGAACTTTGGGGCGACTGGCTCCATCGCGTAGACGTCCCTCAGCGCGCGTTTGCGCTCCCTCTTGGGGATATGGGTAGCATATATCATGTTTACTGTTTTAACTTGGGGGGACTTCTTCTGTCCCCCTGTGTTCGGCGGACGGGACTCCTCGTCATCGTCCTCGCTTTGCGACCCCTTCTCCTTGTTCTCGGCATTTAATTTGCCGGCCTGTTTAAAAACCCAACAGTCTCTGTTGGTATGATTGGCTGGTTTCTCTGGGGTGCCACGGATCTGGCATGGATGATCGAGTATGCGGTCCAAGCTGGATGGGCCCGGATTGTTTCTTTTATATGGCTTCTTCTGCCGGCCGGACTTGGAGCCACTGAATCATGTGTTGACCGTCGTGTCGTCGGTATTGTCACTGTTGCTTCGACGCTTGTGCCTGTTGCGTCGGGGCTTGCCGTTGCTGTTTTTGGTCTCAGAGGTGCCAGCTTCGCTTGCAGTGTTATTGCTATGGGCTAGCCAACTATCCTCGCCTGCACAAAAACGGGTCATGAGTGCCGTGAGGGCTGCCATGGACTTCGGCTTTTCTTGGCTGAGGTGACGGGTGAGCCATTCGTCGCGGATGCTATGCTTAAAGGCCGCTAGGGCTTCGGCATCCGGACAGTCGACGATCTGGTTCTTTTTAGTTAGGAACATGGTCCAGAATTTCCTGGCTGACTCTCTGGGCTGTTGAACTATGTGGCTTAAGTCATCAACATCTGGAGGTTGTACATATGTACCTTGGAAGTTATCGTGGAAGGCGTCTTCCAAGTCCTCCCAGCTGCCAATAGAGTTTTGAGGCAGACTGTTTAACCAGTGCCGAGCTGGCCCTTTGAGTTTTAGCGGGAGGTATTTGATGGCGTGAAGGTCATCACCGCGTGCCATAAGAATATGGAGAAGAAAGTCCTCAATCCATACCGCGGGATCTGTTGTTCCATCATATGATTCGATATTTATGGGTTTAAACCCCTCTGGGAATTCATGCTCCATTACTTCGTCAGTGAAGCAGAGGGGGTGTGCGGCGCCTCTGTATCGGGCCAAGTCGCGACGTAGTTCGGATGTAGTCTGTCTGCGAGCTTCGGCCGGGCGTGGTTATGATTGTCACGTCCGGCCAAATGGCCATCGTCGTGCGTCAGGGCACGCACCCGCGATCCATAGATCGATCTGGTCTGACCTGTTATGTTTTTTAGGTCCTGCCATAGGTCATATGTATAACCCTGAGCCGTTTTATCTCTTCCTTTACGGTGAGGTGGGACGGGCTGGTGTTCGGCTTGAGGTGCCGCTTTATCCCGGCCACGTGGTGGTCGGTTAGCCGCATTACGCGCTAATGGTATGGGCTCCAACGCCTCGTCATCGAATTGGGGTAACAATGTGCGCTTCGGGTAACACTTAGTTGGGCCATCGAGGTCGTATTCCTCGGCTGCCAGGACATTAGTCCATCTGTCGTTGAGCAGGTCTGGATCAGCTTGAAGCTGTTGCTGCTTCTTTTTCAGGCTCCTCGCGGTGGCTATTAGCTGGCGCTTAAAGCGCTCCTGCTCGAGAGGTTCCTCAGGCACGATGAAATCCTCGTTGCCGAGGCTCACCTCATCCTCGGAGAGTGGAAGATAATTACTATCCTTCGAGTCTTCGTTTACGGCCTGTTCATCAGGGCTGACTCGCCCGTCCTCCCGTTCATCCTGTTCGGAGGTTGGCTCAACGGGGTATTCCTTGTCTTCGGCATCGTCCAGAATATTGTTTTCTCTCGTGCCGGTATCGCTATCTTTTTCAAGGCGTGATTTAGAGCGGCGCCGCTGACGTCGGCGTTTTGGCTATGTCTCAGGAGGTTTATCCTCGACTGGATCCTTCTCATTATCGCCATTGTTCTCTTTAGGTGTATCCACCATGTACACGTCATACGAAGAAGTGGCCGTCCAGCGCCCGGTAAACAACGGGTTTTGGCCCTGCTCCTCTTCAGCATCGTTGTCCATACCGTCGATGTCTTCGAAGCCGTAATCGAGCATGTCGGTTAAGTCTTCGATAGTGGCTATGAAGTGGGCGGTGGGTGGGAAGCGAAATTCTCCGTCACCAGCCTCCAGCTCGAACCGGATATAATTCGGCTGTGAGTCCCCCGCTAAGGAGAGTGTTTTTAATGAGTTTAGCACATCGCCTAAAGGTGAGTGCCGGAAGATGTCCGCGGAGCTGAATTCGACGATCGATGTCCGATCAAGCTCGACGTACGCGGACGCACGTGGTTCGGAACCTGTAGCCGGAAACGAGTCCAAGGTTCCGGTGGCGCAGATTCCACCCGAGGATGGGTCTATGTGTGGCTCCAACGCCGCTGAGTCTGCGGCTTCCGTGGCGGGGCTGAGCTTCCCATCCTCGGATGGCGCGATCTGCTCCGGTTCTAGGGCCAGAGCAGTTACAGGCGCCATCTCCTGGGTGTGGTTCGATGACAGATTTAAGTCATGCTCATCGCGGTGGCAGGGAGTGGTTGTCGTGGGCGTGAATCCATCGAAGATCAAGCCTCCGTGGATATCAGCGACGTAGTTCAAGCTTCCAAACCTGACCTGATGGCCAGGGGCGTAGCTATCGATCTGCTCTAGATGGCTAAGCGAGTTGGCCCGCAGTGCGAAGCCGCCGAATACGAAGATATGTTCGGGGAGGAAGGCTTCCCCCTGGACAGCATTGTTATAGATGATTGACGGGGCCATCGAACCTCTTGAAGACGACGCATCGGAACTCTCAATGAAAGCACCAATGTCGGTGTCAAAACCGGCGGATCTCGGGTAGGGGGTCCCGAACTGTGCGTCTAAGGTTGATGGTAACAGGAGGCGGGGGACACGATGTTTACCCAGGTTCGGGCCCTCTCTGGGGAGGTAATACCCTACTTCCTGCTTGATTGATCTTGATGAATATGGGTATTACAAGAGTTGATCTACCTCGAGATCGTAATGGCTAAAACCCTAAAAGTCTAGCCTGTATGACTATGATTGTCCTCGTCTCTACGGACTAAGCCCTCCGGTTTATATAGACACCGGAGGGGACTAGGGTTATACAAAGTCGGTTACAGAGAAAGGAATCTTCATATCCGGACGCCAAGCTTGGCTTCCACGCCAAGGAGAGTCCCACCCAGACACGGGAGAGAGTCTTCGGTCTTGTATCTTCACAGCCCATCAGTCCGGCCCACGTACCTTAGTCCGGACGCCCGAGGACCCCTTAATCCAGGACTCCCTCAGCGATCTCCTTGCCCTTACAAACTCCTTGGTTCAACTCCACACGATTTGGAGGCTCCCAAGTGACACTAACCAATCTAGGAGACACCACTCTCCAAAAGGTAATATATGTTATAGTCGATGATGAACTCCTTACTCTTGTGCTTCAAAACATAGGCTCCTCAACACTCAATCATTCTCTCATAGATTTGGCTTGGTGGTAGGAGAAGGATTGGAGTGGAAAGCAATTTGAGGGGGCTAGAAACCAAGGATCAAATGGTTGGAGTGGAATCCTTTGATATCAGCACAAGTGTAGGTGGTTTTCTCTCAGAAAATGAATATATGAAGTGGTGGCTTCGTCCTGGCTGCTCTCCCTGAGAATAGGTAGTGTGGGTGGGGCATATATAGCCATCACCAAAAACTGTAACAGTTACACACCTTTATGCACAACCCGGTGGGACTAGGTGAAAAACTCGGTGAGACTAACCAGTGCAAAAGGTTTGAACTTCAGACGTTTCGGTGAGACTGGATGAATCCACTCGGTGGGACGATTAGTGATGACCTAAGCACTTTCCTCGCCTCGGTAATTCAGATCGGTTTCACTTGGTAATTCCAAGATGAAAACAATGGGTCACTTAAGGTTGGCACACACACTTCGGTGGGACTGAATGTCATCTCGGTGAGACCAAGTTTCTAGGGTTTAGGCGGTGGCTCTATCTGATGTATCTCGGTGGGTCCGGGTGTATGTGTTTCGGTGGGACCAAGAATAACATTAGGTTTTTGGACAAATTGGATTGTGAGGGTGTGGCTAAGGGTTTTGGAGAAATATCTTTAAGCAATTGAGAAAATGACTCATGATCAAAACCTCATCCCTTTTAATAGTATTGGCTTTCCTATGGACTCAATTTGATCTTGGATCACTTAACCAAAAATGTAGAGTCTTGAAGCCTTTTGCCAATCCATGTACTTTGAAATTTGAGGGGTTCACATTCACATTTCTTTGCCGTACCTACATTGAACTTTTCCGAAATAATCTTTGAGTAGGCATTAGTTCAGTGATGTATATGTTGTTATGAATTACCAAAATCATCTGGGGATTATTTGCACTTTCAGCGCGCTCGCGCAGGCTGCAACGCGGTCTCGGCGCAGTCGAACATGGAGGCAGCGCTAGCGATCACGAACGAGAACGCCGATAGCAACGTGTCGTTCACGACACCAACTATGCTTCATTGGAGTCGGTACGGCAACGAGGTTGTTTCGTTTGTCCGTCATCGAGCTCACATCCACTAGCGACGGGCAAGTCACAGACTCTGACAAGGAGGAGTAGGGCATGGGAGGCGGCGGGGCCTTGAGTCCCAAGCGGGTCGGTCTGTGACTCATGTCCCACTCTTCCTCGCCGATGACCGCACCTTCACTTCGCGGGTCTCATCTCGATGGACATGGACATGGTCATCCGACATGTGCACGAAAGGGGACAAAAAGGGCTTGGAGGATGGGCGCCGCCGTAGATTTAGACTAGGTTTAGGCCCAACCATTTTTGGATAAATCCTTAATACTTGTCATCAAAATGGATAAAAGGGGATGTATCTAGACATATTTTAGTTCTAGATACATCTTTTTTTATCCATTTTGATGACAAGTATTTTCGGACGGAGGGAATACCACCTTGGTCAACACATAAACTCCTTGAAACCAACACATGGACTTCAAGAAAAATCTAAGGAAAAATCCTTCAAATATAGCCCAAGGCAACCATTAGTCCATAGAGAATGTCATCTATTACCAAAACCAAACATGGGGCACCACATGTCCTTTCATCTTGGATCACTTAACCAAAAATGTAGAGTCTTGAAGCCTTTTGCCAATCCATGTTCTTTGCAATTTGAGGGGTCACATTCTCATTTCTTTGCCATGCCTACATTGAACTTTACTCAAATAATCTTTGAATATGCATTAGATCAATGATGTATGTGTTGTTATGAATTAGCAAAACTATCCAGGGATTAGTTGCACTATCAGCGCGGTCGTGCCGGCTGCAACACGGTCGCGACGCAGTCGGACGCGGAGGCGGTGCTGGCGATCACGGACGAGAATGCCGGCAATTATGTGTCGTTCGTGACACTAACTGTGCTTCGTTGGAGTCAGTACGATGACGAGGCTGTTCCGTCCGTCTGTCATCGAGCTCGCGTCCACTAGCGACGGGCAAGTCACAGACTCCGAGAAGGAGAAGTAGGGCATGGGAGGTGGCAGGGCCTCGAGTCCCAAGTGGGCCGGCCCGTGTCTCATGTCCCAATCTTCCTCGCCGGTGACCACACTTCACTTCGCGGGTTTCATCTCCGCGGACATGGACATGGTAATCCGACATGTGCACGAAAGGGAACAAGAAGGACTTGGAGGATGGGTGTCGCCATAGATTTAGACTAGGTTTAGGTCCGACCACTTTTGTTTAATGAAATATGTCAAACATGTAATGATTGCGCTCCGGTTTATATGAAAATCATCCGGTTTGCATGTAATTCGTGCGATTTATTCAAATCTGGTTTGAAATGTACATGGGCATGGTTGGATGGCTGGCTCCCATATCACTGTCCATGGACCCATCCATCCGCATCCGCGAATAGATACCGTGTCCGTTTTAGGGATCAGATTCCCTTTCAAGCATGTCTTCCGAAAAGCCAATCAATTTTCTTTTTGGCGATAAAGCCAATCAAATAACCGTTGAACTAGGTAGAAACTCCTTTAGCTCCAGATCTTCTAGTTCTTGCGTGGACCTCCGACTTTATTGCTCATTTGCTTGTAAACGATACCACGATTACATGAGAAATAAAATCTATCTAAAAAAATAGAGGAGGGAGGGGGGAAAATGTGTACCTCAAGACTACGTGTACGGCGTGTTGCCCTGCAGTCGCTCCGACGGGCACGGTATCCTGCAATTCTCAAACTGTGATTTTTGACAGCTACTACTAAAAGTTGCGTGAAGTGTCCCGATTGTTACAATCCAATCTTGTAATCTTGCGAGCAAATGCAAGTTATGGGCGCCAACGCCTAACCACCGCAACAGAGCCACCCTAGCCCCTGCCGAGGCGACTCCCGTACCTGCACGTCTCCCCTCCCCTCCCCTCCCCGGTGGTTGGAGCCATTATAGAGGGAGAGGAGCACCATCTCCTACAGTCCCAAGATCCCAGCCCCATCTCCTCCCGTCCTCCGTCCCTCCCTTCCCCTGTTCCCAAATCTTACTCCCCGTGCGCCGCGATGGAGGCGAGCAAGCTCAAGGCGGCCAGGCTCCTGGAGCAGATGAGCGCCCACCTCGCCACCGACGCCGGCAAGGAGATTGCCAACAAGGTCGGCTTCGTCTACCAGCTCAACATCTCGCCCAAGGTATGTATGGCATCCTCATATCCCTCTGTTTACCCCGTGGAATCCGCCTAAAGCTTGGTGCCCTCGGCCTCGGGGGTTCGATCTGATAACAGAAGATGGGCGTGGACGAGGAGATCTTCGTCGTGGACCTCAAGAAGGGCGCCGTCTCCACAGGTCCCAGCTTCCCCCGCCGCTCGATTCGCCTCGTGTGGGTTCTGAATTTCGGTTTCTTGGGCCGTGTTTCCTGAAGAAATTCCCCTCTGCTGTGGTTTGGGCGGGCAGGGAAGTACGAGGGGACCCCGGACGCGGCCTTCACCTTCACCGACGACGACTTCCTCGCCATCGCCAGTGGCAAGCTGAACCCGCAGATGGCGTTCATCCGGTAAATTACCTCCAAGAGAAGAATCACAAACTTCTCTGCTGATTTGCAGCTTTTCCCCCAAATTAAAGGATCGTGGCGATACCGTGCTTGCTTGCTGTGCTGTGCAGGGGTAAGCTGAAGATCAAGGGGAGCATCAGCGCCGCGCAGAAGTTCACGCCGGACATCTTCCCCAAGCCGTCCAAGTTGTAGAAGGCCGGATTGCCATCCCGTGCATCAAAAGAGTTTAGTTGTACAAGGCTGAAGATCAACGGTTAATAAAAGAGTCTAGTTGTGTTCGCGGTGGCAATTTGGTGGGATTGTTACTGGGAAGGAGTTTGTTTACCTAGAACTACCACACGAACAGCAGAGGTTTCAGTCAGTGTCTCGAGTGAAATTCGTTTTCTTTGGTTGAGAAGGAGAACACTAGGTACGAATCGATGTGTATTGTGACGATGATGATAAGCTTTCTCGATGGATCACTGTTTACTGTTACTCGGATACATGCCCATTCTAGATTATTATAAACGGAACAGCGGTCGTACCCTACATCTTTGCTATCACATCTGAACGTACGGAGATGAATCCTCAGTTTCAGCTACTCAGCATCGTCTAGATTAAACCATCATCTACAGCCGATCATCTACGGCCGGACGCCGATTTTTTAACCCAGGCGGTCTCCTTTTTTAACCCAGGCGGTCTCCTCAAACGCGTGAGCTGACCTACACTCCTCATATCCAGCCCAAGTATGAGGCGGATATGGGGCACCTGGTCATGCCCGCCACATCAGACCCATCCCATCCGGTCATGATTTTTTGACCCAGGCGGTCTCCTCAAACGCCTAAGCTGACCTACACTCCTCATATCCAGCTCAAATATGAGGTGGATATGGGGCACCTGGTCATGCCCGCCACATCGGACCCATCCCATGTTCACTCACCCGACTCCACATAAATTTCTTCCCATCCGCTCGCCGGACCAGACCCTAGCCACTTCACACCCCTCTCCTCCACCACCCAATCTCGTCTCCGGCTTCTTCCGGCCGTCTCCGGCATGGCGAACAGTGTATCCGACTCCTTCGCCTCCAGATTCGTCGACCTCGAGCTCATCCCACGCGGCCACGAGGAGGAGATGACCGTCCGGCCTGCGCTCCGCCGCGCCCGGGAGGAGGCCCGTGCATGGCTGCGCTCGTACTCCATCCGTCGGGAATCCATTGCGTCCGCCCAAATGACGCATGGATCCGGCACGAGGCCAGTCGTAGCTGCCTCGCCAGAGGCCGTGCGGTCCATCTAACATCTGAACGCGTTGGCGGACGTGCAACCCCTCCATTGGCGTGCCAAGCATCGGAACGCACCATGGGCCTCGTTCGACGAGGCAATGGCATGGTTTGCCCGCCGTGCAAGGCACCGGGCGCGGGAGGCAGCGGCAGCCCTCGTGGCGGTGGTCGTCGGTGAGGCGAGGTCGCATTCTCCGGCGCCCCGTATGGTGCATCAGTCCGGGTGACACAACCGCATCGTGGTGGACGTCAGCGGCTCGTCCCCGGACGGATCCATCATCGATCTGACGTCCACCGGCACCCAACGGGTTTCGGGCCCCGACGAGGAAGAGTAGGGCATGGGAGACGGCGGCGCCTTGAGTCCCGTGAGCCGGCTCGTGTCCCATGTCCTACTCTACCTTGTCGACGACCGGGCCTAACACCTTGAGGGGCGCAGCCGGACGCGGACATGGCCAGGGCGACCGGACGAGCTCCGGTTAAAGATCGTTATGTTGCATATAATAATATAGATTTGAGGTTTTTAATTTGAGATATCCTGATGTGAAATGCATTTTTTGAGACATGACTAGTCACGGATTCGCCTCGTCCGCGGACATTTAAGAGGTTGGATTTGCCAAATCCGGCTGTAGATGCTGTTACAGACCTGCACGAGATCAAAAACAGCGAAGCGAGCAGGCCAACAATAGGCACCAGTCGTGAGACCTCCAGTCTCTCCGCAAGCATAGCATGCTCGCCCGGGAAAGGAACGCATGCTCTAATCAAGGAATTGCTAACTTGTTGGAGCAGCCATTTGACCAAAGAACGAGGTCATCGGCACATCTTCTAGCTGCGATGTTCAAATCTTCAAATTCTTGTAGAAGACTATTGAATTCCGGTGTTTCCATAATAAATTCCGAAGCACAGGAATAATGGCCATGGATCGTGCTTTGTTGCTTCTATGAGAGTCCCAGCTTGGACAAATGCTTTAGAGCTCTTGTGCCAACTCTGGTTGGATCCCCTAAAAAATATAGAAGGACCCGGTCGAATAAAGTTAATGGAGTGAACTTTTACTCCTGTGTAAGTGGCCGCACCAAAACGAAATACAACATTTCTAGCGGATCAGCCCTTCAAAATGAGTGAATCGTAATAAAAAGATGTTGTGGATTGGATCGAAATGACTTTCCTGCTTGAAAATAGGGGCCCCTTTGTGCCTCCGCTCAACTTAATGGAGTAAAAAAATTGCATAGGTTTTGTGTCCTAACCGCATGAACTCAAACACTTCACAATATATATCATAAAAAAATTCAAATTAAAACATGCATGACATAACCGTTAACAGGCATATAGTTTCATCATCGCGATGTTCAGATTGAAACATGCATAGTTCATCCAAAAGACACCACTTCAAACACAAAGTTTGATCCAAAAAATCACCACAAACATAAATGTGTATGTTGTGGGTCGAACCAACCAATGACATGTACAAACTCAAACAAACTCCTCGCCGAAGAAATCATCACCGCCGCCACCACCACCATCCTCTTGGCCACCATCACCACCACCACCACCACGATCCTCTCGGCCGCCACCACCACCACCACCACCATTCTAAAGAGAGCCTTCCGTTTGGGTCAAGATCTCCCTACGAGTGAGCTCCCAATACTTTCTTGTGGTTTCATCCATTGTGCATGGATTCATAAACATGATAGCACGATCTCCGGCTTTCTTTTTTTTTTCAAAAAGGAGGTTATCCCCCGGCCTCTGCATCAGAACGATACATACAACCATATTATTGATAAGCAAAATGGTTCAACAAAGTCTTCAGGTCTCAAAAAGGAAAAAGGCTCACATAGAGCATAAGCAAAAGAACGGGATAGCCACAATCGGCAGGCAAACAAGAAGATAGGAAACTAAACACCTATCCTATTAGATGGATTATGGATGGGCTTAGGCCCATATAAGACAATAATCCCTAGTTAATCTCTAAGGCCCATGCATGTGTACGACAAGTGGTGAGAAGTGTGGGAAGTTTAGTCCCATACTGCTACAGTAAGAAGAGTGAGACCTTTTTATAAGGGCTGCTCCATCGCTTGCTATTGGGAGCTTGGGAATAGGAGCTGTACACGCGCGCTCCTCCTCCTCCGCCGCCCGCCTCGCCACGCCACGCCACGCCTCACCTTGTCAAGACGCGCGCGCGCCGCGTGTTGCGGGAATGAGCCGAGCCGAAGCTTATTTTTGCCGCTCAGGAATGGTTAATTAATTAACGAGTCGCTTACAGAAGCGTCACTGTCCGAGACGTTGGACTGTGGGCTGTTCGCGGACTCGGTCGTGGGCCTGGCCCAAGCCCATCTACCTGACGGCCTATATAAGAAGGTGCTGGCCAGTGGAGTGAACCCTAACTCAGTTCACTCACTCCCTCTCGTACAACCCTAGCCGTCATCTACTATTCCTCTCACTGTGCTGCCTCTGGCGACCCCATCCCGACGACCGCGTGCACGGTTGGTCGGGAGAGCAGGTGCCTCCGGAACCCTGTCGTTCGAGATCCTGCCTGGGAGAACGGCAATAAGGTTTTTGGGGAGCGTCTCGACGCGACTGCTCCCGATCCGTCCCCATCTTTGTCTGTCTCTGCTTCCACTACTTCCTCTACATCGACTCCATGGCTGACGACGAAGTCGCCAAGAAGAAGGCCTTGGCTGATGCCGAGGCTGTTGCTACCGCCGCCGCGTTGGCCTGGCCAATCGGAGGGTATGACTCGTTCATCCCCTGTTTGCTTGTTCATGTGGTAGCCGTATATATGCTGTTCATAGATGGTTCGGTTCTATGTACTATACGTGCTCATATGCTTAGGTATCGGTATGAGATGCATACCGTATTTGCCATGTTTACTGTCTACTCGTGGATTAGATTAATCGAGAAAGTTTACTGGAACGCATTTTAAGCATTGGCAGACGAGGACCACCTTGTGGCTCACAGCAATGAACGTGTTCTGGGTTGGTGGTGTGTCTCCTACGGTGACGATTGCTCTTGAACAAGAGAATGCGTTTGGGGAGGCAACCACCATCTTTTTGGGAGCCATTCTTACTGTGATCGGAGACAAGTTTGTGGACGCATATCTCCATATGCGTGTTGCCAAGAATTTGTGGTATGCGCTCGAAGCTAAATTCGGCGTAACTGATGCTGGAAGCGAGTTGTATGCCATGGAGCAGTTCCATGATTACAGAATGGTTGATAACCGTTCTGTATTGGACCAGGCCCATGAGATACAATGCATCGCTAAGGAGCTGGAGCTCTTGAAGTGTGAGTTACCGGACAAGTTTGTCGCGGGTTGCATTATTGCAAAACTCCCTCCTGGATGGAGGAACTTTGCTACTTCTCTCAAGCACTTGAGACGTGAATTCTCTGTTGAGGATGTCATCGGTCATCTAAGTGTTGAGCAGAACTCGAGAGCAAAGGACTCACACGTGAAAGGGGCAGAGGGTTCTTCTAGCGCCAATATGGTGCAGAAGAACTCCCACAAGTTCAAGGAAAGAACTCTGTCCAGTAGAATACTACCTTTAAGAAGAAGGGTAAGAAGACCTTCAAGAAGAACAAGAAGGATGAGGGCTGCTTTACTTGTGGTTCGGTTGAACATTGGGCCAACAAGTGCCCAAACAAGTATAAGAAGTCAGGACAAGACCCCAAGTCTGTCAATGTCACTTTGAGCAACAATGATGGGGCATCTGGGTATGGTAATCTGTTTACCGTACTTTCAGTTTGTCAGTCCACCGATTGGTGGGTTGACACTGGGGCCAATATTCATGTGTGTGCATATGTGTCTTTGTTTTCTTCTTACTAGGTCACACGATATTGTTCCGTCCTGATGGGGAACGACTCGCATGCAACTGAAGAATGTGCAGCATGTCCCCATTCATGGTGTTGGCACAGTAGATCTGAAGTTTACTTCGGGAAAGATCGTGCAACTGAAGAACATGCAGCATGTCCCCGCCATCAAGAAGAATCTCGTTAGTGGCTCCCTTCTATGTAATGAAGGGTTTAAGTTAGTATTTGAGTCTAACAAAGTAGTCGTATCTCGTTATGGACTATTTGTTGGAAAAGGATATGATTGTGATGGTTTGTTCCGCCTTTCCCTGGAGGATTTCTATAATAAAGTCGTGAACCAAATTCATTCCAATGTGAACGAATGTGAGGTTTGGCATTCACGTCTTTGTCACATAAATTTCGATTGTATGACGCGGCTAGCTAAGATGAATCTAATCCTGAGTTTCACTTTAGCCAAAGGCTCTAAGTGCCATGTGTGTGTGCAAGCAAAGCAACCTCGTAAGCCTCGCAAGCCTGCGAAGGAGAGACACCTGGCACCACTAGAGCTCATACATTCAGATCTCTGTGAGATGAATGGTGTGTTGACTAAAGGTGGAAAGAAATACTTCATGACTTTGGTTGATGATTCCACTAGATTCTGTTATGTGTATTTGTTCAATACAAAGGATGAGGCTCTACACTACTTTAAAATCTATAAGGCTGAAGTTGAGAACCAACTTGAGAAGAATAAAACGAGTCTGGTCTGATCGTGGTGGAGAGTACTTTTCTAGTGAGTTTGATTTATTCTGTGTGGAACATGGTATTATTCATGAGAGGACGCCTCCCTATTCACCCCAGTCAAACGGGGTTGCCGAATAGAAAAACCTTACTCTAACTGATTTGGCTAACACCATGTTAGATACATCGGGTTTATCCAAGGCATGGTGGGGGAGGCTATATTGACATCATGTCATGTCCTGAATAAAGTTTCCGCAAAGGATAATGAGACTACTCCCTATGAGCAATGGGGAAAGAAAAGAACTACACTCTCTTACTTGCGCCTTGGGGCTGTTTGGCGAAAGTCAATGTGCCAATCCCCAAAAAGCGTAAGCTTGGTCCGAAGACCGTGGACTGCGTTAATTTGGGATACACATAGAATAGCGTTGGCTATAGATTTCTAGTAGTGAAATCTGAGGTACCTGACCAGAAGGTCGGTACAATTATAGAGTCTAAGGATGCTACATTCTTTGAGGATATTTCCCCATGAGAGATATGCAAAGCACTTCTAGACTGGAATCTGATGAGACTCCTGAACCTGCCATTCCGATGGAATACTATGAACACAAAAGTGATGAAAGTTCCACGGAGGATGACGAGGAAGCTCCTGTTAGGAGCAAGAGACAAAGGACTACAAAGTCTTTTGGTGATGATTTCCTCATGTACCTCGTGGATGATGACACTCCCAGTTCCATTTCAGAAGCTTATGCATCTCCAGATGCTGACTACTGGAAGGATGCGGTTCGTAGCGAGATGGATTCCATCATGGCTAACGGGACATGGGAGATCACTAATCGTCCTTATGGTTGCCAACCATTGGGATGTAAGTGGGTGTTCAAGAGGAAGCTTAGGCCCGATGGTACTGTTGAGAAGTACAAGGCTAGGCTTGTAACCAAGGGTTATACCCAGAAAGAAGAAGAGGATTTCTTCGATACTTACTCACCTGTGGCTAGACTGACAACCATTCGAGTGCTACTCGCTTTGGCTGCCTCGCATGGTCTTCTCATTCATCAGATAGACGTTAAGACGGCTTTCCTTAACGGAGAGCTAGACGAGGAAATTTACATGCAACAGCCGGATGGCTTTGTAGTAAATGGTCAGGAAAGAAAGGTGTGTAAGCTAGTGAAATCTTTGTATGGCCTGACACAAGCGCCTAAGCAATGGCATGAGAAGTTTAATACAACTTTGACATCTGCTGGCTTTGTTGTTAACGAAGCTGACAAATGTGTATACTATCACTATGGTGGGGGCGAAGGAGTTATAATGTGTCTGTATGTCGATGACATACTGATATTTGGGACCCACCTCAAGGTCATTGAGGAGGTCAATGCCTTTTTATCCCATAACTTTGAGATGAAAGACCTGGGCGTGGCTGATGTTATCTTGAACATCAAGCTACTGAGAGACACTGAGGGTGGAATTACACTTTTGCAATCCCACTATGTTGAGAAGATTTTGAGCCATTTTGGATATTCGGACTGCAAACCTTCTGCAACACCATATGATCCTAGCGTGCAGATTCGAAAGTTCGAAGGTATGGCTGTAGATCAATTGAGATATTCTCAAGTGGTTGGTTCACTGATGTACCTAGCATGTGCTACTCGTCCTGACATCTCATTTGCTGTGTGCAAACTGAGTCGGATTGTTTCCAATCCGGGAGATGTGCATTGGCATGCTGTTGAGCGAGTGATGCGCTATTTGCAAGGTACTGTGAACTATGGAATTCACTATTCTGGGTACCCAACGGTACTTGAGGGGTATAGTGATTCAAATTGGATATTTGATGCTGATGAGATGAAAGCCACAAGTGGATATGTCTTCACACTTGATGGTGGTGCTGTTTCCTGGAAGTCTTGCAAGCAGACGATCTTAACGAGATCGACCATGGAAGCAGAACTCACAGGATTAGACACATCATGCGTCGAAGCAGAATGACTTCGAGAGCTTTTGATGGATTTGCCCATGGTTGATAAACCAGTCCCAGCTGTCCTTATGAACTGTGACAATCAAACAGTGATTGCCAAGGCTAAGAGTTCAAAGGAAAACTTGAAATCCACAAAGCACATAAGAAGAAGATTAAAATTTGTCAGAAAATCAAGAAACTCCGGAGTAATAGCGTTGGATTATATCCAGACGGCTAAGAATCTGGCAGACCCTGTTACGAAAGGGCTATCACAGATTGTGATAGAAAATGCATCGAGGGAGATGGGTATGAGACCCACGTAAGTTGCCATGGGGGTAACCCAACCTATGTGATCGGAGATCCCGTGAATTAGGACCTGGGAAAACAATCCAGCGGTCAACTAAGGAGAGTATCCTTAATTAACCCACTCCATTGGAGATGCAATAATACTCTCAATTCTGTAAGGCAGGCTGACTTTTGTCTTAATATGTTCCAAAGCTTATGTAAGCAAGATGCTAACCTACAGAGCATTCTTTGGAGGAACACACCTATGTGAGCCCGACTGCTGGTCACAGTCTATGAGATTGGGTGATCTTAGGAAGCTCATGAGAAGGTACGGAGTATGACTAATAAGCTCCACCCGTGGGGTTTAGCCTTCGGCAGCCACGTATCAGCTGACAATAGGCGAAACTTCTACACGCCAAACTGACAATTCAAGGCATAGTCATTGTTCAGTTGTGAAGAAGTCTAATCCTATTGCTCTACGTGGAAGTTCAACTTAACAGTCTCCACTGAAAATTCTGGTATATCAAACATCGTTTGGAACAGTTGAAAACAGTTGACAAACTTAGGCCCATATAAGACAATAATCCCTAGTTAATCTCTAAGGCCCATGCATGTGTACGGCAAGTGGTGGGAAGTGTGGGAAGTTTAGTCCCATACTGCTACAGTAAGAAGAGTGAGACCTCTTTATAAGGGCTGCTCCATCACTTGCTATTGGGAGCTTGGGAATAGGAGATGTATACGCGTGCTCCTCCTCCTCCGCCGCCCGCCTCGCCACGCCTCGCCTCGTCACAACGCGCGCGCGCCGCGGGTTGCGGGAATGATCCGAGCCAAAGCTTATTTTTGCCGCTCAGGAATGGTTAATTAATTAACGAGTCGCTTACAGAAGCGCCACTGTCCGAGACTTTGGACCGTGGGCTGTTCGCGGACTCGGTCGTGGGCCTGGCCCAGGCCCATCTACCTGACGGCCTATATAAGAAGGCGCTGGCTTGTGGAGTGAACCCTAACTCGGTTCACTCACTCCCTCTCGTACAACCCTAGCCGTCATCTACTGTTCCTCTCACTGTGCTGCCTCCGGCGATCCCATCCCGACGACCGCGTGCACGGTTGGTCGGGAGAGCAGGTGCCTCCGGAACCCTGTCGTTCGAGATCCTGTCCGGGAGAACGACAATAAGGTTTTTGGGGAGCGTCTCAACGCGACTGCTCCCAATCCGTCCCCGTCTTCGTCCGTCTCTGCTTCCACTACTTCATGTACATCGACTCCATGGCTGACGACGAAGTCGCTAAGAAGAAGGCCTTGGCTGATGCCGAGGCTGCTGCTACCGCCGCCGCGTTGTCCTGGCCAACCGGAGGGTATGACTCGTTCATCCCCTGTTTGCTTGTTCATGTGGTAGCCGTATATATGCTGTTCATAGATGGTTCGGTTCTATGTACTGTACGTGCTCACATGCTTAGGTATCGGTATGAGATGTATACCGTATTTGCCATGTTTACTGTCTACTCGTGGATTAGATTAATCGAGAAAGTGCTAATATTTCCAACACTATTACATGACCGCCATCCAAACCGGTTGAAGATAGCCCAGGCTACCGTCTCCCACCGAATAGACCCAGTAACCATACGCTCCCTGGCATTCGTCGGAGTGAGTAACGACCACATACGGATCAGTTACGCTCCTTCCATATATGCCAGCGGGTCCTTCGCAGGAAGGTTACAAATCATGTCGCTCCACCATGTGTTGCTTTATTGTTTACATATAAAGCGGGTCGAAAGCATGTTTCAAGTACAAACAATGGGTGTACTTGAGGGCGGGCCGAATAACCGGTCTAGTTGGCAATTGTCCGCCTCCAGCCAGCAACTTGCCTCCTCGATAATCCTTCCAAAGACCTGGCTAAAGGTGCTGCTGGCGGCATTGAAGACTCATGCGTTGTGTTCTTTCCAAACCATCCAGGTTACTAAGAGCAACTCTAGCTGGTCCCCTAAAAAATAGAGGAGTATCCGGCTGAGTAAAGTTAGTGGAGTAAATTCTTACTCCTAAGATGGCCGCACCAAGCCGATTCCCTAAAAAATAGAGGAGTATCCGGCTGAGTAAAGTTAGTGGAGTAATTTTTTACTCCTGTATAAATGGCTGCACTTAGCCGATCCCCTAAACTTAGTGGAGTAAAAAAATGGTTAAGTTTTTTGTCCTAGCCGCATGAACTTAAAAAACTTCATATATATCATCAAACATGCATAACTCATCCATTAACAAGCATATAGTTTCACAATAGAACCATTAACAAGCATATAATTAAAATATGCATAGTTCATCCAAAAGGCATCACTTCACCGATCAAGTTTGATCCAAAATCACCACAAATATAGCATGTGTTATGTTGTGGGTCGAGGTCAACCAATGGCATGAGCGAACTCAAACAACCTCCTTTCCAAAGAAATCAGCACCGACACCATCATACACATGGCCACCATCACCATCACCACCATCCTCTCGGACACCATCACCGCCATCAACGTCTCGGCAACCACCATCCTCTCAGCCACAATCATCACCACCACCAGCACCGCCACCACCATTCCGAAGAGAGACTTCCGTTTGGGTCAAGATCTCCCCACGAGTGAGAGCTCCCAATACTTTCTTGCGGTTTCACCTATTATGGTTGGATTCATGAATATGATAGCACGATCTTCGGCTTTCTTGGCATCACGAAGCCTCTTCTCCTCAAGTGCACGACGAAAGGATTTGGCGTTGGATGCCCGGCTCCCATATCAGTGTCCGCGAATTGATCCGGACTAGTCCGCGGACACTACAGTGTCCGTTACGAGGGTCAGCGTTGGAGATGCCCTTACTAGGTAGATTAACAAACTGAACTAAAATCTAGGTTACCAGGTAGTAGATTAACAAAATGAGCTACGGTGCAATCTTGTAATCCACGGATGCTCCGTTCCAACTATAGAAGGTGTCTTAATTTTTTGAATAGTTAAACTTTTCTACCTTTAATGAAGTTTATAGAGAAAAATATCAATACATACGTACGATTTCAAATCGGTGTCACTACTTCCTTATTTTTTTTTGTTTAGCATTGTACATGTTCACATATTTTACTATAGCAATGCTGCGTGACGTTTAGACACTAGAGAGCATTGTGGCAATTGGCATCTCCCTCTTGAAAGGGTACACTCTGCCGGTTTTTTTGTTTTTGTTTTGATATAGCTTGCCACTCTTGTCAAGTTGTTCTGTTGAGTCAGTTCGATTTGCTTTGGGCCTCGCGATAACATCTCTGGCCAGCGCTTATCATGGCGCCTGCTTATCCAACCCAACGGTTGAGCAAAAAGTGCAACTTCTGGTGAATAAAATGACGTCGAGGCCTGCAAGTTTGCAACTGCATTGGGAAGTCATCGGGGATATAAGAAGAAGGGATAAAATGGGTGAACAATCTATCTTTCCCAGCCACATACTCGTACCCTCACGAATTCAATGCTCGTCGAACGAATGAATGCTCGGATATATGTTGATCTCTCCGGACTGAAAAAAAGTTCGAACCGGGTACTCACCAGAAAGTTTTTGAACAATGCTGGCAGATTTATGTCAGTTTTATCCGCCTCGAGGAGCGCACCTCATCCACGTTATCCAGGAAATTTTGGCAGGAATTTTCTGACCCGGATTTCTGTTTGTTAACCTGAAAAATGCGAAAGTAACCGTCAGTTGCCCGCAGATCTTACGAACCGCTACAGCACTTGGATGTTTATTTACCCCCATTTTGGCGTGTGAGTTCTGAGGAATTCTCACGTTCAGCAGGATAACTGGCAGCCGTATTGGCCGGTGCCTTCTGATACAAGGCTAGCTCCGTCACTCGCCTTTTGAGCTCACCGTTCCGGCCGATAACAAACTCCGGCCGACATATCCATCGATCCAACGGAGCATTGAAGTCGATCGCACCGGAACATGTCTTGCAAGTTGCTCGATCACCGGCATGATGCATCCTGCAGCACACTATAAATACCTGGCCAGACACACCAGCTGAATCCATCAGTTCTCCATCCTCCTCTTCCAGAGCACAGTAGAGAGGGCTGAAGAACATGGCGAACAAACACTCGTCCCTCCCCCTCTTCCTCGTCCTCCTTGGCCTGTCGGCCAGCTTGGCCTCCGGTCAAATTCTCTTTCAGGTATTATCTTCTTCGTCGGCAAGAACTGTCTTCAGGCTGCGATCATGTTTTGTTTTGGACTGAGTTTTGAGTTCTGCTGCGTGCGGCAGGGTTTCAACTGGGAGTCGTGGAAGCACAATGGCGGGTGGTACAACTTCCTGATGGGCAAGGTGGACGACATCGCCGCCGGCGGCATCACGCACGTGTGGCTCCCCCCGGCGTCGCAGTCCGTGGCCGAGCAAGGCTACATGCCGGGCCGGCTGTACGACCTGGACGCCTCCAAGTACGGCAACAAGGCGCAGCTCAAGTCCCTGATCGGGGCGCTCCACGGCAAGGGCGTCAAGGCCATCGCCGACATTGTCATCAACCACCGCACGGCGGAGCGCAAGGACGGCCGGGGCATCTACTGCATCTTCGAGGGCGGCACCCCCGACGCGCGCCTTGACTGGGGCCCCCACATGATCTGCCGCGACGACCGGCCCTACGCCGACGGCACGGGCAACCCGGACACCGGCGCCGACTTCGGGGCCGCCCCGGACATCGACCACCTCAACCCGCGCGTCCAGAAGGAGCTCGTGGAGTGGCTCAACTGGCTCAGGACCGACGTCGGCTTCGACGGCTGGCGCTTCGACTTCGCCAAGGGCTACTCCGCGGACGTCGCCAAGATCTACATCGACCGCTCCGAGGCCAGCTTCGCCGTGGCCGAGATATGGACGTCGCTGGCGTACGGCGGGGACGGCAAGCCCAACCTCAACCAGGACCCGCACCGGCAGGAGCTGGTGAACTGGGTGAACAAGGTGGGCGGCTCCGGCCCCGGCACCACGTTCGACTTCACCACCAAGGGCATCCTCAATGTGGCCGTGGAGGGCGAGCTGTGGCGGCTGCGCGGCACTGACGGCAAGGCGCCGGGCATGATCGGGTGGTGGCCAGCCAAGGCAGTGACCTTCGTGGACAACCACGACACCGGCTCCACGCAACACATGTGGCCCTTCCCTTCTGACAGGGTCATGCAGGGATATGCCTACATCCTCACGCACCCAGGGACCCCATGCATCGTGAGTCATCGTGCTATTGCCAACTCATCATATCTAAATTGTCCTTTTTTCTCCGTTCATATGAAACCATGACCAAACTGATGAAAACTAAATGTGATTCTTCAGTTCTACGATCATTTCTTCGACTGGGGCCTGAAGGAGGAGATCGATCGCCTGGTGTCAATCAGGACCCGACAGGGGATACACAGTGAGAGCAAGCTACAAATCATAGAGGCTGACGCCGACCTTTACCTAGCCGAGATCGACAGCAAGGTCATCGTCAAACTCGGGCCAAGATACGATGTCGGGCACCTCATTCCCGGAGGCTTCAAGGTGGTCGCGCACGGCAAAGATTATGCCGTATGGGAGAAAATATAAGCAAAATTACCGGAGCTCATGATGTCCACGTAGTACGATTTAGTACTTCCTCCGTGTAAAAGTGAGGATGAGGGACATCCATTGTATTTTTTATATAAATAATAATCAATAAGTATTTCCGCTACTCATGGTTTACTCGATGTTTGTTGACCATAAATTATGCAGCGCACGGCCAGTGACTCGTGCGGAAGCATGCAACCTCCAAGCTTGATGCTTGGGGTGGTAGGAGCTCTGCCTTTGCATTAAGGATTAGGGCTCTACATAAGAAAGCATGGGAAAGGAGAAGAAGAAATCTTCACAAGGCGATGTCTGTAGCTTAGTTATACAATGCTCCAGCTATCAGTTCTGAATCAACTTTGATCAGAGCTGCTATGTGTTGGAGAAAATCTGATTATTTCTTTTTTTTTTTCAAAAAAAAACCCCGACGCTTTCTTTCATTCAAAATATGTGCCGAGCAAAGTATAATGCCGCGGTTGCATTCTTCTTCGGGCGAGAGAAGAGGTGGTACCACCATTCTTGGATGGAACTGAAGCTGTTCATCTAAGTTGCACCAAAGTGTGGCATGTTGCAGCTAAGTTTGAACGCTGTGGCGAACGGATAGCGGTGGATTAGTGAGCTGCAAATTCTAGTAGCTGGTCACAAAGAAAGCAAACATGGTTGTAATCGCAGCCTCCTGCATGCGGTCTGTCAGTGGTGGGAAGCCAATTTTGTACTACACTATTTGAACTGTCAAAACGTCTTACATTTAAAAACAGAAGTAGTAGAAGCAAGAGTAATTAACAATTTTGTTTTCCTCTCAATTCTGAGGCTCCATATTTTCTCAAGCTTCGGTCTAGCAATTGATCCAAGGAACTGACTAGAGTATGTCGAGAGAACACAGCAGATTTTTTTTCTTCTGAATTTGCAGCCATATAGAAGTTCCAAGGTCAGCAGCCAAATGGAGGCGTTGGAGTCCCTTCATCTAGTGGCCATCGAAGAGTGCTTTCAGCAACCATATGATCCTTCCTTATGGCAAGCAAGAAAAGACCGGGGCAATGTGCCAACACGCGAATATGTTTTACTCCCTTCATTTACTTATACAAGACCACTATGAAATATACATTTTGCATCTATACAAGGTCATCAACAGTAATCGAGGTAAAAATTAATAATGTTCTTCGTACTAGCAACTTGTTTAATACGTACTTGCATGCAAGCAGTCATAATGACACTCAACTAGTTCTTCCATTTACTTTTTTTTGCATGCATGGAGTGTATTAATGGTCCCAATAAACGAGAAAAAAAGTTGGATTGCAAAACATGTATTAAATTTTACCTTGGTACCTAATTTTAAGTTTGTGGCCTTGTATATAAAAATGGAGGGACCAACTGGGTTTCAGAACAAATGTCGGGCTAACAATTGATCCTAGCTTGGCCTTCATGTTAGGAGATCCTACATGAGGTTGCCTCAGGTCAGAAATTTTGAGCTTGTCCTAGAGCTATGTGGAGATGAGTTGCCAAGAAGGTGGCGGAGTCAGGCAACCCTCTAGCCACCCGGATCTGCATAGGCATTCTCAGAGGATATGTCAGGAATTGTGAGAAAGATTCCAGTCTCAATCTCACCAATTTTGAAGAGAGAATCATCCAGTTCTTGATTCTCCTTAGAATACTCCATATCACTTGGTTCACATATATCCATATGGTGTTGTTAAAATATGGAATTCTACATTTCCATGGCTTAGATAGGTAGGGTTTTAGTCCTTGCAGAGACGGCGCTCGGATGGATGGCGACACTTCTTTGAGTCAGTCTTCCGGGATTCGATCCTCCTCAAGTTCGTTCGTCAAGAAGGATTAGACGGAGCTCTGGCGTAGATTCCTGCCAGCTCCTCGGAGCGGCGAGGTTAGGGTTTCTCGTCGTGCGTACGCAATGGCGAGATTTGGTGTCAAGTTCTTCAGATCGATTCAAGGATTGAATGACGACGACTGCGGCTCTGGGACGCTGGTCCTTAGGGGCATGTGCATGAAGACTTCCCGGCTGTCATCGACAAGGTCAGACTGGCTCCGGTATGAGAGTGGCGATAGCGGCGCGTCAGCAGCTTTTTCTAGTGGTGGCAATGGTCGCTCGGTGATCCATGGACCTTGATGTAATTTTTATTATGTTTGGGGTGCTTTGTACTTCCGATGAATCTTTATAATACATTTAATCATTTTCGCAAAAAAAAGTTTTTTTTAAATACACCACATAGTTGTTGCACATGCAGTATTAGGGCAAGGTTTTTCTTATTAGAGAGCCAAACTTAGGGTAATCAACACCTAGAGAGATATCAAAGTGTCAATTGACTACTTCCCAAAACTAGAGACTACACATTCAAACATCAAATAATGTACTGATTCATCTTGAAAGTCGAGTACACAATCCAAAGGTTTGATATGTGCCTCTTCCTGAGCTTATCTCTAGTCATGCCTTTGTTGTGAAGATTAGCCAGAGAAATATATGAATTTTAGGAGGAACATTCAAGCTCCAGAGAGAAGGAATATAAACAGGCCACACTCCTCGAAAATTAATGACATGGTATGGTACAAATAGCTAGTGGAATAATGCCCTTTGCTATCTGACTGCCAAATAAGAGAGTCGGTGTCACTTGTGTAACTAATGTTGAAAATATGCCGTAAAGGCAATAATAAAATGGTTATTATTGTATTTCCTTGTTTATGATAATTGTCTATTGTTCATGATATAATTGTATTAACTGGAAACCATAATACATGTGTGAATACATAGACCACGACATGTCCCTAGTAAGCCTCTAGTTGACTAGCTCGTTGATCAATAGATGGTTATGGTTTCCTGACCATGGACATTGGATGTCATTGATAACGGGATCACATCATTAGTCATTAGGAGAATGATGTGATGGACAAGACCCAATCCTAAGCATAGCACAAGATCTTGTAGTTCGTTTGCTAAGAGTTTTTCTAATGTCAAGTATCGTTTCCTTAGACCATGAGATTGTGCAACTCCCGGATACCGTAGGAATGCTTTGGGTGTACCAAACGTCACAACGTAACTGGGTGGCTATAAAGTTGCACTACAGGTATCTCCGAAAGTGTCTGTTGGGTTGGCACGAATCGAGACTGGAATTTGTCACTCCGTATGACGGAGAGGTATCTCTGGGCCCACTCGGTAATGCATCATCATAATGAGCTCAATGTGACTAAGGAGTTAGCCACGGGATCATGTGTTACGGAACGAGTAAAGAGACTTGCCGGTAACAAGATTGAACGAGGTATTGGGATACCGACGATCGAATCTCGGGCAAGCAACATGCCGATAGACAAAGGGGATTGTATACGGGATTGATTGAATCCCCGACATCGTGGTTCATCCGATGAGATCATCGTGGAACATGTGGGAGCCAATATGGGTATCCAGATCCTGCTATTGGTAATTGGCCGGAGAGGTGTCTCGGTCATGTCTGCATGGTTCCCGAACCCGTAGGGTCTACACACTTAAGGTTCGGTGACGCTAGAGTTGTTATGGGAAATAGTATGTGGTTACCGAAGGTTGTTCGGAGTCCCGGATGAGATCCCGGACATCACGAGGAGTTCCGGAATGGTCCGGCGGTGAAGATCGATATATTGGACGAAGGGTATTGGAGTCCGGAAGTGTTCCGGGGGTACCAGGCTATGGCCAGCATGACCGAAAGGTGTTTCAGGAGCCCCGGCAAGTGTTGGAGGGCCTCATGGGCCAAAGGGGAAGGGGCAAACCAGCCCACTAAGGGGTGGTGCGCCCCCACACCCTTTCCCACGTTACTTGGGGAGGTGGGGCGCCTCCACCTGGCTTGGGAGGCAAGCCTCCACCTGCTTGGCTTGGGGGGCAAGTCTCCCTAGGATTTTTCCTAGGGAGATCCAATCTGCTTGGCCGCCGCCCCCTAGGGGAAACCCTAGGGCGCCTCCCCCTCTCCCCTTGCCCCTATATATAGTGGAGGGGTGGGAGGGCAGCCGCACCTCTTCCCTGGCGCAGCCCTCCCTCCTCATACACCTCCTCCTCCTCCGTAGTGCTTAGCGAAGCTCTGCCGGAGAACCACGAGCTCCATCGCCACCATGTCGTCGTGCTGCTGGAGTTCTCCCTCAACTTCTCCTCTCCCCTTGCTGGATCAAGAAGGAGGAGACGTCCCCGGGCTGTACGTGTGTTGAACGCAGAGGCGCCGTCCGTTCGGCGCTAGATCGGATCTTCCGCGATTTGAATCGCCGCGAGTACGACTCCATCAACCGCGTTCTTGTAACGCTTCCGCTTAGAGATCTTCATGGGTTGAAGATGCACTCCCTCTCTCTCGTTGCTAGCATCTCCTAGATTGATCTTGGTGACACGTAGGAAAATTTTGAATTATTGCTACGTTCCCCAACAACTAAGGTCATGTTAGTTTCAGCTTTGGTTAGCTTCGAGTCACCTATGGATTCACTTCACTAGCAAGGATGATTTACAGAATCAGCTTTGCCACTGAAGTACACTTGACGTGCTTCAGGCAATTTCACTGATGGTCTGTCTTCATTGGCAAAGTTGGTTCCAAATAGCTATTTGTTTCAACTTCTGATTTTTTTCCCTACGAGAATGTGCTTTCTAAAGCTGAAACAAACAAGGCCTAACAGTGTTAGCAATTTTAAGTAGTTGGAACCATTGTTTCATACCCATTTGTAAAAATTCCTTCTAAAGGTGAGCTTGACCTGATGATCATCACAAATCTCTCTAATAGTTTTGGATGACTCATTACAAATAACGTACACTGGGTAGAATTGAACAGCTAAAGGGGCTGTACAAAACTAGCTATCCTCTCAGAACCTAATTTTCTCCCCATTACCCACGAGCCATCTATAACCAAACTTGATGGCTTTAACCACACTCATTACCCCTTTCCAGAATCTAGAGGTGTTAGTAGTAGCACATGTAAAGATATTTGGTTTGTTGGTTCTATATTTAGGATCAATTATGGTCTTCCAAACCTTTCCTTCCCCCTCAGAGTATCATTAGATCCAAGGGAGGCAGAGGTTAAGCTCTTGGAGATCGGGAATAACCAATCCTCCAAATTCTTTCTTCATACAAACAAGCCTCCAATTTGCTAGGTGAAGCTTTCTACGACCTTCAAAGTCATTCCACAAACAGTGAGCCATTCAAATATTAATTAACTCTATAGCCCATTTGGGAACTTTAAAATGGAAGGAAGGTAAATGAGAATACTCGCAAGACAAGCCTAGAAAAGAACCAGCCTTCCTTTATAGGAGAGAAGCTTGCCTCTCTAGCCAACAACCCTCTTCAGAATTTTATCTATCAATGGTTGGATGTCCTCTCTCCTGAGCTTATCATGATGGAGAGGGATACCTAGGTATTTAATAGATAATTTGCCTTTATTCAACTAAGAATATCTACAAAGACCTAAAGTTCTTCCTCTACCATATTAATGGGTATCTACTCACTTTTGTTGTAGTTTATCTTTATCCTAGAAACTTGCTCAAAGCAAGATAGATCCATTTTAAGGATTTATTGCTTTCTCTACATCTTTGTCTAAGAAAAATATGGTATCATTTGCATACTGGATATACACCATGCCTCCAGTGCAAACAGAAAGGCGGAACCCTCTAACTGGATCATGCAATGCTGCTTTAGCTAACATCCTAGTAAGAACATCTACCACTAGATTACAGAGAAGGGAGGAGAGGGGATTCCTCTGTCTAGGCCCTTTGCCAGTACTGAAGAAACTACTCTTACAACCATTAATTTTGACATCAACAGACCCCCATGAATAATTTTGTGGATCCAAGAGGATCACTTACCACCAAAGCATCTACACCGGAACAATTCTCCGAGCAAATCTAGGTTGACAGTGTCAAAGGCCTTTTCATGGTCTAAGTTAAGCGACAGTCCTTGCTCTTTAGAAGAATGGACTTAATGCAACACCTCATGTGCAACTACACTTTCTAAAATGAATCTTCCTTTTAGAAAGGCAGATTGGTTCCTAGCAACCATTCTTTGTAGAATGAGACTAATCCTATTAGTTAACACTTCGGTGAAGATTTTAAAGCTATAGTTAAGCAAGCTAATTGGTAAAAAATTCTTCATAGAAGTAACATCAACTTCCTTAGGATTACTGTCGAAATGGCAAAATTAAGCATGTATATGTCTGGAGTACCCTTATGTAGTCATCAAACATGTTCATAAGATTAGCTTTAACTAGATCTCTGAACTTTTGATATAATAGGAAAGGAATTCCATCAGGGTCAGGGCCCATCAGAGTAAGAGTGAAAAATTCCTTCTAAAACTCTTCTTCAAAAAAGGGGACTGAAGGAGGTCATTCATGCATCCTGAACTTTCTTTTCTAAGCTAAATAAGTATTGGTTGAGACTAAAATGTTTCCTACCTTCGCAATAAATCTGTTGTAGTTTCAAAATTTATGTGGAATGAGCACAAAGGTCAGAAGGGGCTATTCTCCTTCTAAGCCGGATTTTATTCATGTGCAACCTCTTATTTAGGGCAAGCCAGAGGAACAACCTGCATTTTTTGGGGGCGAAGTTCTTCTAGTTGCACGAGCAAGCTAGTCCACCACTCAAGAAGAAAATGCAACATCGCAAGCTAACCCAATAAAGGATAGATTGTCGAAGAGTCTAATCGTGCACACATCTGGTACCTGTGAATTAAGTTTACATTGGCTAATAACAAAATGGAACCAAGTATGGACACGGCGAAACAGAAATGCCTAAGGCACAAGTCGAGCGTAAGTTCTGACGATCCTCATACCCTAGCAATAGAAGCATTAAGTCGCATTGCGTGAGAGAGAAGAGCGGCGAAGCGTGAGTCAAGTGTGCAGCCATATAGCCAAATGTCAATCCAGAAGGACATGGGCATGCCATTACCGATCTTAAGAGAAGTGATGGCGCAACAAAAGGCCAAGCCGAAGGCAATGTCCTTCCACACCACGAAGTTCAGAGCACGAAGCTCGCCCAAGTTCCGACTGTCTGACCATCGATATGGAGTGGAAAACTGGGTCTCCCAAGGAGTGGACCTTGGCTGATGAACCTTTCGGAGATGTTTAAGCATAAAACAAGTATTATGGATGTGAATACTGAGTGAGCTTAACCAATTCCACTTAGTTATGATATCTCTTCTCCAAATATCTGCTGAAGACTTGATTTGGATTTTCAAAGGAACATTAGATTGTTAAACGCATTTGAATTTATCACTAGAAATAATGTGCTCCAACCAATGATACATGACTTTGGTGGTAAACTTAGAGGTATTACCTGAGGGCTGGAAATCTGACCAAGAGCTACTAGAGGACAAGATAGGAAATAATCTCATCACAAATGTCGGATGAAAACCTAGGTCTGACTCATGTTGGTTATACCTAACAATGATGATGTTTTTTTGCATTCTTATCTCATCGAAGGTTTGCATTGTTATCTCATCGAAGGCATTGCTCAGATATGCTTGGTCTAGCTCTTCAAGGTGAAACCCTAGGTTTGACTCATGTTGGTTATACCAGACAATGACGATGTTTTTTGTGTCGTTTCCTTTTTGAAGGCATTGCTCGGATATGCTCAATCTAAAAGGTAGGTTACCATGTAGATTAACAAAATGAACTAAATGCTTGGTCAGGGCATCTTCAACGCGGACCCTCAAACCGCCCACGACCGTTCGGGCTGAGCGGTCCAGAAACATTTTGCCATCCAACGCACTTTGCATCTGTCCAGGGATCAGTCCGGTTGGCCGTTTCCCTCAAACAAGAAGCAAACTAGAGGGGGTTTGCGGGAGTCTGAATATCCACATGACCAACCAAAAGCCACCACGTATCCTCTCTTCGTCCGGACGCGCTGCTATTTTTTTTGCTATTTGGCGAAAGCCACTAACACATGATGGAAGGCTGCTAATTAGGGTAGCATTTGGCGGAAGCTAGTAGTGCTACTGAAGGATTTGGAGGAAGTAGACGATGGATTTGGTGAATCCTAGCTTACACGATGGCGGATGCTCCCAATCACATAGCACACATCGTAGCACTACTGATCACATAGGAATGAATGACGAAAGCTCCTTTGCTTTGCTTCGTTGGATAGCGGAAGCTCCTAATCGCAAAGGGCACATCGCGTAGCTGGACGGTGTAAGCTCCAAATAACTAGTTGGTGGAAGCATTTGACATGTAATCACACGGAAGGCTACTAATTTGACTGAAGGATTTGATGGAAGGTGTATTTGCTGTTTTTTTTTTAAGTGAATAAAAACATAAATTTAAGGTATAGCGTTGGTCCACGGACAAATACAGTGTTTGTTATGGATTAGCGTTGAAGATGCCCTTACTAGGTAGATTAACAAACTAAAGTAAAATCTAGGTTACCAGGTACTAGATTAATAAAATGAGCTATGGTGCAATCTTGTGATCCAGGGATACTCCATTCTAACTATAGGAGGTGTCTTAATTTTCTGAATAGTCAAACTATTCTGACTTTGATGAAGCTTATAGAGAGAAATATCAATACATACAATTTCAAATCAGCACAAATATTTTCATATTTCATTTTATTTAGTATCGTAGATGTTCACATATTTTACTAAGCCTCATTTGGTTTGGAGGATTTTCATAGGAAAAACATAGGAATGAGAAAAATCTTGTAGATGCATTCGGTTTGTAGGAAACGAGTATAGAAATTTCTTAGAAATACTACTCGGTTTCTACGTTTTTTTAGGAAACTACACGTCCACTCAAAACTCATTTTTTGCGTAGAAACGAGGCAATGCAATTCCTAAAAATGGCAAGTGTCATCCTATCATGTTTCTATACTACTTTTGATTCCTCCGTTTAATTCGCAAATGATATGTGTCACACGTCAGGAACGTGACACTCAGGCTCTGACACTTTTTTTATGGCAATTCCAGTCACATAATGATGGCAAATTCCATACATGTATGGTGGTGTTCCTAGCTGCTAATCACATTTTTTTTTGTGGTTTAAAAAAGAAGGTAAAACGTATCGCCACCGGTCTTTTCTTGCTTGCTAGAAGGAAAAATCACACGGTCGCTGAAGTGCTTGTCATTGGCGGCTGGATGAAGGGAGTTGATGGCTACCACTGAACAAGATGACATAAGCTGGAATTGGACAGCATCGAAAATCTAGTTTGTGCATACTCTAGCAAGTTTCTGGGATCAATAGCTAGACCGGAGCTTGAGAAAAAATTGGAGCCTCGGAATTGAGAGGAAAACCAAATTCTTCCCCGCGCTTCTAGTACAAAATCGGCTTCTGGCCGCTGACAGGCTCACGCACGAGACTGCGATCACGAATCTGCTGCCCACCTAATCGCTATGCGCTCGCGATAGAAACCTGGTTCAAAATTAGCTGCAACATGCCACACATTGGGATTGTTCCAGCTATAATTGCTACCCCACTCCAACCTGGACTGGTTGGCTGCTCCATAAGAGAACTGACAAGAGCTTGTCAGAGCAACCCATCCTCCCCAAAGAGATTTTGAGAATCCTAAGAGAGAACAACCGCAAAGCCTAAAACCTGCTAAGAGCATTTCTAATCGATCCCTTGAAAGTTAGCGGAGTATATACCTTAGTGGAGTATATGTACTCCACTAAAATTTCGCCGCACCTAGCCGATCCCCTAAAGTTAGCAGAGTATAACTCAATTTGCACAAATTCAATCAAATTTGCACCGAAAGAGGATGCATTTAAACATAAGTTCAACACAAAAAGTTCTCGGAACCAAACGTTAAACATAAATTTAAACTAAAACTAAAATTAAACTAGTTTCGGCCGAAATGGATGTCGAGCCAATCCTTCCGGGTGAGGCCACCCTTGGTGAGAGCTGGGTCCGGACCGGTGCCATCGTCGCCGCCCAGCTCGCTGCCCGCGTTGCCGCCCTCGTAGTCAGAGATGACGATAACTTGGCCGTCATTGACGGCGAAGATCACTCGCTCCGGGTACTGCAGGCAGAGCTCATCCATGTAGGCCTCGGCGGCGGCCTCGGCCTGGAGGCGTTCCCTCGCCTCCCTGTCCTCACGCGTCATCCAAGCGGTCCGGAGCCATACCAAACGAAAAGTTGAGCAGCGCGCGGCCGTGGAACGCAGCCTGCCACCGGTCGTATTACATGGCCGCGAGCTCGCGCGGCGGTGTGGAACGAGCCGACCCACTTCCGCTTGTGGGTCTTGAGGTCCGTGATTTCGTCCGCCCACGTCCCCCACGACCGCCATCGGACGCCCATGTAGTTCCTTGTCGGCGGCCGTGACGGAGGGAGGTTCGAGAAGTCCTCAAACCGCGTGAGGGGCGCGGCGGCGGGCTATCGACCGAGTGGCGGCGGCTCGAGGAAGCAGCCGCGGACGACGACCCATGGGCGTGGCGGCGCGCTGCGGATCGGTGGAGGGGACCGGCGGCCACCGCGTCCGGCCATCGGGAGGAGGGAGGGCGGCGGATCAGGGCGGGGGTCGTGCCGGCGTGGGGCGATGGGGAGAAGAGGAGGCGGGGAAGAGGAAGGGAGAGTGGGGAATTTTTACTGGGCCGCCGCGAGCCGGAGTAAATATAAGGAGAAGATTAGGGATGGAGTAAATTTTTTACTCCACTAACGGTTATAAGAGATCGGCTAGGTGCGGTTTAGAGGAGAAAAAAGAGAGCCAAATTTACTTGCTTACGGCCGGATTAGAGATCGGTTAGAAATGCCCTAAGTGATTAAGCATCACTGAAGAACTAGCTGAGACTTAACTTAACCTATTATTGTTGGCAACACTGAGGAACTAGCTGAGACTTAACTTAACCTATTACTATTGTGGGTCGTGCATCCACTAGACGGTTAGGTGTCTGTTCTAAGAGCCTGATGGTAATTGTGGGCAACCGAAGAACAAGTCTGTGAAGGTCTCGGAGATCTACATCGAAGATCTATCACGAGTGACTGAGTGAAGTCTAAGTGACTTTATCTCAAGGAATATAGGATAAAGACATTGTCTTCCGAGTTTAATCTCGGCCCCTCCAAACAATTCATAGAGTTGTGCCAGCAACTCGGACTGGTCGAACAAATCTATGTCTTCGTTAAGCTTATAGGGTTTTTTACTTTATCGAACTCATTTACTTATGTAACATGCATGCGTTCGAAGAACTTCTCCCCGTCTTATTTCGCTGTGATCGTTACGAAGACGATTTTGAGCACTCTGATATTCCGCTGCCTATGCCATGTTTAGTTTTGTGTGCATTGCTACTTATATTAACCTCAGTTATTTCTCTTTTCAGTTTAGTTTATTCTCTATTCTGATCTGCATTTGTTCTATGTACTCTGTTATTGCTGAAAAAACTCGTTTTTTTGAAGAAATTGTCGAAGTCCCCCCCCCCCCCCCCCCCCCCCTCTTCCTTCTGGTCGGTATCTGATCCTAGAAGAGCCCTAATCCTTAATGCAAAGGCAGAGCTCGTACCATCAAAACCTCAAGCTTTAGGTTGCACGCTCCCACACGGTCATGCTCTATGCAACTTTTGGTCAACGAACATTGAGTAAACCATGAATAGCAAAACGCTTATTGATTATTATTTATGAAAAATGCAATGGACGTCCCTCATCCTCACTTTTACATGGAGGAAGTACTAAAATCGTACTATGTGGACAACATGACTAATTTGCAGAGCTGCTCTGGTAATTTTCTTATATTTTCTCCCATACGGCATAGTCTTTGCCGTGTGCGGCCACCTTGAAGCCTCCGGGAATGAGGTGCCCCACATCGAATCGTGGCCCGAGCTTGACGATGATCTTGCCGTCGATCTCGGCAAGGTAAAGGTCGGCGTCAGCCTCCATGATTTGTAGCTTGCTCTCACTGTGTATCCCCTGCCGGGTCCTGATTGACACTAGGCGATAGATCTCGTCCTTCATGCCCCAGTCGAAGAAATGATCGTAGAACTGAAGAGTCACAATTATTTTTCATCAGTTCGGTCATGCATGGTTTCTTGTTATGAACGAAAAAAGAAGAAGACCAATTTAGATACGATGAACTGGTAGGATGACTCACGATGCACGGGGTCCCTGGGTGCGTGAGGATGTACGCGTATCCCTGCATGACACTGTCGGAAGGGAAGGGCCACATATGCTGCGTGGAGCCGGTGTCATGGTTGTCGACGAAGGTCACCGCCTTGGCTGGCCACCACCCGATCATGCCCGGCGCCTTGCCGTCGGTGCCGCGCAGCCGCCACAGCTCGCCCTCCACGGCGACGTTGAGGATGCCCTTGGTGGTGAAGTCGAACGTGGTGCCCGTGCCGGAGCCGCCCACCTTGTTCACCCAGTTCACCAGCTCCTGCCGGTGCGGGTCCTGGTTGAGGTTGGGCTTCCCATCCCCGCCGTACGCGAGCGACGTCCATATCTCGGCCACGGCGAAGCTGGCCTCGGAGCGGTCGATGTAGATCTTGGCCACGTCGGCGGAGTAGCCCTTGGCGAAGTCGAAGCGCCAGCCGTCGAAGCCGACGTCGGTCCTGAGCCAGTTGAGCCACTCGACGAGCTCCTTCTGCACGCGCGGGTTGAGATGGTCGATGTCCGGCGCGGCCCCGAAGTCGGCGCCGGTGTCCGGGTTGCCGGTGCCGTCGGCGTAGGGCCGGTCGTCGCGGCAGATCATGTGGGGGCCCCAGTCGAGGCGCGCGTCGGGGGTGCCGCCCTCGAAGATGCAGTAGATGCCCCGGCCGTCCTTGCGCTCCGCCGTGCGGTGGTTGATGACGATGTCGGCGATGGCCTTGACGCCCTTGCCGTGGAGCGCCCCGATGAGGGACTTGAGCTGCGCCTTGTTGCCGTACTTGGAGGCGTCCAGGTCGTAGAGCCGGCCAGGCATGTACCCTTGCTTGGAGACGGACTGCGACGCCGGGGGCAGCCAGACGTGCGTGACGCCGGCCGCGGCGATGTCGTCCACCTTGCCCATCAGGAAGTTGTACCATCCGCCATTGTGCTTCCACGACTCCCAGTTGAAACCCTGCCGCACGCACAACTCAAAACTCAGTCCAAAACCGACGAGCCGGAGACGGCGCTTGCCGGCGGACAATATCTTATGCTTACCTGAAACAGGACTTGACCGGAGGCCAAGCTGGACGAGAGGCCGAGGAGGAGGAGGAAGAGGGAGAGGGACGGGTGTTTGTTCGCCATGATTATCTTGAGCTCTAGTTAGCTGTGCTTTGGAAGAGGAGGATGGAGAACTGATGGATTCAGCTGGTGCCTCTGGCCAGGTATTTATAGTGTGCTGCAGGATGCATCATGCATGCCGGTGAGCAACTTGCAGGACATGTTCCGGTGCGCTCGACTTCAATGCTCCGTTTGTTATCGGCCGGTGCGGTGAGCTCAAAAGGCGAGTGATGGAGCCAGCCTTGTATGATAAGGCACCGGCCAATACGGCTGTCAGTTATCCTGCTGAGCTTCAGAATTCCTCAGAACTCAGACGCAAAACTAGCTAGGTGAGCTAGGGGAAAATAAACACCATCCTTTCTAGTTTCTAGCGGTGGAAATGAGATAGTGTGTGTGATCACGAACCATCATCTACGAGAACAGTGTAAATCAGGCCAAGAAAATTGAGAAGGTTTTGTAACCGAAAAGATTTCAGCTTCCGCGCAGTGAAATGGGGCCGGGGTCAGTTGAGAAGTGCTGTAGCAGTTCGTAAGATCTGCGGGCAACTGATGCTTACTTGCGTAGTTCAGGTTAACAAACAGAAATCCGGGTCAGAAAATTCCTGGCAAAATTTCCTGGATAAGGTGGATGAGGTGCGTTCCTCGAGGCGGGTAAAACTGGACATAAATCTGCCAGCATCGAGTTCAGAAACTTTCTAGTGAGTACCCAGTTCGAACTTTTTTTGGGTCCGAAGAGACCAACATATATCCGAGCATTCATTCGTTCGATGAGCATTCATTCGTTCGATGAGCATTCAATTCGTGAGGGTACGAGTATGTGGCTGGGAAAGATAGATTGTTCACCCATTTTATCCCTTCTTTTTATATCCCCGAGGACTTCCCAATGCAGTTGCAAACCTGCAGCCATCGACGTCATTCCTTCACCAGAAGTTTTTTTTTTTTTGAGACATCTTCCTTCACCAGAAGTGCCACTTTTTGCTCAACCGTTGGGTGGGATAAGCAAACGCCATGATAAGTGCTGGCCAGAGACGTTATCGCATGGCGAAATCAAATCGAACTGACTCAACTGAACAAACGCAAGTGTGTTTCCGTTGGAGATGCCAATTGCGTGCCACCACGCCCTTAGAGTCTAGACGTCACGCTGCACCGTTATTCTAGGGGCTCATTCGGTTTGAAGGAAATTAGGACCCTGATAAGTGACACACAAGATAGGAGCACATTACAACTCAGAACGTTTTTTATGGCAAGTTTAATGACGCGCATGTCAACTTTAGTGCTTCAGTTTACTTTTGACAGAAACTTGCCGTGTGCCAAAATACAAGTTTTCTTTTTCTGAAATAGATAGGTAAATCAATTCAAATGTAACTAGGGTAAGTAGATCCTTCTCGCGTTTGAAGGCTACCCAAATGCATCAAGGAATCAGCTCAAACAAAAAATGCATCAAGGGTTACAGTAACGTCGAGAAGTGAAAAGACATGAGCATGAAGAAACAGCGCTCATCTGACATACCAAGGAGTTGATACAAGAGCAAAAGAGCAATGAAAAACTAACGCATATGAAGTCGGTATTACCAATGTAAACAAAGAGCAAACAGAGCGGTGGCATCACCCCCTAACTATCGCCACCTTTAATTGGCTCACAAGTCACAAAGCATTGAAGACCAGGCAATGAACACCTTAGGCTGAGGGCTCATGTGGTAATCTTAGCATTTTCATCTCTGTCCCACAAGTGCCACTGCTACTCAGGTAACGAGCGATTTACACGTCAGCTTGCAATACCAAAATAAATCAAGTTATCGCTACTTCAATCTCTATAAGCAATTAATTAGTGCAATGGGTGTAATAGTCATGAAAAACACTAATATACTTTGTGGTAAACTGTGCCCTGGATTGCAATATTTTGTAACCAAACATCCAAAATGGGACACCAAATCATCACCATGCCACAGACGATTCAGAGATTAATAAAAGGAAGGATCCATCATTATCTGCCTGGAAACAATTTTCATTTTGCTACCCTTACAGCTCAAGCCGCATTCCCCTGCCAGAATACAAAATAAACGATCAGATTATTGGATGGGTTAAAATGCTGTCTTCGGAAACTGGAAAAGGCAAAAATACCTTTGGTTTAGACTTGTTGGGTTTGGAGTCAGCAGCAGCTTGTTTGCTATCAACAAGAGGCCGCTTGAAAGGAAGGAAATCTATTCCAAGCATGAACGGCCGCAACACCTCTGGCACTTCAACACCACCCTCCCTCTGGTAGTTCTCCAGAATACAACAAAGGGTCCTCTCAGTTGCAGTCAGCGTGGAATTCAACATATGAACAAACTGCTTCGATTGCTCATCATTCTGCCAATTCAACATACATACATCATGTGGTCAGACATTTTGATCTACTCACACTAGGCACAAGCATCCATTTAAACAAGGGCAACTCCTACCTTTTTCTGGCCATAGCCTATTCCAAGTCTCCTTGCCTGATAATCTGTGCAATTTGAACAGGATACTAATTCTCGGAAGGTTTTTGATGCAGGGAACCATGCTTCCAAATCATACTTCTTAGCTGCTGCATCGTTAAGAGCACAAGAGACAATCGAAACTAGTTGATATGGTAGCCCAATCTGCAAGCAATGTTTATACAAGTCAGCAACGCGCAATCGAGGATATCAACACCGTGTTGTTTAAGGTTCGCAAAGCTTCAGATACTTACCGCCTGATAAAAATCTTCTGCATTCTTAATCATCTCCTCATGCATTTCCCAGGATACATTGTCATTTGGACCTGTGGCGCAGAACTGCTCGATCTTTTCAAACTGGTGGACTCTGAAGATGCCAGCTGTGTCCCTCCCGTGTGAACCAGCTTCTTTCCGGAAGCACGTGGAGAACCCAGCATATCTAAACACGCAAAGTTTGTTATCAAATTACTTGCGTCTAGTGACTAAAGACAAGCTACCTAAAATTAGGCACTACCCACCTGATCGGCAAATCTGCAGGATAAATTCGATCACCTAGATGATAAGCACATAGCGGTTGCTCCGATGTTGCTATGAGATACTTATCCTCTCCGTCACCTGTTACCTGCCAAATGCAACTAATGGTCATGGACATATTATTACACATGTTGGATGAAATGAAACTCAAACTAATACTACTGAAACATCATTAGTTCAAATCAACAATGATCATGAGGAACCAGTGTACCAACAGAATATAAACAAAAAATGGTGCTTTGAACTTTGCCCAGAACTGTACATGTGAAGACTTGCTAGATAGTTAGAACTGGAAATGGAAGGTGCTTACTGAAGCTGTGAACATACAGCGGCAAACTAACAAGACAATACATTACCACACCCCGAGAAAGCATGGCCTTAGTTTTAAATACAGAAACAAATGAAAATACAATTAATCAATAACACCAGAATATGCAAGGGACACCTCTTTGGACTTACTTTGTAGAGCTCCTCATCAAATTGGGCCAACTGGGCACATTTTGCCATGATTTCCTTTCTCATGAAAAAAGGAGTTTGCATTGGTGTAAATTCTCGTTTTCCCAGGAATGATAGCCCAAAATTTATCAACGCCTGGTTCAGGAGAACACCGTCGCCCTTCAAAAAGAAACCTCTTCCACCAGCTACATCAGCACCTGCGAATGAGTGGGCAAAGTATGAGAGGTAGCTTAAAATTTAATAGAGCAGGGGTTCCACAAATTTAGTAACTCCAGCGAGCTTGTGCTATGAGGGGAAAAAAACTTCTTAAGTTCAAATGAACAACGTTTTTTCATAAGCTTAAACGTAGTGCAAGTAGATGCAAACATAAAAAGTTGTTACTATTCTGCTACTCCCTCTCATCCAAAATAAGTGTCAGGGTTTTAGTTCAAGAGAGTACCGGAGTACTATATTTGATGATCTGGTGTTCCATAATATGGTAGACAGAGGAATACAGGGATCTATCAATCCCATCCCATCTATGTATCAAGCACAGCAATTGTATAATGATTTGTGTGATACCAAGTACTGGGGCCAACATGCTAACACAACAGACTCAACGTTGCTACTTAAAACCAGAAATTTCAGTTGTTGATAGTGATACAGCATTGCTAGTTGAAACCAGAAATTATAGTCAAATACACAGAATACTATTGGTAAGTGTTTAACGTAAGACCCACACAAATTGCAGAGCTGTGCTGATTATTAAAAATTCGTCAAAGAGAAAACCTATATTTGTCACCCTAAAACAAAACCTATAGTTGTCAGTAAGCTGGTTCTCCCGAAGTTCGGAACAAAAATTGTTGTGTCACAGAGAGGTAGAACAGAATCACAGACGGCCATTCTAGAATGACAGCAAGCAAAACAAAAGAAGCACTTCATTACGACAACTGTAGGCAGGTAAAAAAAATGCATTCAACTTTCAATTAAACTTGAACCAAACTAATGCCAGCACAGTGAGAAAGCATTTGCCCAACACAGGATTGTTTTTGAGCATTTACCCTTATCCAAAGACACGATGTCAAGCATTATGCAAAGATCCACATGATTCTTCAATTTCTCCTCCAGTCTCTTCTCTCCCCATGTCCGCAAAATAGCATTGTTTGCCTGTGAGAAGGAACTATTAAGTAACTTGAGATGCCTTTACATCAATTCTGTGAAGCAAATCTACATTTCATATTTTTAGAATAGGTACATCCAGTTGCTCACAAGCAGATCCAAACCCAACTCAATGTAATGCAGTGATGTTTCTTGTATTACTATAGTTACCTAAATTGTCATAGGAATACTGACAGCAGAAACAGGGGAATGAGAAGTGGGTTAAATTAGAGCTAGCAGTTCCAAACAATCACTAAAAAAGGCTACTCCTAGTAGTATCTTTCACAAAGTCATAAAACCAATGTTGCCTTGGTAGTCTGAAGAACCAGGAATTGTGGGGTTGGCACTTTTCAACGCACCTCGTCGTTGCTGATGGGCACGGATTCATGCACGAGGTTGCCGATGGTAACGAGCTTGGCGTCGAGGGTGGTCTTGGCCTCCTGCACCTCGGTCTCCTTGGCGGCCAGCCTCTTCTTAATCTCCTCCGTGCTCTGTATCAGCTCCGTCGCATCCTGCTTTTTCTGCCAAGCGACATGCCCGCCGTCACATACAAATCCAGAGCGCCCCGAGGACTAAAAAGGAAACCAAAGAAAAGCAAAGGAAATCGACGCGGGACGTACGGCCTTGAGCTTGCCGATCTCCTTGCTGGTTTTGTTGAGCTCCTGCCGGATCTTGTCGAGCTCGAACTGCCCTGCGGAGACGATACAGCCTGGGGGTCAGGCTCCGCGGATCTGGAAGGTTCTGGGGTGGGAGCGGAGGAGGCCTTACTCTGGCGCCACGCCTCGTCGAGGACGATGACCTCGTCGACGAGCTCGACGGGGGCGAAGCGGCTGCGCTGCGACTGGCGGACGAGCTCAGGGTCGCCGCCCTTCTCCTTGCGGAAGAGGTTAATGTCGAGCATCTCCTCGTGCGACCGCGGCTAGGCCAACTTCTCCGCCGACGGGGGCGAGGCGGCTGCGCTGCGAGCGGCGGCGGCGGCGGAGGGTCGGGTCGGGGCCGGATTTTTTCTTCCGAGATCGAGTCGGGGCCAGTATACTCTCTTTACTGTCCCGACCTGGGCTGGCCTTAAGAGGCTTTGTGCCGGGCTTCCTTTCGGCCCGTATACAGACTCACAGTCCCAACGGAGGCCTACTTTACTGCTCGTGCTCTCTCTTTCATCAGTCCCAGTTCATCGCGATCTAAGTTCTAAAATAAATAAAAAGCTCATCGCGATCTCCGTCCAACTCCTCCCCCAAATCACACTCGCCGGAGTGCTCCGCCGTGTAATCTAGTCCCCCCCTTCCCAATCCCTCGCCTGATTCGAGCGCGCGGACGGGAGGATTGCTTCGATGCACCGGCGTCGGCGCGAGCGGTCGGGCAGGCGGTGGCCGGAGCTTTGCGCCGGCGGCCGCCTGAGATGGGGAGGAAGATGGAGGCCAGGCGTCGGCGTGTGCCCCTTCTTCCCGCGCGGTGCACCAGCGATGGCCGGAAGGGGGTGGGTGGAGCGGGAGGACGGCGGCCAGTCGGGTAAGACAGAACTCCGGCCACCTGATGAGTCTTTTTAGTCCCACATCGCGAATTTATGTTGATTCTCACCGGTTTATTTAGCTCGGCAGCAGCAGAGTCATCACGAAGTAGCAGTAGAAGAGAAGTAGAGCGCTTAGGACTAGGAGCATAGGTTAGGATGTGCATAGGGTTAGCAGGGCGCAGGTGTGAGAGGGGCGGGGGGAGAGGTGGGAGGCATGGGCCCGGGCAGGGAGGGGAGAGGCGGAGGCGCGGGCCCGGGCAGGAGGGTGGACCAGCAATGCATAAAAATTGTTTTTTCTTATGTTTTTGCCTTGATGATGATGATGATGAGCATGGCATGGGCATCACCATGACCATGACCATCACCATAAATGTGATTACCATCAAATTATGAAGCATTGAAACTCGTGTAAAATAGTTTCGTGTCTCAATGATCATTTTTTAGAAGCACTTTTCTTTCCGTTATCACGTGGATGCCCAGACGGCGGCCCTTGAAAAAGGAAACTGTCTATCCATTTTCAAATACATTTTACTTTGTACAGTTATACTTAATGACAACCTACTGTTTGTGAAAAGACTATAATTGCTGATGCTCATGTAGATTCTGTGTTACAATAATAACCTTGTACAAAGGGCGCCCATGCCATGATTTTTCCAAACACATGACTATATATTTCTGCATGGCTCTGGATTCATGAGTAAAGGGATCTCTATTGTTGATAGAGGGAGCCTGGAAACATAGGAAAAACTTCATAGTTACTTGGAATGAAAATCCTAAATTAAGAAATGTACTTTGTCAATCTGCTTGGAGCCTTGGATGCTGTTCAGAAAGGAGAGATGGGAGCGGCAGCTGCAGACCACGCATCTCCCGCACACACCGACGCGCTAGGAGGCCGCGCGCAGCAGCCTGCAGCCTCACCGCCGCCAACACGTGGCGGGTAGTGATCCAAGCCGGAAGCGGTGACGGCGATGGCGGGAACTTGATCTGCTGGATGGGGACGCCCTGGGGAAGCGATGATGGCGACGGCGGAAACTTGATCTGCTGGATCGGGACTCCCGCCGGCGCGGTCGATGCGGGGCCGGAGCTGACCGGTGGTGGCTGCGGCGGAGCGCCGGGCGCGGCGGAGGCCGCCAGGAGCGGCCCGGCAAGCGCGGCGGAGGCCGCCTGGTGTGGTGGCGGCGATGGGCGGCGCAGCCGGGTGCGACCCGGCGAGCGCGGCGGAGGCCGCCGGGTGCGGCCCGTAGGACCCGGCCAAGAACAGTCGGATCTCCTGGACCGCCTGGGTTAGGTCCCGCAGCGCCCCGGACACCTCCTCCGGGGTGACGACGGCGGGGGCGGGCGCGACGGAGGATCCCGGCGCGGGCAGGAGCGGGGCGACGGTTGTGGTGGTCGTCGGAGGCGACGAGGTGACCGGCAGCGGAAGAGACGGGGTTGGCGGCGGTGAAGACATGATCGAACCGAAGCTAGCTGATACCAAATTGTTATGGTGATGCTAGAAGGAGGGTGCGAGAGGGCCGGCCGGGGGCCTTTTTGCCCACGGCCGGGCAAGAGGGAAGGGATTTCCTTCTTAATTCTTGCTTGATTAGATTGATACATCTCCTCCCCTTATATAGAGAGGTTTACTTGACCCTAAGCAAGCGACCCTTATCTCTAGTTCACCCTAAGACTAACGGGCTATACCGCCAGCCCAGGCCCATTACGTACTCTAACAGACAGTTTTTGATGTTTCACTTAAATGCAGTATACGTAATATGCCATATCTTAAGTCGTGGTAATGCTGTCATAACAAGAAGTGAACTCAATGTTGTTTGCTTCTTGCAGACCATCATGAGCATGATCACACCCATGACCCTGGTGTTTCCTCCGTAAGCATTTTTTGCGAAGGGGAGATGGATCTCTAAAAGTAAAAAGGTCAGATTTAAAATTGTCTGGCATGCATTTATATATTTTCTCAAGATAGCCAAGATGAATCTCTAGGTATTTATTTATGGCCCTGCACATGATGGGGTTGTATATATCGGAACAAACATCTCACAATTGATTCTCCTCATGAACGCAGTGCTGACATATGCCGGATGAAGGGACTACTCTCTATCAGTGGAATGTCTCAATGCTTTGCCTTTCAGGTTTGTGCTACTCTAAGTCTCTAACCTATAATCTATACTGGTGAAAACAATGTCGTAATTTCTTTTAGTGGCATGTTAAAAGGGATACAGTGTGTCCAAACAGTCATACAAATTTATTTGTTGGTAGGAAAGGCATCTCTCGTCTATAAAGAAAGCAGCCTTTCTTTCCTTTCATGTTACTTATTATTCGCCATTTCAATCTTGCGTCTCCATGCCCAAGTTACCTTAATAATCAATTTATTTTTACTCCTAATCTGGATCAAGGATTATGCTCTTGATGCTAGAGTGCCACTGGACAATTGCTTGGCCTGTTCGAAGATTCCTCATATGTATAAGCTTATGCAAGTTTTTCTTTCAGATTTGCACAGATGGGAGAACAAATTGCTATGTGTTCTGCTGCGCTCTCGTTATGGACCACTTCCATGTTATCCATCTGCAATGAGTGTATATGACACTTTACATGGATCTCCCAACAGATTGAATGTGCCGCGCATGAACGAGATCGTGCCCATCAGCAGAAACCTCAACCGGGAAGAGCGGGAGCCGGGCTTCCAGGATTGCCTGCTGAAGGAATAGGCCAGAGACACCAAGTTTCTCTCTCTGCTTCTCCTTTTTCGCGGGGTGGATCTCCAGCTCCATGATTTTGAGCTTTGCGGCTGCATCCAGAACTTGTTCTTCAAATGCTTAGGCTCAACTGTGCTTGAACTGACATGAAGCGTACGCGAGGTGTATGTATATCGACCTGGCCGTTTCATTGTTGGAACCTGGCCGTCGTGCCGTCCACTGCTGTTCTCATATGAGTCAACAACTTCATCAACCTGGCGTACAATACCGTCGCCCCATGGGCATTTGGCAAGCTCAGGCACCTTGAACAAATGGCAAGACCTTCACAGCTATTCGCCAGGCACGTGATAGTGGTGTAATTACCACGCGCACGTAATTAATGATAAACCCACGGGATAAATCAGTTGCAAACCGCACGTATGTACGGACACCGTATATGATTCCATTGCATGGTCGGAGTCGGACACGGAAACCGAATCCCGTACGTGTGGTGATCGTTGGTGTCCGTCACCGATTCGTATCGAGTGAGTACTCGTCGAGTACTCCGCGCAGCTTTGCCTATATATTCATAACCTACCTACCTAGCTGCAAAGCAAGGCTGAACGTTCGCTGGAAACATATTAGAATCGATTAGAAAACAAGTTTTTGTTTTCTCCATCGTACAGCCGAGAGGAGGCTATGAAGATCCGGCATGTGCTCACCCAATCCGTCACCTTCCTCGGTACATATACAGGCCTCTTCTTTTCAGTGTTCTTCAGCGTTGATATTTTGCTTCTATCTGTTCTTCTTCTTGGAGAATTTTTAATTAAATTTGGAATGCAGTTATGGTCGTTGCATTGTTGGTGCTGGTGCCCGAGGGAATAATGCTAGTGACGGGTGTCAAGACACCGGCGATGGCGGTTTTATCAGAAAGTATGGAGCCCGGAATTAAAAAGGTACAATTTTTTTTAAAATGTGGGCTTCAGTTTGTCGCCCCCTTTGATTTCGATCGACATATTGATAGATGCATGCATGGGATATGTGCTTATTTTGCAGGGCGATATGGTGTTTGTGCACAACATGAGCAATGAACCTTTCCGCTTAGGAGAGATCATTCTTTTCAAGGTTGATGGCTTTGAACATCCAGTTGTCCATCGTGTGATCAAGGTAACAGCAAGCCCTCTAGTATCTCTTGCTACACACCAATCAAATCACTAAAAGTTTACATGCCATATTTTGCTTGCCTTGAAAATAATCTTCTCAAATTATTCTAGGTTCACGAGAATCGAGATACTGGAGAAATCCGAATACTCACCAAAGGAGACAACAATTTAGTGGATGACCGATTTCTCTATGCGAGCGGGCAGCTTTGGCTTCAACCGCATGACATTATTGGACGGGTTGCAGGGTGGGTTGTTCTCTTATCATGCGTCTACTATTGATTTTGGACGCGTGTTAATATGGTTGTATATATACCTCGCTCTACCGTTTCAATTGATTGATGTCTTTGCATTGTTAATTTTTGTGTTTTGTCCAATGCTAACAGCTACCTGCCATATGCTGGATGGCCTACTGTCTTCATCAGTGTATCTTATAAGGTACGCAAGCACACATTATATTCTGGTTAATTTTTGTATATACCATTGTTTATTTAATTAAATACTCACACAAGGTCTCTCTTTTCCTTCTTATGAAAGATGTTGCTGAATGGTCGAAGCACTACTACTCCAGAAGTATACTGGGTAACAATGTAACCGCGGCAGATTCATATGGGTTGTCTCCATAATGTCTTGTTAGGGGTTAAAGAACGCATGAAGCGATCGAAGAGTATGTAAAAGATGTATCATTATCATAGTCTCCACAACATAGTAATAGAAGTAATTGAGCTCCATCCGTCTTGTTGAAGTCATTTTCTGTAGCACGGTTGACAAGATTTCTTTTTTCGAGAACACGCAAAAGTCTTACATTTCTTTGCACGATCGACATGATTCTAACTCCTTCTTTGAAAGGTAGATTTTGGTGAAACATGTTGTTAGATGTATTCTTCTTCTTCTTTGACAAAGGGTGAATTTTATTGACTCAAAACAAAGTATTATGTGGATACAAAAACAATGAACACACATGGCCTCTGCATTGGCAACGACGAGTGTGAGTAGCCGGAGAGCAGATGGCGGTTGCGGGACCTTGGATCTAAGGGACGAGTTGGAGGCACCAAGGTGAGGCAGCGCACGTCCTTGCCGTCGCCCTCCGCTGTGGGGCTTAGCCATAGGGCCTCCTTTTTTTTGAGAACTCACCCGAGGACCTCCTTCAACACGTGAGGGAGGGAAGCGGTGGTGAAGGCCTCTAGGAGTGGCGGCGGCCTCCGTAGTCGCCCTCAAGCGACCCAAGAGGCAGTTTAGGTCGTGTATTGGGAGGCAATTCACATGTAGAGTGGAAGAGAAGCAATTGTCTGCTACGTGCTATGGACTCGGTCTTTGCTTTTTTTAGCTTAAGGCCCACCTTTTTTAATGTATAAAACTCGCCAAGGTCGACTTTAGAAGCCTTAAGACAAATCTTATGTCCACTTTAAAAACGCCTACATCAAATCAGTCTTGCGTATCTTTTTGTGAGCAAATTTTAATATGGGACACTCTTACCTTCTTTTTACACAGGGGGTAAGAATATATAATAGACCTGAGCTTGTGGGTTCAAAATGAATTTAATGAAACACGAGAATCTCACTCTTGAACAACCATCGATAAAAAAAATATTTGGATCAAAATAGAACTACAGGAATAATGATAAACTTTAGAAGGAACAAAAAATATAAAATAAATACTTAGTGGGAGCACGAATATCCATATGGTCAAACTAACTGATCACTCGTCAGACGAGGTAACATCCTGCAAACCGATGTTCTGGTCGAGGCCCAGGGCATCCCACACCGCCGGCGAAGCGTCCACGACCGTTGTAGGCGCATCACTCCTCGTAGTTGTGCTCGGCGTCGCAACCATGGACGGAGTCGCACTCGTCCACCACCTTGGCGTACACGGATGAGCTGCCACCCTTCACGGTGATCTTGATGCTGCGGCCGCAGCGGGACATGCCGCTGAACCAGCCGATGGAGAGCGCGACGACCATCTCTGAGTCGTCGTGGTACGTGCTGTCGCACTCGGACGGGAAGCCTCCATCCTTGCCTTGCCGAAGCCGTTGACTGTGAGGACGACACACGTGACCGCGGAGATGGGCGGCGAGCGGAGGAGTAGCTAGCCTAAATATGTTATAATAAGTACCCTCACTGGGCATGGACAGTAGTTAGTGCGGCCTATTGCACGTGCTATTTTTTTTTTAATATTTGCAAAATACATGTAGTCTCTCCCTAATAATAATAAAGCACGTATTGACTTTGTCAGGTTCACCGTCACAATACGCTTTCTTCTCGTGTCATAATACGCGCCGTCACAATACGCTTTCTTCTCATGTCATAATACGCTTTTACAATTTGTATGGACAAAATCGTAATACGAGGTGGTACTAAATTTCCGCTGAAGTTGCTTGTCCGCTGCTTTTTCCGCTGAGAAAATTCATGTGTTGCTCGGCTGGACCTGCGACCATCAACTGGGCCATGTCTACTTGGGCCTTCAGCTCCTGCCCCGCTAGCCTAATCAGAAAAGATTCGTGTGTTTGCATCATCAAATCGTATAAGTAACGGACTCATGCAATCAATCGGGAAAGACCCGGTTCTCTGCGTCGATATAAACTAGGGCACCTGACTCCACGATCAAATTGCCCGAACCTCTCTTCCCGGACCGCGTCTCATCCATCTCTCCCTTTCTCTTTCCTCCAGAGACTAGGGTTCATCGATCGGCTCGGCTTGACTGCCGTCGCGAGTCCCCGCAAGCGCAGATCCTTCCTCGACTGCAACCGGGGCAAGCACGGTCCCTAACGTGCGCGAAGGAACGATCGAGCTCCATGGCCAAGCGCTGTATCGGTATAGAGCCGCAGACTAGAGGTGGTGGTGAACCATGAGCGCTTCGTGGATTCATCGCGTCCTATGCTGGTCTGGATGTGGAGGAGGAACACTCACCCAGGATCGACGTCCAGCATGATGATGATGACGACAAATAGTGCCAGAACCTGGGAACAGATGAGGACGAGCAGAGGGCCAGTAGCATTGGCCGAACCGACTTACTAAAGGCCGCCTACGAGCCAATCAAAGCCACCTCCGAGGCCCAATTATTGCTCTTCTTCTCCAACTACGAGTGGTCCTCTACAAGTTTTACATGGATATTGGCAGATAAATACGTCGTATAGTTCCCCTGAGTGTCTTGATTCTCATCCATGCTGGATGCAGTTGTTTGTTTACATATAGTATATCGATGTGCCTGTTAATCTCCGTCGAAAGTTGTGATCAGTTCTACTTTGTGCAACGATCTGCCGAGGGCGAGGCAATGTGGAGCGATGGAGGTAGTGGTATGCCATGTTCCTACAATCCTATGGTAAGCCCGTGTCGATCTCGCCGGCACGGAGCCGCCGTAGACTGTTCGCCGGTGCCACGACGAGGAGGCAGATAACAGCCACCACTGGAGCAGCTAAAACCGTGCCCTCTCCAGCCATCAAGCTGGAACTCTCTCCAACCCCAAACTTCCATCAGGTACTTGTGAAAGAATGGCGTTGCGTGCTTATGTCGTGGTGTTGATCGACGTCTCTTTGACCTTAGGAGCATGCATGCTCGGAGTGGACGACAACTTCATCATCATCTCATCCTATTTTGGTTTGTCCTCTACACGTGTATGCAAGGAGGTGACGGCAAGTACTTGACGGTGGAAGCTTTATCATCTGCTTTTGTTTTATTTTTGTCTCTGCATACACACAGTACGTATCTCCTGATGTATGCAATGGTGTAAATCATGCAGGTTTGATATACATACGCCCGTCCTCAAAAACGGCTGGTGAGTTTGTAGAGATTGGTTTTTAGCTCAGGGTGTCCCTACACCCTCATGAACAGTAACTTCAAAAGATAGAAAACAAATATTAAATAAAATCTGAAACTTCATTTTTTTGGTGAAATAAATCTGAAACTTCATGACATCAAATATGCTCAAACTTTACAAACTTGCAAGTTTGATGCATAAATTCACGGGCAGATTTCTTTTTAAGTTTGATGCAGAAAAAACATTCAAATAAGATGGAAGATTGATTTGGGCTTTGCTTTTATTCGCATTTGAGGTGACCGGAAAAGAAGGAGAAACCGAGAAGGAGAGATGATTCGAGCCTAGGCCATTGAGTGCTTTGTGTTGAAGTAGAAGGTGTGGACCTGCTTGGGGTGGGGGAGGGGTTGATGCATACTTATGGGCTTACAATTATGTGACATTTTCTTCTGTAGCAACACACATGCATATCTCCTAGTAATAATAAAGCACGGATTGACTCCGTGGGTTCACCGTCACAATACGCTTTTTTCTCATGTCATAATACGCTTTCACGATTTGTATGGACAAAATAGTAGTATAAACGAGGGGAGCAACTAGTTAACGAGCGCTCCTTCGGGAGCCTCGCAACGATCAGCGCCACTTGGCGCGCTCTCATCCATTCGCCACGTGTCGCGCTCTGGACGCTCCCTTTGGATTTTTTTTATTTTTCCGCACGCGTTTTCGGCTTTTTAAACGGTTTTTTTCCGGGTTTTTTTGACGTTTTGGTTTTCCCCCGGTCTTTTTTAGCTTTTCGATCAAAAAAATTTTGAAAAAAAATTTTTGCGTGAAAAAACGCGTTTTTCCCTTTCGCGAAAGTCACGGGTTTTCTTCCGCGAGAGGCATGGTTGTGCTTTAGCGAGAGTCACGGCCGTGCCTTTCGGAAACGGAAAAAAAACGCGTTTTTTGTTTTTTTCCTTTCGCGAGAGTCACGGTTTTGCTTCCGCGAGAGGCACGGTTGTGCTTTCGCGAGAGTCACGGCCGTGCCTCTCGAAAAGGGAAAAACAAAAACGTGTTTTCTGCTTTTTTTTCTTTCGTGAGAGTCATGGTTTTGCTTCCGCGAGAGGCACGGTTGTGCTTACGCGAAAGTCACGGCCGTGCCTCTCGGAAAGGGAAAAAATACACGTTTTCTGTTTTTTTTCGCGAGAGTCACGGTTTTGCTTTCGCGAGAGGCACGGTTGTGCTTTGACGAGAGTCACGGCCATGCCACTCGGAAACGAAAAAAAAAACGCGTTTTCTGTTTTTTTTCCTTCCACGAAAGTCATGGTTTTGCTTCCACGAGAGGCACGGTTGTGATTTCGCGAGAGGCACGGGCGTGCCTCTTTCGGAAAGGGAAAAAACATGCTCCCGGTTCGGTTTTTTCGCCCGGTTTTTTTCGTCCGGTTTTTTCGTGAAAAAGAAAGTTCGTCAAAATCTATCAACATGGGATCTAGTTTTGAAGATCTCGACGCGAGGAATCCAATGGTGAAAACGATTCGAGATTTGGACGCACGGTTTAAGAGATAAAACGTTTTGAATAAACGGATCTACGAAAAAAGGGAAAACTCCCAGGTTGCGACAAGTGGCGCGCTGCATGTGCGCCACTTGTCGCGACCAGGGAAAGTGGGGTGTTCCTTGCAACGAGTACTCCTTAATTAGTGATTTCGATAAACGAGGTGGTACTAATTTGGGGTACGCACTAAAGATTTCGTCAAAATTCCTTATTAGAATGTTCTTTCGCTCACGGGCTTGGGCTATGTTCTTCCGTTAACGCTTGGGCCGTTACTTTTTATTGGGCCTGGGAAAAAAAGGAAGAAAGAAGTATACAAATCACCCTCAAATCCAATCGTTGGGATACATACCCCCCTAACTGAAAACCGGGACAAATCACACCCTCAAATTACTAAAACCTGGTTAATAGCACCCTTTAGTGGTTTCAATCAAATCTTGAGCGGTTTTGTCTCCCGTGATGCCAATTAGGTGCTGACAGGGCAAAAAAACTTTGAGTGGGTCCCATTAGCCAGTTGCCCCCTTGCTTCTCCTCCGTCCTCTGTTCCCCTTTGTCTCTCACGCCGAGAAAATCCCCACCTCACCTCTCCTCTCGCGAGTCGCCGGCGCCCCGCCCCGCCTCTCCTCTCGCCTTTCGCCGGCGCCCCGCGCCGCCTCGCCTCTCGCCCCGCCTCGCCAGTCGCCGGCGCCTCGCCCCGCCTCGCCTCTCGCCTTTCGCCGTCAACCAAGCAATGGCGTCTTCAGGGATCTCCTCCACGAGTCGGGTGTCGGCCAGCGGAAGCAAGGGCACGCAGGCGCCGTCGCAGTCGCCGGTTCCGTACTGACATGGCCCAATGGAGTAAGAGCCACCGCAGTATTGCCGCTGTGACATGAAAGCCCCGAGATGGATCTCATGGAGCCCGAAGAACCCAGGGAGGAGGTACTACAACTGCGGCAAAGCATTGGTATTTTTTCTTTCGCTTGTTATGCTATTAGCCTCGAGTATGTAGAAGCAAGTATGCACTGAATGAATGGACTGAAAAATCTTTGTCCCAGTTTTGGGGTTGTAGTACTGAAAAATTAGTATGCAGGGGCAAGTAGCCTCGAGTCTGTAGGAGCAAGTAATTTTTTGGAAATTAGTATGCACTGAAAAAATAGTAGTATTTCCTCCCAGTTTTGGGGCTGTAGTACTAGTCATGTAGTTACCAATTCTGAATTATAAAATGATGATGTATATCTGAATTCTCTGCGTGTGCACATGTTAATCTGTTGCTTCTGATCTTGTGAACCCAGGGAGTCGACTGCAGATATTTTCTTTGGCATGATGATCCGCACAGTCCATTTGTGAGCATGTTGCTTGGTGATTTGCGCGATGTTGTGTATCGACTGAAGGATCAACTGAGGAATGAAAATGGCTTGCTCAACGCCAGCTTGTCGAAGAACAAGATGTTGGATGCGTATGTGTGTGATTTGGAAGTCAAGCATCATGGAGAAGTTGCTGTCCTGAAGAAGAAGATTCAGAATCTGCAGTTCTGCCTTGTGGTTGCTGTTCTATTTTGCCATTTCCTTCTTTTGGAAATGATTTACATCATAAAAAAATTAGTTTGTGAATGACTCAATTATGCATGCTGTTAAGCAAGATTCAGAATGTATGCTGGAGAAGTTGATGTCCTGAATGTATGTTGTACTATGAAAACATGCAGAATTTGTACTGTGTAATGTTATGCAAAATTAAGAATTTGCCCTGAATGTATGTTATGAAAACAATCAGGATCTATGTATGTGACAATTCTGATATATAGTTGGTGTTCAATCCAGAACAAAATAGTATGTGAAAATCCTGATATATAGTTGGTTGGCAGTACAGATATTACATGACTGCAACTAGAGGCCCTACTCCTGATACAAAAAAGACTCCTTAAACATATATATTACATGACATGACTCCTGATACAAAAAAGACTTGTTCAACATCAAACTGGAGGCCCTGCTCTGCCTTTCTTAGCTTCCTTGTATGCAGCTAGATTGAAACAATGTTGTGGCAAGTTTGTAACTTGTTTAGGTGGAACAAATGGAGTAGCAGCACTTCTCTGAACCTTTGCTGATCTAGGCTTGCTAGCTGGAGCACTTCTCTGAACCAATGATCTTTGCTGTGACACATGCAATGAGCTTGGTTGTGAACTTGGCTCCCTAATTTGAATGCCTGTAGGTCTTCTGGGCTCATGCACTTGTAGGTCTTGAGCTGCAGCCTTTCCCTTGCTCTGCCTTGCAACTTCTTCAACCTATGACATGTGAAAGTGTACCACATTAAAACTTATGGACTACATGGGTATAGTATGACATGTGACAATGCAGTAAAATTTTGAAATTACTTATATTCAACACATTACCTTTGATTTCTTTGAATTTTCTGCCTCATAGGCTTTTTTCTGTATTTTCCTTTTCCTAGACCTTTCACTTGTGACAATGCACTTGAACAGGATAATCCCTCTTTTCACTTGAACAGGGCAGTTTGCTCTCATGCCACAAATCCTATCGCTGCCACTTGAACAGAGCAAGCTGTCAGCGGCTGCTCTCATGTGGTACAGTAAAAACCACAACGAAGTTGGACAGTAGGCAAGCTACAGTTTCATGTGAGGAGGCTGACTGCGGAATGGGTAGAATTTTGCACACCCCATTCCCCTCACCCAAACCCACACGCGATCGTACACCAGCGCTCGTGATTCTTTTTTTCTTTTTTCTTTTTTTGAGATCTAGAGTAGGGACTACTCTACAAGAGATACATATTCAGACACCATCAGAGGTCGGAGACCTTCCGGAACGTTGGCTATGATCTCTTGGTCGCCTGCAGTTCTTGTTGCCGCCGCAAGCTCATGGGCAAGCACGTTACATGATCTAGTCACATGGTTTACGTTGTAGCTTGCAAACTCCGCCAGTGCTTGCTTAATATCCTTTATCAAAGCGTAGCACTGAGAACGTGGCTGTTCCCGCCCAGACACTTCTTTAACGATTGTATGGCAATCCATTTCCAGAATCACATGCCCTCTGTAATACTCCCTCTGTAAACTAATATAAGAGCATTTAGACAACTAGAGTAGTGATCTAAACGCTCTTATATTAGTTTACGGAGGGAGTAGTGCAGTCAGTCCGGCGAGTGCTGCTTTTGCCTCGGCCTCCTCCACACATCGGCTGGCAGTCAGGCTTCTGCATAATGAGACCAACACATGGCCTTTGCTATCCCTAGCGACTGCACCTGCTGCTGAATCACCCGACTCGGCCTGAAAGGCAGCATCGGTATTTAGCTTGACAGTATCTCGCTGGCGCTCGTGATTCTGCTGACGAACGACACCAGAAATGGAGTAGAGGAGCAGCGGGGATGGAGGCGCACGCACCTGGACACATTGTTTCGTTCGGAGACAGGCAAGTAGCAGACAACGGCGGGCGGCGACGGCGGACGGCGGCGACGACCGAGCCCTAGCGAACGGAAGAGCGATTCTGGAGGCGAGGGGAAAAGGAAAGGAAGGGGACGAGGGGAAAAGGAAAGAAAGAAGAGAGAGGCAACTGGCTAATGGGACCCACTCAAAGTTTTTTTTGCCCTGTCAGCACCTAATTGACATCACGGGAGACAAAACCGCTCAAGATTTGATTGAAACCACTAAAGGGTGCTATTAACCCGGTTTTAGTAATTTGAGGGTGTGATTTGTCCTGGTTTTCAGTTCAGGGGGGTATATATCCCAACGATTGGATTTGGGGTGATTTGTATACTTCTTTCAAAAAGGAAAATAGAAGGTTATACCTTTATATGAAATAGATATGTGTTTTCGAGGTATCAAGTTTTTGAGATAGCTTTAGAAAATCTCTTTGTTGCGATTTCCGCGGGGAAATTGTTTTGCACGTGAGATGCCATCGTCCAGATTGTTTCTCTCGTGCTGAGCCGCAAGGTTCAAATCCTCTACTTCGTATACATCGCATGCGCGAGTGAGAGGCTACTGCTGCTGAAGGTGGAGTGTCCACATCAGACAGCTCCCCGACGGCGAGCGGCGAGGTCGTTTGGGCGAAGGAAGCGGGCGACGCGGGAAGGTCGACAGTGGTTCGGGTCCGCAGCCTGGGGAGGGTATCGTGCGGTGGGAGGCCGTTAGGGCAGGAAATGGGCAACCTGCCCTGAGAAAGACGAAGGCGTCGGGTAGTGTCCGTCGAGGTCAAGGTCGTCGGGTGGCGCAACCTGGGGAAGGCGGGCGTGACAAAGGCTCCTCATTTGCTTCCGTTGACATCGGCACGTGAGGCCAGCAGACAGCATCCTGTCGCGAATCCTGGGAAGGCCAGGACACTGCCGCGGTGCATGGAGGTCCAGCCGCCGCACCGTCGACCGGGGAGGTAGAGGGTTTGGTCGGAGAGCCTAATCCTTGGTGGTGGAGAGTTCATCTGCTCGCTCCCCCTTCCTCTATCTCTCCGCTCTCTGGCCAAGAGTTCAGTGTGTGTGCGGCGAGCAGCGAGCTGGTTCGTTCTTTTTTCTTCTTCACGGTAACGAGCAGTTTCTTATGGGCGTTGGATTGGGCAGGGGTGACGGATGTTGTTACTACAGTACATGCGCAGTAACACTGAACTGCGGAGGAGCCGAACCCGATACCAACATATGATATTATGCACTACGAATGTTGTATCGTACACTACTATCGTATGCACGATAATAGTATATGTTACTCTTCATTACGACCACGAAAAAGGGTTTCCCCCCGCTTTATATATAAAGCAATCACCACCAAACAAGCTGATACAAACACACATCCCACAACAACACAACAACACACACCCAAGGCTAGATACAAGGACGCTGAAAACAGCAACACCACCCCAAACAACTCCAAGCAAACATCGGATGAACTCTAAGCCCTACTATGAAGTCATTGGAACCCTCAACCGTGGATTAGCCACCACGCTGAGGAGAAGCCATGCATGACGAACAATGGGCTCCAATGCGGTGCCTTCAGGAAGGGAACGACGCTGGAGCGCCGCCACCGCCCAATCCAAGGATTAGGGTTTCCCCTAGAGCACCATGGCAACAGGTGAGATACTGCGACGACACCTTCAAGAAGGGGACGACGCTAGCACGCCGCCGGCCTGACCACATAGAGCGGGCTTTCACCCCGGCCAACACTCACCGTCACCAAATTGGGGTACGGACCACCGCGCCACCACCATTAAACAACATACCCCAATCACCATGCCGCCCACACGACCATGGTGACTGGACAGCGACCGAGCCGCGTGCTCCGCCCACGAGCACCCCAGCCACCACCATTCGGGCCGCCGCCGAAGCATCCAAGCCCATCTCTCGACCATGAATACACCGTACAGATGCGGCCGACCGAAAAGGGGCAGAAGACTCCCTTCCGCCCCAAAAGCGGACACCTTGGTAGGATTGGTGGCCTCGGCGGACAGATCTGGGCCAGGGGAACTCCGGCAGCCACACGGTGCAGCCGCCAGATGCAATGGAGGGGCGCCCCAGCCCCCTTCCCGAAGTCCCCTGCCACCTCCGGCAAGCCCTCGCGCGGACCAACAACACACCATGGCATCACCCCTGCCTGTCAAGCCCGTACCTGAATCCGCAGAGGAGGGAGGAAGCCCACCCGAGAAAGCCGCCGACAAGCAGACGCCAGAGCAAGTCCCGCAGCCGCCGCGCGCAGACCGGCCGACCATGTGGTTGCAGCCACGCCGCCGCAAGCCACCTCCACGCACAGCCCATGAGGACCTCCGCCACCACCCCGCGACACCCGCTGCCGCAGGGACCAAATCAGCGAGGATCTGACCAGAGGCGCGCCGGCCCGCCACCGCCCGATCTGACCTGCCGCAGCCGCCCACTCGGTCGCCGCCGCGCCGCCACCAGGGGACCCGACACCACCCCGACGGAGCGCCGCCGCGCCGCTAGCCCCCCGCCATAGGGTAGCGCCCCCGCTTGGGAAGCCATCCCGTGCCAGCCATGGACCACGGGCATAGGGGAGAGGAAGGCCCCGCCGCCGCCCCAGCAGGCCAGGCTTTGCCCGGCGGCCCCATCGGGCGGCGGCGAGGGAGGTGGGCAGAGGAGGGGGAGGGAGGCGGCGGCCGTGATGGGTTCCCCTCGGGGCGCCCACGGGAGCGCCGCGAGAGGGAAGAGGGGAAGGGGGCTCTTCATTACGACCAACCTAAGGAGTTGCATCATAATCTAGGTTGTGGAGATTGGGTTGAAGATATTAAACTAAAAATCAATGGCAATAATAACTCCCATTTGGCCCATTTGAAAAATTGGGAGGAGCCAACCACTACGTTGATTTTACATGTCATTAATTTCAAAGAGGAACATGCAAATAGTATTTAATGCATTAGCCGATGGAAAATACCAGTACTATCCAAAATGAGTATTAATGATCACCGGAAATGAGAAGCTCCTTCCACGTATGATGACTGGTTTGCAATATTCAATTTTTATTAGACGCCCAATGCATCCAGGGGGAGGGAGTACGTGACATCGGCATGGATAAAGTGCCGCCACGGGCTCAAATGGAGATACACGGGCGTGTGGATTGGGATGCACGGAGTAAAAAAGAGGGGAAAATAAACTGGGCTGCGTCGGACCTTTCCTCTCTCCGGGTACCCACCGAGGGAGATTTGCTAACCGGACATGGAGGATGGTTAATGGATTCAGTTTGTCTAATTCACATATAATGTTTTTTAAGGATGTCACATCTAAGCTCCCACAAATAACGCAGCAAGAATGAACAAAAAAAAGTTGGAACAAAAAAAATACTAATGGATTTGAGTTCTTTTCAGATCTAGTGGACAGGTGAGTCGTCCACTTTATTTTCCATGCCCTCCATTGATCCGTTGATTTTCCATATTAAAAGCTCCTTCGTTGATCCGTTGATTTTTCATGCCCTCCGCGCATGTCGTACACCGAGTGGTGATGTCGGTTTCCACCGCATATTCCCTCTGCCGCTGGCGAGCGGGGAATCCGGAAAGGAAGGGGGGTGCGCTGTCATACTTCCGTGCATGGCTGGGGGCCGCCGGCGGCGAGTAGCTCTTCCGGAGAATTTCGGTCTGGCGTCGTCGGTCATACTTCCTCTGTTTCTAAATATAATTTTTTATTAGAGATTTTAATATGAATTACATACAGAGCAAAATGAATGAATCTACATTTTAAAATACGTATATATTCATCCATATGTAGTCTATATTCGAAGCTCTAAAAAGAGTTATATTTAGAAATGGGGGAGTAGATCTGAATGGGCTGCCGGACAGTGACAGTGCGTCAATACTTTGGCCAGTCGACGGGGAAAGACGACCCACAAGCACCAGATGGGCTCCGAGGTCAGATTTCCCGATGGCAATGCATATTTAGTTTCTGTGTATGTGCAGGGGTGTCGCGCGATCTGCCCTCGGATTGCATAAGAACTAGACGATGATTTGGTATTTTATTGTAGAGTTCATGCTGGGAGAGCACCCCGTGACTGACCGCCATGCGCAGGGAGGGTATATATCAATGGACGCGTCTAGTGGGCAACCGGCTGCCCACTAGTACGATCGAGCGACCGACCTAAAAAGGTAAGCCCTGTCCCTCCCTAAACAGAAAAGGAAGGGACAGGCGGGCACCAAACCGAGCCGATGGAGCGGCCAATTTCGAACAAAAATCGCCCCCCCACGTGGCCAGCTGTCCCTAGCGTCCCAGCCCTTCCCACGCCCGCTCGCCCCTACGCCCCAGCCCCTTCTCCATGCTACCTTCTTCTTCTCCATGCCAGAAGGGGATCCAAGGCCCTTCTTCCTCCTCCTGTACAACCGCCATGGCAATCCAACAGTAGAAGAAACTACTTCAAGAAATTGTTCTAAGGACAGTGTGATCAGAGCCATACCAACAGTAGAAGGGGATCCAAGGCCCTTCTCCACGCCAGAAGGGGATCCAAGGCCTTTCTTCCTCCTCCTGTACAGCCGCCATGGCAATCCAATAGTAGAAGAAACTGCTTCAAGAAATTGTTCTAAGGGCGGTGTGATCAAAGCAATAACAGGTAGCAACATCAGGCAAGTAACTCCCCTCTGCCCCTCTTCAGTTCCCCCCTTCTTGTACTGCATCTGTAAACCCCCTTCTCCATGGATCTATCAGCAAATCCATGGAGAAGCTGCTTTAAAAAAGGAGTGGATCTGCCACATCACCCCATTGTCAACATCACACCACCCCCACCCGCCCATGAGTGCATCTGCACACTAAACATGGTTTGAGATCAAGTTTTGCAAAAACTAAACACGTTTTCTAAACTAGAGGTGTTCAGCTAGCCGACTAAGACATATTTTCTGGCCAACTAAAACATGATTCTAGCCAACTCAACAAGCAAAGTAGCCAAAAACTAAATGCATTCTACCAAGTTGTAGTTATTGTTTGCAAATGAACATATTGACTGTCCAAAGAATATGTGCAACCCAAAATGCATATATGTGCAACTGAACATACATTCCAGCCAACTGAATCCTGTATTCTGGCAACTCAACATGCATGCTAGGCAAACTGAACATGTATCCTATTTTCTGAGTGAACACTTTAGATAGGCTTTAGAATACTTGAAGTATATGTGCAATAAAAACATGTTTTCTGGCCAACTGAACATGCATGTTGGCCAACTGAATATGCATCCTGGCCAACTGAAACATCTATTCTATCCAACTGAACACATTGACTGTCCAACTGAACATGCATGTTGGCCAACTGAAAAAATGCATCCTGGCCAACTGAGACATCTATTCTAGCCAAAACCAAAAATCTGTAGTACAACAGCAAAAACACAAGAACTTTTGTCCATAGCTAATTAAACCACAAACCATATTAAAATAGTCACGCATATATTCTTGTCCCACACATATAATCTGGTCTCACACCTATTGCAAAGCTATAGTGTAAAAATATGTTCAATATACTAGAAGTAAAAACAGAAACGACGATGAAAAACATATAACTATAATCTGTCATCCAATTCTTCCTTCTTCTTTCACCTGGATTTTCCATCTCAATTGTAGCATCAAATGATGTGCAGAAAAATCTGAATCAACTCCTTGCCAAACAAAAAACCTGCGGATCATTGCAAAAAGCAGAGGAAAAAAGTCAGAAAAACTCTGTAGTAAAAAAAAGTCATGTTCTTGCCAGCTATTTACTGCAAACTGTGCAACTAACATAAGAACTCTGTGCAAACAAAAAATACATACCTGTTATAATAAAGATTCTGCTATAGATATGTAGCTTTTGCAACTAAGATTGTCATAATGGTGTGTAACTGCCTATTTACTAAGTTTTTAGGTTGTTTGAAACACTCTTGCATGATTAAAACTAGTGACATCACTTCCTTCTTTTTTATGTGCAGGGAGTGTGTGGCAGCAGCCAAAAAAAGGGGAAAAAGATGCTTGATCTCAATGAGTTGCCTCCTGATCTCAATGAGCTTCCTCATGATATGGATTACCAGCAACCCATCATACCACAAGGAATTTGGACAGAAAATGGGCGATCTATTTGCTACACGCAGACAAGTCGTGGTCCTAACCCTATGGGCAATGATAATGTGGCATGACAGTCATCAACCCGTGGTCCCCCTGTAGTGGTGTCTTTGCAGTCAGAGAGCCATACTCTTGATGACACATGAACCGCGGCAAATGTTCCTGGTCAAACCAGGACTGATCTAGGAGCTGGTGCTGTTGACGGTGCTGTGCAAGGAGAAGAAGGAGAGGATTGAGGCTGGTTCTCAGCCCATGGAACCCTATGTTGGCATGAGGTTTGACAACCTTCAAATTGCTAAGGATCACTACAACAACTACGCCCTACGAATTGGTTTCTCTGTCAAGATGAACACCTCTAGGCGGACACCTCACACCAATGTGTTGGTAAAACAACAGTTTTGCCGCAACAAGTTCAAGAAGCCCAAAGCTGATGATGGAGGAGCTGAGGCTCCTCCTGTCCTGGACCCTATACCAAATCCAAAACCTGTTGACAGTGATGAGGAAATGAAAGATGACTCCAATCTTTGCTGAAGAGGAGGCTGGTCCTAGTAAGAAAAAGAAGAAACAAAAACATGAGACAATAAAGCAAACTCAATGCAAGGCAAAAATGTTGGTGAAGCTGCTAGATGGGCGATGGGAGGTGACGCACTTTGTTCGTGACCACAGTCATCCACTGGTGAACAAACTTTTGTTGTCCAAATACTTGAGATCCCACCAAGGCATCTCTCCTGATGAAAAGGAGTTTTTGCGCATCTTGTACAACTGCAACTTGACTACATGTGTGTTTCTATATCCCTTACAGAATTAAGTTTCCCTCTAGGCAGTCCATTGTGCATCTGTTATGGTACTCTTGTGCAACTAAAATGTCTTAAGTGTGCAACTAGTTTCCAACTTCCCATGTTGTTTCTATATCACTTTGGTGCTTGTTGTGCAACTAGATTACGTGCAACTACACAATGTCCTGTGTGCAAAGTGCAAGTGCTTTTAAAGGTGCAGCTAGGTGTTCATTTCCTGCAATTATCTTCTGTGCCCACACATGTCCTATTACTGTGCAACTGGATGTGTGCATTCGTGCGACTAAACAAAGATATATTGTTTTCTTTTTGTATTATGCAGGACGTATGATGCATATAATGGCAGAGTTATATGGATCTGAGATGATGGTGCCGTTCGGATCAAAGGAAATAACAAATCTATGTACAAGTTTCCGTAGAGATGACACAAAGGAGGGTGACATGATTGAGACAATTGCGCACTTCAAGGATATACAGAAAACCAATCCATACTTCTTCTATAAGGTAAAATATGATGAAGAAGACAGAGTTGTCAACATATTTTGGGTGGATGGCTTAGCTCAAAAAGCTTATGCGGAGGCGTACCAAGATTGCATATCGTTTGACACCACCTACATGACCAACATGTACAATATGCCGTTCGCCCCCTTCATTGGAATAAACCGACATGGCCAATCTTTCATGCTGGGTTGCGCGTTTGTGAGGCAGGAGTTGGCATCAATCTTTGATTGGGTCTTCCAACCATTCCTAGAGGCTATGGATGGCAAACCTCCTGACAACTTCATTATCTATCAGGATGGTGCAATGAGGCAGTCAATAGAGAGCATCTTTCCAACCACCGTGCATCGTTGTTGTCGATGGCACATCATGAAAAAGGCACAAGAAAAAGTTGGTTGGCTGTTGTGCCGGAATCCAGGGCTCTTTGATGATTTTAACTACTGTGTTGACTTCAGCTTCACTCCAAACGAGTTTGAGCATAATTGGGCTGGGTTAATGATGAAGTACGAGGCTATGACACACACACACTTTGAGAAGTTGTGCGAATACAGGTCAACTTGGGTGTCGTGCTACTTCAAACACAAGTTCTTCCCCTTCCTGTAGTCTACACAGCGTAGTGAGGGGTTCAACGCCGTCCTAAAAAGATATGTGAACCCACACAACTCAATGCTGAACTTCGTCAAGCAATATGAAAAAAAATCAGAATCACATCCTTGCCAAGGAAGGCTGCAATGATTACAGGATAGAACACCTATGGTCCAACTTCCCAATAGAGAGGCAAGCTTACGAAACCTACACTAGAGACCTTTACCGCAAGTTCAGAGAAGAGTTTGAGCTGATTGGACGTTATAATGCATTCCAAGTTGGTGCTGATATATTTGAGCTTAGACCGAACCAGGAATTTGTTGCCAAATATGGTTCTCGAAACTACTTGGTGGAGGCAAGGGTGGAGGAGGGTTCCTATTTGTGTGAGTGCTGTAAAATGGACAAGGATGGCATCCTCTGTTGCCACATCCTGAAGGTGTTCACCCATATTGGAGTTGATGTCATACCGGAAGGTACATGCTTAGACGGTGGACACCTACTGCTGTCCCTAGTGCGCCATGGACTGGGTATGAGCAACCGGATGAAATGCCTCCTCAATCAAAGAAGCAGATAAGGGAGAGAAACATGATATACGATTTTCAGAAACTAGCCAAGTTTGCGAGTGGCTCTGATGCAGCACAGGCCATTGTATACAAGCATATGCGCGGAGCACGTACCGAGATCGGCCACCTGAACAAGTCCAAGAAAAAGAAAAAAACCGACTGCTACTACGGGGCCATCAGATGATGGCAACCCTCGAGGACCTCCTCCAGCTCCAGGCCCTACACGGCATGCTCCGCCACCTCCTCCCCCGCCTGGCCCAACAAGCAGTGCCCCGCGTGCTCCTCCTAATGGCCCTACATGGAGTACTCAAGGGCTCATCATCCAGGTAATTACCTGCCCCAACTCCCCATGCAACTAGGTGTGTAACTTCAGTTGCACACATCATGGTACCCAGTTGCACAGAACAGGCTACCCAGTTGCGCACGCTATGTTAGTTCGAGTATCAAGAGGAACAACTAACTTGTTTTTCCTGTTCTGGCTATAGGTGATGGCAACTCTCGAGGACCTCCTCCACCTCCAGGCCCTACATGGCATGCTCTGCCACCTCCTCCCCCGCTTGGCCCAACAAGTAGTGCCCCGCGTGCTCCTCCCAATGGCCCCACAGGGAGTACTCAGGGGGCTCATCATCCAGGTGATTACCTGCCCCAACTCCCCATGCAACTAGGTGTGTAACTTCAGTTGCACAAATCATGGTGCCCAATTGCACATAACAGGCTACCCAGTTGCGCGTGCTATGTTACTTCGAACATCAAGACAAACAACTAACTTGTTTTTCCTGTTCTGGCTATAGGTGATTACCATCCAAGTGCCATGACGGGCCGTGCTACTACAGGTTTTCTTTTCAACTTAACTTGCACACATCAACCAGTTAGTTGCACGACATGAGCTGTGTGGTTGCAGAGACCATCAGTCCTGGTTGCGCAAAAAATACTAAACTTTTTATATGATTATTCCACAGGTGATCGAACACAACCTCGTGATGGTCCAGCGCCCACGTACACTGGTCCTACTGCCCCGTTGGAGGCTGCATCACCTACACAAGCCTCTGATGATTTTGTGCCCAGGGATCCTCCAAGGTCTACTACAAAGGGTAGGGCAAAGAGTCGACGGTACAAATCGGCGCTGGAGCTACACCCAAAGAAGAAAAACAAATGCAGCCACTGCCAATCTACAGAGCACACTGCTGGTGTGTGTCCACTCAGGCTGCTGTGATTCTCTTGCATCATTTGTATCAAAAAAGGGAAAAAGGAAAAGAATGATGGTTTTTGAGCAATGTTTGGATCAAGTGGACACATTCAACATCTATGCTTTCTCTTCTCTAAGTTGTTTTCCTTGAATTAGTTCACGCAGTGTGTAAAAATGGTTGCTATTTGTGCCTTTGTTGGAAAATGGTTTAACATTTAGTTGTTGAACAATTATATGCCCAGTGCTCCTAATGTGTCAACAAAAGTGATGACATTGAGTTGCAACGGAATTACTACTAATATGCAACTACAAATCTGTCGAAAAATTGTGCAAACCAGCAAGGCATTGAAAAAAGGACAGAGAATAAAAAGAGTACTGACCTAGTCCTTGTCGTATCTCAGCAACTTCCTCCATGGGGCGGAGTTGTGCGCACTGGTGACCCAATCATATGCCAGCTTCTTCCTGATGTTGAGTACTTCCTTGGGCTCATAGTTGGGCAATAGGCTCCCGTTCCACTCAGTGGCGTTAAGCAGTGCGAATAGACCACACTCATTGCTGTGGTGGGGGAAAAAAAATTTGTTGGATGCGTTTAAAACCAATAAGATAATGTACTCTGTGGCACTGTGCAACTACTTATGTGCCACTGTGCAACTAATTATGTGCCACTGTGCAACTACTGATGTTCCACTGTGCAACTGGCTAGATAATCCATGAGAAATTCATAAAAATGAAAAACAGATTGCAAACTAGTTGTGTGTGTCGGCGTTCTGGGAACGGGGGTCCCCAGACTTGCCTGCCTGCGGCCCACGGTGTGGCTCCACCAGTGGCTTGGTACGGCCCGTCTTCGTCGACCAACACTCAAGACCCTCGCGAGGGGCCAAGCCTCGCGAGGCAGACGACACAAGGCCTCCTCAATAGCGGCCTCACCAGGCGGGCTCGCGAGGGGGCGGAGAGATCAAGGCAAGGGGTACCTCGTGAGGTTCCCGTGACGCAAGCCATCACAACCAAGGCCAGGCGGGCGCCAGCGCGCAGTGTCCTTGTTTCCCCTTTGGTGCTAAGGGGGCAAGCGCAGGCGCGGAGTACTGAGGCATTAGGCAAAGGTTTCCGTATCGGTGCAACAAGACCAAGACCAGCAGGACGGCAGGACGGAGGTCATCGTGGAGCCCAGGACAGCGTCACCACTAGCGCCTTTGAGAGGCGAAGACCACCTTTAGTCAGGATAGCTTGTACTAGCTGTCCCCTTTCAAATTGGCCGTTGTTGGATCCCTTCCCGCTCAATATCTGGGAGAGTACCAGGGCCTCTATAAATAGGAATAGCCACCACAGTGGGGGGGACTCGTCTGGACCCCGAGAGAACCGAAACCAGAACAAGTAGAACACCACACCAGCTCAAGAACACCTCTCCTCAGGAGGCTGTTCTTCCCTTGTACTATTCATCATCAGCCCAAGAGGCAATCCACCACCACCACACTGGAGTAGGGTATTACACCACAATGGTGGCCCGAACCAGTATAAATCTTGTGTCTCTTGTGTTGTGAGTTCATCGAGCTAAGCTTAGAGATTGCGGCGAGGCTGAGAGCGAGATTCGGTAGGGGGAAATCTTCGTGCGCACCCCAGTGTTCGAACCTCAAGGGTTTGGCCGGAACCCTAAATCCGACATTTGGCGCGCCAGGTAGGGGTGCGCCGAAATCTTCCTTCCGCTGATCCGTGTCCCATCGCTTCGTCGCATCCATGTCTGACGCCCGCCGAGCCCGCGCTGAGCGCCGGGCCGCTCTCGCCGCACGCGTCGCCCAGACGGCTCCTGTCGGCGGACCTCCCCATTGTTCTCTGTCGCCTGCCGCCAACGCCGCCACCGGCCCGGTGGGGAACGAGCAGCAAGCATCCTCGCCGCACCCCTCGGTGCATCGGGACGGCCACACCGTTAGTCCGTTGCTGACCCCAGCCGGCTCGTCGTCCCACGCTCGTCGCGCCCCCACAACCGTGCAGGCCGCGCTGCTTATGGCACGCGAGCTCCTGCAATACCGCCCCGTCGAAGAGCTCTACGAGGAATGGCTCACTCGCATCACCGAGCTCGTCAGCACCGCAGGGGGCTCTCCCGCACCGTCCCTCTCTTTGCCTCGCCCTCCGCCAGGTACGGGTGACGTGGCTCATGGAGCGCCTCCACCACCTCTGCCCCAAGACGGAACCCTGGCGCCATGGCGCGCGGCCCCTGGGCGTGACCCACCGCGTCCGGCGCCCGCGCGAGGAGAAGGAAGCTATCAAGAAATCCCCCGGCCTGAAGAAGGCGCCCCCGTGCTCCCTGCACCGGTGCGACAAGATCGCGTACTGCCTATGGCAGCGGTGCGCGGGTACCATGAAGAGCAGGCTCTGTGTCAGCAAAGGGCCCCGATGACCACAGCAGGCTGCCGCGCCTTCACCCCCGAGATGCGTAGCGTCGCCTGGCTGGGCAAGTTCAAGCCGGACCTGCCTCCTCGCTATGACGGCACCCCCGACCCCGCGGAGTTCTTGCAGCTCTACGAGCTGAGCATCGAGGCGGCCAAAGGCGACGAGAAAGTCATGGCGAATTGGTTTCCCATGGCACTCAAGGACGGTGCCCGCTCGTGGCTCCTGAACCTGCCTCCCGGCTCGATCTCCTCCTGGGACGAGATGCGTAGCCGCTTCATCGCCAACTTCCAGGGCACTCGCGACCGCCCCCCGGCTGTGGGTGACCTGCACCGCATCAAGCAGTAGCCCGGAGAGACCTTGCAGAAATACATCCAGTGCTTCAACAACGTCCGCCTCAAGATCCCCAAGGTGACGGACGAGGCCATCATCTCAGCGTTCTCTGATGGCGTCCGTGATGTCAAGATGAAGGAGGAGCTTTCCATCCACGAGGAGTTGTGCACATCCGTGGAGCTGTTCAACCTGGCGACCAAGTGCGCAAGAGCTGAGGAGGGATGTGATAACCCACAAGTACAGGGGATCACAACAGTTTTTGAGGGTAGAGTATTCAACCCAAATTTATTGATTTGACACAAGGGGAGCCAAAGAATATTCTCAAGTATTAGCAGTTGAGTTGTCAATTCAACCACACCTGGATAACTTAGTATCTACAGCAAAGTATTTAGTAGCAAAGTAATATGATAGTAATGATAGAGGTAGCAAAAGTAATATTTTTGGGTTTTGTAGTGATTGTAACAATAGCAACGGGAAAGTAAATAAGTGAAGAACAATATGTGAAAAGCTCGTAGGCATTGGATCAGTGATGGATAATTATGTCGGATGCGATTCCTCATGTAATAGTTATAACCTAGGGTGACACAGAACTAGCTCCAGTTCATCAATGTAATGTAGGCATGTATTCCGATATAGTCATATGTGCTTATGGAAAAGAACTTGCATGACATCTTTTGTCCTACCCTCCCGTGGCAGCGGGGTCCTAATGGAAACTAAGGGATATTAAGGCCTCCTTTTAATAGAGTACCGGACCAAATCATTAGCACTTAGTGAATACACGAACTCCTCAAACTACGGTCATCACCAAGAAGTATCCCGATTATTGTCACTTCGGGGTTGTCGGATCATAACACATAATAGGTGACTATAGACTTGCAAGATAGGATCAAGAACTCACATATATTCATGAAAACATAATAGGTTCAGATCTGAAATCATGGCACTCGGGCCCTAGTGACAAGCATTAAGCATAGCAAAGTCATAGCAACATCAATCTCAGAACATAGTGGATACTAGGGATCAAACCCTAACAAAACTAACTCGATTACATGATAAATCTCATCCAACCCATCCCCGTCCAGCAAGCCTACGATGGAATTACTCACGCACGGCGGTGAGCATCCTGAAATTGGTGATGGAGGACGGTTGATATGACGATGGCGACGAATCCCCCTCTCTGGAGCCCGGAACGGACTCCAGATCAGCCCTCCCGAGAGAGATTAGGGCTTGGCGACGGCTCTGTATCGTAAAACGCGATGAATCTTTCTCTGTGATTTTTTCTCCGCGAAAGCAAATATATAGAGTTGGAGTTGAGGTCGGTGGACATCCAGGGGGCCCACGAGGCAGGGGGCGCGCCCCCACCCTCGTGGACAGGGTGTGGGCCCCCCGGCCTTGATTCTTTCGCCAGTATTTTTCGTATTTTCCAAAAATAATCTTCGTGGAGTTTCAGGTCATTCCGAGAACTTTTGTTTCTGCACAAAGATAACACCATGGCAATTCTGCTGAAAACAGCGTCAGTCCGGGTTAGTTCCATTCAAATCATGCAAATTAGAGTCCAAAACAAGGGCAGAAGTGTTTGGAAAAGTAGATACGACGGAGACGTATCAACTCCCCCAAGCTTAAACCTTTGCTTGTCCTCAAGCAATTCAGTTGACAAACTGAAAGTGATAAAGAAAAACTTTTACAAACTTTGTTTGCTCTTGTTGTTGTAAATATGTAAAGCCAGCATTCAAGTTTTCAACAAAGATTATGAACTAACCATATTCACAATAACACTTAGGTCTCATGTTTACTCATATCAATGGCATAATCAACTAGCGAGCAATAATAATAAATCTTGGATGACAACACTTTCTCAAAACAATCCTAATATGATATGACAGATGGTATCTCGCTAGCCCTTTCTGAGACCGCAAAACATAAATGCAGAGCACCTTTAAAGATCAAGGACTGACTAAACATTGTAATTCATGGTAAAAGAGATCCAGTCAAGTCATACCCAATATAAACTAATAGTAATGCATGCAAATGACAGCGGTGCTCTCCAGCAGGTGCTTTTTAATAAGAGGGTGATGACTCAACATAAAAGTAAATAGATAGGCCCTTCGCAGAGGGAAGCAGGAATTTGTAGAGGTGCCAGAGCTCGATTTTAAAATAGAGATAAATAATATTTTGAGCGGTATACTTTCACTGTCAACATAACAACCGAGAGATGGTGATATCTTCCATGCTACACACATTATAGGTGGTTCCCAAACAGAATGGTAAAGTTTATACTCCCCCTCCACCAACAAACATCAATCCATGGCTTGTCCGAAACAACGGGTGCCTCCAACTAACAAGAGTCCCGGGGGAGTTTTGTTTGAATTATTTTGATTTGATTTGCATAAAGCATGGGACTGGGCATCCTGGTTACCAGCCATTTTCTCGTGAATGAGGAGCGGAGTCCACTCCTTTTGAGAATAACCCGCCTAGCATGGAAGATACAGACAGCCCTAGTTGATACATGAGCTGCTCGAGCATACAAAACAGAATTTCATTTGAAGGTTTGGAGTTTGGCACATACAAATTTACTTGGAACGGCAGGTAGATACCGCATATAGGAAGGTATGGTGGACTCATATGAAATAAATTTGGGGTTTTTGGAGTTTGGATGCACAAGAAGTATTCCCGCTTAGTACAAGTGAAGGCTAGCAAAAGACTGGGAAGCGACCAACTAGAGAGCGACAACAGTCATGAACATGCATTAAAATTAATCAACACCGAGTGCAAGCATGAGTAGGATATAATCCACCATGAACATAAATATCGTGAAGGCTATGTTGATTTGTTTCAACTACATGCATGAACATGTGCCAAGTCAAGTCACTCAAATCATTCAAAGGAGGATACCACCCTATCATACCACATCACAACCATTTTAATAGCATGTTGGCACGCAAGGTAAACCATTATAAACTCCTAGCTAATTAAGCATGGCATAAGCAACTATAATCTCTAATTGTCATTGCAAACATGTTTATTCATAATAAGCTGAATCAGGAACGATGAACTAATCATATTTACAAAAACAAGAGAGGTCGAGTTCATACCAGCTTCTCTCATCTCAATCAGTCCATCATATATCGTCATTATTGCCTTTCACTTGCACGACCGAATGGTGGGTATAATAATAATAGTGCACGTGCATTGGACTAAGCTGGAATCTGCAAGCATTCAATTCAAGGGAGAAGACAAGGTAATATGGGCTCTTGGTTAAATCAACAATCATGCATATTAGAGCCACTAAATTTTTTTATTATGGTCTTCTCCTCTCGACCCCCAAAGGAAAAGAAAAGAAATAAAACTATTTATACGGGAAAGCTCCCAATAAGCAAAAGAAGAATGAGAAATCTTTTTGGGTTTTCATTTTAATTACTACTACAAGCATGGAAATTAAACTAACTAATTTTTTTCTTAAGGTTTATTAAACACACAAGAAGAAAGCTAGAAAAAGAAATTAAACTAGCTTGGATGGTACAATGAAAAAGTATGAGCACCGACAACTTAGAATAAGTGTGTGAACATAAATGAAATGTCGGTGAGAAATACGTACTCCCCCAAGCTTAGGCTTTTGGCCTAAGTTGGTCTATGCTCATGGATCATAGCTACTCTCTCCGGTGTACTGAGGAGTGTCATCATATTGCCACTGCCTGGCGATCTCCTCCGGATCCCACTGATAAGATGATGGACGATAAGGATCAAGTTGTGGTTCCGGCTCAGGCTCTGGAGCTGACGTCTGGCCACAGAGCGCGTAGACAGCCTCCGGTAAGACGAGATAAGGGCCTGCAGTTAAATCAAACAAAGAGGGCGCTGGCAAGATAATAGTCTCATTGTGTTTCTTATTAAATCTCAAATTATACAGAAGCATCTTATCATCATTGCTAACTATAAACTCATGTGCTACAATGCTCTTATAATCTAGAAAAACAGAAGGTAGCAACTTTTCTTCTTTCTCATAATGCCTAATAGGTATGTTAAAATGTTTAGCAAGGCGTGTAGCATAGACACCTCCAAAGATGGGGCCCTTTGTACGGTTCATACTTAACCGTTTAGCAATAACGACACCCATACTAAAAGAGTTGTCACAAAATAAGGCATGGAACAAAATAATGATATCAGGGACACTGAGGTTTCCACAGTTTCCGCGACCAATTAAGCATCGACTAGCAAATATGGCAAAGTAGCATAGAACAGGAAAATGTATGCTAGTAATTCTCGCATCCGAAACCTTCCTCGTTTCCCCTACAGTAATAGTATCAATAAAGCCATCCACATCTTTACAATGTGGTTCCTCTAAGCTGCCCTCGAAGGGTATTTTGAAAACTGTGCAAAAATTACGTAATGACATCTCCCTAGCCACATCATATAAATGAAAAGCTACTGAAGGAGGTGATTTCTTAGGATAATAGTAGAAGTTTTGCACGAAAGTATTGGTGAGTAAGAGATACTGTTCGATCCGGTCATGGAGGAAGTCGCTGAGGCCCGCATTATCAGCCAATGAATAAAAGTCATCATAAATCCCAACTTCTCTTAAGAAATTATCACAAGGCCATTCACACGGCCGCACTTCCGCCACACGAGGGAGATTATACTTGGGCTTTTCATTCTCCTTAGCTTGCTTATCCTTGGAGCCTTGGCTAGAAGAGCCCCTCAAAAATCTCTTAATCATTTTCTGAAAATTTCTGAAATTTTTAGTAACTTAAAATAAAAGTGAATCAAACTCAACAAAACTGATAGCAACTACTCCCACAAGTGCCTAGAGCCTATATCATGCATTGGAATTACTTGGGACCATATAAATTTGACATGCAAGCTCAAGAACAGGGTCACCTAGGCAGCAAAAATTTGCAATGAATAAAGCACTAGAACAAAAACTAATTGAACCATTGGAGGAGTCACATACCAAGGAACAATCTCCCAAAGCAGTTTTGTGAATGGAGCTTTGAGCAAGGAGATCGAAAATCACAGCAAAATGAGCTAGAACTCGTGCTTGAGCTGGATGGTGATTTTTTTGGGAGGAAGATGAAGTGTGTGGGTGCAGGAATAAGTGGAGGGGGGCCACCATGGGCCCACAAGGCAGGGGGCGCGCCTGGACCCTCGTGGCCAGGTGCCAGCTCCCCCTGCTGTGTTCTCAGTGCTAGATATTCTCGAATATTCCAGAAAAAATCATATTAAATTGGCAGGGCATTTGGAGAACTTTTATTTTCAGGATATTTTTTTATTCCATGGATAATTCAGAAAACAGACAGAAAATACTATTTTTGCTTTATTTATTCTAAATAACAGAAAGTAAAAAGAGGGTACAGAAGATTGTGCCTTCTAGTTTCATCCATCTAATGATCATCAAAAGGAATCCACTAACAAGGTTGATCAAGTCTTGTTAACAAACTCATTCCGAATAACATGGAATCGAAGAAATTTCGAATAACACTAGGTTACCTCAACGGGGATATGCACATCCCCAATAATAAGAATATCATATTTCTTCTTGACAGTAGGAAGAGGAAATTCAAAACCTCCAATAATAATAGTTGGACTTTTTCCAATAGAATTGATGCTATGAACTTGAGGTTGTTTCCTCGGAAAGTGTACCGTATGCTCATTACCATTAACATGAAAAGTGACATTGCCTTTGTTGCAATCAATAACAACCCCTGCAGTATTCAAAAAGGGTCTACCAAGGATAATCGACATACTATCGTCCTCGGGAATATCAAGAATAACAAAGTCCGTTAAGATAGTGACATTTGCAACCACAACAGGCACATCCTCACAAATACCGACAGGTATAGCAGTTGATTTATCAGCCATTTGCAAAGATATTTCAGTAGGTGTCAACTTATTCAATTCAAGTCTACGATATAAAGAGAGAGGCATAACACTAACACCGACTCCAAGATCACATAAAGCAGTTTTAACATAGTTTCCTTTAATGGAGCATGGTATAGTTGGTACCCCTGGATCTCCTAGTTTCTTAGGTATTCCACCTTTAAAAGTGTAATTAGCAAGCATGGTGGAAATTTCAGCTTCCGGTATCTTTGTTTTATTTGTAATAATATCCTTCATATATTTAGCATAAGGATTTACTTTAAGCATATCAGTTAAGCGCATACGTAAGAAGATAGGTCTAATCATTTCAACAAAGCGCTCAAAATCCTCATCATCCTTTTTCTTGGATGGCTTAGGAGGAAAAGGCATGGGTTTCTGAACCCATGGTTCTCTTTCTTTACCATGTTTCCTAGCAAAAAAATCTCTCTTATCATAACGTTGATTCTTTGATTGTGGGTTATCAAGATCAACAGCAGGTTCAATCTCTACATCATCATTATTGCTAGGTTGAGCATCAACATGAACATTATCATTAAATTATCACTAGGTTCATGTTCATCACCTGATTGTGTTTCAGCATCAGAAATAGAAATATCATTGGGATTCTCAGGTGTGTCAATAACAGATTCACTAGAAGCATGCAAAGTCCTATCATTTTTCTTTTTCTTCTTTTTAGAAGGACTAGGTGCATCTACATTATTTCTCTGAGAATCTTGCTCAATTCTCTTAGGGTGGCCTTCAGGATACAAAGGTTCCTGAGTCATTTTACCCGTTCTAGTAGCCACTCTAACAACAAAGTCATGTTTATTATTTAATTCATTAAGCAAATCATTTTGGGCTTTAAGTACTTGTTCTGCTTGAGTGTTAACCATAGAAGCATGTTTACTAATGAGTTTAAGTTCACCCTTAACTCTAGCCATATAATCACTCAAGTGTCCAATCATGTAAGCATTACTCTTTAATTCTCTACCAACATAAGCATTGAAATTTTCTTGTCTAGCCATAAAGTCATCAAATTCATCTAAACATTGGCTAGAAAACTTAGTAGACGAGATTTCAACTTTATCATATCTATAGAGAGAATTTACCTTTACTACCTGTGTCGGGTTATCAAGACAATGTGTTTCTTCAACAGGTGGTAGATTAAGACCATGTATTTCTTCAACAGGAGGTAAATTCTTAACATCTTCAGCTTTAATACCTTTTTCTTTCATAGATTTCTTTGCCTCTTGCATATCTTCAGGACTGAGAAATAGAACACCCCTCTTCTTCGGAGTTGGTTTAAAAATAGGTTCAGGAGTTGGCTCAGTTGGCTCAGGAAGAGTCCAATTATTTTCATTAGTCAACATATTATTCAATAACAATTCAGCTTGATCGACCGTTCTTTCCCTGAAAACACAACCAGCACAACTATCCAAGTGGTCCTTGGAAGCATCGGTTAGTCCATTATAAAAGATAACAAGTATTTCATTTTTCTTAAGAGGATGATCAGGCAAAGCATTAAGTAATCGGAGAAGCCTCCCCCAAGGTTGTGGGAGACTCTCTTCTTCAATTTGCACAAAATTATATATTTCCCTCAAGGCAGCTTGTTTCTTATGAGCGGGGAAATATTTAGCAGAGAAGTAATAAATCATATCCTGGGGACTACGCACACAACCAGGATCAAGAGAATTAAACCAAGTTTTAGCATCACCCTTTAATGAGAACGAAAATATCTTAAGGATATAATAGTAGCGGGATTTCTCATCATTAGTGAACAGGGTGGCTATATCATTCAATTTAGTAAGATGCGCCACAACAGTTTCAGATCATAGCCATAAAAAGGACCAGATTCAACCAAAGCAATTATCTCAGGATCAACAGAGAATTCATAATCCTTATCAGTAACAAAGATACGTGAAGTAGCAAAAGCAGGGTCATATTTCATTCTAGCATTTAGAGTTTTCTATTTAAGTTTAACTAATAACTTCTTAATATCAGATCTATCATTGTAAGCAAGAAGATCTCTAGCAGTTTCTTCATCCATAACATAACCCTCAGGAACAACAGGCAATTCATATTTAGGGGGAGAACCTTCATCATCACTATCTTCAATAATTTCATTTTCTCTAGCCCTAGCAAGTTGTTCATCAAGAAATTCACCAAGTGGCACAGTAGTATCAAGCATAGAAGTAGTTTCATCATAAGTATCACGCATAGCAGAACTGGCATCATCAATAACATGCAACATATCCGAATTAATAGCAGAAGCAGGTTTAGGTGTCGCAAGCTTACTCAAAACAGAAGGAGAATCTAGTGAAGAGCTAGATGGCAGTTCCTTACCTCCCCTCATAGTTGAGGGAAAAATCTTAGTTCTTTCGTCTTTCAAGTTCTTCATAGTGACCAGCAGATATAAATCCCAAGTGACTCAAAGAATAGAGCCATGCTCCTCGGCAACGGCGCCAGAAAATAGTCTTGATAACCCACAAGTATAGGGGATCGCAACAGTTTTCGAGGGTAGAGTATTCAACCCAAATTTATTGATTCGACACAAGGGGAGCCAAAGAATATTCTCAAGTATTAGCAGTTGAGTTGGCAATTCAACCACACTTGGATAACTTAGTATCTGCAGCAAAGTATTTAGTAGCAAAGTAATATGATAGTAATGATAGCGGTAGCAAAAGTAATATTTTGGGGTTTTGTAGTGATTGTAACAATAGCAACGGGAAAGTAAATAAGTGAAGAACAATATGTGAAAAGCTTGTAGGCATTGGATCAGTGATGGATAATTATGTCGGATGCGATTCCTCATGTAATAGTTATAACCTAGGGTGACACAAAACTAGCTCCAGTTCATCAATGTAATGTAGGCATGTATTCCGAATATAGTCATACGTGCTTATGGAAAAGAACTTGCATGACATCTTTTGTCCTACCCTCCCGTGGCAGCGGGGTCCTAATGGAAACTAAGGGATATTAAGGCCTCCTTTTAATAGAGTACCGGACCAAAGCATTAGCACTTAGTGAATACATGAACTCCTCAAACTACGGTCATCACCGAGAAGTATCCCGATTATTGTCACTTCGGGGTTGTCGGATCATAACACATAATAGGTGACTATAGACTTGCAAGATAGGATCAAGAACTCACATATATTCATGAAAACATAATAGGTTCAGATATGAAATCATGGCACTCGGGCCCTAGTGACAAGCATTGAGCATAGCAAAGTCATAGCAACATCAATCTCAGAACATAGTGGATACTAGGGATCAAACCCTAACAAAACTAAATCAATTACATGATAAATCTCATCCAACCCATCACCGTCCAGCAAGCCTACGATGGAATTACTCACGCACGGCGGTGAGCATCATGAAATTGGTGATGGAGGATGGTTGATGGTGACGATGGCGACGAATCCCCCTCTCCGGAGCCCCGAACGGACTCCAGATCAGCCCTCCCGAGAGAGATTAGGGCTTGGCGGTGGCTCTGTATCGTAAAACGCGATGAATCTTTCTCTCTAATTTTTTCTCCATGAAAGCAAATATATAGAGTTGGAGTTGAGGTCGGTGGACATCCAGGGGGCCCACGAGGCAGGGGGGTGCGCCCAGGGGGAGGGGGCGCGCCCCCACCCTCGTGGACAGGGTGTGGGCCCCCTGGCCTTGATTCTTTCCCAGTATTTTTCGTATTTTCCAAAAATAATCTCCGTGGAGTTTCAGGTCATTCCGAGAACTTTTGTTTCTGCACAAAGATAACACCATGGCAATTCTGCTGAAAACAACGTCAGTCCGGGTTAGTTCCATTCAAATCATGCAAATTAGAGTCCAAAACAAGGGCAAAAGTGTTTGGAAAAGTAGATACGACGGAGACGTATCAGGATGCCTCTCCCTCCTCGAGCTCCCAGCTGCCGACCCTGAAGAAAAGAAGACCAAGGCCAAGGACGTGAAGCGCAAGGGAGTAGCCATGCTCGCGGCGGAACCAGACACGAAGCGCGGCAGGGACCAGCCGGAGTCGTCCAAGGGCAGCCGACCGTTCTGCACCTACCACAACCTCCACACCCACAACACCAACGATTGCCAGGAGCTCAGGGCCGTTCGAGAAGGACGCTTCGGTCGATGCCCGAGCGCAATGACCGAGGCTACGACCGAGGAGGAGGAGGACGTGGCAGAGGACGATGGGACGACCGTGGCCCTCGCCAGGAGTGGCGTGACTGACCTCGTGAGGATCGCTGGCAGGACCAGCCTCGCGAGGGCGCCTGGAGGGACCAGCCTTGCGAGGGCGCCAGGAGGGATCAGCCTCGCGAGGACCGCCCCCAGGGTAACGCAGGCCTTCCTCCGCTGCCGCCGCCGCCAATAAGGAATGACGACCATCATCAGGACGAGGGGGTTGGGGGCTTCCAGGAGCCACATGCTATCGCTTGCATCTTGGGCGGAGCTCGGGCCCCAGCCTCTCAGCGTATCTTCAAGTAGTTTGCTCGCGAGGTGAACGCAGCCCTCCCCAGGCACGAGGCCACGCGCCCGCTCAGGTGGTCCAAGTGCGCCATCACCTTCTGCTCGGCAGATCAACTCAAGTGCGCGGCTACTGCTGGCGTTCTCCAAATGCTCTGTTCACCAGTCATCAGCAACGTGCAAGTCACCAAGACCCTCATCGACGGCGGCGCAGGGCTTAACGTCCTGTCCATTGAGATGTTTGACAACCTTCAAGTGCCATACGATCAGCTCCAGCCTACCAAGCCCTTCTCAGGAGTAACAGACGGTTCCACCACCCTGATAGGGCAGGTCTGCCTCCCTGTCACCTTCGGACAGCGCGACAACTACCGCACCGAGCTCATCGACTTCGACATCGCCCACATCCACCTGCCGTACAATGCCATCCTCGGGTATCCAGCCCTGGCCAAGTTCATGGCAGTGACCCACCACGGCTACAACGTCCTCAAGATGCTAGGAAGCGGCGGAATCATCACGGTCCCTTGGGAAGAGATAGATGCGGTGTGCTCCCCCGACCGTGCCTTCCAAGCCGCAGCAATCGAGGACCCGGACAGCAAGGGCGAGAACCCTTCTGAGGCCATCCCCAAGAAGAAGAAGCAACCGCTCCAAACAAGGCCTCATGAGGTCGGCATCTCGGGTGGTGCCGCGTCAGGATCAGCGCCCATGCCTGGGGCGCCTCCTTCCATCGCATAGGAAGGCGCGCCCGGCGCCCTCCTCGGGCAGGGCTCGGGGGCTCTCTTCTGGAGGGCCTCAGACCTCGCCAACATCACGAGGGAGGTGCTCGGGCACCACTCGGAGGCATGCTTCACGGCATGTTTCCCTCAGGAAGGCACAGGGCGTGGAAAGCCCAACGTTCAGGAGTTCATTGCCAAGACCACCCAGGAGCTTCAGGAAGCGAGGGCCGTGCGCGGCGACCGCCGCTCGCCCGGCGTGGCTCCCCATCAGGCGAGGATGGTGGGCTGCACGTCTGCATCGACGTCCCAGGGCTCAACCGAGCCGCATCTCAAGAGCGCTTCTGGCCTTCGCGCGTGGGATGCTGCGAGGGTCCACCGCAAAGCTATGTTCGCATGCCTTTCAGCCTGCCGAACGTGGCTGCCACCTACCAGCGTCACCTGCGGAGCATTCTGGCGACTCAGGAGGCCAGGCACCACGCGATCCTAGCAGAGATGGAGACGGTCCTCAAGGAACCACCTGGACCCCCAGAGCCTCCTGAGGCTCAGGGCCCCGGTGGCTCGTGAGGGTCGTCCCCTTCACCGCTCATCTTCAGCTGCCCCAACACCCCCTCTACAACGGAACCAGGTGACATCTCCCAAGTTCATTTCAGCTGGGAGCGCCCTTAAGGATGCATCATTCCCAGGCCGCGTGGGTCCGTCCCTGCGGCATGTATCTCTTTTTATGTCTTTGGCTTACCTTGCTGGGGCGCCCCTCGGGCTGCATCATCCCCAAGCCGCTTGGGTCTGACCCAGTGGCATGTATCCATTCTGCATTTACCTAAGCTGATTTGCCTTTCATGCCTAATCTACTGTGATTATCACCTGCTCGATTGCCACCTACCACAGGAGCCACTCACGCTGGCACGGCGCTTGCGCACGGGTCCGTCCCTGCAACATCGACAAATCTGAGTGGTCGAGCTCTGGCCCGCGGCAGGCCCTGTGTGCGTCACCTCACCAGGCCCTCAGTGCCCTCACCCTTCTCTCGGAGCAACCAATGGCCGGCCGGCAATCATAATGGCAACTCGTGCCTTTCTAGTGCTGATTTGCAGGAACCTCCTAAGGTCTACAGCGGGAGGCACCACGAGCTCCCTCTCTTTCCCATGCGGTCTGCTTGCGCGTTAAAAGGGAGGCTCCTGAGCATCGCGACTCAGGAGCTCTTATTGGCTCTCCAGCCCTCACCCCCTGGCCTTGACCATGGCATCGTGACCTGGCATACCAGCGGCGGCTGAGCTCGCTCGAGGGCCGGGAGCTGAGGACGTAGAGCATGAAGGAGAGTGCGGGGAAGAAGGGGGAGGCTCGCACGGGCCTAACCTAGCTGCGCCACGGCTGCCAACGCACAAGTCTGGCGCAACGCAAGGGAACGACTCCAGATTACCGAGATAAGTTTCACGCTTGGAACAACTAATCGTTACAACGCAGGACTCTCACTTGATGCGGCCCTGTGGCGGCAACGTTGCCTTCCTTTCTTACCTCTCGGCGGCTTCTTGCGCGCTAAAGGGGACCTCCTGAGCATCGCGCCTCAGGGGCTCTTACTGGACCTCGGGCCGCTCACCTCCTGGCCTTGACCACGGCATCGCGACCTGGCATACCAGCGACGGCTGCAGCCTGCCTGGGGACCGGGACCGATCAGCGTAGAGCACCAAGTCGTCACGAGGTTAGGAAGGGGGAACCAAGCCGGGACAGGACAAGCACTCGCACAATTTCATAATAAGGATAACATCAACAAAAGACATCGCAGACCCTTTACACGCCCCCGCGGGGTGTTTCTCGATTCCTCGCAGGGAACAAAAGAAAAGAACTCTGAGGAGCCCTAACTACACGCGCCTTCGTGGCCGACGCCATCATCAACAGTGGGCGCGTCCAAGGCCGGCTCGTACCAAGCTGGCGGCGCATCAACCTTGACCTTGCGGGGCACCATTTGTTGCTCAAGGGGAAGGATTGAAGCGGATCTGGAGATTTCAGAAGCGAGGTGCGAGGAAGGGGATCTGGAGCAAGACGAAGGAAAGCAATGAAGGCAAGCGTTGCCCGCGCCAGCCTTTTTGTCAGGCGGGCAGTTGCCGAGGCAGCGTGGGGAAGCGGAGACGCCCACGTCCAACTAGTCGCCACGCGTCGACCAAGGCCGCAAGCTGTTGGGGCCCGCGGCGTTCCGCACTTGCCCTTTGGCTTCGCCGCTAAGCCAAGTCCGAGCGCGCCTTGGGCCCGGGGGCTACTGTCAGCGTTCTAGGAACGGGGGTCCCTAGACTTGCCTGCCTGCGGCCCGCGGCGTGGCTCCACCAGTGGCCTGGTACGGCCCGTCTCCGTCAACCAACACTCAAGACCCTCGCAAGGGGCCAAGCCTCGCGAGGCGGACGACACAAGGCCTCCTCAGGAGCGGCCTCACTAGGCAGGCTCGCGAGGGGGCGGAGAGATCAAGGCAAGGGGTACCTCGTGAGGTTCCCGTGATCCAAGCCATGACGACCAAGGCCAGGCGGGCGCCAGCGCGCGCAGTGTCCTCGTTTCCCCTTTGGTGCTAAGGGGGCAAGCGCAGGCGTGGAGTACCAAGGCATCAGGCAAAGGTTTCCATATCGATGCAACAAGATCAAGACCAGCAGGATGGCAGGACGGAGGTCATCATGGAGCCCAGGACGGCGTCACCACCAGCACCTTTGACAGGCGAAGACCACCTTTAGTCAGGATAGCTTGTACTAGCTGTCCCCTTTCAAATTGGCCGTTGTTGGATCCCTTCCCGCTCAATATTTGGGAAGAGGACCAGGGCCTCTATAAATAGGACTAGCCACCACAGTGGGGGGGGGGACTCATCTGGACCCCCAGAGAACTGAAACCAGAACAAGTAGAACACCACACCATCTCAAGAACACCTCTCCTCAGGAGGTTGTTCTTCCCTTGTACTGTTCATCATCAGCCCAAGAGGCAATCCACCACCACCACACTGGAGTAGGGTATTACACCACAACGGTGGCCCGAACCAGTATAAATCTTGTGTCTCTTGTGTTGTGAGTTCATCGAGCTAAGCTTAGAGATCGCGGCGAGGCTGAGAGCGAGATTCGGTAGGGGGAAATCTTCGTGCGCACCCAGTGTTCGAACCTCAAGGGGTTGGCCGGAACCCTAAATCCGACAGTGTGTCTGAAAAAACTATAGATTGTACATGTAGCAAATTTTTAAAACTACAGATTGATGGTAAAAATTGAGAACTATGTCATGCTTCTTGTCTTACTTGCCGAACTGCTTCGGTACATCGATGTCAATAATCTGGAAGTGCTCGATGTTGTGCTTTGGGTAATGCTTCCACCATAGCTGGCGTACTGCCCCCGCGATGGTAGAGGCGGTGTTCATCAACTCAATGGCATCTAGCTTCCTGCTTGAATCAAGAACTTCGAAACGTCCGTCCCTCAAGTTGACGTTGAAGACCCAATAATGCCTGCCTCCTTCATGGTCGTTTATATCAGCGCTCTCAAGCACTGGCAGCATGACCTGCACGCGTGAACGATTCAGACACAGATACACACTGTAGGTAAGAAAAACAGTAAAAAAAATGGTGAAGTTGAAACAGGTTGGCAGAAGGTATTTGCCAACTAATAGGTGTGTCATGTGCAACTGAACATGCTATGAGTGCCAACTAAGAGATGGATCGTGTGGGCACAACACTGACCAAGTCTTTCTTGTCGAGACGGTTCTTGTATTCAAACTTCTTGTTTATCTCATTCACATTGTGGATCCCTTGCTGTAAATTGATCTGCAGAAATTATAAACATGCCTCAAACTCCTTGCTATATGAAAGGACTCCCTGAATTGGTCAACAAAAGTGGTACAAAAAAAGGAAGAGGGTACAAAGGTTTTGAAAAATCTTACAGAAAACCTAAGTGGCATAACGATCTTCTTTGACCCTTGTGGTAAGTTATCCATGATGTGTATGATTCCAGTCTCAATAACAATTCTTGACAGCCATTGAAGAGGCTTCATGGAATCAACTAACTCCTTTAAAGAAATGTAGAAATCACCATACCTGATTATCTCAGGGTTGAATTTTTTAAAAGGAAATGAAAGACAAAGTTAGCTTGAAGGGTCACAACAAGAAAGAAAATGCGTATTAAAAAAACAAGAGTGTGCAACTAAAAGCACTATTCTGTGCAACATGATTTGCTTGCTGTGCAACTAAGTGCTACTGTGCAACTGAAAAAGATATGTATATAGGCTGTGCGGAGTTGGTTTACCTGGTATCATCATCATGTGCTCCTTCGTGATGCCTGACCCAATACAAAAGGGCAGCGTAAAGCTTGTTGACTGCTTCATTGGAGTTAAAGGTCTTCTTTTTGTTGTAATCAATGAATGGGGACCGTTGAGATGCTCCGGGCCTTATTACCCTCCTGTCTTCGTGAAATAGGTGGTCCTGAAGAACTGCTCGTGCCAACTGCTGGTTCTCCGCATATCGGGGTGTGGCAGCTGTTTGGTGATCCAACATCTGGCGGGTGAGCTAATCCCTTGCCAGCATCAGCAGCAACGCATCCTTCGTTCACAGTTGCTGGGTCCAACCCATCCTCATCTATGACAACCACATTGGCTTCCCCTGTTTGTGCTGCTGGAGCAAGTGCTGCAGCAGGCCCAGTATCAACATCTGTGCCCAGGTCAAAAGTTGGTGCATCGTAGTACTCGTCACCATGATAGCTGTAAGAATTTGATTTGCGTATGGGCTGAAGGCCAGGGGCATATCCTTGCGGCACATTCACAGGTGCATCGTTCGCTGACCTAGTTCGCAGTAATGTTGTAGTTGGCGGTCTGGGAGGCTTGCACCTACTTATAATGTTGAACACCTCCTCTTGTGTTAATGTGTGCTGAAAATCGGCTCTTGGTGATGCAGGCTTGCTTGGATGCTCTGTGATAGCTGTTGGAGACGGCAGTTTGGCAGATTGATGACCTCCTTCCATGTTTGGCATTGAAGAATCTCTATGAGTTGTCACCTTGGGGCTTGCGGTTGCAGTTGTGTCTTCCTGAGAAACAGTGGTAGTTCTGACTGTGACCCACGTGCTAATTGACACTACAATTGGTACACTAGTATCTGCAGTTGGCATCTTTCCAGCCTGAGTTGGCAGCAAACTAGCAGAACTTGGATCTCCTACATCGATGGATGTGGCACGTTGTTCTGTCTCATGTCTGAACCCCACACCTTTTGTGCCCTTGGCAAACTTGACAATCTTTTGTTTCTTAGCTAGTTTAGGTGGTACTGTAGACAGAGGAGTCTTTCCCTTGATCTGTTGAACACCTGTGATGGTTGTAGGCTCAACAGGCATTGCTGACACATCTTGATTGGTGGTTGGGTTTCTGCTCACTACAGTTGGCAGAACAGTTTGCACCACAACTTCCTTCTCCACATTTATTTCTGCATCTGCCCTTAGCATCTGTTGCTTGGTTTGAGGCCACTTCAGATTCTTCTTCATTGAAACTGCTATGCGCTTCTGGACCACATGAGGGTTTGCCCCGGATGTTGATGTCTACTAGAACTACATCGGTATTTCCCCAAAGAGGAAGGGATGATGCAGTATAGTGACGGTAGGTATTTCCCTCAGTGATGAGACCAAGGTTATCGAACTAGTAGGAGAACCTCCTCACACCACGTAAACAACACCTGCACACAAATAACAAATACTTGCAATCCGACGTGTTAAAGGGGTTGTCAATCCCTTTCGGGTACAGCGCCTCAAGATAGGCAAATAACGTGAGGCAAAAGTGGTAGATAGGATAAATAGATCGCGCAACAAATAAATTGCAGCAAGGTATTTTTGTATTTTTGGTTTAATAGATCTGGAAATAAATGCAAAAGAAAATAGATCGCAAAGGTAAATATGATGAAAAGAGACCCGGGGGCCGTAGGTTTCACTAGTGGCTTCTCTCGAGAAAAATAGCAAACGGTGGGGAAACAATTACTGTTGGGCAATTGATAGAACTTCAAATAATCATGACGATATCCAGGCAATGATCATTATATAGGCATCACATCCAAGATTAGTAGACTGACTCCTGCCTGCATCTACTACTATTACTCCACACATCGACCGCTATCCAGCATGCATCTAGTGCATTAAGTTCATGGGAAAATGGAGTAATGCAATAAGAACGATGCCATAATGTAGACGAGATCCGTTTATCTATTGTGGAGATATAGATCTCATCTTGTTATCCTTAGTAGCAATGACACATACGTGTCAGTTCCCCTTCTGTCATTGGGATCAAGCATCGTAATATCGAACCCACTACAAAGCACCTCTTCCCATTGCAAGATAAATAGATCAAGTTGGAAAAACAAAACCCCAATATCGGAGAAGAAATATGAGGCTATAAGCAATCATGCATATAAGAGATCAAAGAAGACTCAAATAACTTTCGTCGATAAAAACATAGATATGATCATAAACTCAAAGTTCATCGAATCCCAACAAACACACCGCAAAAAGACTTACATCATATGGATCTCCAAGAGACCATTGTATTGATAATCAAGAGAGAGAGAGAGAGAGAGAGAGAGAGAGAGAGAGAGAGAGGAAGTGATGCGGAGCATCCTACGGTCATCCCCGTGGACCTACCTTCGTCTCCCACGACACCACTTGGACCAATTTCAAGAGCCCGTGCGAGAGCTATCAAAAACGAGGTTAACTCTCTCCTTGTTGAACTCCCGTTTGACCCACTTGAGACACAGTTACTACCTCAAATGGAGATGCTTTGTGTGCTTAGCTACCAAGGAAACAACCAAGGAGAAGTTACGGTGCAAGATGGACATCGAGAGCATGAAGACAATCTGCACAACCCAGAAGGACCGGTACAACCGCCCATGTACCGCCCAACAACCGCCCGAGCGGTACAACCGCTCGACTACCGCCCAACTACCGGTCCAACTTCTGTAATCGAGCGGTGCAAGGCCGGTACAACACCAGTTTATCCCCGTAACAGCCAAAATACCGGTACAACCGTTCCAAACACCGGTACAACCGCTACCCCATACCGAGAATACCTCCAGGAACCAGCACCTGAGTTCCCAGCGGTACCATGACCGGTACAACCGCCCTGCCTGCGCGCAGTGAAAGGGGTTTCACCCCATGTATCTTCCACTTACCCCTTGGACTATATGTACTTGTCCCCTAGCTCCGTAATAGGGTTAGCATTGGTTTAGCTCATATTTGAGATAGAGCTTTGCTCATCCACTTGGTTACTTCTCCATCGGAGTTCACGACCTCTTCGGAGAAGATCCCCCAAATGGATTCAAGACCCCATCACGGGAAGACCCTTCAAGACCTCCTCACGGAGAAGACCTTTTGCATCATCCTTTGTTGACTTTGAATCGTGTATCACTCTTTGTGTTTCGATGATCTAGCATATGTGTGACCGGATCTTGTTGGTTGAGTGATTTCTCTCGTGTTTCCCCTCGTGTTCCCCTCGTTTTTTCCCTCGTGTTTGTCATGTTCGTCGTAGGATTCCCTCCAATCGTGAAAGATCGGGTACCTAGGGTTCTACCCTACATCATCTTGGTATCATGAGCCATGTTGATCACGATTTTGGAGCCCCTACCCTCTTTTTCTAGCCTAATTCTTCCCCAATTTCGAAAATCCCCACCAAAAATAGCCCCAATTTTTTTATGATTTGTTGTTGTGATGAATTTTTTTTGGATTTGATCCATGGATTTGCTTTGCCACGAGTGGATCTAGCTCCCCCTCAAGTTTCACCTCTTTCCATCCACGAAATCCACCCAATTTTGCCCCCCGAAATCATCCATTTCCACCCCAATTTTGCCCCGGTTCAGATCTCATAGTTTTCCCGACACGAGCCGTACTACCGCCCTCTCCAAGCAGTACTACCGCCCTTCCAAGCGGTACAACCGCCCCTCCCAGTTTCAGCTTCGGCTGATTGACAGTTTTCCCCATAACTTCCACATCCGGAGTCCGATTTTCGCGTTCTTTAGCTCGTTGAGAAGCTATTGACATACCCATCCACCTAGATAGGTTCCAACATCATTTGACACCATCAAATATTCCTAACTTTGGCATATTTTCTTAGGGCTTTCACCACATCATCTGCTATACCACCACCAACTTCCGCAACTTAACCCTTTTTGTTTCCCATAGCATTTGTGGTTGTTTGAGTTGTGATTCGAGTCTCCTAAGGTGTTTCGGATACTTAGGGATGGTTGGTTCTTCATCAACCACCTCCACCGCTTTCCGCAAGCACCACCATCGC